>NC_138152.1:7247145-7962145 GCF_964199315.1 Orbicella franksi
TTGTGTACCACGGAGGTGCACCAACATGGCGTTTTCATACTGGGCTCTGTAAATATCGGCGAAACATTTCGACGAATATCTGAAGTTTGGGGAAACGCACAGGCCTAAAACTTGGAGAAGTGGCTTATTTAGTTATCTTCTATAACATCATAATTTCATAGCTTTTTCTACTGCATGGTTTTTGATTTATTTTTTTATTGCGTGACAGTGAAAACGATCTATTAGTCACCAAAAAAGTTCGTTTTTGCTCTTTTTTGTAGAGACCCCGCTGTACAGTCCTCGTACAGATATTTTTCTCCAGTACAGCCCTCGCACTTGGGATGTGATGGGTTCAAATATCTTTCAACTCAGAAAATCAAGTTAGATATTACAGTAGAACTCCGCCTTACGGTCACCTCGATATTACGGCCACTTCGTTTTGTCCCGGCGAAACGCCCATATACTCTCTGATGACAAAACCCCATTAATGCGACAGATCATTTGAACTAAACACATTCGCGGTCGAGTGTAGATCGATACTCTCGATCGATACCCTCGGTTGAAGTCTCGATCAGTACTCGATCGACATCCCGATCGATACTCGGTCGACGCTTTATCGACACTTGATCAACAGTCGGTCGATAGTCGGCGAGTGTCAACCGACTCATATGAATCGATCGAAAATTAGTCGACTCTCGACCGACCGTGGACTGAGATGTCGATGGAGTGGCGATGGAGTGTCAACCGAGGTGTCGATGGAGTGTTGATCGAGTATCGATCGAGGGGATCGATGGAGGATATTGATCGACATTCGACTGCGGATGCCTTTAGTGCACATGATCCAATGTGGCCACCCCGTTAATATGGCCAACGGCCACATTCTAAAATCACAACCTGTATAATCTTTAATAATTTTACCCCGTTTATACGGCCACTCAACCAGCTATGTTTATCTTTCCATTGTTAATACTGTGTGCACTGATTCAAGTTTCAATTCTTAAAAAAATCATATCTGAATTCCGGATGCTTATCGAGAACAGCTGTTTAGAAGTGCAATTGTGATACAATTTGGATCAGTCACTTAATTTAGACCAGTCATGAGGTTTGACCCTACCCCGTTAATACGGCCACATTTTCATGGCCTGTTGGTCACCATATTGACAGGATTTGACTGCAATTCGTTCGAGAGAAACATTTTTAATTCGTAGAATTAATAGTCCCCTAGCTTCGGGCTGGCCTAGAATGCTGAGAGAATACTAATGGTAATTGTGTATCCTACCTTATGGCTATTATTTGGCGGGTATCTGTGTAAAATAAAACAAATTTAACAACATAAGATGCTAAGAGGGAATCCATGCACCAGACGTTGAGTAACAAGTGGACAAAAACTTTGTAACAAGATTATTTACATTGTATTGTAAACTTCTGTGCGACTGTTTTAAAAATCTTCACAAAAGAAATCATTTCTAACAACACCAGATGTCGAAAACATATTTTGAAGTTCATATGAAACACTTGAAAGTACTGGTGAAATGACACTGATGATGAAATTTCACCTGTGTTTGCAAAATTTCTCTAAACTTTGAAATTCATTTCCTCGAGTTCCCATGGGAAATTGTTTTTGGTGTTAATCCAGGCAACTGCTTAAATCTTTAGCTTTTAGAAAATGCAAAAAGGACTGTAATATACTTAAATTTATTCTAGTATAAGGTCTTTGTCCACTTAAAACTGAAATTGCTCGATTTCCTATCGGATTTCGACTTAACTTCTCACATTTAAAAGAAATTAACGGAAAAACAAAGAAACCTGTAAGAACGAAAGAAAGTACGAATGAAAAGAAGGAAGAACCAGAGAGAAAACCGAAATTAACAATTTGTAACTCTACCTGGTTTTTTATTTATAAGTTCTTTCAGAGTGTCGATGTTTTCTTTCCAGCGGTGAAACTGTTGTGTGTTAACAAACAGTATTGACTGCTCTAGTTCATAATTAAAGATTTCTTTTCCTAACGGAAGCATCCAGACATCTAGAACTACCCCACATCTAAAAACAACATAAATAAGAAAATGAAAGACAAACAAACATTACATAAATGTCAAACCTCCACTAACGGCCATCTCTCTACAACGGCCACCTCTCTACAACAGCAACGGCCACTAAAAGTCGTCCCAACCTTCCAAAATGACCTCTTGACATCAGCCAGTTTATGAATCAACGACTGAACGGAATGGTTTATACATGTACAAAATTCCATTCTTTTTTATTGTAATTTAAGATCATCAAACTCGATCCATACCGCGCGTCGTTGGCCTCTGTTTCTGTTTACTGTCTGTTGCATAGATACATTTTGATTTATATTTGCTAAAATAGGTATTTTTTGACCAAAAATGTTGCAACCCCCGCCCAAAAAACAGGTGTCATATTACACCACTACTCGCCTCCCCATAACGGCCATCTCTCTACTACAGCCACTTTCCTCTGTCTCCAAGGTGGCCCGTTCTGGTATATAGAGAGGTTTGACTGTAATTTAGAACAAGAGTTTGTTGTTTGTTCAAGTGACAGCACACATAACATTTAATTTGCCCATCAAATAACAATTTTGAAAGGATCTGGCAGGTAAGGAATCACATAAATTTAAAAGGGTAGCTGCTGAGATTTATTTATACTACATCAGGCCTGGATGATCTGAAACAAACGTACAGCTTGGTTTTACCAGTTATTGCCACTTTCCCTTAACGACAAGCCAATTAACAAATGGATGTCAGTTTTTTATGTGTCTGTCCTCTTATTTACTGTGTCATAACATTTTCAAAGTGGCTGTGGAACCACGAGCCACAGGTGAGTGGTTCCGCAGTAAACTTTGACAATGTTATGATGAAATTTATCATCAATAAGAAGACAGACGCATAAAAAAACTGACATCAATTTGTTTTTCTACAATAACAAGACCCCAAAATGGTGAAATGGCGGGAATGAGGGGAAAAGACGCTGTAAACTTGCCATAAACAAAGATAAGTGAATAATAGTTTTAGTCAAAATGACGCAAACATTGTCAATAGCTTTTCTCTTTACTTAAAAAAGTCCATAAAATCTCATTGGTTAAAAAGTTGACAGTTTAACAGCTGAAAAGTGAACTTGAAAGCTTGTATAAGTTAAAATTTTATCCATCTGTACTCTTATTGATGATAAAAATGAGCCAATCAGGGTGCCAGAAATTAGACAGTTATTGTAAAAATTACATTCGAGGTCATTTCTAGCCTACATAGCAGACGTCTCCTTCCCATTTTGCAGACAGGAAAATCGAGCAAGTGATCAAGGAAACGAGTGCGCCTGGGGTGAGGAAAAAAAATGGCAAGAAGTGGGGAGGGGGTGAGCAAAAAACGAAGGAGAAGGGAGGTACTTTCACAGTGTTGTCATAATTAGAAGAGTGCTGATTTGCTAGGGGTCGATACTCTTATTTCAAATTTTTTTTAGTAACAAATGTTTGCCACTCTGAACTTTATATCGGTGTTACTAATTAGGTTACCTAAATCGCTTGTCTTTTGCTAATGACATGACAGTCGTGGCACCTCCAAATGAATGACCCACAATCGCAACCTTGTTTAAGTCCAATCTTCCCTTGAAAGGAAAACCAGTCCAGTTAGTAACCAGGGTTGGGGACCCAAACATGTTAAATGTTGTAGGCAAAAATACAGACAACAACAAGCACAACAATAACATCCCCTTCACATATAATTGTCTGTTCACGTAGTAGTCTCCATTGGATCACCCCACCCCATCCCAAAAGATATTAATACCAACAACACCACCAATAAACGAAGACAAACAAACAAACAAACAAACAAAGCAAACAAATAAAAAGACAGCAAAAAATAAAATACTGTGAGTGTGAAGAGAATCATTCAAAGAAACTATCCTCTATCTAACAGCCGCACCCCAAGGGGGGGGGGGGCGTGGGCTCACCCTCAGGGGGCACTCAGGTATAAAAGTGAGAGAGAGATTCAAAGACCCTTCTTGGGGTTTAAAATTTAGGATCTGAAGACCTTTCTGGGTTCAAAATTCTGGTAATATGAATCACATCAACAAAACCAAATACATGTTCATTAAAATTGTAATATATTTATTTATTAATTAAAACTCAGTTGAACTAAATATTTGAAATAAACAATAGAATAAACATACAAACAAATAAGAAATACCTTAAGCTGTTGCAAGACAGTATTATCTTTTAACAAATTTTTAGGACAATCTCCTGAGTGGATCTTTTCAAGAATATTATGAGCATTTATACATTCAGTTGCTCGTTTATGAACCTAAGGAAAGTGAGAGAAACAATGAAAGTTGGCATCAGAATACACATTGAAGCAGGATACTGCATTATCTCCATACCCATTAGTAATCAAAAAACAGAAACTGCTGGTACAATTGTAACCCGAATTCTGATCATTTAATGTTCTTTTTAATGTCCCAGCATCATTATATTCCACTAGCCAAAGATAACATTTAACAAACCTGACTGTTTCTAAATTCAAACTCATTATAACTTGGTTGTAGTCTGTGATATTTTATCCACTCTTCTACCATCTCGTCATCTCCTTCTCTTTCCTTTAGAACATATGTTGCAGATGCTGACTCGTCTCTGGAGATTGAGAAAAAAGAAAGAGATGCCAATATCATGTGACATAAATTTTGTTTGTATTGGAATCTGGTATTGACAATTAATTAAAAGTTCATTTAAATTTTTAGTAGTCCGATGATGGTGTTATGCAACTTTAAAGTACCTCTACCTGCGTTCTATCATCAATACTGCTCTCTCATTGGCTATGCTACTCTCTACATATCCTGTGATAGATAGTGAGTAGCGTAGCAGTGTGCACTCGTTAACAAAATGACGGCTGCCCCTTGGCATTTTCGAAGTGTCTGTGAAGAGGATTTAGATGAAGTTTTGAATGGCTGGGAGATCTATACTAAAACAGTTAGATTATTTGTTCTCGATTTCTATGCGTGATAGTTGACTCGGGCTGTGCCCTTGTCAACTATCACACGATAGAAATCTCGAGCTCATAATCTAATTGCTCAATAGAAACACTTGTGAAAGTTTGGGAGCACTCAAAAAAGCTGTGGAAACACTCGCCTCCAACTACTGTTCCCCCAGCATTTCTCCATGGTTCTCCCAAACTTCCACTCATGTTTCTATATATAACTCGATAGAAACACGGTACAACTTTTCTATTTCTTAAATAAGAAAGCTCTACCCAACCACTCCTCAGCAAGGCTTACTAGTATCCAGTATGTCCAGGTTGCAATTTGTTCTGCTAAATATTACATGTATCTTAAAGTGCTAATAAGAATGTGGAAAATGAAGCATTGTTAAGTTGTCAAGGCTTATGACAATGTTGAGGTCATACCTATGTTCCACGCATGCCACTAAGCAGCCTTGAGAAGCCAGCTCACAGCAGTAGGTACTGTAAATGAGTCTGTTACCGCCCAAACCATGTGAAAATACTACACAGGGCAATGATTGACCCTCCAAATTATCACCAGCAGGTTTATAAAGAGGTGCATTGTATACTGCAGGAATATGCAAGCTCCCTACAATTACAATTTTAAATAAAAGATGATTTAATTTTGTCAATGAATTGATGATAATGAGTTTATGATAATAAGCTGAGAGTAATAAATAAGTTGATAATAAATAATGTTGCCGGGAAATATCCACACTCCACCACAGGGGGTTTCTGGGTTTAAAAGCCTCTCACCGGCCCCTCAGGAAATTCCAGGTTAGGTTTATACTGCCTTTCAAAAGTTTCGACCTTAAAGCCCCTGCCCCCCTTGAATTTGCAATGCCCCTACATAGGGTGGGTATGGGCAGTTTCTGCTAGGAAACAAACAAATATGGTATATGTGGTAACACTTGACACTTGTAATGGTTGCTTGGTTTGATGTTTTGATGTGAGATTTAATTGAGACAATGGGAGAATCCTTGCTGACGTCATTGTTTACATTTTTCTTCATTAACATATGACTTTGGGCAGAGAACACATCACGCTAGACACGAATTGACCATGGTATACTGAGACATGTTGCATAACTATTTTATACCACTGATGCCACAGGAAATACAGTGGCCAATACAGCACAAGATGGGAAACATGGCTGTAATACCGTTGATTTTACCATGGCTTTCCTGTATTGTGATTGGCTATATTTTCTATGGTATGTTATAAATCATGTAAGGCCCTGGTACGAGGGTGGACACAAGTCAACATGAGTTTAAAAATATACCAACCAACAGTCCAATAGAACACTCTTCCTAAAAGCCACACAGGAAGTTTCATAAAGTTAATGAGCCCTGAGGTGTATTCTTGACGAGGTATCCAGAAGCAAGTCTCCGATTCATCCAACGTCCAGGCGGTCTTCTCCGATGGATAGAAGAAACGGATGAAACTACCTGCATCTGTTGTGACACCGGCAGAATCATCTTTGGCGCACATAAAATCCATGCAACCCACAGAAAACGGCCCCGTACAGTCTTCGAGCTTTGTTTTCACTCTCCAAAATGAAGACCAAGAGGACATTTTTCTCCTAAGCATGAAGTTCCAAGCGCAATTTTAAAAGTTATCAGTCACTCAGTTACGCAAGCAGAGGATGTGTCAGTGAATGTGAATTTGTGCAAGGCGCCGCAACCTTGTCGCGTAAGACTGGAAACTACTGGAATATTGTCAGGAGAACTTGCATGACCTTTAAAAGTATTAATTTCCGGGGAAAACATCAAGAAAGCGATGTCTGATGAGGAACATCGTCCACTACGGCGGAGTGAATCCACATTGACCACATCGGAAAGAATAGATTTCCAACTTGAGGTGTAGTATATTGACTAAAATCACCTTAAATAATATTTCTTGATCTTCATTTCGTTCGATAATACCTTATGCGTACCTTGTGTCGTTAACATCGAGGTCTTCTTTGTAATGTTGACCTTTAGCCAACATCTGTGTTTTCAACCAAATGGGGCCTTGTTCTGTCATGTCTTGGATGCGTTGTTGGAACTGGGAACATCTGGAGATTTCCTCGAATAGTGGCAAACAACAGCGGAGATAAAGGTAAAAATGATCACTTTTTAGTATAAAGCTAAGTTGCATAATATGCTTAACATACTTTCGTCAGTTCGGCTAGTCTGCACTGTACACGGGATCTCGGTATTATTTATTAAAGCTGCTAATGGGCTCTTTCACGTTCTGCCCGTTCGGAGATAATTTTACAGTCTTACGAAGCTCGCACCACCCGAGGAGATACGAGGCAGCTGTTCTTTGTTTACCTGCCGGGGTGGGGTGCGGGCGCAGTGAGTGGTGCGATTTAGAAACGGGGTGAATTCGAAGAAACACGTTGATACAAATATGGAAACTTCTCTACCTTGCCACGAATTATCATGCACAGTGGCTTTAATACAAATGTGCTGAAGAGAATATGGAATAGACTCATTTTGGTCGGACTAGTTCAGCTGAAAGAAGATAAGACTACTTAAAATCCACCAAATATTTTCGCTCGCGTACGCTTGGCCTAAGCACGTCACGTGACCAAATATTCCCGAGCCAAAACTGGGGAATATCTGAGAATATTCCCCAATTTTCAAAACTGTACGTGTTGCGAAAAAGATTTGAAGGATAATAAACACAATAGCCTCCATTTGGCGTCAAAATATATGCTCCGGATATTTGTACTTGGACATTATCTGTTCCTTGAAGCTCACAGTTTTCCTTGAGCTATGCTCTTGGAAAACTGTTCACTTCTTGGAACAGATAATGTCCGTGGACTAATATCCTAGCACATTTTTGTGCCAAATGGGGGCTATTGTTTACATAGCCTGGGGGTGTGTGTGGGGGGGGGGGGGGAGGTGGGGTGGGGGTTGAAGTTTGGGGAAAGGGTGAAATTTGCCTACAAAATCTGACAGGACTGTTGATTGCTTTTAGGGGGTAAAATTTGACAAACTGTACTGGTTACATATCAGTCTGCAGAGTTGGACAAAAAGTAATTGTCAGTTAATTTGTTGCCTTCAAATTGGCACCCCTTAAGGGTGAAAATAAATTTGAATCATGCCCACAAAACATGGTTCTGACACCTTTTTGGTTTCTTTTCAACAGTTCAACAAGCACTCCTGCAGGCTTTTAGCCAGATGGGTGTCCAGGCATCCTGGGGAAGGCCACTTTTTGAAGAAAATTGTTTTATTTTTTCCTAGGTTACCTTAGAAAGTTGTTCATTTGAGCAGGCCCTATAGCACACTTTTGATGCCCACTTTTCAAATCCTGGCTAAAAGCCTGCACCCCTGTCTTGTATATCAGGCACTTGAATTTTAAAATATCATCAAGACATGTCTGGATTTTTATATATGTCATATATGAGGGGTCATTATAACATAGTACAGTCAAACCTCGATTATCTGGATTCCTCGAGTATCTGGACTTTTTCTCTAGTCCCAGTTTTGTCATGAATATTTATTAGTCACAATCAAGATCTGTAGCAATATTCTTTTAAAAACTATAACATTGAAATGTGCAGTCAAAAGCGAGTTTGTTTTGCTTTTAAAGAGCAAAAGCAGTGCTCACACATGTAACTAATGAAGAACACTCGAATGAATTCTGATTGGCTCAGAGTTGAGTGGTTCAAGATGTACAGTAGATCATATTTTTTACCAAACGATTTTTAAAAGTGTTGTTTCACGATTAAATGTTGCTTTATTTAAACAGTTTTATTCTTCATTAATATTCATATTTTTGATTATCCGGACCCTCGATTATCTGGGCTACCGATACTTTGTCTAGTCCTAATGAGTCAGGATGATCAAGGTTTGACTGTAATGCATTGTTGCTGTTGATCCAGGTGGACTTCAGTTTTTATTGGTGTGGATTTTATTCCTTGGACTGTGGTCATTACCAGTGATTCTCATTGAGTATTCTGTTGGTCGCTTTACAAGAAAGGCTCCAGTGAAATCATTCCGACTACTGCTGGGACCCTGGTCATTATGGTGTGGTGGGTGGATGGTAACCGTTGTTATTTTTATCGCGTAAGTGCTTGTATATGCATGTCATTCTACATTGTAAATAATCGGTGATGGATGGCATTCAAAATGGCACACTGGAATTATCAGGTGTTTCTCTTAACTTGTGATGACTATTTTACGATGCATACCGTAAATCCTCGATTTAGTGCCCCGCATCCAATAAGCGCCAGCATCCAATAAGTGCCCCGCATCCAATAAGTGCTCAGCTTTTTTTGTTCATAAACAGCTTATGCTGTTGTTTACACACAGATGAGGCATTAAAAACTGATCGTGGCAGGCCATGATTTGGGAAAAATTGAATAAGTGCCCTTGCCCCCCTCGATTAAGTGCCCCCTCTAATGAGCACCTCCCCGTCTTCCACTAAATTTGAAATAAGCGCCCCGGGTGCTAATTCAAGGATTTACGGTACACACTTAGACACGTTACTGCATTTAGAAATAAATGTAAATGTAAAACCGATCTGCTAGAAGCATTAGGCTAATCTAGACGGATGAGTTACATCTTGTTATGTAAACTGATAGCAGGCACTGAAAATAATACTTGTAATAAACTCAGTAGAAATGCAGAGTGAGCTTTCTTTTGCTTTTAATGTAATAATGATGCAAGCAAAGATAATGTACACAATGATGATTCTTAAACATTAAAACTTTTTTTTTTTAAAGAAGTAGAAAACTTCTTGGTGTTTCAGATAATCTGTTGTTTTAGTGGAAATTCCTCAACCTGGTTGGTTCTCCTATTGTTGTCTTTACATTGCCTGTCAGAGCCACAATTATTGAAAAGGAGTGCTTCCTAGAAAGTGGCACTAATGAAATTAAATTGTGAGCAGAAGTTTAATTGATACATTTAAATGATTATCAAATTTACTAATAATATTAAATTTTTATTTACTATACCTGTTCTTTGATTGTTTTTAGGTCATACTATTCTGTTGTGGTTGGGTGGTGTTTCTATTATCTCTTTCACTCCATTTTTTATCATCTGCCCAAATCAACGGAAGAAAGCTCTTCAATTTGGAATGAACTACAGGTGATGTACAGTAAAATAAGTCCCAGTTCAGACGTTGTGCTTCTGCCATGCTGAACTAAATTCAGGAATTAAGTTCAACAAAAGCATGGCAGGAGCACAGTGTCTGAATCAATGTTTGAATTAAGTTGGGGAGGCATGTATTTTTTGGCAAGATTGCATTCCCAGGGGGAGTTGGGAGGAGAATTGTTACGTGGCATCAGTAAATCCTGAATTTGGTTTGACTCTGGCATGGCGGCTGAATCAGAGTTGTTTTCCTGCCAGGCTACAGTCGAACCAAATTACAATTACTCTAACTTTGGCATGGCAGAAGCGCAACATCTGAACTGGGCACTCAAACCGTGAACACTCAAGAATGACTAATGGACAATTCACAGACACTTTAATAAACCTGCTTGTTTCTTTAATTAGTTGTTTAATTTATTTTGCTTTTCTCAATATTTTGCATGGCACAGTTCTTTTTACCATTTTTTTTTTCATTATTTCATAGAAAGAGCGCAATGAAAGTAATAAATATTATTATTATTATTATTATTTTCATTACAGAGTCATGATTGGCTTCCCATTGTCCTCCTGTTTTTAAGTCTGTTGCTGGCTGGTTTCTCAGTGACAAGAGCAGTGACTTCCATTGAACGAGTGAACAACGTCATGATGCCGCTGTTGCTTCTTGTATTATTAGTGTCTTTTTATTGGTCCCTGACCTTGAAATATGCATCACATGGAATCACTTATCTATTTACACCTGACTGGGGTTAGTTACAACATTACTCAGGCAGTGGTTTGTTAACTGTGCAGAAAAGCTCTTGGGGTGGGCTGACTGTGCTAAGAAATTCTTGGGAGGGCAGGCTGCATGTGGGGAGAGAGTAAATAAAACCTTGGGAGGGACCCTCTGTAAAAATAGAGAAACCTGTGTGTTAGTTTGAATGGGTATTTTAATTGCTCTTCAGTAGTCATTGATGTGTTCCCTTGGCGGATTAATGCAGCTGACATCCCCTTCCACTTGCAAAAAGGTCAGCTGGCATATATCACAAAGGCATTTGTGCAATCAAGTTAAAAATGGCAGGACAAGTACAAAAAATGCTGATGTAACTAATAAGACGACAGTAACATTAACTTTCAGTCTGGTACAGGAATTAAGTGTTGAAATATTTCCTATGTATATAGGGTTTGCATAACTTTCGAGAATTCTCTTAACCCCCCAAGGGTTTGGATGAGACTATGTAAACACTGAAAAAGTTGTCTATTGCATTTATAAAATATTCTCAAGAATATACGTACGCGCGAATCTAAAACGTTACAGTTATGTTCACATAATTACTCTCATCTAAACACACCTATCAACCATTGGGAGCGCAAGTAGCATCTCAGTCATTTTATAATTCCAGATGATGACCGTGATTTAGGGTACGTTGCAATTGTCTCACGTGACGATTTTGTTTCGTTGCCTTTTTTCCATCAGCTGAATTGGAAAACCTTCGACTGTGGGTGGATGCTGCTTCTCAAAACGCTTGGGACACTGGTAAGAATAGAATGATATATACAGTGTATTATTCACTGATCGAACGTTTTCTGACGCGGTCTGAAGTCTAATGTGTAACACAATCGATTAAAGGAGCTCGGTCGCGGTATTTTGAGTTATGTTAGCCACTTAAAAAATGACCTTTAAATTGAAGGAACCTGAAAATAGTAGTTTAACAAGATAGAAGAACACCAAAGAGATAATAATAAAACATAAAGGAACAAGGGTGGTTAAGAATGGAGAAGATTAACACGGATTACAAACGATGAATTTGAAAAATTTAGGCGAAACTTTTTGGGACGCGCGAACCGTGACTTGGCTCCTTTAACGTCTCATTGGAAACATGAAATAAAGTTTACTTTTATTAATATAGGATAGGTCAGTGTAAGACATGAAAAAGACAACTACTTCATTGGCAAATTTTAATTTTTCGGGCTTTGTCATTTATTTCCGGCAAAAGAATTAGGCTTCTATACAGGAAACAATATATGAAAAAATGTTTTAAAACAAATTCACGCAAAATAGTCAGTACCCCTTTTTTCGCGATACAATGCCCTGCTCAGGGCTTGAAACTAGACCGCTCGACCCAGTCCAGCCGGCTAACAAAGGTCACACGCCTTTCACTTTGTGTACAGTAATAGACTCAAATCGTCGAAAAATTAAGAACTTTCAACCTCAAGTAAAAATTATGCATTATGTTTAAAATAGTGTAATTCAAATGGTGGCTTGGTGTGAAATGACCGCAAATGTTTTCTCTGTGTCGAATTATATCTAGATATATATATATATTTTATCTTCCTATTTGAAAACCTTTCTTCACATTTGTAATAGGCGCTGGATCAGGGTTGCTTTTGACGTACGCAACTTACATGTCACGACGAAATAGTGTTGTCAAGCTAGGAATTCTTCTTCCAGTTTGTAATAATTTAATCAGGTGAACACAACTTAGTTCCTTTACTATGTGTGCTGTTTACAGACTAGGCAGTGCATGTTGTGTGTAGAACTCATTTCCGATTTGACTTAAGCCTCTTTATCAAAGCGAGGCCTGGTGCACAACCATTCATATGAAAATGAGTTTAATTTGCATGCGAATAAAATCTCATTTTCATGTGAAAGGGTGGGCACGAAGACTCGCTTTGAGAAAGAGGCTTAAGGTAATTCGGAAATGGCTTGTTGGCGTGAAATGTTGGTTGTAATGGAAGTGACGTTTTACGATAGATTTGTTACTTTAATGGACTACTGCACGAGTCGCAAACAACTTGAATAAAGTTATGCTGATTTTAGTTGTTTTTGGTCATTTTTCAGTACTTGGAACCATTTTTTTTTTAAAAGCTGACGTTAAAGTAAATACCACGCTTCCAAAGTCAATAAACGACAGAATGTGAAGTAAATAAGTTTCTTGTCGCCAATTATCCGGTACTTTCTTAATGTTGTGTATTTGCTTTCGCTGTTTTCTTTCACCAGCTTGCTGAGCGCCATAACCCTCTACTCAACGGTCTTTTCAACCAAGGTGGAAGAAGGTGTCAACCAAACAGAAATCGCGCGGCTGTTAAGAGAGGATGGCTATGCCAACACTGGATTGACATTTCGTTGGTAGGTTTCAGTAAGAAACGATCAAGGCTCGATCTCCGCCGCTCTCTCCTGTCTGGTCTACGTTCCTATCCGAGAAGACACTTCGGGGAGGATCGCGGGCTCCTTTCCAGAACAACGGCTGATAATCGAGCCTATGATCTAGAACAAGGCTAATCAAGTCAAATTTATTGATCTAATTCAACTCGCTAGTAAACAGATTACAGTATGGCCGGATAGATCATCACTTTAATACTGAGTAAAGAACAGATGAGAGGTGAGACGAGAGCTAACGAGAATTCAATCGCCTCTCGCCTTCGTTTAATTTGATTGCGCACCGAGGATAGTTGAGAAAAATTGAACTAAACAGTCGTTCAACTTTCATCAACCAACTTTCTCGTGTACTCTCGAACTTTAATCTTAGGCGACAAGACCGAAAAGAAGTATGGGTAGAAGTAAAAAGCTGCTACATTCGGTGAATACTCGTGAGGTCTAGCGACACGGCAAACGTGATTTTGTACGTGGTCTCTTCCTTCAGATAGTAAATGGAAATAGGACGCTTTTAGTCACATTCGATTTCGCAAGAATTTTCAAACTCAAAGCTTATTCTTTGGTTTCTGTACTTTGGACAACAACTAGTGCCAAGCTTAGGAGAAAACTGGTTACGAATTAGGCCACGCTTGATTTAGTGTTAAGTCTGATTGGTCGAGAAGAGAGTAGTTTTCCTCTAATTAGCTAGAGCATGTCACACGAGGTTTCACACGATTACTTTCGAGGACTGCTCACTATGAGGGTCCGTCCACACTACGCCGGAAGAATTAGAAAACGGAGGTTTCACTCTGAAAACGCATCAAATGTTTTCCGTCCACACTGCGCCAGAGGAATTTGAAAACGGAGGTTTCACTCTGAAAACGCATCAAATGTTTTCCGTCCACACTGCGCCAGAGGAATTTGAAAACGGAGGTTTCATTCTGAAAACGCATCAAATGTTTTCCGTCCACACTGCGCCAGAGGAATTTGAAAACGGAGGTTTCACTCTGAAAACGCATCAAATGTTTTCCGTCCACACTGCGCCAGAGGAATTTGAAAACGGAGGTTTCCCTCTGAAAACGCATCAAATGTTTTCCGTCCACACAACGCCGGAGGAATTGAAAAACGTAACAATCACTGTTCTTTTTGGATTTGTGTTTGAGGAAAACTCGGGCAGGGAAATCGTGACGCCATCATTTTCGAAAAGTTCCGTTTTCCAATTTTTTTTTTTCCGTCCACGCGTTAACGAAAAGCCGGCGTTTTCAAATTCCTCCGATTTGAAGAGCGTTTTCGTGACGGATTTGTGTGGACAGTAGGCCTAACCTTAGAAATACATGTAACTAAAGCTGTGTTTTCAAATTACTACGGAGTAGTGTGGACGGGGCCTGAAAGTCGTTTCACACTGAAGCAGTATGCATTTTTTGTTTTGTTTTTTGTTAGGATGCCCGTTCTCTATGAGCGGTTGGGAATCCCCGGCCGAGTTCTGTCGTCGTTATTTTTCCTTTGTTTGTCTCTGGGTGGTGTAAGCTCACTCGTAGCTATGATAGAGCTACCGGTGCATACGCTGGAAGAAATGCGAGGTGTGTTGGTCTGTGTTATTCTCTAAAAGCCGACACACACTGGGGGACATGCTGCGGGAACGTGAAGCGGGGACAGCGCCGTTCATGTGTACGCATGCGCATAGCACACATGCTGCAGGCACAGTACTCAAGCTGGTGCGAACAAAGCGGATATTGGTTCATTTCTGCGGTAGCAGGGACAGAGGGTCTGGAAGGGGGGTCCTGATCCCGCATTCCCGCTCATTTTTCACGAGAATCCCGCATCCCGCACGTTCTTCATCAGTATTCCGAATCCGGTTTTTTTCTTTCCCAGAAAAATACATTAAAAAGTCTAATTTCTACAAAAGCTAATAAATGTAAGATGTAGGTTGGCCCTTTCGATTGATATTTTGAATTTACGCGTCAGTATGATGAAAGAGCACGATATGACAACGTGATCTGTCGCCGCGATGGTTTTCGGACGTCTGGGTTGTCATCTGTAAGAGTTTGAATAACTGTTAGGCAAGCTGTTCAAAAATCCCCTCGAGATTACAATAAATATGAACCTGTGAAGAGACTGAAGAGCTTGAGCAATTGAGTCAATTGAGCATCGAGTAAATAGCTGGTATGCTATGACACCACGTGCACTTTTCTGTCATCTGGTTGAAACAAAATACTCTCTGACAGTTTCAATTAGTTAACTATTAAGACCTATTAACCAGAACTCTATAGGGTCTGTATACAGTAGTTTGGTTTGAAAGGAGACACCACTTAGCGCTCGCCTGGTTGATTCGTTTTGGCCGCTAGAACCAAAGAACGTTTATTTGGGTCGCGACGATTTCCCGAATTCCCGACAGACAGACAAAAAAAAAATCCCGCATCCCGTACCCAAATTTTGGCGAGTCCCGCTTCCCGGGGAGCAGTCAAATCCCGGATCCCGTCAATATATTTATCGTTTTCCCGATTCTCGCACCGTATTTTGGTCAAATCCCGAATCCCGAAAATACCCGTTCAGACCCTCGGGACAGTTTGCAAGAGCAGTGCACTCGATGAGATACTGATCATGCAGGTCATTTTTCTCCCCCTCTTCCTGACGCACGGATTTAAACCGGCTTAATTTCATGCAACATGTTGCGGAGACAAAATTTTGTCGCTACAACGTATGTGCCTGCTTCATGTTCCCTCGCCACATGTCCCCTAGTATAGTGTGCGCCGAGTCAAGGCTGGTTTTCATTAGCGCACAATCATAAGCAACACAAAGGAGACACAGTAAGATGTTGCTAACTAGAACCTTTTGTGACGAAAATTTCCTTTCAGAAGAAGTTACATGACAGCTCCTTATTTCGTCTGCGCGTATTTTGCTTATGCTTATGCGCTTTCGAAAGCCGGCTGCTTTAACAGCTACAACTAAATGTACACGTTTGTTTGGTAGGGCAAGAATGCACATATCTAGGATTTGGTCAGGACCGAATATCTGACTTTTCACGGATATTTGTTTGCAGAATAAATGTTTACTTTCTGTCTTCGTTCTTTTCAGTTCCTCGAAAGTTTGGCCTCCCTCTAGTGGTTGTTGTGTTGTTCTGTCTTGGTATACCATCAGCGCTGGATTTGAACATTCTAGTCAATCAGGTCAGAAGTTCTGTAATATTAATATTATAATTCCTCTTTTATTACAGTGAGTAACGAGGACAGCTTTGGTCCTGACAGGTAGCCGGGAATTCCGCGTGTTTCCGTATTATTGATAACCCCACGGGCAACCTACCCATGGCAGGGAGAGGGTTTTCGTTTTGTTGTATTCATTTTTAGTGTATATATTAACTGTGTGTTGAGTGTAGGAGGGGGTTAGATCGCAATTAGGACGCTAGTTCTGTTTCTTTCCCCCTTCACATCCCGTACTATTTTGAATTTATTTGCCTATTTGAAGTTAGTTGTTTGTCCATTTGAATTTATTTGTTCTTGTATTTTGCTGATGAACTCATTAACTTAACTAAACTACACTAATAAGAGATGCATGGGAAGATAATATACAAGAAATATTAACTACTTATTAACCGAGAGTGAGGTCTCTACGGGAAAATCTCAAACCTAGACCTTACCGTATTGACCGAGCGTTAGCGACGTCAAATCGGCAAGGCCAAGGTTTGAGATTCTCGCGTTAAAACCTAACGTTCGAGGTTAATATGTTGTTCATTATATGGCTATTTGCTTTGGTTTTGCAAGCCCGTAATCGGCCCGTAGGCATTGCGGGATAATAATGCTCTACAGTTGGCCAATCAGAGCGCGCGTTATATCGGCTACAAACACAAACCATATAACTTCTTTTTCGTAGGACTTTGTGTGGGCTTTTGGTCAAGTCCTTGCTGGGGTAGTTTTAATATCTTTACCAATTCGTTATGGAGCGTCAAAATTCCGTGATGAGTTAGTAAATCAGGTATGTTGTTAGAAGTTGTCCCGTATGTATTTGTGTCATTTATCCTCAGCAGTTTCGTTCGTCTTCTTGCCGTCAGTCCAAAACCCAAATGTTTGGTCGAGAAGACGGCAACATTTTAGCTCGCATTTTCGCATGCTCGTACCATTTCTGATTGGACAATAAGAATTAGAAACTCTTTGAGTATACTTCGGAAAGTTTTCGGGTTTACTTCGGCAACTCTTCGGGTATCCTTACTCAAACAGTTTACAACTGAATGGCTCATTCTTTTGCAGTGGATTGTGTACTTTATCGCGTTTGAATGAAAAGATCGCTAACATTGTTGCTAATCACTGCCAACTGATATGACGGAAACTGATATTTTTTCGTGTAACTGCTTTGTGTCTTTTAGTTTGGATTAGATGACTGGAAACTTCCACGAATTTGGGATTTCCTTGTTAAGTATGCTTACTGTTTTTTTTTTTCTTACTTTACATTTTGTTGATTTATTGTCTTGACTGACTGATATCGATAGCCAACCATCTGTGCCGCTACGAAAGATATTAAGTGTCACGAAATGTATTGGATTATAGCAATATGCCAATGATATTTGAAAACACTGTGAAGGGTATTTTAAATTGAAGTCAAATCTTATTATATGTAAAGCGTTTAAGATGGTGTAGTCATTGTGCAATTTTCGACGGCGTGAAATTTGACAAGAAACGGCCTGCAGTTTTGATGGTGCAGTGTTAAATATTGTTGAACCAAAATGAACCTCATAATTGTAAAATTATCCTGTTTCTTTTCAGCTTTATCGATCCTGTTATAGCAGTCGCGTTATTAGTATCGTTCGTAATTGACACCGTTCAAGATGAATCAAATAAGTGGTATACGTTTGTAAGAGAGTCTTTAATGGCATGTCTTGTCGAGGTAAGCACATGGACATACGATAACAAAACAATTCTGTATCTAGACGAACCTATGTCTCTCTTAGAGCGGTTTTCTATCGAATATCGTAAACTAACACAGAAGTAGCCCCTCTGGCCAATCACAAAAGACATAGACAATCCAATGAACCAATCAAAACTCGAAGTAAAGACATGCAGCTTATGCAAAGCGCGGGAAAACGCGTCCGAACGAAACGCGATTGGTTTCAACCCCTGAGACTTTCAGGACAAACTTCTATATTTGGTGGTGGCTTTCAAAAACTGGAAATTTCTGGGTGGCAAAAGCACTGATGAGCTCCTACATTCTTTGTAAAATTTTGCGTTTTTAAACCCGCGTCACACAAAGAGTATTCAATACATTGCGCTCAAACTCCTTGGAACAGCTAATCGTGCTGTGCCCTTTCAATATTCAGCACTGATGTTTTTGTAGCTCCATTACAAACTGTATCACTTATGCGTATGTGGCAATATTGTAAACAGATTCTCGTGTATAACACGGCAGAGCTTATCTTGTCCTGGTTTGTGTTTTTCAGTGGCTTGTTGTGTTGCTGGTGCTGCTAGTAATGAACGCCTTGTGGATGTGTCGTCGTCGATCTCGAAGAAGAATTCATAGAATTTCAAGTATTCGTGACGCACAGCGTGAAGTTTACAGTAACGAAGAAAGATAGTGATTGTAATAATAACTAGATTATTTTTATCAGAAAGTTAGTTATAGCATGGCTTTCGATAACGTATTAGATTTGGATTTTTAATTTATTTGCGTAACTTATAGAAAGAAAGGTCTGTGTTCGAGCCCAGTCCCAGTGGCCCATCAGGCCGGCGCATATCTCCAGAGTCCGTAGCATGAAGCGACTAGGAGTATTTCTACTCCCCCCTGGATGGGGTGTTAGTCCATCGCAGGGTTATCCCCGAGCATTAAGTTCGCCGGTACCCCTTTATACACCTTGGTGGAAAGAGGCACTGTGAGAGTAGTGTCTTTCACAAGAACACAACACAATGTCTCCGGCAAGGGCTCGAAGCCGGCCGGACCGCTCGATCCGGTGTTCAGCGCGCGCCCATGCGGGCACCACTGGGTAACATGGGATTTTATTTTAGTTCAGAATGTTGAAAATAACATGAGCAATACAGTACTGAGATGTATTGAGACGCACTATTTTGAAAAATTATGATATATGATCTAAGAGAAATTTTGACTTCCTTAAACTTGTTACATAAACTACATTTAAGGTGGCCGAACACAGTTTTCAAGAGCCTATGACTAATTCACCATTACTTTTAAGCTATTTATGCTTTGGCGCCCGTTTTTTGCAAGAGTCAAGGTTAACCACAGAAAAGTTTATTCTCGCATTTTGGTTAAGGTGTGTGCTGTTGCCATGGCAACGGGGCTGGTTAAAAACAAGGCTTAAAAAATGTTTTTTGTTTATTTAAAAAGAATCCAGTAGTTAGATTTTTTTCATTTTTTGCCCACTACGAATTGACATTAAATCCCTTCTGTCAACACTGTTCTAATAAAATTTTGACATAGGCGATTTTCGTAATTCGCCGTTAATCGTTTTCACCGCAAGTTCTGTATTATTAAAAATTCCCTATGTCAAAATTCAGATTTTTTGCGATAGATCATTCACGTGGTTTCTGAACTATTTTGTTGCCAAATTTCTTGAAATTCTATTGACTGGATCGTCAGAAATCCGCAAGTTTCTGCAAAAGCAATCGGTCTCAATTTTTCGAGCAACTGCGCATGCGCTGCATTTAACTGGGTTCTTTCGGTAACAAAGAGAAAGCTGAGAATTGCTGGGTTCTTTGCGTCGTTACCTTTTCTAGCATATCTTTGTAATAAAAGACTGAAGCCATCAATAGACTGCGTTCAATAATAGAGAAAAATAGCACAGATAGTGCGAGTGTTGAGTAAAGAAAATGATCGCTCTATTGACGGCATGTTTGTTTTTGCAATCCTTGTGCGCGCGCTCAATTGCATCAGCAAAACCGCGCGCGAAAACTGTGTTCGGCCACCTTAAGCACAACTTACCTTTAACTGCATGTTGGACATCAAAATTGTATTCAAGTTTCATGATGCAGATCCACTCTATACACTACAGAAAATTTCCAAAACAGCTACAAATAACGTACTGTACCGAAGTATTAACAGTTTGGTATAGTGCTTGCACTGTCTTGGCCGCTAGCATAATGTACTTATCAAGATTTTTTCATAACAGGTGCATTAGTTTTCCTAGAAATGTAGTTTTTGTTTGTTATATAGAAATGTGTTAAGTTGGATTTTCAACTAATTTGTGTAACATGCGATTTTCTATTTTATTTTAGTGTAGGAAACGTTTGCACTTGTTACTTCTCAAACTCAATAATAATTCATCAGTTCCCGAGGCATTTTACTTGCTCATTCAGAAAGTCTTTCATTATCTTGGACTGTGTCATTCAATTGAACAAGGTTAAATTCTTTACTTTGAAAGATAATTTGTCTTGCCAGCTCTTCCACAGCGCTGTTCTTAACTTTGCGTCGGACGCTAAGAATGTTACGCAGAATAACCTTGTACTCTCGTCTGAACAGCCTATTTGTGGCGCCATATATGAAGGGGTTGATGGTACTACTCAAATAGGCTAAGAACGCGTATGTAAGGTACGCCTGTCGCGGCAAAGTGTGTTCCCCGCGCGCGGCGTCAATATTATCCATGACAGAGATAGGAAGCCAGCAACATGTGAAGCCGACCATTACTGCTGCTAAAGTCTTGGTCACTTTTGCTTCTTCCACGTTCGCTCTGAGTTGATGATGATTATTTTCATATGAAAAAACTTTATTTGATTTGGATACTGTGTAGAACACTTTGGCGTAGCAGATTGTGATTATGGTTAAGGGCGCTGCGATATAAACGCACTCTATAAAGACAGTATAAGCAATATTGCTTTCAAATGTGTACAAACACATCGCTTTGCCCGGCTGAAACTCAAATCCGCCGTTGTTGAAGAAAAATGGAGGAACAGATCCAACGAGAGCCGCGCACCAAACAGCAGCAATGTACAGCAAAGCTCTTTGTTTTTTGAACAACACCATGTACTTTTCTGGTTTGACAACGCAGAAATATCGACTTACTGCAATTAATCCCATAGTCTGAAGAGAAGCCAGTCCAAATGTCAAGGCTCCGAAACCATGAAATCGACAAAAACGCTCGCCAAATATCCACTGACCGTGGAACAGAGTTACAACTGAAAACGGCATACACCAGGTAGACATGAGAATATCGCTTACACCAAGTGCTATTACAAACATATTGGAAAGTGTACGGAGGGTTTGGTTTCTGTACACGGCGTAACAAGTTAGAAGATTGCTCAAGAGGGCCACGACATTGATAACAGCAAGCAAAACTGTTTCAGTCCAAACAAGAGGCTTGGCTCTCGTGGCAAGCGCGACAGAGAGTATTTCCATCACGCCGACCTTAAACTGATTACGGAACGGAAAATTCGAAGCTATAACATATCAGCTTATGATGTCAGCGGCTGAGTATCACACCATATTCTTTGTCATTCTATAGGATAATTGACAAGTATCTGCGCTATTGTATTGTATTAATAGAACGGGCAGTCAAGGGTTTAAACTGGGATGAACATTTTGCCCGCTAAAAGTTGTAAAAATATTGATCGGAAAGTCAGTGCTGATTAATCACGAAACAGCCTTTAGCTTCGAATATCGTGTGTACGTTCATTACTGAGATACTTTCCGCATTTGATTGAGAAAAAAGTCACGACAGATTGCAGGCACCTGTCGTATCACTTCTTCCAAACGTTACCGTTTCTAAAAGTGATCATTAATTAAATTAACTACTTATCTCCTTTTGCATCATCTCCATAGTGCCAAATAAATAGTCGCCGAAAATGTTGAAAATCATCAACATCGGGTAATTTTAATGATGCTTTACCACTTTCTTAGAACTAAACTTACAGGAAATGTAAGTAAAACAGTAATGTGATTTGTATTGTGAACTGTGGATTGAAAGTAGTCTAATATATACGAACACTGCTATTAGTGCTTACGGTTTAAATTGTTTATATCTGTCTCGGTGGGAAAGCTCTGTACTTTTGCCTCGGGTCATATAATGACGCCATTGGATATCTTATTTAACGAACACCCTTGAACATGTTTCTATGACAACGCCATAAAAATACCCCCCGACGTGTAGCTTTGTAACGGAAATAGTTATATTTTTAACAAGTAAAAACTATAGAGTCACATTATGAATAAAGATTTCTGGGATACGACATCATGTAAGCCAGATTTGTAATCTTCTCAAACTGTTTTTTTGTGTCGTAACTCTATCAACTGCTCTATTAAAAGAGGAACGCATGACTTTGTACAGTTTCTGCTCATTATTTACTGGTAATCCTTACGTCATTAACCTTTATTTTTAATTAGTGCCCGCGCAAACGAACAAAAATGATTTATGAAATATTACTTTTTTCCTAACATGTTTCTCCTCTACACGGAAAGCGTGTCTAAGCTATTTCTTTCTTCTCGGAAGCAATATTTGTTTCCGAAACAAATGTTTTGCGTGGGCGCCCATTAAACAGGATACACATGAAAGGAAATAATATTTGTCAAGCAAAGTTTCCTCTTTTGGAGGGCCTTAATTAAACCTCGAGCGATTATAACAAGTCTTACAAAAAGAGCTGTCTAAGTTTAGGCTCTAAAGGGGAACCGGAGATCAAAACATGAAAGAGCAGTGGTTACTTGCTAATCAGGCCTCTGTGAAGCTAATCTGATATGTTTAGTTATGGAGTAAAATGTCAGGGCAGATTGCTAGTGGGAACAAGGTATGAAACTGCTGGACTTTGCGATAGCCCTGGACTTGTGCTGAATTACAACTAAGTGACTGACATTTCAGTATGATGTTGAAGAGGGAACAAAAGGTGAAGAGGAAAGAACTGACATGTTTTAACTCAACATTGCCCTTTTCAGCCTTTATGATGGTGTTGAATTGTAGATAAACTGAAAAGTTTTTATTGGCCAGCAGCATTTTTAATCCTATAGATAAAGAAAAGACTAACGGTGTTTGATCTGCAATACGACAAAGATCTTTACCATATTTGCCGTTTCTTTTCTTGGCTCCATTTTCTTAAGCACGATTTTTGAAAGTGACGAAGGGTACATTACATGGATGAAGCGCCTTGCGATTACATCACAGATACTGTAAGCCCTATATTACATTTGAGGTTACAGATCTGACGGCTATTCAAAAAGTTTATTAATTTTACGGGAAATGAATGATAGAATTTTCCGCAAGTCTAAATTGGAAGGTATAAACCATCTTTCTTAGGTTCCAACTGGAAACGATTTTTATATATTTTGGAACACAGAAATGACTATATTTGGATTACCTATAATCAATGTCAGTGCATTTCAATCCTGATACGAGAAAAACTAATTAAGTGAAATTGGTCGCTCTTGCTGTTGCTAGTTTCAGTGCTTCTAATGAATTATATTTTTTTGAACTTTCTATGAATATTTCACTATGCATTCATTAATCATCGATGTCAGTTTCAAATTATATAACACTCTTTTTTTTTTTTTTTTTGCTTTCTTCAGAAAAGCTTATTTCAGGTATACTTGATTTTCTAAAGGAAAACTTTTCTCCGGTAAGAAACAACTCTCGAGCTCTGAAGCCTTCTTAACAATGTTATTCGCGTTTTGCAAACAAGCAAATATCATTTTCTTTTTTAGACAAATCGACTCGTCCCAGTTTAGATTGTTTTAATATCTTGCACTATGAGCAGGTGACAAGCTTTCGGGTAAAAATTTATAAATAACATCTATTTAGTGCCAATTTTTTTTTTTACCACCGGATTTGTAATAAATTCGGGATATAAAGAAAGGCTTTTTGTGTAAAAGATCAGAGAAGATTAAGAATATAACGAAATGACTTGAAACCATAACCTGAAGTCGAAAGATTTATTGCGACATCGTTGCTGTCATTTTGCTTTACAATTACATATGTAATGTTTTCCGTATAGAAGCATTAAGTTAAATGGGAATTGTTTCCATACAATTAAAGAGACTGTGAAAATTAGTAATTGGTGAAAGTTTTAGCTCTTTGGGTCTAATATTGAAGGAAATGTGGGCTTTCGGAAATTACAAAATTTCTCGGAAGAGAAAGCGTTAATAAGCTCATACATTCATAGGTCAATTAATCGTGTCTTTCCCTTTCAATACACTCTTTTTTTTACAGGAATATATTTGACAAGAATATCGAGGCTGAAATTTACGAGATTGTAAAAATATTTTTAAGAATAAACCCGAGGCTCAGATTTTGAGAAGAATATGGCTTTGCGTGTTGAAAATTTTAAATAGAATACAATTATATGTTTTTTACCAAACAGTATATATAAAATTCACTTTCTCTAAACGGCAAAACTACCAAAAAAACATATCTGCAAGAAGCTATGTGCGTCATTTTAGGCTGTAACGCTTGCAGCCTGGCTCCAAAATTACTTTAACACCATCCAGACACCAAATACATTCGAAACCAGAAATACGCTGTAATCTAAGAATATTCACACAAATATTTTCAGCCTAAAATCGGCCGAAAAATAAGAATATTCAGCCTCGGCTGTAAATAAATATTTTTATGAAAAAAGAGTGTATTCAGACTTGGTACTTTTGAGGCACTTAAGCTGATGAAGCAAATATTGTTAACCAAAATTGCAGTATAAAAAAGTGCAAAGTTACAATTTGCGTCCTCCTCGCTTCCCTAATGGAAACCAAATGCTCAGTAACTGTAGAATGATTGCCAGAATTTTGTTTGTCAAGAACTCATCACGAAGCAAGAACATGTGATGATGGCAACGAGTGAAATGGATTAAAATATGGACAAAGTTAAAACATTACGTAACAGTGGCAGTACACTATTTAGAACGAAATAATTATTCCGGAAATTTTAGTGAGGAATTTCCGTGCAGGAGGAACAAAGAAACGTTGAGTCTAGTTAAGGCTAATGCTGTGAAAACCAAAAGGATTGGAACTGCTGTAAACGATACAAAACTTTACATGGAATATGAATTTTGATTAGTAACGGCCAAACTGATAAATGGCACGACCCTTACAAAAGTAGTTTTTCTTAGTCCCGGAAATTTTCCAGTGGGCTGTACACAGAGAAAAAGTCATATCCATTTACGCATCGAAACCGAAATTTACTGAAAATGCTGTAAATGGTGGTTTCCTTGATTCAGTTTCCTAAATTTAATTTAACCGCTCCGCCTGTAAATGTAGAGAGATGGACTTGGGTGTGAATAAACGGGTTATAAACCCAACTTTTTGGCCCAAATGGTTTATCTGCAGATACGTTTTGGTGTACATCGGCGAGTTCGCGAAAGTTAATTAAGAAAAAAAACGTTTATATTATACTACTCTGCGCTCAAGTGGGCTTCTTGTATATCCCCTCCGAAGCTGTAATAAAGTGCGCGAAGGCCGGCTTTCGTATATGTTAATTCTGGTGATCGTTTTGGCGCCGAAGGCAAAGAATGTGACTCAAAACAGCTTTGTACTCTTGTCTGAACTGCTTATTTGTTCCCCCATATATGAAGGGCTTTATGGTGCTACTAAGGTAAATCAAGAACCCGTATGTAAGGTAAGCCTGTCGCGGAAAGGTGGATTTCCCTTGTGCGACATCGATGTAGTCCATGACAGAGATAGGAAGGCAACAACATGTAAAACCCACCATTATTGCTGCTAAAGTCTTGGTCACTTTCGCTCCTTTCACGTTCGCTCTGAGTTGCTGCAGTTTGTTTTGGAGCGAGAAAACTTGGTTTGATCGCGATACTGAGCAGAACACTTTGGCGTAGCAGATTTAAATTACCGTTAAGGGTGCTGCAATATAAACGAGCCCAAAAAACACAGCATAAGGAATGTTTCTTTAAAATGTGTACAAATACATCGCTTTACCCGGATGGAATTCAATGAAGAACGGAGGCACAGATCGAACGAGAGCTGCGCCCAAACAACAGCAATATACAGCAAAGCTCTTTGTTTTTTGAACAACACCGCGTACTTTTCCGGTTTGACAACGCAAAAATATCGACTAACTGCAATTAATCCCATAGTCTGAATAGAGGCAAATCCAAATGTCAATGCTCCGAAACCGACAAAACGACAAAAACTCTCCTCAAAAATCCAGCGGCCGCGAAACAGAGTTTCAACTGAAAATGGATATGAGAATATCGCTTACATTAAGTGCTATGACAAACATGTTGGGAAGCGTACGAAGTCTCTGGTTTCTGTACACGGCGTAACAAGTTAGAAGATTGCCAAAGAAGGCCATAATATTAATAACAGCAAACAATACTGTTTGAATCCAAACAACAGCGTCCACCGTCAGATCAAGCTCTTCAAAAAGCGATTTCTTCATGGCTTTTGACGAGCCACTTAAAGAAAATTTAAAGTTCAGATTTTTTGACCAGTATTAAACTTTTAATTTGTGAAGATGCTTTCGCTGTTGGAATTTAGAGGTATTACTGATTAGAAATTTAGCTTTCAATCTCAATTGAGTTCTAGATAATTCTACTTTTGGACCTGTCAAGCGTGGTGACGTAGCTAAGGGAGTTATTTTAACACTTGCCGAGCGATTTTACAAAGCGACAATTTTCCTGTTGATGTGGAATATTAGATATTGTTCATATTGCTAATTACAACAGTTAATATTTACAAGAAAACATAACGTACCAATACAATGAGATCTTGTTTGAAAAACTATCAAATTTCACCTTTTAATGACGAAAGTCAAGTTATGCTCAAAAAACCTTTCCGTGAAAAAAGGTTTCCCAGCAACGGCGGGCGTGCAACAATAGCTGACGGCGAAGTCGAAGTAGAAGAGCAGAAGCAGATCATAGAAAACTGAAGGGAAAAAAAGAAAGAACTGGAAGGAAAATATAGATTTAGCCAAGCCTAAAGCGGAGCTCCTGGCCCGGATATTTTAAAGCTCGATTAATAAAACCCAGAATAAGCGAGAATTTTGGTTTGAGTTTTGTAACTTTGCGGTGACGTTTTCTGTATATTGTTTGGCCATCTGTTTTTAGTTTGAATAATCTCAAACTATACCAAACAAAAGCAGTGAAAAACATTTGAATACAAGAAAAATTTATACTTTAGTTAACTTTTAATCCTGGATTAGTTTTAACCGGCTTCCAAACAACTATTTACTACAAGTTGACCTGATATGAACACGCGATCCAACCAAAAACTAACACTTGGTCAGCTGTCAACTTTAAAGAAACACGTGACCTCGATGAGCTCTAAACTTAAGCCCGCGATATGGTCACTTGATGCTGGTCAGCGGACCTTATTTTGACAGGTATCAATTGACGATAACGTTGATGTCCAATATCAAAGAAGTGCGCTATAAATCAAGGCTACATGTCTCTGTCAACCTATTAGTTGGAGTATGACCGCCATCTTGCTCGACTCCGCCGTCGTCGTCGTTGTCGTGCATACGCGCCCGCGAGCAATACCGCTAGCTAAGATAACCGTGAGAAAATCATTGCGTGGGTTTCCTTTGCTTTCCTATAAGGGTATGGTGCTCCGCTTGGTGGCCCTTCGGGCCGCCGGAGCTCCGCTACGAATATATAGAGTTTCTAACTAACTTGTACAAAGAAAGAGCCTTTTTGTGGGATGTAGCCCATGAAAACTACGTAAGTAGAGAGAAAAAAAAGTGGCTTATTGTCAAATCGATGTAACATGCTAAATTCTTCTCCAGGCTTCCTCAGAAGTTAGTCTGTTTATTATGCGCATGTCTGATCCTTTGTTTTTTGAGACAATCTGTCCTCGTGCAGCAAACCAGGGCAACAAAACACTTTTGTTTTCTTCTCTCTAGTTTAGCCACTCTGGAAACAAAACAAGAAACAGTGTTTCGCAAACGAAGTTTTCTGATCTTTTCCAGTTTAGCCAGGACTGTATTGTATTGACTTAAGGAATGGACAGTTTTCAATTAAATGTCACTCTAGCCAATCACAAAGGACACAGACAATGCAATGTATCAATCAAAACTGTGTAGTGGAATCGTCTAGGGTAGCTGAAACAAGAGCAATTAATTTTCGCCATTCAAATGCAAACCGCGTTAATGCAACAGTCAAGATTTTTAATAATCAGCACATTAGTTATCCGAGGAACGCAAATATTGTGTGTTATATAGAAATGCATTTAAGTTGGATTTTCAAGTAATTTGTGTAACACGTGATTTTTTATTTTATTTCAGTTTAGGAAGCGTTTACACTTGTTACTTCTCAGAATCATTAACACTTCATCAGTTCCGAAGGCATTTTTCCTTCCTCATTCAGAAAGTCGTTTAAGATCTTGGACTGTGACATTCAATTGAACAAGGTTCAATTCTTTACTTTGAAAGATAATTTGTCTTGCCAGCTCTTGCACGGCGCTCTTGTTATCTTTACGTCGGATGCAAAGAATGTTACGCAGAATAACCTTGTACTCTCGTCTAAATTGCTTATTCGTGGCACCATATATTAAGGGGTTGATGGTACTACTCAAATAAGCCAAGAACGCGTATGTAAGGTACGCCTGTCTCGGCAAAGTGTGTTCCCCGCGCGCGGCGTCAATGTTATCCATGACAGAGACAGGAAGCCAACAACATGTAAAACCGACCATTACTGCTGCTAAAGTCTTGGTCACTTTTGCTTCTTCCACGTTCACTCTGAGTCGATGATGATTATTTTCATGTGAGAAAACTTTATTTGACTTAGATACTTTGTAGAACACTTTGGTGTAGCAAATTGTGATTATAGTTAAGGGTGCTGCGACGTAAACGCACTCTATAAAGACAGTATAAGCAATATTGCTTTCGAATGTGTACAAGCACATCGCTTTGCCCGGCTGAAACTCAAATCCGACGTTGTTGAAGAAAAATGGAGGAACAGATCCAGCGAAAGCCACGCACCAAACAACGGCAATATACAGCAAAGCTCTTTGTTTTTTGAACAACACCGCGTACTTTTCTGGTTTGACAACGCAGAAATATCGACTAACTGCAATTAATCCCATAGTCTGAAGAGAAGCCAGTCCAAACGTGAAAGCTCCAAAACCGTGAAATTGACAAAAAATCTCGCCAAATATCCACTGACCGTGGAACAGAGTTACAATTGAAAACGGCATACACCAGGTAGACATGAGAATATCGCTTACAACAAGTGCTATAACAAACATATTGGAAAGTGTGCGGAGGGTTTGGTTTCTGTACACGGCGTAACAAGTTAGAAGATTGCTCAAGAGGGCCACAACATTGATAACAGCGAACAAAACTGTTTCAGTCCAAACAAGAGCCTTGACTCTCGTGGCAAGCTCGACAGAAAGTATTTCCTCCATGCCGGTCTCAAACCGATCACAGAGCGGAAATTTCGAAGCTATAACATATCAGCTTAGGACGTCATCGGCTGAATATCAAGCCCTATTCTTTGTCATTTCACAAGATACTTGTAAAGCATCTGCGCTATTGTAGTGTAAAAGTATTGATAGAACAAGTAGTCAAGAGTTTAAACTGGGATGGTGACTTTGCCTGCTAAAAATTGTAAAAATATTGAACAGAAAGTCAGGGAGTGCTCATTAATCATTAAACAATCTTTAGCCTCGAATATCATGAGTGTACGTTCATTATTGAGACACGTTCCGCGTTTGATCGAGAAAAAAGTCACGACACATTGTAAGCACCTGTCGTATCACTTCTTTGAAACGTTTCCGTTTCTAAAAGTGATCATTAATTAAATTAACTACTTATCTCGCTTTGCATCATCTCCATGCTACCAAGTAAGTAGTCACCGAAAATGTTGAAAATCATCAACATCGGGAAATTTTAATGATGGTTAACCACTTTCTTAGAACTAAACTTACAGGAAATGTAAGTGAAACAGTAATGTGAATTTGCATTATGAACTGTGAATTGAAAGTAGTCTAATATATACGAACACTGCTATTAGTGCTTACGGTTTAAATTGTTTATATCCGTTTTGGAGGGAAAGCTCTGTACTTTTGCCTCGGGTCGTATAGTATGACGCCATTGGATTACTTATTTTACAAACATCCTTGATAACCTACATATTTCTATGGCAACGCCATAAAAATACCCCCCAACGTGTCACTTTGTAACTGAAATGGTTCTATTTTTAACAAGTAAAAACTGTAGGGTCACAAGATGAATAAAGATTTCTGGAATACGTCATCATGTAAACAAGGTTTAATCTTCACAAACTGTTTTTTTTTTTTTTTTTTTTGTGGCGCAACTTCGTCAAATGTTCTTTGAAAAGAAGAACGCATGACTTTGTACAATTCGTGGTTACTATTACTGGCAATCGTAACATCACTAACCTTTATGCCTCCGTAAACAAGCAAAAATGTTTTTGGAAATTTTACATCTTTCTAGAATGTTTTTTCTCTACACGGAAAGCGTTTCTGTGCTACTTCTTTCTTCTTGGAAGCAATATTTGTTTCCGCCACAAATGTTTCGCGTGGGCGCCCACATAAAGGGAAATAATATTTCTCAAGCAAAGTTTTCTCTTTTGGACGGCCTTAATTTTACCTCGAGCGATTATAATAAGTCTTACAAAAAGAGCTAAGTTTAGGGTCTTAAGGGGAATCGAAACTCAAAATATAAAAGAATAGTGGCTACTTGCCTATCAGGTCTCTATGCAGCTCATCAGACATGTTTAGTTATGGAGTAAAATGTCAGGGCAGTTGCTAGTGGGCAGAACAAGGTATGAAACTGCTGGACTGCGCGATAGCCCTGAGTTTGTGCCGAATTACAACTAAACGACTGACATTTCAGTATGATATGGCAAAGTGAACAAAAGGTGTATGGCAAAAAACTGACGGGTTTTAACTCAACATTGCCCTTTTCAGCCGTTATGATGGTGTTGAATTGTAGATAAACTGAGAAGTTTTTACTGGCCAGCAGCACTTCTAATCCTATAGATAAAGAAAAGACTAAGTGTTTGATCTGCAATACGACAAACATCTTTACCTTATTCGCCGTTTCTTTTCTCGACTCCATTTTCTTAAGCACCATTTTGGAAAGTGACGAAGCTTACATTGTACATTCAGGGTTGCCTCCAGTTCAATGGATGAAGCGCCTCGCGATTACATCACAGATACCGTAAGCCCTATATTACATTAAAGGTTATGGATCTGAAGTCTATTAAAAAAGTTTCTTAAATTTTACGCGAGATGAATGATAGAATTTTCCGCAAGTCTAAACTGGAAGGTATAAATCACATTTCTTAGGTTCCAAATGGAAACAATTTTTATTTATTTTGGGAACACAGAAATGACTATATTTGGATTACTTGTAAGGTGTCAGTGTATGTCAATCCCTATAGGAGAAAAACTAATAAGTGAAATTCGTCGCTCTTGCTCTTGCCAGTTAAAGATGATTTCCAGTCCATATTCCGCACTCTCGAGAGTTTGTTTGCGTTTTTTGTTTTGTTTCATGTAAGACATCGCAAAATGTAAGCATTTCTCAAACACTTACTTGAAGGAAATTCAAAGTTTCAAAACAACCGCCATTATGGAGGCGAAGCGGTCGAAGCTTTATGCTTCGTTCTTTCTCATATCACATGATGAAACAGCTTCGCAGTTGTAAAAATCAATGAAGCTGTTGGAAAAAGAATTTGAAAGGCCTTATAGATAAGGTATGTGGTTCGTAACGGATGTTACTAAAACGGAGAATGGGGAATGGGGAATGGGGAATGGGGAATGGGGAATGGGGAATGGGGAATGGGGAGTGGGGAATGGGAAATGGGGATTGGGGAATGGGGATTGGGGAATGGGGATTGGGGAACGGGGGATCTGGAATGGGAAATGGGAAATTAAAAATGGGAAATAGATTTTTTTTTCATTAACTTTTTATAACATGGAATAAATTTTTTCAGCGGCTATTATCGATATTCACATTTTATTTTTTGCAACGTTCTGCGCCAGAATAAAATTATATGATAATGGAGAAGTCACCCTGTCTTGTTTCTTTATTATTACCGGCTGGTCGGTCCGTTTAGTGAAAAACTGTGACCGAGGTCTTGAAAATGCTGCCCTCGCCCTGCGGCCTCGGGTAGCATTTTCAAGCCTGAGGTCACAGTTTTTCACTATACGGACCGACCCTGAGCCTTTTCTTCCTGAAGCCGAAAGATTTATTGCGAAGTCGTTTCTGTCATTTTGCGTTACAATTACATGTGTAATGTGTTCCGTATAAACGCATTAAGTTAAATGCGAATTGTTTCCATACAGTTAATAGCCTGTGAATATTAGTAATTGGTGAAAGTTTCAGCTCTTTGGGTCTAATATTGAAGGAAATATGGCCTTTCGGAAATTACAAAATTTATCGGAAGAAAAAGCGTTTATGAGCTTATACATTCATAGGTCAATTAATCGTGTCTTTCCCTTTCAATACACTCTTGTTTTAGAAGGATGTATTTGAAAAGAATACTGACCGACGCTGAAATTTACGACATTTTAAAAATATTTCAAGAACAAACCCGAGGCTGAGATTTTGAAAAGAATATAACTTTCTGTGTTGAAAATTTTAAATACAATACAATAATATGTTTTTAACCAAACAGTATACATAAAATTCACTTTCTCTAAACGGCAAAACTAGCCAAAGAAAACAACGAAAACAGCACCAGCCGTATTTTCGTCGCTCATAACACTGATTTCTGCAAGATGTTATTTGCGTCACATCAGGCTTTAACGCCTGCAGGCTGGCTGCAAAATTACTTCAACACCATCCAGACACCAAATACACTTGAAAACAGAAATGTCATAAGTTTCAATCTAAGAATATTGACAAGAACATTTTCAGCCCAAAATCGGCAGAAAAAATATGAATATATTCAGCCTCGGCTGTAAAAACAATATTCTCATGAAAAGAGAGTGTATTCAGATTTGGTACTTTTGAGGCACTTGTGTTTATGAAGTAAATATTGTTAGCCAAAATTGCAGTATAAAAAAAGTGAAAAGTGCGAGTGGATTAAAATATGGACAAAGTTTAAACATTAGGTAACAGCAGCTGTTTACTATTTAGAACGAAATTTCGGAAATTTTTGCGACTAATTTCCGAGCGGAGGAACAAAGAAACGAGCCACTTTGGTTGAGGTGTGAGGCTGCGAAAGTCGGAAAGTTTGGAACTGCTGTGAACGATACAAAGTTTAAATTGAATATAATTTTGTCTTAGTAACGGCCAAACTGGTAAACGGCAAGACCCTTTCAGAAGTTGCTTTTCTCCGGAAATTTTTCCGTGGCCTGTACTTGGGGGAAAAATCATGTTTCATTTACATATCAAAACCGGAATTTCTTGAAAATGTTGTAAATGGTTGTTTCCTTAATTTAATTTCACCGCTCCACCTGTACATGTAGAAAACTGGACTAGGGTGTGAATAAGCGGGTTATAAACTCAACATTTGGCTCGAATGGTTTATCTGCAGATACATTTTACAGTACATCGGCGAGTTGGCAAAAGTTAATCAGGAAACAAACATTTATATACCTATGCTATGCGAAAAAAAAAGTGTCTTCTATAACCCCTCTGAACCTGTGATAAAGTGCTTTAAAGCTCTGCTTTATGTTAATTCTGGCTATTGTTTTGGCACCAAAAGCACAGAATCTTACTCAAAATAGTTTTGTACTCTCGCCTGAACTTCTTATTTGTTCCTCCATATATAAAGGGGTTAATGGTGCTACTAAGGTAAATCAAGAACCCGTATGTGAGGTACGCTTGTCGCGGAAAAGAGGGTTTCCCTTGTGCGACGTCGATGTAGTCCATGACAGAGATAGGAAGCCAACAACATGTGAAACCCACCATTACTGCTACTAAAGTCTTGGTAACTTTTGCTTCTTCCACGTTCGCTCTGAGTTGCTGCAAGTTGTTTTGGAGCGAGAAAACTCGGTTTGATCGCGATACAGAGGAGAACACTTTGGCGTAGCAGATTTTAATTACTGTTAAGGGTGCTGCAATATAAACGAGCCCAAGAAAGACAGCGTAGGGAATGTTTCTTTCAAATGTGTACAAACACATCGCTTTACCCGGCTGGAATTCAAATCCAGTGTTCTTGATGAAGAATGGAGGCACAGATCCAATGAGAGCTACGCACCAAACAACAGCAATGTACAGCAAAGCTCTTCGCTTGTTGAACAACACCGCGTACTTTTCCGGTTTGACAACGCAGAAATATCGACTTACTGCAATTAATCCCATAGTCTGAAGAGAAGCAAATCCAAATAACAATGCTCCAAAACCGACAAAACGACAAAAACTCTCACCAAAAATCCAGCGGCCGCGAAACAGAGTTGCAACTGAAAAAGGCATACAGAAGGTGGACATGAGAATATCGCTTACACCAAGTGCTATCACAAACATGTTGGGAAGCGTACGAAGGCTGTGGTTTCTGTACACGGCGTAACAAGTTAGAAGATTACCAAAGAAGGATACAACATTGATAACAGTTAACAAAACTGTTTCAGTCCAAACAAGGGCGTCCGTCCTCAAAGCAAGCCCTTCCGAAAGCGATTCCTTCATGGCTTTTGACGAGCCAATATTAAACTTTCAGTTTGTGAAGATGCTCTTGCTGCTGTTATTTAGAGGTATTACTGATTAGAAATTCGGTTTTCAATCTCAACTGAGCTCTAGATAATTCTGGTTTTTAACCTGTCAAGCGTGGTGACGTATGTGAGGGAGTTATTTTAACACCTGCCGAGCCCCTTTACACAGCAACAATTTTCCTGTTGATATGGAATATTAGATATTGGTGAGCTTGTTGAATATAACGCTAAATGCAATAGTTTTAAAATATTTACAAGGAAAACATAATGTACCAATACAATGGTTCTTGTTTGACAAGCTGTGAAATTTCACCTTTAAACGGCGGAAGTCAATTTAAGCTCAAGAAAACCTGTCCGTTAATAAAGGTTTCCTAGCAACGGCGAGTGTGCAACAATACACCCTATGTAAAATGAAAAGCGACTGGGCGCTACACGCGCGAAAACGAGGCTAGTTGGGCGAAGAAAAAAATGGTCACCTGATGCGAAGGGCGCCAAATTTTAAATATGCCGGCAAATTATTGTGTTCCTAACTGCACCAAAAAGATTTAAAGAACTGAAAAAGGAAAGAAAATTTCCTACTTCAAGTTTCCAGATGATGTGAAACTCAAGAAACGTTGGCTGCATGCTCAGTTCGTCGCGACCAAGGTAAGGAATTTAGTGTCAACCAAAACACGAAAATTTGCTCTCGTCACTTTAAACCTGAGGACTTTGTTAAGTCTATCGGAGGCAAGCGTATTTATGTCAGGGAAGGGGTCGTGCCATCACGTTTTTCTTGGTCACAAAGATCTCCGCTAAAGAGAAAGCCTCCTAAGAGACGAATATTTATGTCGAATACAGACACCGAGTTGTTAGTATCTCAAACAATCAGTGCAGCTGAAACCAACGCTGATAACTGCACTTCACCAGCAGCTGGCAGCTCTCCTGATCATGACGTGCAAAAGGACACGGATACGCAGGAAAACACGACAGAGGATGTCAAAGAACTTCTGAAGAGTTTGGAGCTTGACTCTCGCGTTTTTCAGTTGCGAAATTTTACTTCTCACGAGGACATCGCCTTTTACACCGGGTTTCCTCACTTAGCTACAATTATGCTGTATATGAATTTTTAAACACTGGAACGAGTGGGGAGAACACTAGGTACTGCTCATCAAAAGAGAGAAGTGTCCCAAAGTGTTTTTATGATGAGAACGAAACTGAAACCGAGGAACCAGAAGAATTTACTAACAAAGGTAGAAAAAGGAGCTTAGAAGCAAGTGAGGAGTTTTTCATTGTACTCTGCAGACTGAGAAGGGAATTTGCAGAGAAACATCTGGCTCATTTGTTTCACATCTCTCAGTCAACAGTGAGCAGGATATTCCTGTACTGGATAAATTACATGTATCTCAAATTTGGCCAGGTATCTATATGGGCAAATAAGGAGGTTGTTAGAGCTACTATGCCAGACAGCTTTAAAGACAAATACTCTTCCACCCGTGTAAAAATCGATTGCACAGAGATTAGATGTCAGATGCCTTCCAGCCTTCTGTTGAATTCCAAACTGTTCAGCTCGTGTAAGAACCACGTAACTCTGAAAGGCTTTGTTGGAATTGCTCCCAGTAGGGCTATAACTTTTATCAGTCAACTGTACAGTGGAAGTATTTCCGATCGCGAAATTGTTGAGAGAAGTGGTTTTCTGAAGTTAGAGTTTCATACAGGTGACACTGTGATGGCCGATAGAGGCTTTACAATTGAGACCTCCTCCACTTGGTGTGAACCTAAACATTCCACCTTTTCTAGGGTTGAACACCCAAATGACAGCACAAGATGTTATCAAGACCCACGAAATTGCCTCGATTAGAATACATATCGAACGAGCTATGAACAAAATCAAGAACTTCCACATTTGGGATAGTGTCGTACCACTTAGTCTATTTGTGGTAGTAAATCAAATGTGGAGTGTCTGTGCCTTTTTGTGTAACATGCACAATCCTCTTATTTCTACATAACATTTAGGCAAGGCAATAAGGCACTCTACAGAAAACAACACCATTTAATAAAAGTGTGACCCTAATGTTATGTCTCAGAAAGAGCGCAGATTTGGTAAACTAGGGCTTGGTAAACTGTCATTTGTCTTCATTCAGTCTTGTGCTAAAGAACTAAGAATAAAGAAACAAAATAAATCTTACAAAAGCTTTATCTGGTTCTATAAAGTGATTTAAATAGCAGTTCTTAAGGGCCCATTGACCGATCCTTTCGAGCCGTTGCTAAGGAAAATTTATTCTCGTATAATCTCATCATTTTTAGTTATTTCAGAGTTATTTCATGTGTTTTAGCTATCTCATGATTAGTAACAGTAGTGATGACGCCATCAGGCCACGCCTGATACTAAAAAAAACGCAAAGGCTCCCAGGCAAATTACTTTATCGGGATTTTTTTCATTGATTAAAAATTTTAATTTAAATCCTCATTACGCTATGCATAGATTTTGTTTCATTTCTAAAAGGTCAGATTTTGAGAGAATTTCAAAATATTAAAAAATTCGTAATTTTCTGAATAAAGCATGATTTTGAAAAAGGAATGCATAGCTATCTTTCCAAAGTTGGCTTTCATCGAAATCCGTCGAAAAAGGCCGCATTTAATGAAAAATCGCGTTTCCTTTAGCATTTAAAGAAACCGGAAGTGCGCCCGATATATATTGGAAGTTACCCTATCAGCGCATGCGCAATTTACACTACCAGCGCACTTCGGTAAGATCAAACAAAGCCACACGGAGTTAGTTTTTCTCTTTCTGTTGCTCTTGTTTTTCCGTCTTTTTCTTATTTTTTCTCTGCTTGTACTTGTTTTTACTTTGCATTTTGTGAAACGCAAAGAAAAACATCTAAAATGTCAGCAAATTTAGAAGTTATTAAGTTGTTTTTATTTTCCACGCTCAGGCTGACGTAAGTAACCGGAAGTGAAATTTCACCTCCATAGCAACGCGCGCGAGCGTGCGCATAGATCGGTTAATGGGCCCTTAAAGCATTCATTCATTGTGTCCCAAAACTGAGGATCAAATGTGATCCTCTCTACACTCATACCTTTGCTGGGGTAAATTACAAAATCAAATAATCAAAATTAAACTACAAAGATGATTTCCACTCCGTATTGCGCACTCTCGAGAGTTTATTTGCGTTTTTTGTTTTGTTTCATGTAAGACATCGCAACATGTAAACATTTCTCAACCACTTACATGAAGCAAATTCAAAGTTTCAAAACAACCGCCATTATGGGTATAACGCGGTCGAAGCTTTATGCTTCGTTCTTTCTCATATCACATGATGAAACAGCTTCGCAGCTGTAAAAATCAATGAAGCTGTTGGAAAAAGAATTTGAAAGGCCTCAAAGATAAGGCATGTGGTTCGTAACGAATAACATCGAGTGTGATTTACAATGTTTTTAAACATTGGGGTGCTGAGACTGCGCAGTACGGACTGGAAATCATCTTTGATTGCTATTAATGAAGTATATTTTTTGGAATATTCTATGAATATTTGACCATGCATTCATCAATCATCGATGTCAGTAACGAATTATATAATGCTTGTTTTTTGGCTTTCTTCAGAAAAGCTTATTTCAGGCATACTGGATTTTCTAAAGGAAAACTTTCCTCCGGTAAGAAACAACTCTCGAGCTCTGAAGCCTTCTTAACCATGTTATTCGCGTTTTGCAAACAAGCAAATATCATTTTCTTTATGGGAAAAATCGACCCCGACCCGTCCCAGTTTAGATTATTTTAATATCTTGCACAATGAGCAGGTGACAGGCTTGCGGGTAAAAAATTATAAATATCTATTTAGTGCCAAATTCTTTTTAACACCGGATTTGAAATAAATTCGGAATATAAAGGAAGGCTTTTTTTGTAAAAGAATAGTGAAGATTAACAATATAACGAAATGACTTGAAATCATAACCTGAAGTCGAAAGATTTATTGCGACATCGTTGCTGTCATTTTGCTTTACAATTACATATGTAATGTTTTCCGTATAGAAGCATTAAGTTAAATGCGATGTTTCCATGCAATTAAATAGCCAGTGAAAATTAGTAATTGGTGAAAGTTTCAGCTCTTTGGGTCTAATATTGAAGGAAATATGGGCTTTCGGAAATTACAAAATTTCTCGGAAGAGAAAGCGTTAATGAGCTCGTACATTCATAGGTCAATTAATCGTGTCTTTCCCTTTCAATACACTCTTTTTTTCCAAGAATATATTTGACAAGAATATCGAGGCTGAAATTTACGAGATTGTAAAAATATATTTAAGAATAAACCCGCAGCTGAGATTTTGAAAAGAATATAGCTTTGCGTGTTGAAAATTTTAAATACAATACAATTATATGTTTTTAACCAAACAGTATATATAAAATTCACTTTCTCTAAACGGCAAAACTAGCCAAAAAATGTTGCTAATAACATTTCTGCAAGAAATTATGTGCGTCATTTTAGGCCTTAACGCCTGCCGGCTGCCTCCAAAATTACTTCAACACCATCCAGACACCAAATACATTCGAAACCAGAAATGTCATACGCTATAATCTTAGAATATTGACAAGAATATTTTCAGCCTAAAATCGGCAGAAAAATAAGAATATTCAACCTCGGCTGTAAAAACAATGTTCTTATGAAGAAAAAGTGTATTCAGACTTGGTACTCTTGAGGCACTTAAGCTGATGAAGCAAATATTGTTAACCAAAATTGCAGTATAAAAAAGTGCAAAGTTACAATTTGCGTCCTCCTCGCTTCCCTAATGGAAACCAAATTCTCAGTAACGGTAGAATGGTTGCCAGAAACTTGTTTGACAAGAACTTATCATAAAGCAAGAACATGTGATGATGGCAACTAGTGAAATGGATTAACATGTGGAAAAAATTAGAACATTAGGTAACAGTGGCTGTTTACTATTTAGAACGAAATTACGGAAATTTTAGTGAGGAATCACCGTACGGGAAGAACAAAGAAACGTTGAGGATAATTAAGGCTAAGGCTGTGAAAACCAAAAGGATTTAGGCTGCTGTAAACGATACAAAACTTTACATGGAATATGAATTTTCATTAGTAACGGCCAGACTGGTAAATGGCACGCGTATGACCCTTACAAAAGTAGTTTTTCTTTGTCCCGGAAATTTTCTAGTGGGCTGTACACAGAGAAAGAGTCATATCCATTTACGCATCGAAACCGGAATTTACTGAAAATGCTGTAAATGGTAGTTTCCTTTATTCAGTTTCACCGCTCCGCCTGAAAATGTAGATAGATGGACTTGGGTGTGAATAAACGGGTTATAAACTCAACTTTTGGCCCAAATGGTTTATCTGCAGATACATTTTGGTGTACATCGGCGAGTTCGCAAAGGTTAATTAAGAAAAAAAAAAGTTTATATTATAATACTCTGCGCTCAAGTGGGTTTCTTGTACGTATATCCCCTCCGAAGCTGTAACAAAGTGCGTGAAGGCTTTGCTTTATGATAACTCTGGTGATCGTTTTGGCGCCGAAGTCAGAGAATCTGACTCAAAATAGCTTTGTACTCTCGCCTGAACTGTTTATTTGTTACTCCACATATGAAAGGGTTTATGGCGCTACTAAGGTAAATCAAGAACCCGTATGTAAGGTAAGCTTGTCGCGAAAAAGTGGATTTCCCTTGTGCGACGTCGATGTAGTCCATGACAGAGATAGGAAGCCAACAACATGTAAAACCGACCATTACTGCTGCTAAAGTCTTGGTAACTTTTGCTTCTTCCACGTTCGCTCTGAGTTGCTGCAAGTTGTTTTGAAGCGAGAAAACACGGTTTGATTGCGATACTGAGCAGAACACTTTGGCGTAGCAGATTTTAATTACTGTTAAGGGTGCTGCAATATAAATGAGCCCAAGAAAGACAGCGTAGGGAATGTTTCTTTCAAATGTATACAAGCACATGGCTTTACCCGGGTGGAATTCAAATCCAGAGTTGTTAAAGAAGAACGGAGGCACAGATCCAACGAGAGCTACGCACCAAACAACAGCAATGTACAGCAAAGCTCTTTGTTTTTTGAACAAGACCGCGTACTTTTCCGGTTTGACAACGCAGTAATATCGACTGAGTGCAATTAATCCCATAGTCTGAAGAGAAGCAAATCCAAATGTGAATGCTCCAAAACCGACAAAACGACAAAAACTCTCACCAAAAATCCAGTGGCCGCGAAAAAGAGTTACAACTGAAAAAGGCATACAGAAGATGGACATGAGAATATCGCTTACATCAAGCGCTATCACAAGCATGTTGGGAAGCGTACGAAGGCTGTGGTTTCTGTACACGGCGTAACAAGTAAGGAGATTGCCAAAGAAGGCCACAACATTGATGAGAGCTAACAAAACTGTTTCAATCCAAACAAGGGCGTCCGTCCTCAAAGCAAGCTCTTTAGAAAATGATTCCTTCATGACTTTGACGACTTACGGAAAAAAAAAACTTTAAAGTTTTGAAGCAGTATTAAACTTTCAATTTGTGTACAAACCCTCGTTGCTGTTATTATTTAAAGGTATTTATTACTGATGAGATATTTGATTCTCAGTCTCAATTCAGCTCTAGATAATTCTGGTTTCTGACCTGTCAAGCGCAGTGAGGTAGCTAATGGAGTTATTTTAACCCCTGCCGAACGGGTTTACTCAACGACAATTTTCCTGTCGATATGCAATATATTAGATATATCTGAGCGTGTTGAATATGACGCTAATTACAACAGTTAATATTTACAAGGAAACATTACGTACGAGTACAATTGTTCTTGTTTGAAAAGCTATGAAATTTCACCTTTTAGCGACGGAAGTCAATTTATGCTCAATATAGCCTGTCCATTAAAAAAGGTTTCCCAGCAACGGCAGGCGTACAACAATGGCTGACGGCGAAGTCGAAGTAGAAGAGCAGAAGCAGGTCATAGAAGGGAAAATAGGAAATGAATTAGAAGGACGAGGATACAGAGTTACTAATAAACCTGTTTGAGGACCGAGCCCATTAATGGGATGTAGTTCATGAAGACCGCATAAATAGCGACAAAAAGGAAGAGGCTTACTGTCAAATCGATGTAATATGCTAAAGTCTTCCCCAGGCTCCTTCGAAAGGCAGTCTGTCTACTATGCGCATGCCTGAGCCTTTGTTTTCTGAGACAATGTTTCTTCGTGTAGCCACTGGGGCAGTAGAATATTTGTTTTGTTCGCTCTAATTTGGCCGTAACTAGAACAAGAAACAGTGTATCTGCAACGAAGTTTCCTAATTTTTTCTAGTTTAGCCAGGCCTTTATTGAGTGACGGAATGGAGCAGTTTTCAATTAAATGTCGCTCTGGTCAATCACAAAGGACACAGACAGTAGAATAAACCAATCAAAACTCAAAGTGATTGCAAGTAGCTGACGCAAAGCATGGGAAAACGAGTGCGAACGAGATATGGTTGGTTTTAGTTTTACTTCAGGTTAGATTAAAAAGTAGGGCGAGTTTTTGAAGCTAATCGTGTAGCGTGACTTGACTTAATAGTCTTCACTCCGACCGGAGCATAGGTCCTCCGCTACAGCTTTTCAGCGGACCCAGTTTTGTGCAGTCCGTTTCTCTTGATTCCATGACATCCCCAAGTCCTCATGCTCCTGCTGTATAGTCCTACTCCATGACTTCTTCAGTCTGCCTTTCCTCCTAGCCCCCCGAGAGTTACACTCAAGAAACAGATCGGTACATTCCTTGTCTCGATTCGGATACAGTACGAGAAACAATAGCTTCGGCCTTGATGGCGGCATGGTTTGCCTACCAGTGTTTTTGTCGGGATAGGTAAAAATCGCTAGCCCTTTCAGTCCTGTGGGACCATCTGGGAAAAGTTTAGCTGTAGGGTTAGTTTCTGTAGCCACCTTTATCCACTCGACAGGTGGCTAACCCGGGGAGTTTCACATCCACCTATCAGCCTCAGGAGTCATTAGAGTGTTTCCACCCAACTTTCTACATGAGAGGATCCTTACACCACGATAAGGCATCTCCAAAGAGATTGAGACTGTGAGGTCCCTAGGTCCTTCGACTTCCGTGTAGTGGAATTGTGTAGCGTAAATGTTTTTAAATCTTATTTTATTTCACGTAGTACACTGTTAACAATTCCTTTTTTTTTTCTTATTAAATTACAGACCAAAAAATAATTTATAAGCACGCTACTAACGTTAATACTAAAACATAACGCACACGCACACTACTAGCACACGCACAAAAAACGAACGCTAATTTCAAACTTATTTCATATAGGAAAAAAATTTAGGATACACTACACACAAAAAAGAAATATATAAAAATAGTACAAAAACTCGAAAAAATAAAACAAATATGACACCTTAGCTTTCAATATTGGAACATGGAAAATAGGCCTAGCAGTATACAACGGAGGTAGACCACGCATTGCAAATGCAGAGAGTGGTCCACTTAGCTTCGCATTTTCTACAGTTTGAGCTTTTAATGGCTATTTGTCTTTCACATTTGATTTTATTTTCCATTAAGGCAAGAAAGACCTTCAAGTTCGGGGACTGACTGATTTCTTGTGAGACATACATCGGATATTCAGCAATAAGAAAATAATGATTTAACGCGTAAAAGCTCTTAGTTTCGGGTTTGTAGCCGTAAAGAATTTCAGAGTAATTGGTATTGTTAATTAATTAATTAATATTGTCGGAACGCTTGATTTTCCACCACATTAAAACGTTATTCCAAAAGGGTTCAACTACAGGGCACTCAAGAAGCATGTGAACAAGTGCTTCATTTTGGAAAAGGCAGTTTTTGCACTGCGGGGTTTCTTTTATGTTCATTTTATGTGGAGAGAGATTGGTTGGTATGATGTTATGAATAATTTTAAACTGAAAGCTTCGCAGATTGTTTTCGACGGTGATTTTAAAAGGAAGTTGGTAGGTGTCTTTGACATTTGACACTAGCTCAATTAAATTGATTTCTACAATGAGAGGAGAAGAAGACTTCTGCGAATGTCAAAGGAGCTTTTTTTAGTAGAAAGAACAGCGTCGCTATCGCACGAGACTTAAGAGTGATTTTCTGAGAGTGTCGAGAATCGGAAGACAGTCACGAAAAATCGATTTTTCTTTTATTTCGCCAAAACATACCTTTGGGTGAACTTATTCATGGAAAAATAGTTTAAAGTTCCAGCGATTTATTTTACGGCCAAAATTTAAGAAAGTTCGAAATTTGCATATGATGGCGGTTTTCGCGGCTTACAATGTTCAGAATTTCACGCTTTTTTACGAAAACAGCGGGGGCGTAAAAACAATCTTATGAAAACAAAACTTGGCACAAATATTATTTCATTCTTATACTTTAAAATCGTGTAATAAGTTTCTTGAAGTTTTGTTTGTAGTTTTTTAACGAAGGGTATTTGTACAGCCGCCATTCGTGTCTCTTGGCAAGGAACAAAAATGGAAACCAAATCTGCTCATTAACGGCAGAATGATTGTTGGAGACTTGATTGACAGGAACTTATTGCCATGGTGACGATTAAAATGGTTAAATTATGTCAAGCTTAAAACCTTGGGTAACAGTGGCTGTTTATTAATTAGAACGAAATTCCGGAAATATTCGTGTTGGTTGAGGTGTGAGGCTGTGAAAACCATAAAGATTGGAACTGCTACAATCAAATGAAAATGCTCAGTATAAATGGTTGTTTCCTTTATTTAATTTCACCGCAGAACCGCTCCACCAGTAGACAGAGGGGAGATGGATGTGAATAAGGGTGTGTGGATCTGCCAATCCTCTACAACTTTTGGCCCAGTTGGTTTATCTATAGATACATTTTACACTAAACTGTCGAGTTTACAAACGTTAATCAGGCCGAGTGGTTTAGGGCGCTGTGTTTGAAATCGGGAGGTCCCTGATTCAAATCCTCCTCCCTACCACTAACTGGATTTTTTTCTTCTTTAACCCCTCCGAACCTGTAATAAAGTACGTGAAAGCTTTGCTTTATGCTAATTCTCATGATTATTTTGGCACCGAAAGCAAAGAATTTGTCTCAAAATAGCTTTGTACTCTCGCCTGAACTGTTTATTTGTTACCCCATATATAAAGGGGTTAATGGTGCTACTTAGGTAAATCAAGAACCCGTATGTAAGGTAAGCCTGTCGCGGAAAGGTGGGTTTCCCTTGTGCGACGTCGATGTAGTCCATTACACCAATAGGAAGCCAACAACATGAAAAACCGACCATTACTGCTGCTAAAGTCTTGGTCACTTTTGCTTCTTCCACGTTCACTCTGAGCTGCTGCAGATTATTTTCCAGCGAGAAAACTTGGTTTGATCTAGACACTGTGTAGAACACTTTGGCGTAGCAGATTTTAATTACTGTTAAGGGTGCTGCAATATAAACGGACCCAAGAAACACGGCGTAAGGAATGCTTCTCTCAAATGTGTACAAACACATGGCTTTACCCGGCTGGAATTCGAAGCCAGCGTTCTTCATGAAGAATGGAGGCACAGATCCAGCGAGAGCTACGCACCAAACAACAGCAATGTACAGCAAAGCTCTTTGTTTTTTGAACAACACCGCGTACTTTTCTGGTTTGACAACGCAAAAATATCGACTAACTGCAATTAATCCCATGGTCTGAAGAGCAGCAAGTCCAAATGTCAATGCTCCAAAACCGTCAAAACGACAAAAACTCTCACCAAACATCCAGCGGCCGTGAAACAGAGTTACAACTGAAAAAGGCATACAGAAGATGGACATGAGAATATCGCTTACACCAAGCGCTATCACAAACATGTTGGGTAGCGTACGAAGTCTCTGGTTTCTGAACACGGCATAACAAGTTAGAAGATTACCAGAGAAGGCCACAGCATTGATAACAGCTAACAAAACTGTTTCTGTCCAAACAAAGACCTTAGTCCTCAAAGCAAGCGCTTCAGAAAGCGATTCCATCATGTCTTATGGCACCTACCCAAGGGAAGGTGTAGCTTAGTAGCAGTATTATATTTTTTACCGAACGTATCCCGCGCTGCTGTATTTAAGAGGTATTATTATAAAATAGATTCTCAATCTCTATTGAGCTCCAGATATTTCTGGGTATTTTTGACCTGTCAAGCGCGGTCACCGGTAGCAACGAGAATTATTTTATCACCTGCCGAGAGGGTTTACACAGCGACAATTTTCCTGTCGACATGGAATAAAGATATTATTGAGCGTGTTGAATATAACGGTAATAACAACAGTTTTACATGTAAATATTTACAGTGAGGAAGTATAATATGCCAATACCACGAGACCTTGCTTGAAAAGCCATACAAAAGCCATACAATTTTATCTTCAATTCAGTTACGCGCGCTAAACTTAACCGTTTTACATTTTTCGTGTGTATGTGTGTGGTATTAATTAACAGGGCTCATGTGAACAATGAGGTCAAGTTAGGATGTCGGATAAATATATTTACGTTTTATGATTTTGAAATTCAATTACGCCAGAATCGAAATTAAGTAACGAGCGCGTGTGCAGCGAGTTTGGATATTAAAGTGATGATTTCGACCTCGGTTCTTTCGACGTTTTGCACTTCAATATTGCAAAGTCGGCACTTGTAAAGTAAAAATAGTATCCAACGTTTTAGTCCAGATCAGTTCACTATTTCATGTGTGATATATTAATTCCAAAGTGATGCCCTAGAAATAATTTTTTACTAGCTTGAAATTGAAATTAACAGGAGCCCAGCATTTACATCCTGATATCTACAATTCAAAGTACGTATCTAAATATGTTCTATTAAGTTAGTTTGTAATTTACAGCTACATAGTAATAATCAATTTTACTTACACAAAGGTAGTTTAATTACAAGACTTAATTACAAAAGAAGGAGAAAGAAAGAAAAAGGAGACTCAACGGGTTAGTAAAAGAATACAAACTCCAAGACTAAGTGAACAAAAGTAAAGTAAAAAGAAACTACGGGAAAAGGGTTGAAAAACAAAAGGAAGAAAGTTTACAAGAGATTTGCATGTTTTATTAAATGTTGTATTTGTAGTATTTTTTTTAATTTTTATTTCTCCACTTGACGATATGAAAACATGGAATTTTTTTGTTTGCAAGAGCAACTTCTAGCTGCATATTAAATTGTTTCTTAGAGCTGCCAGAAAGGTGTTAAGGACGAACGTGCCCAAAATGTTCCCACGGACAGATTTTTTTAAAACTTACCATGAAGTACCGTAAAGATTAACTTTTGCCAATAGGCGAAAAATTGGGGGAGTGGGGGGAGTAATTGTATTCGTTTTCGAGATATGGCGCGTTGAAGGCCATCTGTTTTTTTCGTTCTTTTAAGACGATATTAACTTACAACTATATCGGCCGTACAAAACGATAAATTAGTGAAATTTAGATCACGTAAACGTACTCAATTCAAGGCAACTAAGTACATTAAGTAAACTTTTACGGCTGATGTCTTATCTTGAGGTAAAAGAGGCCTCGAAATATAATTTTACAGTACAATAACTGTCTAACTTCTCGCGCGCTGATTGGCTCATTTTTATCATCAATAACAGTACAGACGGATAAAATTTTAATTTATGCAAGCTTTCAAATTCAACTTTCAGCTGTCAAACTGTCAATTTTTAACCAATTAGATTTTATTGACTTTTTTTAAGTAGCCAATCAAAAAGCGAGAAAAGTTATTGACAATGCTCGCGTCATTTTGAATAAAATTCACTTATCTTTGTTTATGGCAAATTTACGGCGTCTTTTTCCCCTCATTTATTCCCGGCACTTGACCATTTTGGGATCTTGTTATTGTAAAAAAACAAATTGACGTCAGTTTTTTATGCGTCTGTCTTCTTATTGATGATAAATTTCATCATAACATTGTCAAAGTTTACTGCAGAACCACTCACCTTTGGCTCGTGGTTTCACAGTCACTTTGACAATGTTATGACGCAATTTATCATCAATAAGAGGACAGACGCATAAAAAACTGACGTCAATTTGTTAAATGCATATTAGCCTTGCCCGCCCACATTCAAAGAGTACTTCGGTCACACGAGAGCAGAAAAGGCGAAGTATTTGAAACTTCTCACGCACAGACTTTTTCTGTTATTAGTTAAAATGGAGAAAACCAGTAAAGGAAGTGATCTATGAAAGGAAAATACTGGAAGTCACGGACCATTCAAGAGAGTAAATTGCGGGCGAGGTGAGCCAAGCCCCATGCTTGCTTTAATCGTATCTATAACAAATTTCTCGACCGTGATTGGTTCTCCGCGCGCCCGTTTGTCAGGTAATTGGTGCGCGATCAAGTGGGCGTCCAATTACAGATATCCAATTTCGATCTCTTGTAGCTGAATCCTGTAATTGGATACCTACACCATTCGCACGTCAATAACGCGAGCTTAAATGGCGTCCTTCTTAATGTCTTTTCTATTCTGGTCAAGTGACGGGTCAAATGTGGCCGTGACTTCAAATAAATTCATGGCCCGTTGGTAGTTAAGAAGGACCCTCCCCCCTCAAAAGAGACGACAATTGTATGTCATTCTTTATTTTGAACGATAGGTCATAAATTCTATCAATGTTTTTTTAGGTAAAGCCGTATATTAAGAGCCAATTCCTCTAAATATCGATAATGAGAAGACGTACAGTCGTGAAATTTCGGATTTCTTCATACTACGATTATCAGTTGAGTAAGGCACGAGGGAAGTTGATTACGAAGTTTTGGCCTTAAAATTATGGTGTTGTCACGGGCAACTTACCTCGTTTCCATTGGTAACAATATCAACGGCCGTTGGTCGCCTGTCGCGTCGCCTACAATTTCGCGCGCTTTGCTGCCAATGACGTCAAAGGCCGACAAGTTACCAATGGACACGGAGCCAGTTGCTCGTGACAACGACAAGATTTTTACGTTAAAACTTGGTGACGAAACTTTCGTCCCGCCTTACTCAACTGATAATCGTAGTATTTTGCCCAAGTAACCCCTATAGTGAGTTGTTTACGAAATACCATTCAAAGGTCCTGAAGCGCTTTAGTTTTTTTGAAATCGAGGAAAGTTCGAAAATCCCATTTTAGCTGCCAGCCGCCGCCGAAAATGGCCGAAAATTGTGCATTTTCTTTTCGCTCGGGCATGCCTTACTGTCTTGCTGTTTCCAAAGCATTAATTTGATTAACAAAAGCTCCAAGTGTTATAACATTTTAAGCCGATACAAGTACCTTAATCGAAGCTCGTGAGCGAAAGGCCTAATTTTAGCTAATTTCAATACCATCAAAAGCCCACTGGTACATTGAATTTCAAGTCAAGGCAATTTCTCCATGAAAAAATTCTCCGTTTCTTCCAAGTATGGCAACGACACCCCAAAGTCTGTCCACAACAAAGAGTTGTTGTTGTACTTGATAAAAGTACATATGACTCTGGTTTACTTTCAAACCAGTATCAGACATTTTACATATAAGGGCATCTGTCAGGGTCTCACTATCCTTAACAGTGACATTTTTAGCTTCAATGACTCCATGAGGACTGCTCTTACTTGGGTCTGTTATCAGACCATCTGGGGAGGCCCCCAAAATTCCCTTTTCCTTTTCAACAAAAAATCCTCATTTTGCTACTTGCACCCTTGTATGTCCCTGTTCATGCATCATTTCAGTGTACTTGTCTATTACCAGTTGCTCATTTTCTAAGCCATCTTTCATGGCTTATGACTGACTTCTTTGATAATTTTTGTTGGTGATGTATCTGCTTTGTGATTGCATCCCACCCTGTAACTCTTTGATGCTGTCACTCTACCGAACCTGTGCTTATACCATTCTTGGCAAGCAGATTGTTGTCTTGTTTGAGACTCTATCTTAACAATTTCCTCTTCAGTTTTGAAAAGATTTCTCTTTACTCTCTCACACCTATTGTTTATTTCAGAAAGAGATAATGGATGTTCTTTCACTGGTGATATTATCTGAGTAACAGATGCTTCATGATGCCTCAAGTCCTCCCTTCTCTCGACCACATTACTAGGTTCATTTTCACAGCTTGACATAGAAGTTGAAGAGGTCTGAGAGGTATCACTGACGGCCCTAGGCTGAATGTTTGTTCCAAACTCTTTAAGTTATACATGAAGTACGGAGCCCTTGGCAACTTCTCCCATTATTGTGTCAATTATTACAATATCATTCACATCAGGAATCATCTTTGAAAATGGAACAGACGGGATCACTTTTTTGTAAATTTTGTTTTAACATTCCGACAGATTCTACGTCTAATTTACGCAATTTTGATGGCCTTGGGTCAGAAAGTGTGGGGTACACGCCCCTACGTTTTCTTCGTGAGGTATCTGATGCATGTCGGGTTTTGAAAAGTTTCTGCAACATCACAGGATTATGTTGCACAGTCCTTTTCCCCGAAATTCCCCATTTTCTAGGTTTGGAGGTACAGCTGCGGTTGTCAACTTGTTCAACTGTATTTTTCCTAGATATTTCATCCAGTTTCCAGATCACTGCCATCACATGACAGCAGCAGCCACTTTTCCTAGCTGGGCATATTTTGTTGCATTCAGCAGCTAGAATCTTGGGGTTGCTGTTATTCTGAACCACCGTTTTTACTTTATATTTGACAGCTTTTCTATAGGAGGCCCAACAAAGTGCTCTGAGATAAATAATGTGTTCTTCTAAATTGTCTGTTGTTACTTGGACATCGTGCACAAATGGGAGCAATCTAAGACCTTTAGAACTTGCAAATTCGACAAAGGTATCTTCTGATTTTCGGCTAGTGCTCTTTCCGCAGTTATTAAGATGCTCTAATGTGTCAGTTGGAACAAACTTGGGGAGAAGACTGAGGTCGTTAGTGAAAGCCGAATCAGCTGTAGGAAATTTGTTAATGTGGTTGGCTGGAACAGTCTCGATATCGACCCGAACATTTAAGTCTGTATGTTCTTGCTTCAACCTTGCTACTTTAGCTTTAGTAAAGTTCTTCTCCGGGTCAGGGTCGTAGATTTTTAAGTTTTTCATTTCATTCAGGTTCTTCATTCTAAAAAGACCGTGAGCAAAAATTTCTTTTAATAGGTCATAAAAATAGCGAGGACAGGTTGTTTATAGAGCTTATAGAGAGACAATCGAAGGATGCCAAGGATGACAAAATACCTTTCCAAAAGTTCCTTTTTGTTGCCACTTTGACTTATTCGGCGACATTTTAGCCAAAATTTCAACTGGCTAACTGTCAATTTCCCTATTTGTTCTGCACTAACACTGGCGCCACGAATGTCCTCAGGAGAGAGATCAACCTGCTCTTGCTCTTCTTGCTCGCTCGCCATGTTGTTTCGAATTTACCGCGAGGGCTATTAAGCCTCGTTTCCGTGCAACTTCCGTTTTTTTTTTTCTGGAATCGGTGTATTAAGGGTAATCTTTACTACCGATCGATCAATAAGGTTAATCTTTATCACCGACTGATGAATAAGGGTAATTTTTACCACACCAAACGAGGAAAAAGTTTAATCTTTATAACCAACCAATCAGTAAGGATAATCTTTACCACCAGCCAATTAATAAGGATAATCTTTGCCACCAACCAATCAATAAGGGTAATATTTACCATTGACCAATCAGTAGGGGTGATATTTACCACCGATCAATCAGTTAAGGTAATCCTTACTACCAACCATTCAGTAAGGGAAATCTCTACCACCAACTGATCAATAAGGGTAATATTTACCACCAACCGATCAATAACGGTGATATTTACCACTAACTGATTAGTAAGGGTAATCTTTACCACCGACTGATCAGTAAGGGTAATCTCTACCACCAACTGATCAGTAAGGGTAATTTTTACAATCAACTGATCAATAAGGGTAATCTTTACCACCAACCGATCAACAAGGGTAATCTTTAGCACCAACTGATCAATAAGGGTAATCTTTAGCACCAAGTGATAAATTAATTGGCGTTTTTACCACCGATCGATCAATAAGTTTTATCTTTACTAGGGACCGATCATTAAGGGTAATCTTTACCAGCGACTGATATATAAGGGTAAGCTTTACCACCGAGAGATCAATAAGGGTAATTTTTATCACCAACCAATCAGTAAGGGTAATCTTTATCACCAACCAATAGCTGGTTTTCACATGACGTCACTAAAATTCGAACTACAAAACTATTGATCTTCCTGAGATTTTACTTAAATGATGTATAAGAGCAGCTGAAAACTAATTTTCATACAAATTTTCGCTCCGAATAGGTTCTTGGTTTTGTGATACACTACGCTTGAATTTCTAAGCTTTTGCGTGACGCGGCATTTACATGACGGCCTAGAGAGCTGTCATGATGGTTAAAAAAGTGACTTATTTCGGTAAACTTGGCTATCTGAACAGTTCATGTCTTAGAAAAAGTATTATTTTAATGTTTTAGAGTTCCTCGAGGGATAAATTCACCCTTTTGTAGCAAAACTCAGTGACAGATGTTTCTGTTGGTTTCCGGCCGCCATGTTGGTGCCCATACAGATGGGCACCAGCATGGCGTCTCCATAGAAATCTCTATAAATTTGGGTAAAAAATTTCTCCGCATATCTCGCATAAGAAAAATTGCTGCGACCAGAATTTCGGCGAGAGTCTTTGCATATTTACTTTCTTTCATTTCCCAGATTCTGGACTTTATCTATTGACCGGTTTTGATTTTGATTTTGATCTATTTTGAATTACCTGACACTGAAAACCAGCAATTAATAAGGGTGATCTTTACTACGAACCAAGTAATAATGGTAAAATTTACTACCAACCAATCAATAAGGGTAATCTTTACCATCAAGCGATCAATAAGGGTAATATTTACCACCAACCACTGTCATAGTTCTAATCGGACCAAACACAGTGCTAATTAGGCTTACGGGGAGCTCCTGGAGTTGAACATAGCAAATCGATATATTGCGTGACACATGAGATTATCAACTCATTGGCACACCTTTCTTGTATGTTGTTTTTTATTAGTAATTTGTAAACCAGATCACAAAGACAGACCAGACGATATTGAGGATTCTCACTTACGTAGGCTTGGCTCTCTCTATCTTCGGAATCATTCTTACGATATTTTTTTTTTTTCACGCTTATTTCACGTAAGTAAGTATAGTATTATATTTTAGTTTCTAATACATACATACATACGTACATACATAAACTTTATTTAAGTGTCAATCAGTATTTAGCTCTCAGCTAAGAGCTAATTAGGTACACTTAATTAAAAGCTTAAAGTTGAACTATAACAAAAATTTAGAAATTTAAATGAAATTTATTAGTCACTATGAAAGAATAAATTATTTACAATGCTAATTGTAACCTATTTGCGAAATTAATTAAAACGCAAATAATTTAAGGCTGAATACCTGTAAAAATCGAACAAAATCGCCTATCAATGGCTCAAGTCGAAAAATTGATTTCGCTTGTATTTTGCCCATAGATTGGTCCTAGTAAGAAGAGAAACGGACCATAGTAAGTTTCAGCTAATACAGCTTTCTTTGGTTGAAATATGCCAAAAATGATTTCGCCCCAACTGGGCTCAAAATCTACCTCCGGTTTTGCTGAATTTTCTGATTATTTGATTTCTCCGTACAACAGCTACCTGAGAATCTTTCAATGGATTTTATATTCAGCTCAGGGTCCCATTTCTCGAAGGTTCCGAAAAGTTTTCGTACCCTGAAAGCCGTAGCAAAATCTCAAACCTTTTGATTACAGAGCTGTTTTATTCACATGTTCTTAATAAGAACAGGGGTTCTTTTCGTACAAGAAGTTTCAGGCGTATACACTTCTCCGTTTTTAGATACAGATGAACTAAAAATGGCTTTACGGGCCCGAAAGTTTCCGGCGCTTTGGAGAAACAGACCCCAGGTTTTCGTGGTATGACTGAGTGAAAAATAAAATAAATCGAAGTTAGTTTTGAGGTCAAAACGAGATCAAATAGACACCCAAAATTTTACAATGTGTTGAAAGCGAATTATTGAATAAAACATAGCCTTATTTTGTTATGGGCCATAATTTAAAACGCCTTAAAAACACCTTCTACGGATTAACTAAGCATCCACCTGTATAAAAATTAAAAAAATATCTCTGGACAAATGTTCATCATCCACCAAGGGACATTTGTAAGTTCTTCAGTCAACATTTTAACATCTAGGGATTTTATCCTTCTAAAAGTTACCACTTTCTTGCGATGTTTTGAAATTTTACTCACCATCAATGCAAACATCAAGTGATGATCACTCATTTCCGAATTGAAAGCTCCACTTCTGTTTAAGGTGGTCTTATACCTTCAGATATAAATTTTTCTCCAAAAAACTATTTTTTCGAAACAAAGATTTAACATGTCTGACCATATGCAAAACGAACTTTGAAACGGTTTTGCTCGACTTCCTCCTTGATTAACGTTGAAATTAAGAACTCTGCACTCTGGTAGCTATATTTCAACGCGCCATAGCAACAACCATAGCAACAGTTGTTTACGATACAATACGATACCATACTTTATTCAACGTGGAGTTACTCTTAGCTAGTCAGCTAGTTTACAGGTAATCCACGGCCCTGGTATATCCTAAAAATTAAAACAAAAACGTACAATAATTGATCGTATAAAACTATAAAGACCTACACTGTATAAACGCAGAGAACTAAGGATCTAAAGAATCAAATCACAATAAGTTCCGACATCAGTCAAACTTAAGCGATCGAATTTTGTTGTTCACTTCATTAGTGCCTACTTTAGTTCTAATATCATTTGTTAGCTCGTTCCATTTCTTTGCGGCAAAGAGTTAATTTTCGCGCAAAGACAGGATATAATCATGTCGAAGATTGTACTTGTAATTAAACTTTACAGGAGAGCTTTAAAGATGTGTACTTATGAGAATTTTGCATCATGCCAGAACATTGTTTCCTCTACCATGCCTATAATGGAAAATTTATGTGAAACCTTTCCATATACTCCCTCTCCCTGCCGCTGCGCACCACCCTGGCGTTCACAGGGCTAATCAGTTGGGCTCTCGGAGAGCGAAGTAAAAGTTTAACCCTTTGAATACCAAACTTTTGCCAAAAAATACCGTTTTTAACCGTTTAGTCAGGTTTTTTGGCTGCCATGACGCTAAATAAGCCTAATTTTTGCTAAGAAGACTATTTTTTTATCAAAAGGAGAGATTTTTCGGGGATTACCCAGAAAATTGAGCAATATTTCAATTCCGGGCATGCGCATAAGCCAAAATTTGGCGAAGCCTAAAATTGAACCTTGATCAATCATAGGCATAGTGGACCATTTTACCACCGTTTTTGCACCAAAACTGATAACGTTTTTCGATTTGTGACGTCGGAATGTCGTCGATATCTAAACCTGACCAATGTCTGGAAAGGTCTAGCCTAGTTGTACTATCTGCTTATCAAGAATATCTGATGACATTTAAATTGATGACGTCACGTGTGAAACAAAGAGCACGACCATTAATTACGCGTATAGGCGTGATTGGGGCTCAAAGGGTTCAAAAACAATATTTCTCCAAAATACCAAATAGACGGATCACCAATATTTCAAACACGATATCTCCGTTGGGTTTCAACCGAATGTTGTCAGATTTCCAAGATTGGTAAAGGACACAATTATCTAGGTCGTAAATTAATAAAATTTTTAATTTTTGAAAAGTTTTCCCTGTTATTCAGTTAACATAATTAATATTAGTTAATATTAGGAAACTTTTTCCCATTTTCACGAAAAAAAATAAACCTCATAACACTATTTTCTGAGGTTTGACACCTGGCCAACTTGTTAACGGACAGGATGAACTTGGTTCCATGCTTCTCAAACCATTCATTATTACGTTATCGTGCTTATAATGGAGACCACTTTTTAATAGTCAGTGGCTAGTTGTCCATTAACTATTGTGGCATGTGACCAGGAAAAGCTCATTTTTGAAGTCAGTGCTAAGTCCTTTAACTCGGTGCCAAAACTGACCCACAGAGTTGTTTAATTAAAAAAAAATATATTTTGAATGTGGAACACCACCTTACAGATTGTAAAACAGAGCTTTTCTTCGTGCAAGCAGCCATTATATAGAGAGCACTTCCCGATAAGAAGCATATAATTCAAAGAATATGCGTCCCATATTTTCAAAGATTTCGCATAATATTATGCTGTTTGATAACGTTACGGTTTTCTTTACGTCTCTTAACCCAGCAGGTTTGAAATAAGCTACAACAGGATGAAGTTGAAGCATAGTGTAAAAACATGGGGTCGATAGAGTGTCAGTCAGATATTGAGGGCATTTATCGTAACCATGTAGACCACCACTGTATGTCATTCTTTATTTTGAACGATAGTTCATAAACTCTATAAATGTTTTCCTGGGTATTAGGCCATCCCCTTTTTTTTCTCTGTTTAGCGTCGTCCGACCGACCCAGATTTTCGAGGTTTCAAAAAAAAAAAAGTTGCACAGAAGGCAATGAAGGGCAATGACACATTATTTCAAACAATTGTCACTTTAATCTGAAACATAAGCAATTTTTTGCCTTACAGATTTTTAGTTTTTCCCTGTTCTCGTTTGATTTTAACAACGACGTCGACTTTTTCCTTCCTCCATTGCTGCGATGTTGACTTTGTAACCACACCTTGTTGTTTCCAGGCTCCACGGATATTATGCTGAGGTACCGGGCCTCCTAGTTCCAGACTCCTTTTCCAATTTTATTTTTGTTTTGTTTTTTTTTCCTTTTACGACCGACCGACCCAAAATCAGAAAGCGCATTCGACAATAAACGAAAAAAAAGGGGGGATGGCCTTACCATATCTTAAGGTTTTGCTTTCCGTGGGAGGTAAAAAGACATTTTCATAACAGAACAGAGTATAAGACATTTTTATAACAGTACAGAGTATACGGTTTTAGTGGATCAGTATTGGGTTATTTTTGTTTTTGCCGTTTGAAGTTTGCGACGAAAAAGGTTTTTTCTTGCTGATTTCCATAAGGTTGGGATAGACATAATAAATCTAAAATAAAAGGAGTTAGGGATTTTCAGTTGAAATTGTTTGGAAAATCGATTTAAGCCTGGTTTTCACTAAATCATAAGCACAAGCACCAGCATAATGGTAGTAAGGACACCCACAACACAAACATAAGGAGGTACGCACGCGCAGAATGGATAATTGCCTTACTTTTGGTTCCATACCTCCTGGACAAAGTAAAAAAAAAATGGCGTACTATCTTTTATGCTTATGCTTACAGCATGGCGTTCTCACCTGACATAAACATAAGCACAAGAACAGGAAGAACAAAAAGTTTTGTTTTTCTTGTTCTGGTGCTTATACTTGTGTTGTGGGCGTTCTCCCTAACATTAGGCTTATGTTTGTGCTTGTACTTATCTCGTAGTGACCACCAGGCTTATTAGGAAATACAAAAAAAGGATGGAATAGAGAAGTGCAAAAGAAGTGGAATCGATATTGATCACTTCACTTACTTCACTTAGCTTCTTTGTGCCTCGTGGCACATAAGGCCTCCACAGAATGCCTCCAATTTTCTCTGTTGGCTGCAGCAGCTCTTGCCTCATCCCATGTACGCCATCCTGCGCTGTTCCGATATTGATATTTACATAAAATTCCTTATGTTTAAACGTCCCACATGAGGAATGAGCCGTGGGATGTGAACTCGCCAATCCACTTGGCCAAGTTTGTTGACCCACAGATATTTATGCATTTGCTTACAGCGGCGGATCGGCCAGACTTTCGAGATAAACGGCTGTTTTCCTCTCTCAGCCGAAGATGGCTTCTACTAATGTCCTCCAAAAATAACTCGTCAGCGAATAATACAGAAGTTTTTGGCTGTTGTTATTGTTTGCTCCGCGGGAGAAAAAAAAAACCTTTTTAATTTCAACATGGCCTCGTTGTTTTCATTTTGGTTCATTTTTACATGAATAATATTTTCCGTATAGACGCATTAAGCTAAATGCGAATTGTTTCCATTTCCAATTAAAGAGCATGTGACAATTAGTAATGGTGAAAGTTCTCTCTTTGGGTCTGATATTGAAGGAAATATTGGCTTTCAGAAACTGCAAAATGTTCGTGTATAGAAAAAGCGTTAATGAGTCCCCACATTCTTAGAATAATTAATCATGCCTTGCTCTTTCAATATTCAGAATTGATTCTTTTGAAGCACTTACCCTGATAAAGCAAACATTGTTGAGCAAAATCTTGCTATAAAAAGTGCAAGTTACCATTTGCGTTTTCTTCGTTGCTCTAGTGGAAACCAAATCTGCCCAGTAACGGCAAAATGATGACTGGAAACTTGATTGACAGGAACTTACCACGTACGAAGCGAGAACCCGTCACGCTGGCAACGGTTAAAATGGATTACAATATGGACAAACTTAAACATTACGTAACAGTGGCTGATTCCTATTTAGAACGAAATTCTGGAAATTTTGGTTAGAAATTTCCGTTCCGAAAGAACAGAGAAAGGCGCCAGTCATCGTTGATGTTACATGAAATATGAATTTCTGTTAGTAATAGCCAAACTGGTAAACGGAACGATCTTTTCAGAAGTTGCTTTTCCCCTGGCTGTAGTTCGTTTTCCATTTACGCATCGAAGCCGGAATTTCCTGATAATATTGAAAATGGTCGTTTCCATAATTTAATTTCACCGCTCCACCCGTACATGTAGAGAACTGGATTTGGGTGTGAATAAAAAGGTTATAACTTCATCTTTTGGCCCAGTTGATTTACCCGCAGATACATTTCAGAGTACATCGGTGAGTTTGCAAAAGTTAATTAGGAAACAAACGTTTATGTAATGCTATGCGCTCAACTGAGTTTCTTTCATAACCCCTCCGAACCTGTAAAAAACAGCTGAGAGGCTTTGCTTTATGTTAATTGTGGTGATTGGTTTGCCACCAAAAGCACAGAATCTGACTCAAAACGGATTTGAACTCTCGCCTGAACTGCTTATTTGTTCCTGCATATATGAAGGGGTTTATCGTGCTACTAAGGTATAGCAAGAACCCGTATGTAAGGTAAGCCTGTCGCGGAAAGGCGAGTTTCCCTTGTGCGACATCCATGTAATCCATTACACCAATAGGAAGCCAACAACAAGAAAAACCGACTACTACTGCTGCTAAAGTCTTGGTCACTTTTGCTTCCTCCACGTTCGCTCTGAGTTGATGCAGGTTGTTTTGGAGCGAGAAAACTCGGTTTGATCGCGACACTGAGTAGAACACTTTGGCGTAGCAGATTTTAATTACTGTTAAGGGTGCTGCAATATAAACGGACCCAAGAAAGACAGCGTAAGCAATACTACGTTCAAATGTGAACAAGCACATGGCTTTACCAGGCTGGAATTCAAATCCAGCGTTCTTCATGAAGAATGGAGGTACAGATCCAACCAGAGCTATGCACCAAACAACAGCAATGTACAGCAAAGCTCTTTGTTTTTTGAACAACACAGCGTACCTTTCTGGTTTGACAACGCAGAAATATCGACTAACTGCGATTAATCCCATAGTCTGAAGAGAAGCCAGTGCAAATGTCAATGCTGCAAAACCGTCAAAGCGACAAAAACTCTCCCCAAATATCCAGCGGCCGCGAAACAGAGTTACAACTGAAAAAGGCATACAGAAGATGGACATGAGAACATCGCTTACACCAAGTGCTATCACGAACATGTTGGGAAGCGTACGAAGCCTTTGGTTTCTGTATACGGCATAACAAGTTAGAAGATTGCCAAAGAAGGCCACAACATTGATAACAGCTAACAAAACTGTTTCAGTCCAAACAAGAGCGTCCGTCCTCAAAGCTAGCTGTCCAGAAAGCGATTCCTTCATGACATCTGGCGATTCACGGATGGCAAATTTAAAGATTGGAAGCAGTATTACACTTCGTTATTGAAGATATCCGCGCTGCTGTAATTTAGAGGTATTATCGCAAGCTCGATTCTCAATCTCAATCGAGCTCCATATGATTCTGTTTTTTTTTTTTACTTGTCAAGTGCGGTGACGTAGCTAAGAGTGTTATTTTATCACCTGCCCAGTGGGTTTGCACAGCGATAATTTTCCTGTTGATATGGAATATAAGATATTATTGGGCTTGTTGAATATAACGCTAATAGTATCTCAATATTTGCAAGGAAACATAACGTACTAATACAATGAGACGTTGTTTGGAATAATGACAGAGTCAATTTATGCGCCGGAAACTTCCCCGTTTTACATTTTCGTGTTTGTGTGTTCCTTTTTGCATCCGGCAATAATTAAGGAAAAAAATTCGTGCGTACGCCAGTTTCGATAAAACTCTAAGACACTATATATCAGAAGAAAGCTTAGTAAATGTTGTTTACAATAAAAGCACAATTTAAGCGAGTTCTTATTTTAGGAAGTGTCAGTAGCCGGTATAAGGCGTGAAACGACCAATGATTCTTCTATTGAATCTATAGGGTATCGAATACCGCATCACGAGCAAAATGGTTGCACAGTCTTATTTACAAAACATTAATCAACAAAAGTGTGTCAGGCTTTTTCGATATTCTGATTGGTTGTTTAGATATCCGCATCTAAAGTTGGAGTAGCTGAAAAATATGCGAGACGTATTGCGTAAATGGACACCACAGGAAAAAGACGAAAAATATGTTAAATATTAAAATTTCCCAACACCTTTTCATTTGTCATTATCCCTGGAAGGTTGTGGCAAAATTCAACGAAAATCCGTCAAATCTGCGTACCCTATAAATTTGCTCAAGGTGGATGTATTCCTACATTCATTGGTGAAAGTTTTAGCTCATCGAGTCTAATATTAAAGGAAATATTGGCTTTCAGAAACTGCAAAATGCCCTGTGTAGAAAAAGCGTTGATGAATCCACACATTCTTAGAATAATCAATCATGCCTTGCTCTTTCAATATTCAGAATTGATTCTTTTGAAGCACTTAGCTGGTAAAGCAAATATTGTTGAGCAAAATCTTGCTATAAAAAGTGCAAGTTACCATTTACAATTTGCGTCTTCTTTACTTTTCTAATGAAAACCAAACTTGCTCAGTAACGGCAAAATGATGGCTGGAAACTTGATTGACAGGAACTTATTACTTACGAAGCGAGAAACACGTCACGCCGGCAACGATTGAAAAGGATTAAAATATGGACAAACTTACACACTAGGTAAAAGTGGCTGATTCCTATTTAGAACGAAATTCCGGAAAATTTAGTTGAGAATTTCCGTTCGGTAAGAATAGAGAAAGGCGCCAGTTTCGTTGATGTTACATGCAATACCGTAGAATTCCTATAGTAAAGCCCCTCCCCCCGAAATAACGGCTCCCCGAAAGAAACGTTTATTTTTCACTTTCTTATTGAATCCCGAAGGTAAAGCCCCCTTCCCCCCACCCTGAAAGTAACGGCTCACCCGAAAGTAGCGGCCCTGTGAAGATTACCACTCGAATACAATAAAAAACCGTACTTTATTTAATACAACGTTTCACACAGTATTGTAGATTGAAGTACGATGCGATTTCAAAGACTAACGTAAAAAGGAACTGGAACGAAAAAATTTCTCTTCTCTCTTATTAAGGTACCGTAAGGTGTTTGCTTTTGCCACTAGTCGTAATTAGGGCGCAGGTTGTATCAACTGCATTAGATTAGATAACAAAAACGCGTGAAAATCTTTGGACTGTGGTATGGTAGCCACGCCTTGTGCAACTCAAACAAATGTGAAATTGTTTCAACTTTAATACGATGAGAGGTTTAAACTTAACGCCATTGGAATGTGATAAATGATTTTTTCTTATTATTTTTAGTGAAACCATGAAAATCTTCACGCGTTTCATCGAAGAGTCTTAAATTGTTGTTACATTTATCCATCATCAGGAAAACATATCTGCTCCACGTCGCTCGAGTGGCCAATTGCATAGTTCTCCAGGCCACTAAGATTGATTTCGCTATTGCGTTGCCGTGAAGTTGGTTAGGGGATTCCGCATTTCACGAAAGAACGAACAACTCTAACTCGGAGACGGCGAGAAATGTCTTGACAAGCTTGCCCCGTACATTTAGTAAAAAGAACCCTCTTTTGCTCGCAGTTACCTTTCCTGTTAGAAACTGGTCGGGATGCAGGACTGAACACTGCATGCCTAGCCTGAACACTGTGAAGAGGAATTTATGATCTGATTTCGAACTTAGCTTTGCGAAACATTTCTTGAACGTAAATAATTTTTTTGCGGTTTTTGTCTGTTTGGCAGCAGAGTTAAGTGTAATGTGTTACATTGTCTTACAATACCAACATTTAGGACCTTTTTTGTTGTATAAAGTCTACTTTATTTTTGTGGGTAGTTGGTAGTGTTATGTATGTGTCCTCTTATTTCAGAAAAGACTATGAATTACCGCACCGTACAAACGTACTTTAACCATCCGAAAATAACGGCTACTCGAAAGCAACGGCCCCTTTTGCCTGCTAAACTGGAAAGTAACGGGAGTCGTTACTATCGGATTTCTACGCTACGAATCTCTATTAGTAATAGCGAAACTGGTAAACGGAGTGACGTTTTCAGAAGTTGCTTTTCTCCCGGAAATTTTCCAGTGGGACGGTACTCAGGAAAAAGTCACGTTCCATTTACACATCGAAACCGAAATTTCCTGAGAATGTTGGAAATGGTTGTTTCCTTAATTTAATTTCACCCCTCCACTTGTACATGTAGAGAGCAGGTCCTGGGTGTGAATAAGCTTGTCATAAACTCAACGTTTGGCTAAAATGGTTTCTGTGCAGATACATTTTACAGTACATCGGCGAGCTTGCATATTAAAGTTAATAAGGAAATAAACGTGGATATGATGCTATGCGCTCAAGACAGTTTCTTATACCTGTAATAAAGTGCAGGAAGTTAACTTTGTGTTAATTCTGGTGATTGTTTTGGCACCAAAAGCACAGAATCTGACTCAAAGTAGCTTTGAACTCTCGCCTGAACTGCTTATTTGTTCCTCCGTATATGAAGGGGTTTATGGTGCTACTAAGGTAAAGCAAGAACCCGTATGTAAGGTAAGCCTGACGCGGAAGAGTGGGTTTCCCTTGTGCGACATCGATGTAGTCCATTACACTAGTAGGAAGCCAGCAACACGTAAAACCAACCATTACTGCTGCCAAAGTCTTGGTCACTTTTGCTTCTTCCACGTTCGCTCTGAGTTGCTGCAAGTTGTTTTGGAGCGAGAAATCTCGGTTTGATCGCGATACTGAGCAGAACACTTTGGCGTAGCAGATTCTAATTACTGTTAAGGGTGCTGCAATATAAATGAGCCCAAGAGAGACAGCATAAGGAATGTTTCTTTCAAATGAGTACAATGTGTACAAACACATCGCTTTACCCGGGTGGAATTTAAATCCAGTGTTCTTCATGAAGAATGGAGCCACAGATCCAACGAGAGCTACGCACCAAACAACTGCAATGTACAGCGAAGCTCTTTGTTTTTTGAACAACACCACGTACTTTTCCGGCTTGACAACGCGGTAGTATCGACTTACTGCAACTAATCCCATAGTCTGAAGAGAAGCCAGTGCAAATGTCAATGCTGCAAAACCGTCAAAGCGACAAAAACTCTCCCCAAACATCCAGCGGCCTCGAAACAGAGTTACAACTGAAAAAGGCATACAGAGGATGGACATCAGAATATCGCTTACACCAAGTGCTATTACAAACATGTTGGTAAGCGTACGAAGCCTCTGGTTTCTGTACACGGCATAACAAGTTAGAAGATTGCCAAAAAAGGCCACAACATTGATAACAGCTAACAAAACTGTTTCAGTCAAAACAAGAGCGTCCGTCCTCAAAGCAAGCTGTTCAGAAAGCGATTCCTTCATGACTTTTGGTTATTCATGGAGGGCAGATTTAAAGATTGGAAGCAGTATTATACTTCCTTAGTGAACATATCCGCGCAGCTGTAATTTAGGGGTATTATTGCAAATTTGGTTTTCAATCTTAATCAAGCTCCAGATAATTCTGTTCTTTTCTTTCTGCCAAGTGCGGTGACGTAGCTAAAAGTGTTATTTTATCACCTGTCCAGTGGGTTTGCACAGCGATAATTTTCCTGTTGATATGGAATATATAGAAGATATTACACGGTGGCGAGAAGAAATGAATTATGAATTTTATGTTCGAGTGGCAAGAATATTGTTCTTGCTACGAGAATATAAAATTCATATCTTCGAGCTAACGTGTAATGTTCTTTTTATTATATAGACATACTGATAAACGACGTTTTTGACGATTTTGCGAAGATTTCTGACCACTTTCCGAAGATTTCCGAAGATTCTCCAAACCTTTTCCGAATATTACCGAAGATTGCCGAAGACTTTGGAGGAAGACCCGAAGATGTTTCGATGTTTTTTTTATTTTTTTTTATTTTTATGTTTCGATGATATACCAACGAATTTAAGTACAATTTAAGAGACAAACTTGATATCCTTGTAATCGTGAGGATATGGAAAATACGCCACTCGAGTGCCGGATGTGGTTTCGTATGAATTTTACGAGTGGCGTATTTTTCAGTAAAACACTCATGTCTATATAATCATATTATTTATATAATAAACCAAGTTATTCTCGCATTTTGATTGGTTCTCGCCTATGATGTATTAGAGGGCAGACGCACGATTGACGTCCTCATTACAAAGTTTTTTCCCTCTGTGTTCTAAAATGGCGGAAAGTTTTGAGAATTTAGATATTTTACGCGACTGGGCAAAAGATGAGGTACAAAAAAAGTCTTGTGGAGGCATTGAACAGGTACGAGAAGCGTTCTCTAGCCAGAAGGAGAAAGATAAAGCCGTTTCTGTTTTAGAAAATGACTCAAAAAATACTCGAGCAGTCTCAGTCGGCAGTCGAGTGAGACTAAACCAAACACAAAATTGGTCTTGGTAAGCCGAGAACTATTGCTTTATCTCGAATTTAAGAAACCCAATAAACAAAATGTTTATGAGATTAATTTATTGAAAAAAATTCAATTTTTCTGAGTCTCAAAATAATTGTTGACACACTGATTGATATCAGGAATGAAACATCAAAACCGCTTTTTAAAGTCGGTTAAAATAAACGTATAACCTTGCTTTCCGATGCAAATGTTCCAGTCCGTTTCAGGGGACAGCAGCGAGCAAGGTATAGCTCACTACAGCTCACGGCCAACTGTATTGCAGCTAAAAGGTGTCTCCGACACTATTTCGAACTGAATTGAAAATCACCAACCACAGAGGACACAAATTTCCACCATCACTAACGCTCCTTTCATTCAAAACTCGAATCGAATAGCCTCCAGGTTGACCACAACCGCAAGTTTTCCGAGCGTATTTTTTAGACTCCTGCAATATTCAAGGCAACGTCCAAGATTTTCGGCTCACAGGGCTGCTCTGATGACAAAAACCGACTTGACTTTTCAGCATTTTCTTTAAGATTTGTAGATTTCGCAGTTCAATTCTGCTTTCGCTGTAAGTTTTCATTCCACGAGAAGCGACGCTGGAGTCAAGTTTGACAGTGGCGTGATTTTCCTGGAGCAATCACAATTCTTTGATGCGCATAGCAACCAATGAGATTACTTCATTTTGTGTAGACAATAGATTACGTCAAATGGCTTTTGTCGTGTTCGCCAAAGTGGGCAAAGGCCGGCTTTAGAGTTATGTGGAAAGATTTTGAAATAAAAAAAGCTTTATCTGTAGTAGTTTGTTTCGTTATTATATAAAACAAATATATTCCATGTTGCGGTGCGTCTGCTCAGTAATAGATCACAGAAGACGTCAAAATGTGGTAAGAACATCAGTGACACACTCGGCTATCACCTCGTGTGCCACTTTTTTGTTCTTACCACATTTTGACGTCATCTGATCTATTACTGAACAGACGCACGGCAACATGGAATGTATTTGTTAAATAGACACGAGTGTTTTACTGGAAAATACACCACTCGTAAAATTCATACGAAACCACATCCGGGACTCGAGTGGCGTATTTTCCATATCCTCACTAGTGAAGATATCGATGATTTCACTAATGTCAAGTTTGTCCGTCATAAGTATGTCTATATAATAAAAAGAACATTACACGGTAGCGAGAGGATATGAATTTTATGTTCTCGTGGCAAGAACAATATCTCACGAGTGAGCCCAGCTCACTCGTGAGATATTGCTCTTGCCACTCGCACATAAAATCAGGAGCCATAATCGGGGACGGAGACCGTAAGTCTTGGGATCCGCGCGCACCTATGATATGGGACAATTTTTCTATTTTTAGAACAAATTGCGCCATCCTGACGTCATATATCCGCGCGGATCCACGCACATGTCGGGGGCTCTCGTGTGAATGTTGTCACGTTGCATTATCAAACGGTGAGATTTGGGAGATTCTCTTGCGTATTTTTCACAGCGATGGCAGGGAATAACACAGGGTATACGAACCAGGGCGCTTATATGTAGTTTTATCTTCTGAGCTAACGGAAAAGGTGGGTTTTTCCAGGGTCGAAAACAAGACTTCAATCTCGCGCTAGGAATGAATAATAAGGTCTGCTCGCGCTAGTTGTAAGCTTACGCGTATGTTTTTGCGTTTGTTCTGACTTAAGAATATAGCAAGAAAACTCTCCACTCTGGTATCGAGTTAATTTGTTGATGGTTTCTTATTGTTTCTGCTTGTTTGGTGAGTTTGCAAAAGTTTTTTAAAGGAAAGTCTGACGCGTACAATTAGCTCATTTGCAAATGAAAATAAACAAGGAGTTTTGATAACTCGATCACCAAAATCGAAATCGTTATTCGAAGTTGATTAAAGAAAGCGTCATTGTAACTTTGCTGATTATTTCTGCTTTATTCACACATTTTCAGCTAAGCTTTTAATATGTTCTCAAACATTTATCAGTCTTAAACATATTTAAAAGCTATAGAGTTTTTGTTTGAGTTCGATGTACGCTTTCACACGAAAGTGCGGCGGAAGTACAATTTGTCATGTTTACCGACTGTACAAAACACGCATCGGCGGGCGCTCTCATTCATCGACAACAGAGACTTTACTGGATTTTTACACAAATAAAACTGAGCAGTATCTACGGACGTAAAGTTATTGAGCCTTGATGAAACATCAAGCGTTGCTTACAATTCAGACGAAACTCAAACTAGCAATGATTTTGTTTTACTTCTCGGTCGCGATAGACTGGCAAATTCCTCGCAAGCGTGTGGTAAGAGGAGCTAGGAAACTGTGAAGTCCTGAAGCTCTGCTATATCTGAATATATCCAGCTAGTTTTTTGCTGTGTAATGGAAAAGCTGTTAATCTTCAACATACGTGAAATTTAAAGTGGAGTAATGTACAGCTCATGTAAAAGAAGCATCCGTCGGAACACAACTTGGCCAGCGATATATATAAGCTTGAAGCGGAACATAACTAAATTCGACACTGTCTTTCTTCACTCATACTGGAGCAGCTTACGACGAAAATACTTAAGCAAAATTCCAACAGACGTAAACGCGTTGAGTTGTGGGCCAAAAACATGAAAAATGTCGGTAATTTCGGACGCCATTTCCCCCGCGCGACATCCGCAAAAATCCTCGCAGCATGTACGCGCATGTGCCGCAGGCGATGGCCCAATCTGTTCTAAAAATAGAATTATTGTCCTATATCATGGAGACAACCCTAATACTTGAAATGGCGCGCGCTTACGGTCTCCGTCCCCGATTATGGCTCCTGATATTCATATCTTCTCGCCACCGTGTAATAACCTCTCTATATTGAGCGTGTTGAACATAACGCTAATAGTATCTCAATAGTTGCAAGGAAACATAACGTACCAATACAATGAGACGTTATTTGGACTAATGACAGAGTCAATTTTGGCAGGAAACTTCCCCGTTTTACATTTGTGTGTGTGTTTTTAAATTCGGCAATAATTAAGGTTACTTCCCACCTTCGCGAGTGGTGTCCATCGAGAAAAAATTCTTACGCGCGCCAGCTTCAATAGAACCCTAACAAACTCTATATCAGAAGAAAGCTTAATAAATGTTGTGTAAATAAAAGTACAATTTAAGCGAGTTTTTATCTTAGAAAGTGTCAGGAGCCGGTAAGACGTGAAGCGACCGATGGTTCTTCTATTGAATTTATGGGGTATCGGATGCCCACAGCACGAGCAAAATGGCTGCACAGTCTTATTCACAAGGCGTCAATCTTCAAAAGTGTGTCAGGTTTTTCGATATTCTGATAGATTGTCTAGATATCCGCATCTAAAGTTGAATTAGCCAAAAACATGCGAGACGTGTTGCGTAAATGGACGCCGCGGGTAAAAGACGAACAATGTGTTAAATATCAAAATTTCCCGACACGAGCAAGCGCAATTAAAGCTAGTGCTTCTATTTGCAAATTTTGTCAAATGCGCAATGTAAACAATACAAAATAACATGAAATACGAGCTCCAAGATGAGGGTTTGCCGCGATGAAAATTTCATCGGGCGCTTTGCTCCATTTACGGGATTATTACACCTTCTGGTTTATTAACTTCGTTTGAAATACGTTTTTCTAAATTACTCGGCCACTTTTTTAGATTTTTAACATTTTTCTTTTGTAAACATTAGATACTGGTGGCTGACTTAAATTTTGTCAAATAAAAGAGAAAACGATTTGTAATTTTTGTTTTTACCGGAATTTGATTCTTAGGGACCGTTCATTTTTTGTGAGGGAGGGGGGGCTGGTGGGATTTGGGAAGCACCATTTAAAAATCGCATGACCCCCCCTCAGCTTACCAATTTTTTCACATGGCTCCCCCCCCTTATAGCTGTCATTTTTTGGGATGACTCCCCCCCCAAAAAAAATTGAACAAACAATATTTAGATTTCAACTTTTTTAATATTTCTCTATTATCCCCCTACTTCACGTTTTGTGCTCACTGTGAAGACAATATTTACAATCCCTATACTACAGAGAGCTGTTGTTTGAAAAACAAATCAAAAGAAAGAGAAGTCAATTTCGGATCTCCTAGTTATGGCTCACCCTGAGCGTGTGGCATTTGGCCTCTCATTGGCATCTCCCTCATCTGAATTGATGAATGCCCACAGTTTTAATGTAAAACAGATCAAATGTATAGAAGTTAAGTTGACGAAGGTCACGCAGGACATGGAAGCACTAGAAAATAAGAGCAATTATAACAGCATATTCAAGGGCATACTCAAACAGCACGTCAACAAAAGGAGAAGGAAAAAAGAAAACCACAGAAAGTGCAATCAAAGAAAGAGGAAGCGGACTGAAAACAACGTCCAACGAGTTTATGGAATCTGTGTTGGAAACCCGCTAGGAAATGATCTTCCACAATGCTTTGTGTATCCTCCTAGAACGGCCGTCCCGGAAGAGTGTATTAAAGTTGAGGATGTTGCCACGTCCTTATTTAGAAGAGATGGGCCATACATCGCACAGCTCTTGGAAGGGAGTTATTTCACCAATGCTGCAAGAAGCAGAATCACCACCAACCTTGAGCAGGAGGTCAGAGATTATGTTTACACCTTCATGTACCCTGAAGAGTACACTCTGACGGAAAGCATTGCTGCTTCTTGCAGCATTGGTGAAAGAGACTCCCATAGCAGCACAAGCGGCGACGAAGAACTCGACGACAGCGAAGATGAAGATGAGTGCCAGTGAAAGTTGCATTCGAAAATAACAGTGTTAAATACTTCTTTTCAGTAGCTACAAATGCTTTTTGTCGCCAAACGTTTTTTTAAAGCAGAAGGAAAGTTTGTAATAAATTTGTATCCTGCCTTCTATGTTTATTCGATAGCAATTTTTTTGATATTCAAACATTATGCCATTTTAAAGTTTTACTAAAATATTTCACGTGACCCCCCCTTTTTCCCTTATTTTTTTGGGATGGCCCCCCCTCGAAAGCCATTTTTTTCGCATGCCCCCCCCCCCAAATCCCACCAGTCCCCCCTACCTGATAAAAAATGAACGGTCCCTTAGGTGAATTTAAAGGAAATTTTATGGCCAATTTTGCGCCATTTTAAGCGACAGAAGTACTTCTCATACAATCGTCATGTCTAATTATTTACTACGCTGCTGTCGATGTTATGACGCGCGCCTACTGAGCTTGAGCTACCTAACTTGCATATACTGATTTTACCGGAACAGATATAGACTGCTGGCAGCTGGTCATTTCTGTTAGGGTCCGGCGAGTGTTTACCGGCCAACGCGCCCGTGTACTGTCCCAATCCCTTCGCGCCTCCCGTCAGCTTCCCTATCTGTTTTCCCGGGGTGTCTAGTCGATGAATCGATGATCGGAAAAGCAATCGATCAATCGATATCAATCGATAACATTAGTTAATTGGCATCGATTGGTAGTTGCTTCTTTTGGGAAAATTTCACGCGATATTTTACTCGACTTGTCGACCAAAATGACAGTTACCAAGGAGACAGGGTTTCCGTCACGTCACTCAAATAAATCGGTGAAACCCCGATATAACGAAAATGACGGCTTTCTAAACTTTCATTCACCTATTGTGATCGATGTTAAAAATCGCTCTTTAAAGCCAAGAAAGTTAAAATTTTCCCGAACACAACAGAGCTATTTTAACATTCTTTTAATTAAGTGCACATTTCTACGTGTACTTTGCATCAAATTTTGATGCTCCTCATATGCGAGGGAATTTACCTTAAAATTTTCCTTGGAAACTCAACATACGTCCATATTAATTCATTTAATATATTACAAGGCTACCCGAGCGGGCAAGACGGAGCTATTCTAGCCTGCAAGACTTAAGAACAATATAAGCGTGGGCTATATAGGGCGATGTTTAATCGATCCCTGAGGACTTACTTTATTTTGCATCGCCAGGTATGCAAACTAGACTACTTTATTAATCAGTTTTCAAATGGGAATTATGTTTTTATCGTATCTATAACAAAATTCTCGATCGTGATCAGTTCTCCGCGCGCCTATTTGTCACGTAATCGGTGCGTGATCACTTGGGTGTCCAATTACAGGTATCCAATGTGAACTTTTTGTAATTGGATCCCTTTAATTGGATACCCACGTGATTCACACGTCAATTGCGCGCTCTTTAATGGCTTCCTTCTCAATGTTTCCTACAGTTTTCAAAACTTATGAGAAGCGTCACAAAGTTTTTCGCTCAAAAGAAGTTCTTAAAAGACATTTTTAATTCCGAAATTTGTTATAGATACGGTTAATTAGTAATTGGACCTTGTATCGTACAATTTAGGGAATAACTCGTGTTCGTAATTACAAATTCGCGTCGCGCTTCGCGTTCGTCCAATTTTGAAATTACTCGCGCGATCACGCCCTGAATTGTACTCCACCCGGTCCAATTACTGTTACTAATTATACAAACAATTTCTCCAAACCAGCACTCTCAGAACTCCATAGAGTTTGACTGATAACGTGTAGTAGAACGCGTATAAAACTCCTTCACTTTAAACATAATGCATTAATAATACTGAAAGTTTTGTAAAATCGTAAAGGAATGGAACGCACCTTACATGCAAAGGTTTCATTTATACTTCAGCTGTGTCTAACAAACCTAAGGAGCGTAAAGAAAGAGTGAAACGGAATGGGCCCTTTGCACGATCCGGTCACATGGTACGGAATTAATTATGCTGGGACGCAAGTTACACAGTGGGACTTTCAAAACAAAGGAAAGTCGGGCTGGACTGGTACGAGTTCCTTTGTTTTGGAAGTCCTACTGTGCAACTTGCGTCCCAGCATAATTAACTCCGTGACCGGATCGTGCAAAGGGCCTATTGCTTGTGAGGAGATCAAGAAGGATTTCCTATTTTTAAAATGGAAAATCCTTCCCAAACTGAAAAGATTTTGTCGACTAAGATCAATTACTCTAACTGGAAAACGAAGGAAAAATAAACGTTAACAATGATATATTCAAGTTAATTCTAGACTTGTTTGGTTAGTTGTCTCAAAGATCAAAAACATGATTTTTTTAAGTTCAGTAGTTCAGCTGCGTGTGCTCTACGTGGATATATACTCTTGACTAAACCGAAAGCCGGCTGTTAAGCAAGTGCATAACATAGGAAAAAAATTATCTGACACTACAATTATGAAATAAAAAGCCATAGTGCAAATTGCATCTCTGGGAAAAGTGTGAAGAAAAGCTAGATGTTTAACGAAACTTGAATAGGTGTAATACCTTACAAATGCCTGGCAAGTAACGCGCAACTAATTTTTGGTTTCTTAAATGGGTAATATCTCAATTCGCTCTAAATCTGGCCTAATTACCAGTATATCGTGCTCAAAGTAGTTCAGTTTTTTACAGAAATGTAATGGCCACATGACCATGGCCAGCTGTGTTGAAACAACAGTCATTTTGCTGATTTGTTCCGGTGTTATAAGATCCTCCTCCTCCCCCACAGCTGTTCCCACGATTTCTTCCACTGCCCCCACCAGAGTACCCTCCGCCTCCACCACCTGCTACAGTTCCCCCACCACCACCACCACCACCAAATCCTCCATCGACATCGTTTCTATTGGCTCTTCCACCCACTCCTCCCTGAAGAAATCCCTTGCCTCCTTCTCCGCCATTTCCACTGGTACCATTAAAATTCTTTCCACTTCTTCCACTGGAGTAAAATCCACCACCACCACCGCCTAGAGGAAAAGAAATATAAACATAATGCAGTATAGGGTGTATCTTCACACGTTTTAGTACTATATGTAGTATTCCCTTGTTATCTCTTTGTAGCGGAGCTTCGGCGGCCCAAGCGGCTCCCACCGCAGCACATATGTACTCATAGGAATTCATGAATCGCTTTCCTCATGTCATCATGACTAGCGGTATTACTCGAGGGCGCGTACACACGACGACGACGACGACGTCGCGCAACATGGCGGCCATACTCCAGCTAATAGGTTGACCGAGGCTTGCAGCTTTGGTTCACAGGTACATCTTTGATATTGGACATCGATGTTATGGTCAGCTGACACCTGGCAAAACAAGGTATCCACTGACCTGTAACACGTGACCATATCGCGGGCTCAAGTTTAGATACAAGCTTTTCTCGGGTTCTCCCAACATCCCGTGGGGGGTTATTACGCCGGTAAACCCATAGAAAGAGTGGTCTATTACCCAGATAAAATACCAGAGAAGCAGCTGATGTTTTCAACTATATTTTCCCAGAACATTATTAGGGAGCAAAATGTAACGTTAAACGTTACTTTCTGTAATGGGCTCAACGATAAGATTCCTGTAAAAGCTGGCGGTGCTAAATTGAAATTGATTACATTGTATAATCTTACCTGAAATACCATTATCAGCCGTCTGTGCTCCATGTCCATTGCTGCCTCCCGACCATGATCCTTCCCCAGGGTTCCCTGTTGTGCTGATGTTGGCATCGCATCCTGCATGTCTTGAGGATACCATATCTACGCCTCCTCCACCTCCAGCTATTATCAACGGCGTGTTGCTTCCTCTCACTACAAAGGTTCCTCCACCGCCCCCTGAACCATAGTCAGAATTAATGTTAATTCCTCCTTCCTGACCAACAAGTATTTGAATGATTTCACCTTTGCATAAGCTGAAAGTTCCGATCATTCTTGCACCTCTTCCTCGGTACTGAGAACTTTTAGCGCGATTATCGTATCCCCCAGCCGCACCTACTGCTTTTATTTGATAATCACCAGTGCACGGCACAGTCCATTGTTGAATACCACTAGACAGTGTAACTTGATCTTCATGATCATGGCCTGTGTAGTGACTACCAAGTGTTGTCGGACCATTTCTTCCACTCGCATTGAGATTTGTAAACACTGCACTGAAAGCTGGGTAATAACGAGAGAAAAGTTAATTGTATAGTTCGATTAAAATGACTTAATTCCTTGTACAGATACTTTCCATCAAATTGGAAAGTAAAGCTCTTTAATTAATTATTTATTCAATTAATGCTGCCTCTCCTTTCATTTTCTGGCGTTGTTTTTCACATTGGGTAAATATGTTAACTGCTGTTGCAGGGCAGAGCAGTAGTATTAATTTTCTGATAGGCACTTGGAAGTTGGAGGGAATTATAGAGTTCTATATAAAGTCCTCAAAATATTTCATCAATTTTGAACAGGAAAAAAACTCAAAAGGAAAACTGAGCAAAATTATTGAAACGTTTTACGTGATAGGATCTCCGCCCGGCCTCTGATCTATGCCCCAGAGATTTTCAATTGACTACACTAAAAACGCGCGCGTAAGAGCCTAAATGTTTTGAAGTCTGGTAGTTAATGCGAATTAGGGTACCTGGGTTCTTAGTTGGTTCTTAATGTCTACGAAGGATATGTAGTTGTTGATTACTAAACCAATAATTTCTTACAAACAAGGTGGAAAAGAGTTGTTTAAAGGACGAGAACTTTTAGCCAAAACTAACTCCGCAGTGAGTCATTAATTAATAACTTGCAAATGCGATTTTAAAACTACTGTCAGGACCAATTGCCCGAGGAATTTAAGCAATTACAAAGAGAAATATTTGCCCTACGAAAAAGCCTTGGGTATTCTTAGTTTTTAGCGTAAAAATACTATTTCGAGATACTTCTAGCTCTCCAAAGTCTTCGCAAATAACGTAACCAGGTATCAGCTATACCACTTAACTTCTAACCCGTTCCTCAAGTCTCTGAATCACTTTAACCAGCGAGCAGGTTGCTTTTCAACGCTAATGTTTGTACATCGTGAGTGTTCTTTGAGGAGCATAAGAATACGTTGGCTGAGGGTGGACATAGCAGCTAATTAAAAATATTTAGGTGTCGTGGTTACCCGCAAAGAAGGTCTTATCCGGCCCCCGGGCGCAGAATACTTCGTTATCGTCATTAATTTCGTCATCATTTAACAAATAGCATATGCTCAGAATTACATGGGAAAGAAGTTGATAGTTACCAGTACAATTGATGCCATCTACAATAAATCCATCCTTGCAGCTACAATTGAAGGATCCCTCAGTGTTATTACAGATTGCATGGAGGCTGCAGTTGTCTGTTTTGATGGCACACTCGTCGATATCTAAACAAACAAAGGTAATTACTAGGCCATTTCCTAGTTGCGCCTTTGCCTCTGAGTGAAACCGAGTCTTCGCGCACAACTAATTACATGAAAATAGTTTTCACTCGCGCTTTTATTTTATTTTTATACAAATCAGGCTCATTTTTATTTGAAAGGTTTTGCACGAGGACTAGTTTTGAATCAGAGGAAAAACATTAACGAATCTCGCAAATGGCGCACTGACTTACCTGAGGTCTTATTTGCACCCAAGCGCAGTATAATTCCACATTGTTAACAATTTTGGCATCAGTTGAAAATTAACACGTAGTCAAAAAAATATGAAAAATAATTTTATAGTTACCAGTGCAATTGATGCCATCTCCACTAAATCCATCCTTACAGCGACAATTAAAGGATCCCTCAATGTTATTACAGATTGCATTGAGGCTGCAGTTGTCTGTTTTGATGGCACACTCATCAATATCTAAACAGCAAAGGCAATTAATAGGTCATTTCCTAGCTACCTTTTGCCTCTGAGTGAAACGGGTCTTGGTGCGAAACTGGTTATATATTATGAAATATTTTTCACCTGCACGTTTATTTTTATGTAAATCAAAGTCGTTTTCATTGGAAAATTTTTGCACGAGGACTATTTTTGAAACAGAAGCTAAGCAAAACGCAACTCCGAAATTTAATGACCCAATGAAGTTACCTGAGGTCTTATTTGCACCCGTGCGCAGAATACATCCTTATCGTTGACAAGTTTGGCATCAGTTGACAATTAACACGTAGTCAGAAAGAGATGAAGGTTTATGAAGAAGACGTTTATAGTTACCAGTACAATTGATGCCATCTCCAGTAAATCCATCCCTGCAGCTACAGTTAAAGGATCCCTCAATGTTATTACAGATTGCATGGAGGCTGCATTTGTCTGTTTTGATGGCACACTCGTCGATATCTAAACAAGCAAAGGTAATGAAATGAAGTTAAGTAGGTCTTATTTGCATCCCTTGGCAAAAGATTTCCTTATAGTTGTTAATTTGCCATCGTGTCGAAAAAATAGCACCTGGTCACAAATAGTTGAAATGAAATTTTTAGTTACCTGTACAATTGATGCCATCTCCCCAAAATCCATCTTCGCAGCTACAATTGTAGGATCCCTCAGTGTTATTGCAGATTGCATGGAGGCTACAGTTGTCTGTTTTCACGGCACACTCGTCGATATCTAAACAACAAAGGTAATGAACTGAAGTTAAGTAGGTCTTATTTGCATCCCTGTGCAGAACGCGTTCTTATGGTTACCAATTTCGTAATCATTTAAAAACTAACACGTAGTCAGAAAAAGACGGAGGTTTATGAAGAAGACGTTTATAGTTACCACCACAATTGACGCCATCTCCAGTAAATCCATCCCTGCAGCTACAACTGAAGGATCCCTCAATGTTATTACAGATTGCATGGAGGCTGCAGTTGTCTGTTTTGATGGCACACTCGTCGATATCTAAATTAAACAACAAAGGCAATGAACTGAAGTTAAGTAGGTCTTATTTGCATCCCTGTGCACACTGACGCGTTCTTATGGTTATCAATTTCGTCATCAGTTAAAAACTAACGCGTAGTCAGAAAAAGATGAAGGTTTATGAAAAAGACGTTTATAGTTACCAGTACAATTAAAAAAGTATCGCTTCTTCTCCGATCACCAAAGCTAAGCTTTCTGAACGCGCGACCAACTAATAAAATCCCTATATTTCGGGTTCTCATTTTCTTTCCTATTTTTATTTATTTATTTATCTATTTATTTATTGTTCTTCATTTTCCCCGTCAATATGCACAATGTAACTGATTTCCTCCCCTTAAATCTACTCTCTAACGACTTCTTCGTCTCTGGCGTAGCCCATCAAAACTGATCTTTAGTTAGGTATTGACGATCGTAGGTTCTGGGGTCAGTTTCAAGTGTGTGCTACGAAATCTGTGATCTTAGGAATAAACTACTGTGTTTGGCGTGGACTCCGGCACCACAAGGACCGTGAGCACTGCGTCTCGTGCCATCAACAAAGTTAAGCTCTGTTCGGCGGCGTTAGTACTTGGTTGGGTTACCAAATACGAATACCCCTTGTTACTTCATATCATCTTGCCATCTCTAAATTGATTTACAGTTACTATACCGAAAACTATAAGCGAAAAGTATAGTTCGATCTCCTCTCAATTCTCATCTCTGTTTCTTGTGTTAAAATATTGATCACAGCTATACTTATTTTGATTTGGAACTCACTTGACCCTGCTGTGCCAAATAACTAGCATTTTTCTAGATACATGCGTATAGTAGTAACATTTTCACTGTATAACTAGTGGATTGTACAAGTGGCGCAGCAGGATTTCATATCAAACAAATTTTCTGTTTTCTTTCCTTTTTCAGCGTTTTTTTTTTTTTTTTTAACTCATACGCTTATGTCAAGAAACCATTTACCGAAAGGTTGCATTTGTCTTTCCATTGCTTGTGTTAAAAAGTTGTCTGGATCTTTTAATTATTCGGTCTTGATTGCTTTTGAAACTCACAATATGCTAGTCGCTAATGTTACGTAGGTTTGTGGAAAAAAACAAAAAAAACATGAAGGCTTTCCCTTACAATCAAATCGCCAAGAAAGAATCATAATTATTTTCCTTACAATCGAAAAATCGTTTCACTTTCTACCTCTCGAATATTACCAAATTTACAAGGTGCAAGTGACTGTGAAAGCCGTATGTCAACAGAACGTTCGAAACCCGGGGAGGGGGGGGGGGGGGGGCGGGCTTCCATATGAAAAGGTCGGGGATGCTTGTCGTCTCGCCTAGGGGTATAAATCAAAGTTTTTCGTCTCACTTAGGGTGTTCACGACGAAACGCGACGATTTTTAGCTGTCAAAGTATCTTCGTTTTTAGGCTCGATTTTCGAAGGTCTCTCGAATCCGGTCTACTAGCGCGGGCTCCTTTCCTGAACAGCGGCTGGTAATCAACCCTATACATTCCGTTTCAAGTGGTATCTTTAAAGGAATCAAATAAAGCTCGAGCGACATGCGCGCTTAGATTGGTCTCCATTGGGGCTTTCAATCAAATTTTCTGACGAGCCGCATCCCTGACTTCTTCATATGGGAGTTCTAGCTCAGGATCGAAATTTCTGACCAGAAGTTACGGAGTGCTGGAGTGAAACCGCGCCACACCTACAACTTGCTTTTTAACTTGCTCTTAAAGTCTGAAAATATAGTTTTTGGGGCGACTATCAGTCCATAGCCCAACCCTCAGCCAGAAACACTGTATTGTTTCCAGCAGTACGTTGTGCAGTGCAAAACTGAAGTGATCAGTTAAAAACGCGAAATTTCTGGCTGACAGTTAAAATTTTGACCCAGCTTCAGGTATCAATTAAATCCAATGCAGAACTTCTGGGAAATGAGCGAAATTTTTGTTCAGGCAGATCCGTCCAGATTGCTTCCACAGAAACCGGCCGAAACTAAATTCCCAACTTTCAGTTTCAAATTTCAGAGGTCACGGAACTCAACCTTGTCAAACAGTACCGTAACAGTTTTAAACGATTTTGCTTGAATTTAGGAAGCTCAAAAATGTTACTTGTAAGCTCTGTTAGCCTTACCTTTTTCGCATTGTTCCCCCGTGTAACCAGTTCGGCACTCACAGAGATACTGTTTGTCCGTATATCCGTTGAGGCAAATTGAATCATGAAGGCATGGATTACCGAAGCAAGGGTTCTGATGACAAGAAAATACGCCTCTTCAGTTTCATTTTTTTTTTTGTTCAGAGGCGTTTCCACATTTAAATGTCTAAAACTTGCTTAAGTATCTAAGGTCAAAATTAAAAGTACCGAAAATATATCTTCTGCTCAGAGTAATTTTATCACCTCAGTGCCTATGTACAGAAAGCCTTCTCTCTTTTCAAGATCTTCAGGGTGTTTCGTATGGTCTGAATCGCTAAGCTCGCAAATAAACTTCTCGTCAGTTGGTGGGCCGATGTTGACGGATACACACACGGGGTCCATTATACATCGATGAGTACAGACACTACGCACTGAAGGTCCCACATAAATAGAAAGATGAAATGTTTTAATGACGTGAAATTGAAGAGCATATCCATCAATCTTGGTGGAGAATTTAAGACGGCGGCAGAGACCTGCAAATAATGAGGAAGACATTCTTAGTAACATACAGCGGTTTTCAATTTGAGTGTCGTAAAACCAAAACCAAAATGTAGCCGATGCTAGGCCCAGGAAAACGTATGCCAGCAACTTTGGTTTTAGTTTTACTTCAGATTCGATGACAAAGTATATTGGGGCGAATTTTCAAAGCCAAGCGCGCTGGAAATACTATTAAAATACTCTGCAAAACCAAACCAAACGCTAATTACTTTCGACTGTTGAGTATAAACTGCTGTAATAAGTGTAACAGTTAAATGAGACATTTTCTTCATTTCGTATAATGCTGAGTCATTTGTACATGGTATATTGTCTATGACTTTATACTGACAAAATTGTCATCCAGTTTAATTTCTTTCGTGACACGAAACGGCAACGCTTTTGTTGCTGTTGAAGCCATACGCAGTAAGTCAACTGTCGGAAGTAGTGGGAGGAATGTTTTAGCTTGAAATCAATAAATTGTAAAGTGTTTTGCAATTTCAGGGGCTTAATTTGCCGCTCAATCCTCGATTTTTGTGGACAAGCACTGTTAATACTGAAAAAATTGCGATTTTAAATTCTTTTGTAACACGAAACGGCAAAGAGAATATTAAGCGTCTTTTGTTGCTGTCGAAGGCACATGCAGGAAGTCGACTGTCTGAAATTGGAGAAGAAAGGTTTTGGCTTGAAATTAAAACATTGTAAACTGTTCCGCAATTTCAGGGGCTTATTCACTCGGGGGTAGCAGCTCTACTTCGGGGACTCGGCGTTTATGGCGTTATAATCGAGAAAATACGGTGGCTGTTTTCAACAACAAAAATTCTACGAGTAAACAGCGTTATTAGACATAACTAAACGAGTTGGATCATATAGTTGACGTTAATCGACGAACGTTCCATTTTTCATAATTAATATGAGACATTTTTTGCGTTTTGAGTTTCCAAATTTTTCAGGTGTAGAGTGATTCGCGCAATATATATGGTCGAACGACGAGACACGGCGAACATTGAGTGATTATAGCTTAACTTTAGTAAAAAGTTTTCGAATTGCAACGACGTTTAAGTTAATGGTTCGATTAAAGAGTTTATTTATTGTAGATATATTGTAGAGACTGAGAACAATTGTTAAATAAAACGTAATAATGTGTGATGCATACACAAATTATATTTTAAAAACTTGGAAAGTCCAATTTATAAATTATAATTTTCTCAGCGTACTTGCTCTAGGGCATGTTCGGGTCCAAGTTACGTCTGAACAGAACAAATTCAGTAAACTTGCTTTTTCTCTTCATTTTAAGGCGATGTTTTTTGGAAAGGATTTCGCTGTTACTGTAACTAGCTATATAGCTAGCCGTGAAGAGCTATTCTGAATAAAACCTCTTGACGTACATAGATAAGAAATGGAGTTTTACTTACCATAGTGGTCAGCAGCCGTGACGCAGTGAAGCCAGCCTCCAAACACAAACAAAAGAGGAAGCGAAGGAAGAGAAAAACCCATCGTCCCTTAAAAGCTTGTCAGGACAGTCAAATCGCTAATTTGCAGCGAACAGCTCCTTGTACGGAGCTGAACTACGTTACAAGGTTGTCACATGATATGCCGAGCACCAGCTAGAACCGGTTACTCATCCCTCACATCATATCCTATTTATATCTTGGATGGTTGAGGATTATTATTCCTCCGGCCTGTTTCTTCTGGTAGTAATCAATTAATCTATCTTAGCTTATATATAACTATAATTCTGCTGGCCGTCAGATCAGGTATGGCATCAAAACGCGAAATTTATAAAAAAAGGAAAAGTGCCCTAAGAGTATTAAATTTGTATGGAGCTAAAAGTCTCGCTCAACAGGAATGCCTTCCTGTTGAAGAAAAATTGAATTTTCTAGGGCACATATATTGCCTTTTAAGTAATTTCAAAAACATTTCGCTCCAGCAGTCTTGAATAAATTAAACAACATTAGCGTTTGTGCAACAAATATTCCGAAAATAAATAGCAACCTTAGTGGTGGGTTCTTTCATAGCTTTTCTGTTGTTTGAATTTTTTTTGAGTGTTGCTAAGATATTTACAAGTCCTTCAGTTCCATTAGGTAAATATTATCTCAACTAACACACAATGTCTAAATAAACCGCTTTTTATTAATTTGTCTTTCGCATCGGTGATCTTTACTCATCTAGTTGTTGCAGGTGATAACAGCAGGAACTTCGTCAAAATTACCAATTTAACGGGTTCTTAAAAGATACCTGAAGGTTCGCTTAATTACTGAAAGGCGATGTTGTGTCTGATGCTGCAGGGCAGTGGTGAAGCACTTAAACTTTGCAACAAGTTCCGCTGCGCGTCAGGAAAGCTTAAAAGCTGAGAAAACTTTATTTTCTCCCGTTTATTTTTCACCAAGCGCGAGAATTGAATCCAAAGAGACTCGATTCTTTTTTAACACCAGAATTGGCAGAAATCTGTAATTGTAGTTTTTCTTGCCTGGGTAGCAATTCAAAAAGAACAAAAATTACAGTGCTGATCTTTGAGAGACATTCAGATGTTTTCAAACCTGATGACGCATATATGTTACTGAATTAGGGTGAGATCTGAGCAATTTCTAGTTGTCTACCAATTCTGAGAAATCGGAGCAGCTTTTAGTGCTTAAATTTGCCTAACCTGCGATCAGGCGCTTCTTTTTTATTGCCTTGATTCCATATTTCTTAATGTTTTAGTAGATAATTTATGAATTTCTTGTGAAAAAGCAGGCAGATCCCCCTTCGGGCTGCGGCAGATCATGGGTGCAACTGATGCATGCAGCCGAGCTGCTAGGTCAGCGGGTTTTTTTGAAAGAAAATTCAAAATGGCGGATAAAGACTCACAATCTACTGACTCGAGTGTCTCAGGTTAAGAATTTTTACAAGATTTAAAATAATAATATTGATGCTTGTCTTTACTCATACACTTTTTTGGTTTTAATTAAGGACAAAGTTATTTAGCTACCCTGGTTAGGCCACAAACATTGTAAAGCGCTTTAGACTATTCTATAATTTTAGCGCTATATAAATCTTATTACTGTTTTGTGTGCGTGCCGGGCTTGAAATTTTTTCAACCCTAAGAAATACCAATTCTGAGACAAAATTAAAAGTCAATTGATCTGAAATTGTCATATTAGTTTCTGTACAATACCCTTAAAAGGTACCGCAAAAGCTCTCGCTGTTGGAGCTTTTGAGGCTGCATACCCTATGAGGTAGCAAATACGTTTTTTTAATCCCTGAAAGCTACGACAAGCACTGCCGTCCTTTTTATATGGGAGCACTCCTGAGCTCACAACTTACCCGGATCTAGTGTAGTGGTCGCGAGTCCGTGGACCTCGACTATTGTACCCAGGATTCAGCAGGTCTTTACTATACTGTTATTCCTTCGTTATCCTGCTTTGTTATTGGTAAGGTGCTGTTGAGATTAATTTAATGTCGAGCTTGCGACTTGAACTTACAGAGATTTCGAAACTTATACCGAGTACAGTTCATTTACAGATGTTTTATATGATAAGGCTAAACGTATATGATATCTTACATGATAAGGCTAATCTTTGTAAGTGGTAGATTTATAAACATTCTTAGGAGATTTTGTAAAGGCTGTAAATTATGAGTCTCATCCTCTTATTCTAGCTGCCAAAATTTACAATTATTTTACGAACATTTTGTAATAAACAGAACTAAAAACTAAACAAATTGTTTGTAAAATAATTTAGACACATTCTGTTTTTAATAAGGAAAAGTAGAAAGTCTGTAAATTCAGGACCTACAAACATTTCTTAAAGTTTGTAAATGGTTCAAATTTTCCATTGTTCATACCAGAGTAACTCAGAGAACCGGAGACGAATTAAAACTGCTGTTTCTTCTAGTATTATCACATCTCGTTTACCTATATAACGTCCCCGGTTTATTTAGTGCATTATGAGCACAATTAGAAGCATGTAATAAGTCGATTTTTTTTTTATTTGGTAAAATTAAATTTTAAGAAAACGGCAAAACGTTTGAGTTTATAAAACATGTTTCGACAGAAACTTCTGCCATCCTCAGTTAATCCAAGGACAAAGCAATGGAAGCTGAATTTGTAATAGCTGGTTTTTACATGACGTCACTAAAATTGGAACTACAAAACTATTGATCTTCCTGAGATTTTACTTAAATGATGTATGAGAGCAGCTGAAAACTAATATTCATACAAATTTTCGCTCCGAATGGGCTCTTGGTTTTGTGACACACTACGCTTGAATTTCTATAGTTTTGCGTGACGCGGCATTTACACTACGGCTTAGAGAGCTGTCATGATGGTTATAAAAGTGACTTATTTCGGGGAACTTGGTTATCTGAACAGTTTAATGTTTTAGAGTTCCTCGAGGGATAAATTCACGCTTTTGTAGCAAAACTCAGTGACAGATGTTTCCGTTGGTTTCCGGCCGCCATGTTGGTGCCCATACGGATGGGCACCAGCATCGCGTCTCCGTACAAATCTCTATAAATTTCGGTAAAAAATTTCTCCGCATATCTCGCATAAGAAAAATTGCAGTGACCAGAATTTTGGCGACTCTTTGCATATTTACTTTCTTTCATTTCCCAGATTCTGGACTTTATTTATTGACCGGTTTTGATTTTTATTTTGATCTATTTTGAATTGCGTGACACTGAAAACCAGCAATAAGTATAAAATGCTAATTGTGATAAACAGTAACAACAGAACGAAGCAAAGCGTGATAGTGTGAGAATTAAAGAGATAATTTTAGATTAACATGGTGTAATTGTTGATTTAAAGAGGGTTGTTTTCTCTGAATATGAATAGCCTCTTTTATCTTAAGTTGAAAACTGGTGGAGGCGTGATCATCTACATTACGGAGAAAAGCCCATCGAGTTTGTGCATATCTGGAAACCTTTTGGAAAGACATTGGAATTTATTGTTTTTGTTTTGACTAATCAGCATCGAGTAAGTTTATTTTTATTCTTTTTCAATAGCGTTCGGAAATAAGAAGGTGGTGATACTTTCCTCGATTAATGAGCCTACCTCACACAAACAAGAGGCAGCAGGCTGCAGATGTTCTTTTCGCTTGGAAAATGACTTCCGCTCCAACTCAATAACATGCATTAAGGAGGAAAAAGGATGCGACTGGAACAGTACTTCAAAGCTGGAATCATCACATCAGGAAGTAGCAAACATCAAAGGTTGGCATGAAAAAGACCTTTGGGGTGGTTTTTATGGGTAACACCAAGATGCCCCTCCCAGAGTCCATGGATGGAATAGCTAGGAAGAGTGAACTAAAGCTGTTAGGAGTTAAAGTCAATGAAGATCTATGTAACTGAGACACTCAATTCCAAAATATGCTTAGCAAAGCGAGTTCTAGACTGTACATCCTTAGAGTTTGTAAATGCTACGGTTACTCACTACTAGAGCTTACACTACTGTTTGACAGCCTAATAATGTCACTTTTCACCTATGCAATTGAGGAGGTGTGGGCTTGCGCCACTGCTGTTTGACAGCCTTTTAATGTCACTTTTCACCTACGCAATTGAGGAGGTGTAGACTTGCGCTACTGCTGTTTGACATCCTTATAATGTCACTTTTCACCTATGCAACTGAAGTGTGGGCTTGCGCCCACTATAGTAAATATCTCTCCCAAAGTGATAGGTTTTGCAAGCGGGCTCTACGTTATAGTTATACCAGCGAATATACACCGATAACTGGTGCAATTAGAATCAAAGATAGGATACTTTGGGATAAGATAACTACTGATAGTACTTATCCCCTTCATAAACTGCTTCCACCCAAGAGCCTTAGGAAAAGGGGACACCCTTACATCCTGCCCCGTGTCAGAACTGAACGTCATAAACGCTGCTTTGTGAACAGATGCCTTTGCAATTTTATTTAATTGTTATTCATACATTTGTAAATAGTTTGTAATTAGCTTTTTAGAGCAGTTAGTTTTATGAAATTGTAAATCCAGACGTATGACTCTGGGCATGTTTTTTTGGCATTTACTATTTATTAATAAAGAATTCTTAGTTCTCACTAAATAACTTATTAGCGCATCGAGAAACTACCAGTAAAATGCTCAGTGCAATGCTTACTGCATTGAGGGATTTCCCTGTAAATAGTTTAGACCGCGTGGTTCCGTTCTCTCTGTCTTCTGGCACTCGCTCGCGGTGTCACAGACCGCCGAGACCTATCACTGGGTTCGCCCCACCCTCCTTCTCTGATGTTGGTTGACGATTCCCCCCCCCCCCCCCCTTTGTTGTCCCCATGGCTATCCTCGCTGTCTACCTCTGATCACGACTATCCGCGGATCTTATTCCCATAACTTAGTTTCCCAATGTGCAAAGTAGTAGACAGTGAGGATATAGGACTAACTTGTATTCAAAACTGAATCATTAGATAGTGCAATTCAAGAGTTTTCATTGGCTTAGCCATCATGGTCTATGAGCCATAATACCATGCTCTACAAAATATGGTAAGAGTACACGTGATTTTTGTGGTGCTTTTTATTTCTATCTGGTATATTTTGAGGGCGTTTTTACTTAAAAACCTATTCCACTCAGCCTCGCGCTTGTTGCATATGAGGTGATTATAGCTAATTCGTCGCGTATCTTACTCAGGATCCTGATACATCTCAGGGTTTCTTTTCAAAATTTCCGACGAGCACTCCTGCCCTTTTTATATGAGAGTCCTCCTCGGGGGTGCTGTAGTCAAAGGTTTGCTATGAATGTGGATTTACTGTCACGACACCAGGGGAAAAGAAAATCGGTAGCTAGCTCTAGAGAGGTATTCTGGATGGCATATTAACAAACGACCTAACGAAACAACGAAAAGTAGCTTATATTACAGGGTACGGTTAACAAATATTGAAAAACTACAATGCAATCTAAATGACATTTTAAGAGTTAAAATGGAAAATTGTCTCAATTCAGTAAATGATAATGAGAGTTGTTGTATAGCTTGTAGAGCTGGCGGTTTTGTCGAAAATCGATACTCACAACTCTCTTGATTATCAATTTTCATCGATTAATTATTATCGATTATATTGAATGGAATGGATTATATTGATGATCAGTTTTCATTGATTGGGCACGCTGAGACTGAGTTCACAGCAGATCCATAGTAACGTGCCCTTTTGCCACATAATCTAATTTTTTTCTTCTGCGTCCATAGGAAACCCTGCATGTAAATGAAGCTTCACATTGACTTTGATTTGCTATTTGATTTCATTAGTGCTTTGGCTAAATCTTTATGTTAGTTGTCTGAGGTTAATTACGCTAGCTGAAAAACTGAGGAAACGTGAAAGTTAAAAATTCGATGTTTCGGGGCAGGAGCGTAGCACTAAAAAAATTAAGTGGAATTTCAAAAATCAAAGATGAAGTAATGATTATGTAAAAATTAAAGCCACAGTCGGCTAAAACCATTCTTCTTGGAAGGCTGTTAAGAAAAACTAAATATTTTGTAAAACATCAAATACATGAAGCCAGGTTAAGTTTGACACTAAGTCAGTAGAATTCCAGTCGCACTAAACCATTTAGAATAGACTACTTTTCTAATGCCTCATAATTAACGCTCAACTCTTTTTAGTTTGTTCGCTTTAAATCTGGTATAGTTACAAGTATGTCGTTCTAAACCTAGTTTAATATTTCTACAGCAATGTAATGGTCACCTGACCATGGCCGGCTGCTTTGAAACAACAGTCATTTTCCTGATTTGTTCCGGTGTTGTAAGATCCTCCCCCTCCCCCACAGGAGTCCTCAGCACTATTTCCACTGCTTCCACCAGAGTACCCTCCACCACCACCTCCTCCCCCTCTACTTATACGACCAGAACCTCCGCCACCACCAAATCCTCCATCAGCACTATATCCCACGGCCCTTCCACCAACTCCTCCCTGAAGAAAACCCTCACCTCCTTCACCACCCCATCCCTTGGTACCACCGAAGTTTCTTCCACTTCTTCCACTGGAGTAGAACCCACCACCACCACCACCTGAAAAAGAAGAAAATAGCCTCGTTGCTGTGTCTAAATTAAAGCAGCATTTTACCTTGAAAGGTCGTTTTTCATGCGTCTTAGTACTATTATCTTATTATCTCTTTGCAACGTTTCATGCAATATAAATATATTGTCATTGGTTCACAGTTAAACGTAAAACGACAAAGAAGAAGAAAGGAATGTATATTTTGTAAATTTGAGCTCACTATAATGAACTATAGACTGTAATGGAGTTCCACAGTTGAAATCAAATCATGATGTTTGAATAGGGTACACTCCGAAATCCAATATCTTAAAATCCAAATTTTGGGCTGTATAAAATTTCCCCTGACATTAAACACAGACTAACTTACCGACAATTAAACGCTAAAAAATTAATCTCCATTGCGACACATTTCTGTTAGATTTGCTGAAAGCATCCCCGTACTATTTTTCATTCAGTAATTACTCTAGCCAATCTGGATTGCAAGGTGTAATGTTGAAAGAAACATTGAAATTTCATCAATTGCTCTCTTTCGGCACTTCCCAGTTGCCACGAGGTTTGAAAAAACTGCGTGAAAAAAAACCATTTTTTTTTCGTTTCCGTTCATTCAAGTCTCATTTCGCAGTCGCTTGTGGGACCGTTATTGCAATTGGGGACGATAAGACTTTTTCCTATTTGGCCAACTCCGTAAGCTCTAAGAAAAACCGAATCCTCTGCTGTGGTAGGCTACCCGCTCGAGATACACCACTGTTTCCCGCGAGAAAATGCTGTTATTTATGCCTTACTTAATAAATGTTTTTTATTTTACCAAGCATATTCGGTCAAAATATATGGGCTATTGACCAAGTGTGAGGTCAAGATGGCTGGATATCGACCAAGTTTTTTGTTTTCTTCTGCGCAAAAAAAAACAAAAAAACAATGAGGCCAATATCCAGCCATCTTGACCGAACAAGCTTGGTCAATAAAGGATTTATTATATGGGATGAAACACCAAAAAATTATCTTTGTACTTGTTTATCTTCAAGGACCGAAAGGGAAGCCAGTTGCATGCAAAAAGCAATGGCGCGTGCACCTTTATTCTGATTGGGTGAATGCAGAAATGCAATTGGTTTACATTTTCGACGAGTAAATGTCTAACTACTGAACAGAAAAAGAAAATGTACGAAAACGTTCAAGGCAAATTGCCAAATTCGAAAAGTTTCTTGAACTTCAAAAGTTTCTTTAATTGGCTTCAATTTTCAGCACTTATGTTCTAACGAAGGTTTACCCATTAGAGCATGTCCATTCCATTTAGCCGTCGCTTTCACCCATCCTTAGGCGCTTGGAAGAATTATTTCTCGGCTCTGTGGCGCTTCAAGGCTGTCGGATTTACCGCACTCGAAAATCTTGTCTTCCTCGGCCTCTTTCAGCTCACGGGCGGCATTTGCGGCTCAAGTTGTTGGCGTTTGGCACCTAAAACTTCTTTTGAAAGTTTGAAATTGTTTCCCTCAATAATATATTCGTATTAGAACCTCTTTCGTTCAAGGATCGTTAAAGAATTGGTTGAAAAGACGTCAAATTGACAGGCTCGTACTCTGTACCGTCTAATTTCTTCACGATTTTTATTTTTATTTATTTTTATTTATTTATTTATTTATTTTTTTTTTTTTTCATTCTCGTTGAGGCTTTCAGTTTTCTCGCTTTCCAATTCCATTGATACAGAGACCACTAAAAATCTTTAACTGTCACGGAAAATATTTTGACGGCACAAATTACGAATGAAAATTTTGGTGCTTCGGAGAAATTTTTCTTACGGGACACAGCGCGTATATCTCAAGCGGGCAAGATAGCTCCATCTTGCCCCCTCGTGTAGCCAATCACAGCGCAAGATTTGGCTTGCCCGCTCACAGAGTTGGCCGTATAATAAGGGTTATTCGTGTTGATAGACCTCAACAGCGTCTCGATCCACAACCCGCAAAAGAAAAGAACTTGGCCAATATAGAGCCATCCTGACCTCTCCCTTAGTCAATAATCTCGGAAATGAGGACTTGGCTAATTCTTCTGTTCTGTCATTAATCAGGAAATGCGTCATAGCTATTTTAACGATGTTATGATGATCAATCCCGAAGCGGGAGGGAGGGCAGAGCCCCCTTCACATAATTTTTTTGAACTTAGCTAAACGTTTCATCCTATCATGCTCAATATCATTTGGCAAAACAAAATGGGGTCGCTGAGTTTGCTGCGAGTCATAAGCATTCTAAGCTAAAATTAAAGGTTAATCAGCTGATTGTATTATGGCTATAGCAACGTATATACCATCAGGACGACCACAACTTGTTCCCAACGACTGGAAATTAATTTGTGTGATAGAGATATTCTAACATTCAGGTAGTATTGACCCGTGAAACTATAAACTCCTCGAAAGGACTCGAAACTGTTCCCACTCGAATATCAATAGAAGCACTACTTCCTTAATTTTTTCTCTCGCAAATCAATGTTTCTTGACAGAGCGATTCTTGAAAGAACGACCAGCGACAAGGCTGGACAAACAATGACACAAAGCTAATCGAGCGCAACTTACAAGTATTTTTAACCTTTCATTCCTTTGTTTTCAACTTTGCTCAGAAAGGCTAGTTTAGATGATGGATACTTATCTCCCCCAAAATAAATAGAAACCTTATTTAAAACATATGAAAGGATATAAAGCAATCAAATATTTCCAAAACAAAAAGGTGGATGTTTCCGACACTTAATTTTTGGTCCGGAATATGACTAGATGAATTTTATGGAGCAAAAGTGTTTAACAGTATTTTATTTATGAGATCAAAGATGAGATTTCTGTAAAACCCGATGTTGTTAAAGCGAACTTGATAACATAATATGTTCTTACCCAATCGATATTCATCACTAGAAATCTGTGCTCCATGTCCATCGCTACCTCCCGACCATGACTTGTACCCAGGGTTCCCGGCTGTGCTCGGACTGGCATCACATCCTGCATATCTTGAGGATACCCTCGCTACGCCTCCTCCACAACCAGCTATTATCAAAGACGTGTTGCTTTCTCTCACCACAAAGGTTCCGCCACCGCCCCCAGAACCAGAGTAATCGTAGTTAATTCCTCCTTCCTGACCAACAAGTATTAGAATGATTTCACCTTTGCATAAGCTGAAAGTTCCAATCATTCTAGCACCTCTTCCGCGGTATTGCGCACTTTTGTTTCCGGTATCGTATCCCCCAGCTGCTCCTATCGCTTCTATCCGATAATTACCAGTGTAGGGCACAGTCCATTGTTGAATACCGCTGGACAGTGTAACTTGACCTTCATGATCCTGACCTGTGTAGTGACTACCAAGTGTTGTCGGATCATATCTTCCACTCGCATTGAGATTTGTGAAGACCGCATTGTAAGCTGGGTATTTAAGATAACAAAGTTAGCTGCAAAGTTCGATCAGCCTATCTTCAATTCCTTGTACAAATATTGTTTCTCACCTTGGACTGTCACCTTGTCGCGGAGGTAAGGCTTGTGTGTTTCAGTGATCCTAAGAGCTATGCTGTTCGGGACTTTTGGTCCCTGGTAGGTTCAACCTTGCTAGATTGGTCGAGGGGTAGAAACTCGAAAAAGAACAGCCCCTGGTTCTCCAGGTTGGGGTTTGGGTGATGGGCCAATCACCCAACCCAGTAAAATTAAACAGTATTAGATTACCGAAACGTCAAGCACACTACATCAATCATCTCTTGGGGTCGCTGTGGGACCCTGCTCAGGCGAGCAAAGTATGACATACCTGGGTAAAAGCCACGGGCCTACCAAACTTTAGTGACCCTGAGTACTGAAGTCAAATTAGGGAACTGGAACGTGAGATCCAAGTATAGTGCTAGAAAATCCCCCCAAATTGCGAAAGCGATGAAGGAGGTGAAAATCCAGATTATGGGAAACAGCAAGTACCGATGACTGGAGCTTTTACATTGCAACTAAGCACTGGTAAAGCAGTCCTATACTCAGGCCTTAATCGACTGGACACTAGTAAATGAGAGGATATTAAAACAAGATTCTACACTAAATTTATAAAGCTGATATTGGTACATGCATATGCATCAACAAATGGTGCTGACGAGTAAACAAAGGAAGACTTCTAATATATAGATTTAGACCAGCCTATAAGCGCAGCTCCTGGGCCGGATTGTTTAGAGCCCGATTAAGCTAACCCAGGAAAAGATAGAATTTTAATTTGAGTTTTCTAACTTTGCGGTGAGGTTTTTTGTATATTGTTTGGCCTTCTGTTTTGAGTTTTAATAATCGCCATATACACAAAACAAAGCAGCAAAAAAACATTTGTATAGAAGAAAAAGTTATAATTTGGTTAACGTTTAATCCTGGGTTCAGGTGGTAACCGGCTTCCGAACAATCCCGCCCTTTCCAACAAGTTAACCTGGCATGAGCCCGCGATCCAATCGAAAACCAGCACTTGGTCAGCGGTCAACTTCAAAAAAACGTGACCTCGATGAGCTGTGAACTTGAGCCCGCGATATAGTCACGTAATACTGGTCAGCGGATACCTTATAACATGAGAACTTGATAACATGGATGTCCAATATCAAAGAAGTACACAGTAAACCAAGGCTGCAGGTCTTTGTCAGCCTATTATTTATAGTTTGGCCGCCATGTTGCGCGACTCCGTCGCCGTCGCCGTCGCCGTGGCCGTCGTGCGTACGCGCCCACGAGCAATACCGCTAGCCATGATAACCATGGGAAAATCAACTCATAGCCACACGTAGGGTCAAGGAAGCTATTCACATAAGACTTCACCCCAATAACATCAACAGGGATAGTGGAATCGAAATTCCTGAAGCATGGATACCCACGATCAAGAAACACAACAATAGGAGAACGGTACAACAGCGGACCGCTGAGGGAACAGCTACTCGCCGGAACAATGGAACAATAGGAGGATCGAAATGCACCAATCACAGCCGACCTTTGTGATATAAATGATACCGTGCAATCAGTCGACCTTATCGCCTGAAGAAGACTAGCAGTAAGCAGTCGAAACGTCGCGATCTACATCTCAAGTGACTACATCGTGAGACAAACGATAATACACTTTATTATAACACAACTTGTGTTATAATCATACAAGGGAACACAGCTTTCGGATCTTACGGTTTTCACTGGCACAGCCTCCAGTCCATGTATAAACTTCCACAAATGTTATTGCCCGAAGACAAAGCTCAGCAAAGTCAATAGAACCAAAGGAAAGCTCATTAACACAAGGACGGCCCTGGAAACAGGGCGAAAACTCTCCTCCTAACCTGAAACTCGTGGTTTTGCATCACACCATGTCCATATTTGGCAACACACTTACAATACGTCATAAATGTAACACTGAGCAGATACACGGGCAAGACATGGTAATTATAACTGGTAACATGAACGCTAAGAGTTAAGGAACGACATGGAATGGGGTCAGTAAATGAAAATGGAGAATGGTTGAAAAACTGATTTTAATGAGATGGTAATCACTGAGACAATATTTCCGCACAGGGAAATACATAAGCGGGCATGTGTGTACCTTGATGGAAAAACGAAAAATCAAATTGACCACACACTGGTTACGAGGAAATTCAGAACTTCGGTGATAGACACCAGAGCCATGAGATCAGCAGATGTTGCCAGTGACCATTTTCTTGTAAGATCGACTATCAGATCGAAAACTCAAAAGAGCACCAGTAAGAAGGAACATTAGAAAGAAGTTTGACACACAAAAACTCCAAGACAATGACGTATGTAGAAGGTTCAGCATACAGCTTAAGAATAGGAGTGCTATGGTTTAAAAAAAATAAAATAAAAAACATGCGATGGTTAGGTCAGGAAGCGTGGGCCGTAATACATCAAAGGAAAGCCATAAAGGAGAAGCTAGTCGGTGCAAGATCAGAGAGACAAAAACAGAGATGGCAAGATGAATACAGAAAGAAAGACAGAGAAGTTAAAAGTCAAGTTAGAATGGATGGACGACAGCAGACCGACGATATTGCAAATGAAGCTGAAAATGCTGCTGGGCAACACCACATAAAGACTCTGTATTCTCCGACTAAAGTGTTGAGTAACGATAGACCAAGGCAAAGCGCAGCAGTAAAGGACAAAAGCGGTAACATCCTTAATGCTAAAGAGAGCAAAACCAAGAGGTAGTATGAACACTTTAATGAGGTACTTAACTGAGAGAACCCTAGCAACCCGGTAAACATAGTTAAAATAGAACCTCCAGAAGAGATTGAAGAAATAGATACATCTGAACCCAGCAGAGCCGAAATAAAGGGGCTATAAAACACCTGCAAAAAGGAAAAACTCCAGGTATCGACATCATACAAACAGAGCTGCTCAAAGTTGACATTGACTTTGCCACCATAAAAGTCAAGCGATCATTGACATAGTGTGGAGAGAAGAAACACACCAGGGAAACGGAGGAAAGGGCTGATAGTCAAGCTTCCGAAGAAAACTAATCTGAAAGAATGTAAACACTGACAAAGGAATCACGTTGCTACCAGTCGTCAGCAAGATGATAGTGACCGAAAGGATTTGAGGCGGTGTCGAGTCGAAACTCAGGAAGGAGCAGGCTGGGTTAGGCGAGGTAGAGGAACTACTGAACAAATTGTTATACCTAGAAATATAATAGAACAGTCAATAGAGTGGCAGTCCCCATTGTACGTCACCTCGTGGACTTTGAAGAAGCATTCGATTCAGTCCACAGGGAAAGCCTGTGGCTGATTATGCAAAGCTATGGTATACCATCCAAGATGATCAGCATGGTGAAGGCAGTCTACAACGACTTTGAGTGCGCTGTAGTGGATGAAGAGGACACAACAGAGTGGTCTAAGATCAGGACGGGCGTGAAGCAGGAAAGCAATATGTCAGGTCTACTATTCATGCGAGTCGTTGACTGGGTATTGAGAAAGACACTGCAAGAGAGTAACACCGGAATAAGTTGGAAGATTGAAGATATCGATTCTGCAGATGATGCTGCCTTAATATCGTCAAGCAAACAGCACATTCAGATAAAGACCGATAAGCTGACCGACGAAGCGGGAAAGGTGGGATTGAAAGTCAATGTAGAGTTATGCAAGCGGAGTGCTAGGAATTAATTTTCGAAAAAATGATGCTGTGGAAGTTAATGGGCAAGGGATAGAGGGTGTTGACAAATTTGTGTATCAGGGAGCTACAGTTTCCAAGGAAGGTGGAGGCATGCAAGACATCCACAATAGAGTAGTCAAAGCCAGAGGGGTATTTATGAGATTGAGGAAGATCTGAAGCACTAACAGCATCACCGACGAACTCAAAATCAGGCTATATAAGACTCTGGTTAAACCAGTCTTGATGCATGGTTGCAAGACATGGAAGATGAACAAAATGTGACGAAAATAACGTCTTCCAAAACAGATGCCTTACACGAATACTTAAGATACACCGGCAGGACAGAATCACCAACAAACAAGTGATGGAAATGGCCAAGATTGAAAAACTTAGCGAGGATGTCAGAAGGAGAAGATGGAAGTTCATCAGACACATTATGATGAAAGGATATGACAATGGCTGGAGGACTGCAATGACGTGGACACCAGAAGTGCACCGGAGGCGCGCGGGGGGTAGAACGAGGACAACATGGAGGACAACGGCAGAGAAGGAGAGAAAATGAGCTGTATGGAGGAGCTAGAGCGAGGTTTCCACTGCAGCGGCCGACAGAGCTGGCTAGCGACAGAGTGTTGACACCTTATGCGCCACTTGGCGCGAAGAAGTTAGGTGAAGGCGAACAAATATTGGTGTGTTGACAGAAAGTTTAGCAGTACATTTTGCTCTTATTTGCAACCCCGTACAGAATATTTCTTTACCGTTACCAGCATATTTACTATCGTCATGATTTAACAAATAACATTTGCTCAGATATAGATGGAACAGAAGTTGATAGTTACCAGTATAATTGACGCCATCTCCAGTAAATCCATCCTTACAGCTACAGTTGAAGGATCCCTCAGTGTTATTACAGATTGCATGGAGGCCGCAGTTGTCTGTTTTGATAGCACACTCGTCGATATCTGAACAGAGATAGTAAATTAATATGCTTGGGCAACTGGAAAATAAACACTGGATTCTGGACCCAGCCTCAGCTATCAGTTAAAACCGATGAACTTTTATCAAATGAGCGACATTTTTGTAAGGTAGATCCGTCCAAACTGCTTTCACAGAAAGTGACTCTGAAAGTTGTGAAACAAATTTCCAGTCGTCCATTTCAACTATTCTGGTTTATGTACGTCTTGCAAATGTAGGGGTCACCCCACCCTCACAAAGTCAGTCACAGTCAGTCACGTGATATGTAGAAAATAAAACGGTTGGACAAGTCTATGTTTTGATCTTGCCTTATTCTTTTGTGGCAACGAGAGCCAACATTTGGCGAGCCTGCCAGGACTCGTCGCTCAGGGAAATTTACCTGAATGTAGCGACGAAAAGACACCTTCGTGGAGCTTTACGAAACATTTGAACGTGTTAGCTTTGTGGATAGCATTGCGTGTTATACCAGCGACTGCGGAAAGTTCACGCCAAGCCATATTTTGAATGGAAATGTACCCTGGCCTTGTGTTATTTCGTCGTAAAGTTTGTTTTGTGTGGAATTGCTGAGCTGACGAGCACGAGCGCAGTTGTTTTGGTTGTTCATCTTTGTAAATAAATTAAATGGCGGCGGAAAACGAAATCGAGGAGCTTCAACTGCAGCTTGAATCCAAAGTCTGTGGTCTTAGAGTGGATGCACTGGCGCAATTAGCAGAGCATTTACAAGTGGAGACGAAAGAGTTAGGGTGGTTGGCGCTCTCAAAGAGAATTCGTGAGAAAATAGAGCAAGATGTAAGCGAAGCGGATGACAAGAAAACGCTGTTGGTTGGTCTAATTGCATTTGTGGATGGAAAACCACCTCCGCTCGAAGATCACACAACAGAAGGTAAACAGGTGCAAGTAAAGGTTGAACCCCTTAACTCGACAGAAAAAGCTACTGGGAAAGCACAAGGTGCGGAAACAAAGGTAAATGTTGATTTTAGTAAGGTGCTTAGGCGGGAATTCAAGATCCATGGAGTTGTGGTGGGAGATAATTTTAAGGATGGTCTGTCATTTGTTAGTTTGGCGCGACAGATAGAATCGGGGATTAAGGCGGGCTACAAAGAGAGTGAGATTGAAGAGGCCGTTATTCGTGCAGTTAGTCCAAGCCTTAAACTGAGATCGTACTTGGAGATGATACAGGATCTGTCATTGTCTCGCTTTAGGCAGATTATGAAAGCTCATTTTAAGCAAAAGTCAGCAATGGAACTGTATCAGGAACTATCTGTCTTGCACCCGGAAGCAAGTGAATCTCCTCAAGATTTTCTTGTTCGAGCTTTAAACCTAAAACAGCAGATTATTTTTGTGTCAAACGCCACGGATGGTTCCATCAAGTACGAGCCTTCCCTTGTCCAAGCATTATTCCTCCATGTTATAGTGACGGGGTTACAAGATGAAACAGTTAGAGCTAAATTCCGCCCTTTACTGGAAGTAGCTTCTGTAACCGATGAACAACGTATGGAAAAGGTTAATCGGATTATGTCGGCAGAGGCAGAACACCAAAATAAGATGGGTGTGGCTGGCAGGAAAGGGGTAAGGGTTAACCAAGTTGAAACTGCCTCACCTCCAGGCAACCAAACCCAAACAAGTTCTAGTCAAACACCCCAGAGTGAGAGTAGTCAGCCCCAGAAAAAGGAGCCAAAGCCAAATACACTGGCGACAGAATTAGAAGCAGTGCAGTCAAATCTTGCCTCCTTGAAAGAAGTTTTTGATACAGTCAGTGCCCCAGTAGAGAGGAATTCCAGCCGTCCTTATACATCTGGTAACCAGTGACATTTTTGACAGTGTAATTCACGTAGGATAGCAGGTATAGACAACTGCGATCATTGCTTCAAATGTGGTTCAACAGATCATTTTGCAAGAGGATGTAGAAGGGTGTCGGGAAACGGACAGAGGCTGCGTCAGCGGGACAGGGTGTAGCCGGAGTGGATTCGTCCCACCATGTCTGCTAGTTTTGTGGAAGCAAAGAGGATACCTCCTCTTTCAAGCAATGCAGTAATTGTAAAGCTGTTAAATATTGTTCAAGGAAATGTCAACAGAAACACTGGAGACAACATAAGACACTTTGCCAAACCATATCCTCTTTGGAAGAGCGAAGGTGTAGAGAAGACAGAGAAAAGACAGGTGTCTTTGTGAGTCATTTGTCACCACAGGAGCATGCACGGGTAGTTCGTCTTGCGGGGCGTAAGTGTGCCGTAAAATACTTGCTCAATGGGCTAGAGACTGATGCCCTATGGGATACTGGAGCTCAAGTGTCAATTATTTCGCATAGTTGGTTATAGCACTGTCTTCCAGGGTGTGACATTCGGGACATAGCAGAGTTGTTGGGCATGGATGGGCTTGATTTGAAGGCACCAAATGGAGCTGACCTACCCTATGAGGGTTGGGTGGAACTGACTTTTAATCTTATTGAGGATGACTTTGACCACACCGTTAAAGTGCCGTTTTTGATTGCCAAGGATTCCTTGGATATGCCTTTTGTTGGATTTAATGTTATTGAAGAGATTACTAAGCTTTTTGAAAGTGGTTCTTCAGCTAGAGTTAATGGATTGTTTGTGGACGTGCTTACTTCAAGTTTGACTGGTGTCGAGGGAGGAAAGGTGGAGGCCCTTGTTCAGTTCATCACATCTGAGCCTGCAAAGGAATTGGCTACTGTAAAGTCAAGAAAGCAAGATACTGTAATTCCACGAGGACAGTCGGTTATTGTTTCATGTCGTGCTGCTGTAGGTACAGTTGGTAAGATACCGGTACTGTTTGAACTTGATCTAAACCAGTCTTGGCCTAGTGGTCTTGAGATACCTTGGACACAGGTGACTGTGGCAGGAGGTTCTACATGTAGGGTCGATATTCGCGTGGATAAACCAACAAAACACGACATCACCTTGAAAGGGAGAACAATTTTAGGACACCTTCAGCAAGTGAAGTCAGTCACCCCTCTTGAGGGGAAGTTGAAGGAGGAAAACTCACCCAGCGTACATGTAGAAGAATCTCCAAATGTTGACATGCCAGAACAATGTGTTAATGAAGGCAATAACACGACTTGTAAAGAACAGCCATGTAGTTACATTCCTGATATTGACACCGAAGACCTCACCGAGGAACAGCGTCTCATAGTAAGAAAAATGCTTGCAGAAGAAGCCGAGTCATTCTCAAAGACAGATGATGATGTTGGAAGGGCAGAGGAATTGCAAGTGGACATTAACCTCACTGATTCAGTACCAGTTCAGCGGAAGTATACTGCCATTCCCCGACCACTTTATGCAGAAGTCAAGCAGTATGTTGAGGACCTGTTAAATCGTGGGTGGATCCAAAAGTCAAAGTCAGCTTATTGATCTCCGGTTGTACGTGTTCGAAAAAAGGATAGGTCATTAAGACTGTGCATAGACTATAGACAGTTGAATTCAAAAACGATTCGCGACAGCCATCCTTTGCCCAGGGTGTAGGATGCTTTGGAAAGTCTTGGTGGGACTCAGTGGTTCTCCTTACTCGATCAAGGAAAGGCTTACCATCAAGGTTTTGTAAGTTCTGGAAGTAGACATAAGACAACTTTTGCCACGCCCTGGGAACTGTATGAATGGGTTCGCCTACCAATAGGCTTGAAAAATGCACCAGGAGAATTTCAACGCTTTATGGAACATCGCCTTGATGATTTGAGGGATGATAGCGGAGCTCCGGCGGCCCGAAGGGCCGCCAAGCGGAGCCCCATACTCATATAGGAAAGAAAAGGAAACCTATGAGTTGATTTTCTCATGGTTATCATAGCTAGCGGTATTGCTCGTGGGCGCGTACGACGACGACGACGACGACGGAGTCGCGCAACATGGCGGCCATACTCTGAATAATAGGTTTACAGAGACGTGCAGCCTTGGTTTACCGTGTACTTCTTTGATGCTGGACATCCATGTTATGATCAATTGACACCTGTCAAAACAAGGTATCCGCTGACCATTATCACGTGACCATATCGCGGGCTCAAGTTTACAGCTCATCGTGGTCGCGTGATTTTTTTTAAGTTGACCGCTGACCAAGTGCTGGTTTTTTATTGGATCGCGGGCTCATCTCAGTTTAACTTGTTGAAAACAGGGCAGGATATTTCGGAAGCCGGTTAACGCTAACCCAGGATTAAAAATTAACTGAATTATAACTTTTTCTTCTATACATATGTTTTTTCCTGCTTTGTTTTGTGTATATAGTGATTATTGAAACTCAAAACAGAAGGCCAAACAATATACAGAAAACCTCAACGCAAAGCTACAAAGCTCGAATCAAAATTCTACCTTTTCCTGGGTTAGCTTAATTTGGCGCTGAACAACCCGGCCTAGGAGCTACGCTTTTAGGCTGGCCTAAATTTATATATTATCTGTACACCTTATATTGATGACATCATTGTATTCAGCTAAACATTTGAGGATCATGTTGACCATATCCGGAAAGTGCTAAGACGGTTGCTTGAACATGGGGTTAAGCTTAAACCAAAGAAATGTAGACTCTTTAAGCGAGAAGTAAATTATCTTGGACAGATTGTGTCAGCAGCAGGCTACAGACTAGACCATTCCAATGTGGTGGTGGTTAGAACTCTGAAGGACAGTAAGCCTAGTACAGCTGGTGAAATGAGGAAGTTACTGGGGCTTCTTGAGTACTACCGCAGGTATATCCAGGACTTTGCTAGGATTGCACACCCACTCTTCCAGTTATTACAGGCAGTTTCTGAAGGTGTGGCCAAATCACACAAGAGCAAGCAACGTTCTGATCATGGTTCTGTACCATGTTCTCGACCAGTGGTGTGGACGGAACAGCATCAGAAAACTGTTGAAACATTGTTGGACCACCTTGTGTCTCCTCCAATTCTTGGCTATCCTGATTTCAGTAAGTCCTTTGTATTACATACTGATGCATCACAAGAGGGACTAGGAGCAGTCTTATACCAGAAACAGGATGGGAAAATGCGAGTTATTGGATATGGCTCACGATCACTAACCAAGGCGGAAAAGAACTATTTCCTCCATTCCGGGAAGCTTGAGTTCCTAGCTCTTAAGTGGGCTATATGCGAACATTTCAGAGACTACCTCCACCATGCCATGTACCTGACTTTATTGTCTATACTGAAAATAACCCCCTTCACGTAGGGGCCAAACCACCCCCCAAATGTTTCGTCAGTTCTTGGGTATTTTACATTATTTCGCATTACTTAAAAAGTATTGACTCTTTCTACACCAAACTTGGAGATCTATTGCCAATTATATTGACGTGAAAAATGTTAGTAAATGTCAAAGTTGTGACGTCACAGTAATGACATCATGTTTTTTGCCACTTTTGAAGTTTTTGATATGCATATTTTTTTTTACAATGTGTTCGAAAGAGGACATCAAGGGGAGTTGAAACCTGAAAAATTTTTGTCCATATCACAAACATTAAATGAAATATGGCGTTTTTAAATATGAAAAATAACTCTGCAAAATATGGGGTCCCCCCCTTGAGAAAAATCCCCAAATTGGAGCCGTTATTTTGTTCCAGCAAATGCAGCTATGTTGCACATATGATATGCTAGATGACTAAAGCAAAAATAAAGAAGAAAATCGGAATAAAAAATTATCCCTCTAGTGTTATTGCGTTAAAATAAGTTTTGTTACGTCATAGCCTGTGACATCACCCGTTTTTTTAATTACTGTTAATGCCATCCTAACAAAGCCGAAAATCAAATTTCTAAAACCATACGACTTTTGACAACATCAAGCGTTCTAGGTTTCTAGATTATTAACCTTCCTAGAAAAAAAACTGAAAAAAAATAAACCAGAGAGACTGACTTAAGAAGGACAGTATGGTTAAGCAAATTCCGGGGGGACAGCAAGAAAATATTTAATTTACCATATCTCAAAAAATAATCATCATAGCAAAAAACGGTTTCCTCAAGTCAAGGCCTTTCCAATGACATAATCTTTACATCAGATTTTACAAAAAATTATAGCACGTGTTGGTGACGTCATCAATTATGACATTTTGTCACAACTTCTAAATTAAAATAAACTGGAGAACAAAGAAAGCTCATCTGCCAAAATTGGTTCAGAAATATATAAACCAAGCAAATATAACCTTCATGAAACATTAGGGGGGTGGTTTGGCCCCTACGTGTTACTTATGTGCTGACCACTGCGAAATTGAATGCCACCCGTCACCGTTGGGTATCGGAGCTCGCAGATTTCTCTTTCACCATCAAGTATAGCCCAGGTCACTCCAATAAAGATGCAGATGCACTCTCAAGATTTCCAATGGACATTGATTCTTACATGAAACTGTGTATTGTGAATGTGTTCCAAGGTGAGATCAAGGCATGTTGTGTGGGAGTAGGAACACAAGGACGGCGACAGACAATTTGGGCGTCTGTAGTAAGCAATGATTCCAGCTTTTTGAACATGGAAGAAGTATCTCTTGGTCCAAGTATGGATGAAATTAGCAAAAGATCCCTTCTTGATACTCAGAAACAAGACCAGGTGATAGGAAGACTCCTAGCTTACATTCTTAAAAACAGGAAAATGGCCTAAGTCGTGGGAGATTAAACGTGAACTACCGGCCACAAAGGTGTTATTGAGGCAGCGACGCGAACTCTACTGTGATGGAGATGGCCTGTTTTTTAGATGGAGTGGATCCTACTCCCAGCTGGTACTACCTCAGAAGTTTCACACTATTGTCTTCAAAGAACTTCATCAGGAAATGGGACATTTAGGAGCCCCTCGTGTAGTCCAGTTGGCACGTGAGCGCTTCTACTGACCCAACATGTAAGATGACATCGCTCACTTTGTGACCAAAGTTTCCCCATGTCTTAAACAGTGACGGCCAAATTTGTCTACGCGAGCACCACTACACAGTGTGACTACCTCATATCCCTTTGAATTAGTGTCAATTGACTTTTTACATTTGCAGCAAAGTTCTGGCGGTTATGAGCGTATCTTAGTCGTCATTGACCATTTTACTCGTTTTGCACAAGCATATGCAACAAAGAATAAGTCAGCCAAGGCTGCAGCTGATCGCTTGTTTAATGACTTTGTACTACGGTTTGGTTTCCCAACAAAGATACTTCATGATCAAGGACGGGAGTTTGAGAATAAACTCTTTCACAGATTGGAAAAGCTTAGTGGCGTAAAACGTCTGCGAACAACACCGTACCACCCCCAAGGGAACGGGAAAGTAGAAAGGTTTAACAGAACACTGTTGCCTATGTTGAGAACTCTCCCAGAAAGCCAGAAACACAAGTGGAAGGACTTACTTAACAAAGTTGTCCATGCGTATAACTCCAGCAGAAGTGATGCCACTGGGTTTTCTCCCTTCTATTTATTGTTTGGACGCTCACCACGCCTCCCAGTTGACCTAATGTTCGGACTTTCACGTGAAGACAATCGTATGAATCATACAGAGTACAAAGAGAAATGGAAAGTTGCAATGAAAGATGCCTGTGAAATGGCCAGGCAGAATATCGATCTCCAAGTCATCAGAGGATGGAAACAAGCAATATGATCGAAAAGTACGGTTTTGCAGTTTACAGCCAGGTGACCGAGTGTTGGTACGTAACCTTTCAGAGCGCGGTGGTCCTGGGAAACTTAGGTCTCATTGGGAGCAAGAAGTACATCTCATAGTGGAGCAAAAGGGAGACCTACCTGTATTTGAAGTAACGCCAGAAGGCCGGAAAGGCAAATCAAGAATACTCCACAGAAATCTTCTCTTGCCTTGTGACTTCTTACAAAGTGATTTGTCACAACCTGTTCCTCGGCATACCCAGGAGAGGAGAAGATCAATCCCTGCTAACCAAGGAAGAGAGGTTCATCAGCATGGTAGTGACAGTGGAGATGAAGGGGAGTTACCTGGCCTCTCACCCACCGAGTTGGAAATGTTGTCAACAGCACAGCAGAAACAGACAATCGTGGACAAGAGCAAATAGATGGTGCCCAAGAATATTTGTTGCCTGACGATATGCAGGATTTGTCAGAACATGGTGATGACATGACAGTGACAGAAGACTATTCTCCATCTGACTCTGAAACAGAACAGGAACCCTTACTACCACAAGAGCCAGCAGGATCTCATTATCCTGTGCGAAACCGCCGTCCACCAAATATTCTTCGTTATGATCATTTTGGAAATCCAAGTTACCATCCAATTACTTTGAGTACTCCAGCGACAACTGCCAGTGTTTCCGTGTCTTCACCATGGCTTCCTGCGACACCTTACGGCACCTTAGCAATGCACAATCATTGGGTGATACCTTATCATACACCATTGTACTTAGCCTCTGTACCATTTGTGTCCTCAAACATTTACCAGCGTGTGCAACCAATGGCTGTTTAAGAAAACTTCAAGATTGTCTACGTTAGAGGCTTGAACTCATTGAACTTTATTGGACTTGATTGAACTATTAACACATTGGTATCATGTTTTGTCTCTCGAAGAAAAACAGAGACTCGTTCAGTGATAAATTGTTAAGCAATTTAGAAACCGTGCAAGAACACTGTCGTCGGTAATTAGTCATTATTTGTTATCTTATCAGCAGGTAGGTTTCGAGTGAGAAGGCCTAAACGCCCTTCAAAGTAGTTTTTTTCGCTAGGATGTAGGAGGCTATAGCAATGCGTTCCAATGTCCAGGTGGACATCTCATTTTAGAGGGGGAGTGTGTAGGGGTCACCCCATCCCCACACAGTCAGTCACAGTCAGTCACGTGGTATGTAGAAACTAGTCGACCACGAGATCGAGAGACCGAAAAGAAAATAAAACGGTTGGACTAGTCTATGTTTTGATCTTGCCTTACTCTTTTGTGGCAACGATGGCAAATACAATGAAAGTCTCAGAAATTACCGTCATGATAAAGTCACAGTGTTTATAGAGTTTGCTTGAATTAACAAACGCAACCGTGAGCTCTGTTAGCCTTACCTTTTTCGCATTGTTCCCCCGTGTAACCAGCTCGGCACTTACAGAGATACTGTTTATCTGTATATCCGCTCAGACAAATTGAATCATGAAGGCATGGGTTACTGAAGCACGGGTTCTGATGAGAACAAGGTACTCCTCTTCAGTTTGTTTCTTTTTCAGAACTGTTTATGTTTATATCTAAAATTTGCTTACGTATCTAAGGTCAAAATTCAAACAAAAAAACACGAAAATATATCTTCTACTCGGAGTAATTTTATCACCTCATTGCCTATGTACAGAAAGCCTTCCCGCTTTTTAAGATCTTCAGGGTGTTTCGAATGGTCTGAATCGCTAAGCTCGCAAATAAACTTCTCGTCAGTTGGTGGGCCGATGTTGACGGATACACACACGGGGTCCATTATACATCGATGAGTACAGGCACTACGCACTGATGGCCCCAGGTAAATAGAGAGATTAAATCTCTTTATCACGTGAAATTGAAGAGCATATCCATCAATCCTGGTGGAGAATTTAAGACGACGGCAGAGACCTGCAAATAATAAGGAAGACATTCTTATCAACAAGAACAATAAGATGAGGACATCACGTCTTCTATTCACATTCGACGTACTTAATCTTTCAAAAACAAGAAAGTAACTATATACAAACGGTATAAAAGCTGTAAAACGCGGTAGTTCGAAATATATTTCGCCCTTTAACCCTTGTCAGTTGTCCGCCATATCGATCTTGACTTAAACTTTTTAAAATTTCTATTCGTATATTATAACATTTACTTTTTCTTTTAATTCTAATTTATGTGGAATACTTGTAAATAAGCTGGTGTGTCATTCCATCATTTGATGTTACACTTGAATAGCAAAGCTTATAACACAATAAACGTGTATTGCATTGTTGCATTCTCGTCCTCGGAGGTCGCGTTCCTTTTGATCAGCAGCAAGAATCGCGATCTCTGGCCGGACCCGATTTTCTGAGCACGCGCAGAGAATCGTTTCGTATTCTCAGCCAATTACATTTGTCAGACTTGACTCTGAACCGGGCCAGAGGTCGCAATTCTTGGTGCTGACTAAAAGGAGCGCAGCCTCTGGGGACGAGAATGAGACTGTTGTTGATATTTTGAATATGGCGCAGGACTAGCGAGGTTCCAAGAGAGAGATATATTTCGAACTACTGCGTTTTTCCGCTTTCCTACAGTTTGCATATATTTACTTTTTTATTTTTGAAAGATTAAGTGGTCAAATGTCCATAGAAGACGTGATGTCTTCTTCTTCTTCTTCCTCCTCCTCCTCTTCTTCTTCTTCTTCTTCTTCTTCTCGTTAATCCAACACATTCCTGGCCTCGCCAAGTCAAATTTCGAATTCAGTAACATAAGGCGCTTTTCAGTTTGAGCGTTGTTAAACCAAAACCTAAATGTAGCCGATGCTAAGCGCACGAAAACGTGTATGGCGAGGCACGATTGGTTTTGGTGCACCGACCAAGGCCGGCACATAACGCGTTTATGTTTTTTTTTCTCTACGTCATTGCTTTGAAAGCAACTTTTGTGTGGAGTTTTAAATAGAGCCATTCAGTTCAAATCTGGCGTAAGCGTGCATTTGACTTTTCGGACACCGATAAAAAAGCTTGAAAAGTTGCCAAAGTGTAGAATGTTTACATTTTACGTTGTTTTACGATGCAACAAAAAGCTTGAAAAGCTGCCAAAGTTGGAAATTTCTGAGCGGTTTGTATTCGGAGTTCGGATGGGAAAATCCCGACGGCTGGAGGGCGCGCGATTAGCCAATCAGATTCTAGAATTTAGGATTCCGGACCACTGAGAAGCTGGAGAAAAAATAATAACCTCTTACTAACCGAGCGCGAGAGTCGTACTGGAGAATATTGGCCCGAGGTCGTGGCAGTACGGACCGAGCGCAGCGAGGTTCGTACAAAAATCGCCGAGGGCCAATAAACCCCAGTACGGCTCGAGCTAGCTAGGTTAGTGAATAGTTTATTATATGGCTTTTGGGCCATGCTTTTTTGTTTCTGTTAGAAGGCACTTCCGGTCACTTGAATTCAAAGGGCTTTCGCCGTAACTTGATTTTGATGACGCGAGCAACTCAGAAAGAACAAGCTACCACGAGTTTGAAAACAAATTTATTAAACGTAGATCACGTTGAATATAAGCAGGACTCTAGGCGATTTTATAAACAAACAGAGAAGTGCAAACACGCCGAATTCTCCCCCTTCTTCGTTTTCGTCAGTTTGTTCACTTCCTTTCCCGTGCTCGTGACGATTTTTCAAACTCATTCGCCTTGAGTATATTGGATGGATATTCTTTCTCAGTTAAGTATCGCTGTATGGTGCGCTGGACATTGTTGTCAGCTAATACTCTTTTCCATTTTTTCTGCGTGTGTTCAGGAAAAATTTTAACAAAAGGTGGTCAAACCCCGACGTAGGTAGTCTTTCAATTCTTTATATATATATATTCGTCTTCCTCGTCCATGTTAAAAGCTTTGTAAAATAGCAGTCTTTTAGGTAGTTTCTCTGGGAAGAATGAGAGTATTTACCCGTTTTCTTTTCGTAGTTTTAGGTTGCCAAATAAAACTATCAAAGATTGATTATCCTTCCCTGTTTCCTGTTTGATCTTCGCGCATGATCAATAATAAAGAGTCGCTGACTGGAAATATCGAGAATGGCTGGCCTGGTTAGAAAAATCGAAAATCCTGAAACTTTGTCAAAAGAACGCTTTTAGGGAGCCACCTTCGAAAATATTATTCCGATTTTCTTAGAATTTAAAGTCTTCGAGAAATTCGCAAAAAACGAAAATATAGCTCTTTGCCTCATTAAATATGCAAACAATATCTGGAAAATTGACAAAGTTCTCGGTATTCGCATTGAAACAATTTACAAAACTAGAACTCGGGGTAAACTTAGCATAAGAGATTTACTTTTCTTCTACCTAACAATAGGAAGTTTTAAACTTTTCAAGCATTTTGAAGGATTCCGTCGACCGTTGAAGAATTGCCTTCTAAAGCCCCCATGAAAACGGCAAAAATTGCGTAGTTTTACGGGCTTAAAACGCATCTTGGTATGTCCGATATGGAGCTAAAACAAGTACTGTGCAAAAGAGTGTCGTTTCTACTATAATAATGTGGAAAAAAATTTCCAAGCAATCGAGGTTCACACAGGTAAAATGTAAAAGTTCGCGACAGTCTCTTCTATATTTGCACAATGCGGTATGTTCAAAGAACTCTAATGTTGAGCAGTCTGTTTTTGTTCCATTTGTGGTCCATGCTTTGTGGGAAATATACAAAAAGAGAGTTGATCCATGTCGTTATTACAACATTATTTCGTTATTTCACGCAAAGTACATAAAACTACAGAAAAAAGCCCAAAATATAAGTTCAAAGTCACATAGACTAAACACGCTACATGTATTACGTGACGCCAGTCACGTAAGATATATTTTCAGTTAGCTCCAATTGGAATTCCTCGATTATTGAGGTTTAGACACTTGCTTATAATAAAGACATATCAGGGTTTGTCTTTCCCGTTTATATACACTCGATTAGTCTGCAAATATTCGAAAGGAGACTGGTCTTTTAAAGTAAATTTTAACATGTGTCTCGATTTTGATCTTGATGGAAAACGAATTAATTAAATACACGAAATGAAATTAAACGAAGAGGTTTTATTAACGTGATCCAGCCAGACCAAGGAAGCAAGTTTTCTTGAAAAATAGAGTAGGACTGTTTGAAATCGATCCCGCGATCTGACCTCGGTTGGAATTCGGCCTAGTCCAAACGTCGCGTTTCTGCCGTTCCGACCTCAAATAAATTTGTCCCGACAGTGGTAATCACAAGAGAACAGCGGTGATTCCAAACGTCGAGTTCAGTCGATCAGAAGATCGGAAGACGCTTGCTTTGCTGAAGGCCACCTTAAATGCTACAAGTATTAGCAACGGCAGCTGATGCAGCAGGCTATGAATTCAGTTCGGCACGGTACGTAAGAGCACGCCGAAGCCAAGTCGCGCTACACGGTATGCAAACTTTATTCATTCTCCCCCCGGGGGGGGGGGGGGGAAGAGACGCATATGAAAATAACGGGGGTGCTCGTCGTACATGTTAGGGGTTAATTTTCAAAAAGTCCACCGCGAGAGCTTTTGCGGTACCTTTTACGGGAATTGAGCCGAAAAATATGACAGGGGATAATGTGTTATGTAAACGGTTGTCAGTTTAACCATCGATTTTCCCTCTTTCTTTATTATTTGGAAACTATTAAGGCTAAGTAATTGAAGACACCAACAACGACAAAAAACACCGTTAGAAATATATCGAGTAGTCATTCTATGAAGAGACTTTTCAATTTTCCTCAATTATGCAAAAAAGTTCACTTAGCCTTAAAAACGTTTGTGTTTGCTGGCGCGCGTTCTTACTGCCCAGATTTTTTGTTGCAAATACTGATTGAAGAAGACCAAGAGTTAATCAAAGTATTTATTTCGACCCGATATTAGGCATACTAAAACGCCTTTTAAGCCCGTAAAATTACGCAATTTTTGCCGTTTCCGTAGGGGCTTGAATTCTTCGACAGTCGACGGAACCCCTCAAAATTTAATTAATACAAAGCTTTCAATATGCTTAGTTTATCCGGTGTTCTAATCTTATTTCAATGCGAATACCGAGAAGTTCGACTCAAGCGCGGTAGTAGCACAACGTTTGAAACCATGCATGCACTCAGTTCGGTAGGCTGAATTAAAGTCGGCGCGACTACTTATAGCACGGCAGGCCTAATGCCCTTCCGCACGACTTGCGGAACGCGACTTGGCTTCGAACGGCGTACTCTTGCCATGCACGTGCCGAACTGAACCAGGGACGGCGGAGCCGGGGTGGGGGCTTAAGCCCCTCCCCCTCCCCCCTCCCCTCCACTTTTTACCACAATGACAGTTTATTTTGTTTTAGTATGAGGTACAAATGAAGAAATAAAGCAGAAGGAAAAGAAAACGAAAGAGTTTGGTTGACTACAGATTTACAAAGAATTTACAAAGGTACCACCTCGCACCAAATCTGTAGGAAGCTTTTCATGTTTACATAGCTTCAACCTTTCCGCAGCGTGCACTTCCTTCCCAAACACGGGGGGAGGGGGAGGGGGGGAGACTTGTGTGAAAGCGCAGGTCAGTCAGTACTAAGGCCGTGATATGTGACGTAGGGCTGAGAAAGATGTATCAAGCTCAAAAAGATGTATCAAGCCCCCCCCCCCCCCCACCTCCTTCCGTCACTTGAAAAAGACTCCGCCATCCCTGTGAATTCATATCCTGCTGCATCAGCTGCATTTGCTTTCTAGCATTTAAAAAGGTCTTCAGCAAAGCAAACTTCTTCCCATCTTCTGCGCGAATGAATTAAATTCGACGTTTGAATCTTTCATAGCTTTCTGTCATGCCACTGCCGGGCCAAATTTATTTGAGTTCGGCACGACAGAGGCACGACGTTTGGAATAGGCCGAATTCCAACCGAGGTCAGATCGCGGGATAGACAGCAAACAGTCTTACTCTATTTTTCAAGAAAACCTGCTTCCTTGGTCTAGCTGGATCACGTTAATAAAACCTCTTCGTTTCATTTTTTTTTTTTTTTTTAGTGCATCTAAATAATCCGTTTTTCATCAAGATCAAAATCGACACACAATGGTTAAAAAATACTTTAAAAGACCAGTCTCCTTTCGAATATTTGCAGACTAATGGAGTGTGTATAGACAGGAAAGACAAACCCCTATATGCTTCTATTATAAGCAAGTGTCTAAACCTCAACAATCGAGGAATTCCAATTGGAGCTAACTGTAAATATATCTTACGTGACGCCAGTCACGTAATACATGTAGCGTGTTTAGTCTATGTGACTTTGAACTTATATTTTGGGCTTTTTATGTAGTTTTATGTACCTTGCGTGAAATAACGAAACAATGTTGTAATAACGACATGGATCAACTCTCTTTCTGTATATTTCCCACAAAGCATGGACCACAAAATAATGGGACAAAAACAGACTGCTCAGCAATAGATTTCTTTGAACATACCGCATTATGCAAATATAGAAGAGACTGTCGCGAACTTTTACATTTTACCTGTGTGAACCTCGATTGCCTAGAAATTTTTTTTCCATATTATTATAGTAGAAACGACACTCTTTTGCACAGTACTTGTTTTAGCTCCATATCGGACATACCAAGATGCGTTTTAAGCCCGTAAAACTACGCAATTTTTGCCATTTTCATAGGGGCTTTAGAAGGCAATTCTTCAACGGTCGACGGAATCCTTCAGAATGCTTGAAAAGTTTAAAACTTCCTATTGTTAGGTAGAAGAAAAGTAAATCTCTTATGTTAAGTTTACCCCGAGTTCTAGTTTTGTAAATTGTTTCAACGCGAATACCGAGAACTTTGTCAATTTTCTAGATATTGTTTGCATATTTAATGAGGCAAAAAGCTATATTTCCGTTTTTTGCGAATTTCTCGAAGCCTTTAAATTCTAAGAAAATAGGAATAATAATTTCGAAGGTGGCTCCCTAAAAGCGTTCTTTAGGCAAAGTTTCAGGATTTTCGATTTTTCTAACCTGGCCAGCCATTCTCGATATCTTCACTCAGTGACTCTTAAAACTGCAGCTGAAAGAAACGCTTTCGCTCAATCCAGCTGGTAAAAGAGCCACCAAGTATTTACTCTCTAAAAGATGGTGTCTTCTGAGTAAAATCAAATACGTACCATCCACACCAAGTCTAAAATAAATCTTCGCTGAGGCTAGCCCAATTTCACAAACCTTCCTCCACGACATTGCGAAAGTCACGCACGAGTTATTCCTGGAATCATTCAAGCGAACTTGATACACTTGTCAATCAAGATGACCACGCCGCATCAATCAGGAGCCCCGTTCGTGGGCGAACGGGTTTTTCAAAGTCGAAGGGTTTGCTAGTCTCCTCCGCAGCCGTTTTTAGACTAGGGGTCTGTTTGCAAGCGTTTCCTCTCTCACCCCACTACCCCCTGCTTTGCTGAGTTTTTGTTCTCGCTCCAATTTACGCGCGGCCAGAATGCGGATAAGCTCTTTGTACGGGAACGCTTGCTACGCAGGCTAAGCTTAAGAAATAAAACCAGATCTTCGAGTTGCAACAACGTTTGAGCTAATGGTTCGATTAAAGAGTGTTTTTTTTTACCGTAGATATATTGTAGAGACTGAGAACAATTGTTGGAGAAAACGTAATTATGTACAATGCATACACAAATTATATTTTAAAAACTCGGAAAACCCAAGTTGTATATCAAAATTTTCTTTACTTGCTCTCGGGAACGTTCGGGTCCAAGTTTCGCCTGCGCAGAACAAATTTAGCAAACTTTTTCCCTTCATTTTAAGGCGATGTTTTGGTAAAGGATTTCGCTGTTACTAAAACTAGCTATCTAGTTAGTTGAAGAGCTATTCTGAGTGAAACCACTCGGCTTATCTAGCTGAAATGGGATTTTACTTACCATAGTGGTCAGCAGCCGTGACGCGGTGTAGCCAGCCTCCAAATACAAACAGAAGACTAAGCGAAGGGAGAGGGAAACCCATCGTCCCTTAAAAGCTTGTCAGGACAGTCAAATCGCTAATTTGCAGAGAACAGCTCGACAGGCTCACCAAGGGCGTCAGATGATATGCCGAGCGCCAACATTGATTGACTCATCCCTCACATCATATTTTATTTATACCTTGAATGGTTAATGATTATTATTCTTTCTGTTTCTTCTGGTAGTAATCAATTAATCTATCTTAGCTTATATTAAACTCTTATTCTGCTGGCCGTCAGACCAGGCATGGCATCAAAACTGCATGCTGTACTCGCACGCTAAAGCAAAATTTATAAAGAAAAGGAATACTGCACAAGGAGTACATCACTTTTTTATAAGAATATTGTTTTTCTAGCCGAGGCTGAATAATCTTATTTCCTGCCGATTTTAAGCTAAAAATATCATTGTGAAGATTCTTAGCTTACAGCCCGTGACTTTGCCGGTTTTTTTTTTTTTTAAACTCCTGCAGGCGTTAAAGTCTGATGACGCACATAACCCCTTGTATTCTTTTCAAAATATCAGCCTCGGGCTTATTCTAAAAAAGTTATTCTTAAAATTTCGCAAGTTACAGCCTCGATATTCTCATAAATTATATCTTTATAAAAAAGAAAGAAAGAAAGTATTAAATTTGTAAAGAGCTAAACGCCTCACACAACAGGAATGCTTTCCTTCTGAGGAAAATTGAATTTTTTAGGCCATATATATTATCTTTTATTGAAATTTTAAAAATATTTTGCTCCAGCAGTCTAGAGTAAATTACATAACAAAGAAAGTTCAACGGATACGAAGCAATTTCAATTCTTTTTTAGCGTTTGTGCAACAAATGATCCAAAAATAAATAGCAACATTCAAGTAGCGGCTTCTCTCACAACTTTTCTGTTGTTCAAAGTTTTTGAGTGTTGCTAAGATATTTAGAAGCCATGCAGTTCCATTAGGTAAATATTGTTTCAACTAATACATAATGTCTAAATTAATCGCTTTTTGTTCATTTGTCCTTTGTAAAGGTGATCTTTACTCATCTAGTTGTCGCAGGTGATAACAGTGGGAGATTTCCCGTAATTACGAATTTAAGAGTTCTTAAAAGACACCTGAAAGTTTGCTTAATTATTGAAAGGCGATGTTGTGTCTAATGTTGGACAGCGATAAGGCACTTTAGCTTTGCAACAAGTTCCGCTATGCCGCAGGAAAGCTAAAAAGCTGAGAAAACTTTATTTTATCCTATTTATTTTTCACCAAAAGCGAGAATTGAATCTAAAGAGTCTCGATTCTTTTTTAACACCAGAATTGGGAGGAACAAGAAATATAAGTGATAAAAATCGACGTTTCGGTGCATCTTGCGCCATTATCAAGGTTACGTAATTAAAGATAAAAAGCGGTACACTGCTGTTCCGACCAATTTCTTAGCACGCTTCAGAGTAATCAAGAAATCCACGAACAAATTTGACTGCCTTGTTAATTAAATGCTTTGTATTCAAGATCTTAAAGCAGCACTGAATGTACAGTCTGACTCTCTTCGTGCTAAAGTATTCATGTAATTAGCTTGACACTCTCTTATGCAAATTCGCTTCAACTTAGCCTCTTCACAAACCGCTTTTTATCTTTAATTATGTTACCTTGATAATGGCGCAAGATGCACCGAAACGTCGGTTTTTATCACTTATATTTCTTGTTTCATGTATTTCCAAATCGTCTCTTATAAGAGAATTGGGAGCAATCTGTAATTGTAGTTTTTCTTGCCTGGGCAGTAATTAAAATAAAAAAAGATTACAATGCTGATCTTTGAGAGACATTCAGATGCTTTCAAACCTGGTGATGCATGTATGTTATTGAACTAGGGTCCGTACTGGAGAAATATTGATAGAATTTTCTTTTCGATATTTTTGTCTTTTACAAACTGGCTCTCAATCTTATGGTGTGTTTTGATAAAGCGTTAAAGCAGAACCTACAGCAAATAAAATACTCGCTGCAGAGGGCTTCATCAACTTCAAGTAATAAATAACTCTGCGTTTTACTGGCCCCTAGCTCAACAGTCTCAAAATATATCGGCTTACAACTTCCGGTGGCGGGGGGGAGGGGAGCCTAGGGCTTTCCACAAGTTGGCAACTTCTTCCGTTTCGTTCAACTTTTTTCGGCGTTTCGAGCTACTTTTTGCGTTCTGAGCAATTTCTAGTTTTCTACCAATTCTGAGAAATCGGAGCAGCTTTCATTGCTTAAGTTGGCCTTGATTCCATATTTCACAATGTTTTAGTAAACAATTTATGAATTTCCTGTGAAACTAGAGCCAGATGCCCCTTCCGGCTGGGGCAGATATGAGTGCAACTGATGTATGCAGCCGAGCTTCTGGGTCAGCGGGTGTTTCTTAAAGAAAATTCAAAATGGCGGAAAAAGACTCACAATCGACTCGAGTGTCTCAGGTTAAGAATGTCTGCATGATTTAAAATATTAATACTGATGCGTATCTTTACTCATACATTTTTTTGGTTTTAATTAAGGACAAAGTTGTTTAGCTACAAAATTGCACAAAATGCTTAGAAATCTTACTTTTGTTGTACAATTTGCACATTTTCGGATCAGACCAAATAAAGCACAGGACGAAATATCAAGAATCCGTAAACGGAAACGTGGTACAAATATGTGAAACCGTTGCGGAAACACGACGGTTAACACGCGTTTCCGCTGGCGGTTTGGTGGCGTTTACTCGTGTTTCCGTTGCTGCGGTCACAGCGGAACCGTACCACTTTTTTACATGTTTCCGTCAGCTTTCAGTTGAAGGAAATAAGTGAAGGTAAACTGAATTTTGTACGTCAAAGTAGAGTTTTTAAACAGTGAAAAAGGACCAAGAGATCAAGGCAAACTTCGACATTTCACACCTTTTAAAAAGGACGCCAAAAAATGGCGCGAGAACCGAGAGAACCTGGTATCTAATGTAGAAAACCACTGATCCTTGCTTGTTGAAGTCGTACACTCAGAATGCTGATGCAGGTCGTTTGTCATTTCCAGGTCATTTCGTTACAAGCCGTTGCGAAACACATTTGAAGTAGATTTCGTTTCAAAAGTAAGCTCGAGGAAAAAATCGAATTAAAGTGTTTTCGTCTTCGTAATACGTTTTGTGATTTCTTGTTCAAACGTAATGCAATGTTGATATGATGACAGGGAGTCGTCGACTGAGGACGCCACTGGGCCGTTATTTGGGAGTTATTTAGGTGTACGTGACGTTTTGTGTACGTCATGAATACTCCAGGATTCTATGGCGCCACGATAACGTAGCCTCGAATACGCTGATTATCGTCAAAGCGATGCACGCTTGAAGAAACAACTGCCGAGAAAAACAAATGGTCCTGCAATTTTCTGAGAGCGAGCTCAGCGCCTCCTAGCAAGGTCTTCATCACGGATCAATGCAAAATAAAGGGAAACGAATTCCCTTGTGTACGAAATTTTCCTTAAAACGAATTTATGTGATTTGTGTTTAGGAATTTTACTGACAACCCGGCTGAAAGAAATATTGGTTAGCAAATTTCGTTAAAGGCACTCTTTATAATTACGCATGCGCTGATGCTACCGGACTAACAGCGGTAACCACAATGAAGGACAACCACTAGTCGGTCTAAATAAATACATTTTGCAACATGTAACCTTTACAAGCTAAAGATCGACCAGAGGCCTCCTATGAGGGTGCCAAGGTTTGCATCAAATGTGCGGCAGCGTTAAATGGGTTTGGCGTCCCGGTGCAAGTCCTCCCATGCAACCGATTTTAGGGCATTCCGCTTTCAAGCTTTGCGAAACTGATGAGTTGCGCCATCACGTAGGTCGGTGAGATGTAAGGAAATGTAAGGAATGTTCCGCTGCGGATTTTTTTAACACTTTATTTAGACAAGGGTTTTACATTCAGTAGCCAGGGTGGTATTCTAAAAGAACCCTGCGATAAGTAGATTATAAATACTAGAATATAAAATAGTAGTCGGAAGAAAGTGATAAAAACTGCTATTTAGCATTATGTTATTGCTGCTGTTGTTTTTGTTGTTTGTATGTATTTGAGCTCCGCCAATTAATTTGGCTGATTAAACTAAAACCGCGTGCCGTTAACTATCAGAGTCCTGGCTTCCCTTGATACGCCGCACATGACGTACCCAGGCCATGATTTTTCCTTACACGCCGCAACGTATGTATCAGGAACATGGAACTCTCCGACACGTCACGTTTCTTGACACGTCACCTTCTGAACTCGGACACGCCGAGTGTCGAGGAATTTCACGGCCACGTAAATTCCACGAAATTACTGATTTCACGCAACTGGCTCAAATCGCACAACTGTCTCATTTGGCCTAACTGACTCAAATCACAAAAATGACTTATTTGGCCTAGTTGACTCACATAACACAAATGTCTCATTTGGCCCAACCGGCTCAATTCACACAACTGTCTCATTTGGGCCAACGGGATCAAATGACACAACAGTCTCATTTGACCCAACCAACTTAAATCACACAACTGTCTCATTTGGGCCAACGGGATCAAATGACACAACAGTCTCATTTGACCCAACCAACTTAAATCAAACAACTGTCTCATTTGGCCACACCAGCTCAAATCACACAACTGTCTCATATGGCCCAATTGGATCAAATTGACACAACTGTCTCATTTAGCCCAACCGGCTCAAATTACACCACTGTCTCATCTGGCCCAACTGGCTCAAATCGCACAACTGTCTCATTTGGCCTAACTGGCTCAAATCACAAAAATGACTTATTTGGCCTAACTGGCTCAAATAACACAAATGTCTCATTTGGCCCAACTGGCTAAATTCACACAACTGTCTCATTTGGGCCAACAGGATTAAATGACACAACTGTGCCATTTGGCACAAGCAACCGACTCAAATCACACAACTGCTTCATTTGGCCCAACCAGCTCAAATCACACATAAGCCTCATTTGGCCCATCCGGCTTAAATCACACAACTGTCTCATTTGGCCGCACCCAATTAAATGACACAACTGTGACATTTGGCCCAGTTGGCTCAATTTACATAACTGTCTCATTTGGTCCAACTGACTTAAATCACACAATTGTCTCATTTGGCCCAACTTGATCAAATGTCACAACTGGCTCAAATCACAGACCTGCCTCATTTGGTCTAACCGGCTCAAATCACACCACTGTCTCATTTGATTCAAACAGTTCAACTCACAGAACTGTCTCATTTGGCCTAACTAGCTCAAATAACAGCAATGTCTCATTTCATCCAACCGGCTCCAAGCACACAAATGTCTCATTTGGCCTTGCCAGCTCAAATGACAAAATTGTCTCATCTTAGCCTAACCAGCTTACATCAGAGAAATATCTCATTTGGCCCAACTGGCTCAAATCACACAACTGTCTCATTTGGCCCAACCAGTTCAAGCCACACAACTGTCTCGTTTGGCCCATTAGAAGTTCAATTCACACAACTGTCTCATTTGGGCCAACCGGATCAAATGACGCAACTGTCGCATAAGACCAACCGACTTAAATCACTCAACTGTCTCATTTGGCCCAACCGGCTCAAATAACACAAATTTCTCATTTGGCCCAACCAGATCAAATTGACACAACTGTTTCATTTGGCCCAACTGGATTAAATGACACAACTGTCTCATTTTGCCCAACCAGCTAAATTCACACAACTGTCTCATTTGGGCCAAGTGGCTCAACTGGCTTTGAACGGGCTCAAATCGCTTCCTGCCAGAAATTAAACATTTGGAAAGCTACGTACCAGGAATATTTTTAGATGAAAACTATATTCAGTAGTGTATAAAGAGGCAAGGTAAAAATTCAGTTGGATTACTGGGTTAAGGGAATATCTATAAGATTGCTCTGACACTGTGTGTACGGTTATGTGTAAGAACTAGTATACATAGGAATAAGGGAGCGAACGTACACTGATCACTGCACATTCGTTCTACATTAAGGGTCCTTACACGGACTCCTCATACCACCTTATATTTGTCATTTTACGAAGTGTGAGGTGAGGTACTTCCTGCGGTTGCAGCTGTAGTTCATCTCCTACTGGTTAAAATGTTAAGATTCATTGTTGTTCAAAGAACCATCTCGCGTTTGTGTTTTGGTAGATGTAGCAAACAACTGCAAATCCGTTTGCAGAAACATGACGGAAACGAACAACGGCGGAAATCTGCTAGCTTAAATATGACGGAAACGTAACTTGGCATTTCCGTCCCGGAAAAGTGACGGAATCACGTAGACTTGAATTTTCACGTTTCCGCAAGACGTGAACATAACGGAAACATGGAGTTGCATGTTTCCGCCACGTTTCAGAAATACGGAAACATGTGATTTTGTCCTGTGAAGGAAGAGAGCAATAAATTTTTTTTGAGCAACTTTTGACAAATTTCTAGCACCTTTTTTGGGAAATCTCGAGCAACTTAGCCTATAACATGCCATAGTCTTGTAATATCTTTTTTAACACATTTTTCTTATATTTTTACTGTAATCATAATCTTACATTGTGAAGAGCTTTAGAATATTTTATAATTTTAGCGCTACATAAATCGTTTTACTATTATTATTATTAACTTGTGGAAAGCCCTAGGGGAGTCCCATATAGAAACGACGGGGAAAAGAACAGAAAAGAAAAGAAAAGAACCCCTAAGAGGTACCAAGATTCTGTTTTGTGTGGGTGGCTTGAAATTTTTTCAACCCTAAGAAATACCAATTCTGAAACAAAATTAAAAGTCAATTGATCTGCTGACATTTTTTTTCGGCTCAATACCCAAAAAGGTACCGCAAAAGCTCTCGCTGTTGGAGCTTTTGAGGCTGCACACCCTATGAGATACCAAATACGCTTTTTTAATCCCTGAAAACTACGACAAGCACTGCCGTACTTTTTATATGGCAGCACTCCCGAGCTCACAACTTACCCGGATCGAGTGTAGTGGTCGCGAATCCGTGGACCTCGGCTATTGTTTCAAGGATTCAGCAGGTCTTTACTATACTATTATTCCTTGGTTATCCTGCTTTGTTCGTGGTAAGGTGCTGTTGAGATTAATTTACAGAGATTTGATAATGTCGAGCTTGCGACTTGAATTTACAGAGATTTCGAAACTTGTACCGAATACAGTTCATTTACAGATATTTTACATGATAAGGCTAAACATGTAAAATCCTTGTAAGTTGTAGATTTACAAACATTCATAGAAGATTTTGCAAAGTCTCTAAATTTTGAGTCCTACCCTCTCAGGCTAGATATTTTAAAAACATTTTGCAATAAGCAGAACTAAAAACTAAACAAAATGTTTGTAAAATGTATTTATAGACATTCTGTTTATAATAAGGACAGGTACAAAGTCTGTAAATTCAGGATCTACAAACATTTCTTAAAGTTTGTAAATGGTTCAAATTCTCCAGTGATTATCAACCAGAATAACTCACAGTACTGGAGACGAATCAAAACTGCTGTTTCTTCTAGTCGAATCGTATTATCATGTCTCGTTTACCTATATAACGTCAACGGCGTATTCAGTGCGTTATGAGCACAATTAGAAGCATGTAATAAGTCGATTTGTTTTCTTTATTTGGTAAAATTGAATTTTAAGAAAATGGCAAAACGTTTGATTTTATAAAACATGTTTCGACAGAAACTTCTGCCATCTCCAGTTAAACCAAGTACAAAGCGATGGAAGCTGAATTTGTAATAAGTAGAAAATGCTGATTGTGACAAACAGTAACAACAGAATGAAGTAAAGCGTTATAGTGTGAGAAGTAAAGAGATAATTTTAGATTAATATGGTGTTATTGTTGATTTAAAGAGGGTTGCTCTCTCTGAATATGAATAGCCTCTTTCATCTTAAGTTGAAAACTGGTGGAGGCGTGATCATCTACATTACCGAGAAGAGCCCATCAAGTTTGCGCATATCTGGAAAACGTTTGGAAAGACATCGGAATTTATTGTTTTTCTTTTGACTAATCAGCATCGAGTAAGTTTCTTTTTACTCTTTTTCAATGGCTTTCGAAATTAAGAAGGCGACAGGAAGGGCACTGGTGATAATCTGTGGTGATACTCTCCTCGATTAATGAGCCTACCTCACACAAACAAGAGGCAGCAGGCTGCAGATGTTCTTTTCGCTTGCAAAATGACTTCCGCACTGACTCAATAACATCCATTAAGGAGGAAAGAGGATGCGAATGGAAAAGTGCTTCAGAACTGCAATCATCACATCAGGAAGTAGCAAACATCAAAGGTTGGCCTGATGATAACCTGATAAAGCTGAGCATGAAAAGGACCTTTGGGATGGTTTTTATGGGTAACACCAAGATGCCCCTCTCAGAGTCCATGGATGGAATAGCTAGGAAGAGTAAACTAAAAATGTTCGGAGTTACAGTCAATGAGAATCCATGTAATTGAGACACTCAATTCGAAAATATGCTTAGCAAAGCGAGTTCAAGACTGTACATCCTTAGAGTTTGTAAATGCTACGGCTAATTACTACAAGAGCTTACACTGTTGTTTGGCAGCCTTATAATGTCACTTTTTACCTATGCAATTGACGAGGTGTGGGCTTGCCCCAATGCTTTTTGGCAGCTTTATAATGCCACTCTTTACCTATGTAATTCAAAAGGTGTGAACTTGCGCCACTGCTGTTTGGCAGCCTTATAATGTCACTTTTCATCTATGCGATTGAGGAGGTGTGGGCTTGCGCCACTTCTGTTTAACAACCTGATAATGTCACTTTTTACCTATGCGATTGAGGAGGTGTGGACTTGCGCCACTGCTGTTTGGCAGCCTTATAATGTCACTTTTTACCTATGCGATTGAGGTGTGGACTTACGCCACATCTGTTTGACAGCCTAATAATATCTTTTTTCACCTATGCGTTTGAAAAGGTGTCAACTTGCGCCACTGCCGTTTGACAGCCTTATGATGCCACTTTTCACCTATGCAAATAAGGAGGTGTGGGCTTGCGCCACTGCTGTTTGACAGCCTTATAATGTCACTTTTAACCTATGCGATTGAGCTGTGGGCTTGCGCCACTTCTGTTTAACAACCTGATAATGTCACTTTTTACCTATGTGATTGAGGAGGTGTGGGCTTACGCCACAGCGTTATAATGTCAGTTTTTACCTATGCGATTGAGGAGGTGTGGGCTTACGCCACTGCTGTTTTACAGGCTTGTACTCTCACTTTTTACCTATGCAATTTAGAAGGTGTGGGCTTGCTCCAATGCCGTTTGACAGCCTCATAATATCACTTTTTACCTATGCAATTGAGGAGTTGTGGGCTTACGCCACTGCTGTTTGACAGCCTTGCAATGTCACTTTTTACTTATGCAATTTAGATGGTGTGGGCTTGCCCCATTGCTGTTTGACAGCTTTATAATATCACTTTTTACCTATGCAATTCGGGAGGTGTGGGCTTGCGCCACTGCTGTTTGACAGCCTTAAAATATCAGTTTTTACGTGTGCGATTGAGAACGTGTGGACTTGCGCCACTGCTGTTTGGCAGCCCTATGATGTCACTTTTTACCTATGCGATTGAGGTGTGGGCTTGCGCCACTGCTGTTTGACACCCCTATAATGTCACTTTTCACCTATGCAATTGAGGTGTGGGCTTGGGCCACTGCTGTTTGGCAGCCTTGTAATGTCACTCTTTACCTATGCGATTGAGGAGGTGTGGGCTTGCGCCACTGCTGTTTGACAGCCTCATAATGTCACTTTTCACCTATGCAATTGAGGTGTGGGCTTACGCCACTGCTGTTTGGCAGCCTTATAATGTCACTTTTTACCTATGCAATAGAGGTGTGGGCTTGCGCCCACTATGGTAAATATCTTTTCCAGATTGAGAGGTTTTGCAAGCGGGCTCTACGTTATGTTTATACCAGCAAATATACACCCATAAGTTATGTAATTAGAATCAAAGATAGGCTACTATGGGATAAGATAACTACTGATAGCACTCATCCCGTTCATGAGCTACTTCCATTCCTGAGGTCAAGGAGCCCAAGGAAAAGAGGACCACCCTTACATCCTGCCACGTGCCAGAACTGAACGTCATAAACACTGTTTTGTGAACAGATGCCTTTCAATTTTATTTAATTGTTATTCATATATTTGTAAATAGTTTGTAATTAGCTTTTTATAGCAGTCTGTTATATGAAATTGTACGTCCAGACGTACGACTGGGCATGTTTTTTTTTTGGCATTTACTATTTATTAATAAAGAATTCTAAATTCTCACTGACTAACTTATTAGCGCATCGAGAAACTACCAGTAAAATGCTCAGCGGTTCTTTGGGACGTATTACTGCTTTATGGGATCTTCCGGTAAATAGTTTAGACCGCGTGGTCCCGTTCTCTCTCTCTTATGGCACTCGCTCGCTGTGTCACAGACCGCCGACAACCTCCTCCTCTGGTGTTGGTTGACGATTCCCCCCCCCCCCCTTTTTTTGTCCCTATGGCTATCCTCGATGTCTACCTCTTATCACGACTATCCGCGGATCTTATTCCCATAACTTGTGCTAAGTAGTAGACAGCGAGGATATAATACGAAATTTTATTAAAAACTGGATCATTAGATAGTGCAATTCAAGAGTTTTCATTGCTGGCTAAGCCATCATGGTCTATGAGCCATAACACCATGCTCTACAAAATATGGTAAGCGTGCGCATGTTTTTTGTTTTTTGTTTTTTTTTTTTTGTGCGCTTTTTATTTTTGTTATATAGTTTGGGGGCGTTTATAATTAAAGAACTATCCCACCCGCACTTGTTGGATATTATGTACTTATTGACTGAGTGGGAGGGCCGGAAGGGAAAATATTTGGCTCAAGGTCAGGACGTACGGTTCTCGCTGCGCTCAGTCCGTACGTCCTGACCTTGAGCCAAATATTTTCCCGTTCGGCCAGACCTAGCTCAGTCAATAAGCATTTTATCATATGACCTGAAAATTTTGAAAATTCTGTTTGAACCTAAAAAGGACGCGATTACATAACATCAGACGGCCGCGCGCGGAACAACTACAATTAAGATTCCGCAATAAAAACTTGTCATTTATTTCTTCGCGTCCGAGCAAGGAACACACAATTCATCGAAAAAAACGACTCATTTTCTGAGTTTTGTTTTTCAATGTGAGTCCTCAACTACAATTCATGCTGACGGGATTGGCTAACCTGTTTAAAAAACCAACAGAAAGTTGACATAAAGCTGTCAAAAATATGTCAAAAGCATCAAAAACTTCGAGGAACAAAAGTTCGCTTCACGCTTCACTGAAATTGTTGACAAATCTTCCTCGTCCGCAGACTCGAGAAAATGTCGGCGTCGTTTCGAGCGATTTTTCGACCTTTTGGATTCTCTTGAACAAGGAAGAACCAGCAACTGAATATTAATGACTCCGATGTTGGCTCCCGCAGACAGTGGCTGGTTTGCTGACTTTGCTGGCTTTGCTGTGTAGTGGAAATTATACCATTAAACACAAGCGAGTTTTATTATCTGGATGAACTGTACGGTGGTGAACTTGTGTTCGTACTCAGTTTTGTGTCTTCAAACAACACTGATGTAGAAACTGCAGCGCAATTTATCCTACTGTACACAAGGCGTGTTTGTGATTTCGCTTCTCACAACTCTGGAAACTCGAAGAAAACATTTATATCGTACTTTGTTTTCATCGTGTTGCCGGTTTTCTTGCTTTTGACCCACGATGAATTCTTGATGCTTTCCACTGAAAGAAGTTTCGCCTTAAGACTGTTTACTTATTCCGAAGGTTAATTATCGGACAATTTCTCCGGAAAAGTTGTTTTCTTGACCGCCTGTTTGCTTGTTGTTGACTTCTGAGAAAGTTGTGAAGTTCTTCAGTTGTGAGGAGTGTTGACTTTCTTTCTGTGCTTTCGGAGTGAGTTGGCGACTGAAGTAGTTCTGCATCGGACAGTTCGCCTGGATAATAAAATTCGCTCTCTGAATGTTCAGTTTCATCACTGATTTTGAGGAGAACAAAATTTTGCAGCGACAGAATTGTTTTATCATTAACTCGCATCGAGTTTCCAGTAGGGCCGTACGCATTTCTAGTAGTGCCGTAGTGTTTTTCCGGCCCTATCACCTCGACGCGTACGGCCCTCATACGGGACTTTTTTTCTTATGGTTTTCCAAGGAAATTGCGCTCGGGGCCGTACGGGTCATATGATAAGAGATGATTATGGCTAATTCGACGTGTACCTTATTCAGGATCCTGGTACCTTTTATGGTTTTGTTTTGTTTTTTTCAAATTTCGGACGAGCACCCCCGTCCTTCTTATTTGGGGGTCGTCCTCGGGGGAGCTGTAGTCAAATGTTACCATAAATGTGGATTTACTGCGACGACACCAGGGAAAAATTAAAACAGGTAGCTACATGTAGCTCTAGAGAGGCATTCTGGATGGGATATTAACACTGACCTAGCAAAAAAAAAAAAAAAAATGAAAAGTAGCTTATATTACTGGGTACTGTTAACAAATATCGAAAAACTACAATGCAATCTAAATACATTTTTAAGAGTTAAAATGGAAAATTGTCTCAATTCAGTAAATGATGGTGAGAATTGTTGTATAGTCTGTGGAACTGGCGGTCTTGTCGAAAATCGATACTCACAACTCTCTTGATTATCGATTTTCATCGATTAATTATTATCGATTATGTTGAATGGAATGAATTATATTGATGATCGGTTTTCATTGATTGCCACATGATCTAATTTTTTCTGCGTCTACAGGAAACCCTGCATGTACAGGAAGATTCACATTGATTTTGATTTGTTATTTGATTTCATTAGTTGCGACTGCATTTGGTCAGGCGTACTCGATCCCTATTTTTTTGGGTTCACAGACACTGTACGTGTCCAGCTTGGTGCATGTAGGTTATACTGTTCATCACGCTTGCTTCGTGTTGCGTCAACATTGCATATGTTATAAATTTATGTGTCTGTCCGCCTATTATCAATAAAAATTAGCTAATGAGCGTGCGAGAATTTCTCAGCACAGGCCCAAGTTTAGACCTAATAGAGGTCAGGGTTTTTAAAAGTTGACTACTGCTCAGGTCTGGCTTTCCATTGGATTGCAGGCTCTAGCCAGGTTGACATATTGTAATCAGGAGCTCCGCTTTTAAGCTTGGTTAAATCTATATATTAGTTGTCTGAGATTAATTACGCTAGCTGAAAACCTAAGGAAACGTGAAAGTTAAGATTCGATATTTCGGGACAGGAGCGTTACACTGAAAAAATTAGTGGAATTTCAAAAATCAAAGATGAAGTAATGATTATGTAAAATCAAAGCCACAGTCGGCTAAAACTGTCCTTCTTGGAAGGCTGTTAAGAAAAACTAAATATGTTGTAAAAAATGAAATACATAAAGCCAGTTTAAGTTTGACACTAAGTAAGTAGAATTCCACTTGCACCAAACTATTTAGAATAGATTACATTTCTAATGCCTGACAACTAACGCCCAACTCTTGTTTTAGTCTGTTCGCTTTAAATCTGGGATAATTACAAGTATGTCGTTCTAAACCGAGTTTAATATTTCTACAGTAATGTAATGGTCACCTGACCATGGCCGGCTGCCTTGAAACAACAGTCATTTTCCTGATTTGTTCCGGTGTTGTAAGATCCTCCCCCTCCCCCACAGGAGTCCTCAGCATTATTTCCACTGCTTCCACCAGAGTACCCACCACCACCTCCTCCACCACCACCTCCTCCCCTTCTAAATATACCACCAGGACCTCCGCCACCACCAAATCCTCCATCACCACTATATCCCACGGCTCTTCCACCAACTCCTCCCTGAAGAAAACCCTCACCTCCTTCACCACCCAATATTCCACTTCTTCCACTGGAGTAGAACCCACCACCACCACCATCACCTAGAAAAAGAAGAAAAAAGCCTCATTGCTGTGTCTAAATTAAAGCAGCATTTTACCTTGAAAGGCCGTTTTTCATGCGTCTTAGTACCATTATCTTATTATCTCTTTTCAACGTTTTATGCAATATAAAAATATTGTCATTGGTTCACAGTTAAACGTACAATGGCAAAGAAGAAGAAAGGAATGTATATTTAGAAAATTTGAGCTCACTATAGTGAACTATAGACTGTAATGGAGTTCCACAGTTGAAATCAAATCATGATGTTTGAATAGGGTACACTCCGAAAGGCAAAATCTTAAAATCCAAATGTTTGGTTGTATAAAATTTTCCTTGAAATTGACCAGACTGACTTATCGGGAGTTAAAAGCTAAAAAATTAATCTTCATTGCGACTCATTTCTGTTAGATTTGCTGAAAGCATCCCCGTACTATTTTTCATTCAGTAATTACTCTAGGCAATCTGGATTGCAAGGTGTAATGCTGAAAGAAACATTGAAATTCCATCAATTGCTCTCTTTCGGCACCTCCCAGTTGCCACGAGGTTTGAAAAAACTGCGCGAAAAAAAATCAGTTTGTTTTCGTTTCCATTAATTCCAGTCTCATTTCGCAGTCGCTTGTGGGACCGTTATTGGGGACGATATGGCTTTTTCCTATTTGACTAACTCCATAAGCTGTAAGAAAAACCGAGCCCTGTGCTGCGATAGGCTACCCGCTCGAGATACACCACTGTTTCCCGCGAAAAAAATGGTGTTACTTATGCCTAACTGAATGAATGTATATATATATTTTTTACCAAACATGTTCGGTCAAAATATATGGGTTATTGACTAAGTGTGAGGTCAGGATGGCTGTATATTGGCCAAGTTTTTTTTTGTTTGTTTGTTTGTTTTTGCGCAAAAAAAAGAATGAGGCCAATATCCAGCCATCTTGACCGAACAAGCTAGGTCAATAAAGGATTTATTATATGGGATGAAGCACCAAAAAATGATCTTTGTACTTGTTTATCTTCAAGGACCGAAAGGGAAGCCAGTTGCATGCAAAAATCAATGGCGCGTGCACCTTTATTCTGATTGGGTGAATGCAGAAGTGTAATCGTTTGATTGGTTTACATTTTGACGAGTAAATGTCTAACTACTGAACGGAATTAGCAAATGTACGAAAACGCTGGAAGCAAATTGCCCAATTCGAAAAGTTTTTTGAACTTCAAAAATTTCTGGAATTGGCTTCAATTTTCAGCATTTATATTCTAAAGAAGGTTTACCCATTAGAGCAAGACATGTCCATTCCATCTGGCCGTCGCTTTCGCCGATCCTTAGGCGCTTGGAAGAATTACTGCTCGTCTCTGTGGCGCTGCAAGGCTGTCAGATTTACCACACTCAAAAATCTTGTCTTCCTCGGCCTCTGTCAGCTCACGGGCGGCGTTTGCGGCTCAAGTTGGCGGCGTTTGGCACTTAAAACTTCTTTTGAAAGTTTGAAATTGTCTCCCTCAATAATATATTTTTTGAACCTCTTTCGTTCAAGGAGCGTTGAAGAATCGGTTGAAAAGACGTCAAACTGACAAGCTCGTACTCTGTACCGTCTAATTTCTTCGCGATTTCATAAAAGTTTACACAACAGCAAAATCAATTCTTCCTCAGCTACGTCACACAGTTCCCTATTCTCGTTTTCTTGGAAATAAAATCGCTTCCATGCCTTCATGTCATTTTGTGTTTTTGGGCTTACTTAATTAAGTTACGGTGTTTGTCGCTTTTTGTTGCAAAATACGTTCATGGAATTCGTCAATAGTTTTTATTTTTATTTTTATTTCTATTTTTTTTATTTTTTATTTTTTTATTTTTTTCATTCTCGTTGAGGCTTTCAGTTTTCTCGCTTTCCAATTCCATTGATACAGAGACCACTAGGAATCTTTCACTGTCACGGAAAATATTTTGACGGCACAAATTACGAATGAAAATTTTGGTGCTTCGGAGAAATTTTTCTTGCGGACACAGCGCTTTTATCTCAAGCGGGCAAGATAGCTCCATCTCGCTCGCTCGGGTAGCCAATCACAGCGCAGGATTTGGCTTGCCCGCTCACAGAATTGGCCATATAATAAGGGCTATTCGTGTTGATAGAGCTGAAGAGCGTCTCGATCCACAACCCGCAAAAGAAAAGAACTTGGCCGATATAGAGTCATCTTGACCTCACGCTTAGTTAAAAATCTCAGAAATGACGCCTCAGAGATGAGACTCGCCCACATTTTTTGTTCTTGGCTAATTCTTCCGTTCTGTCATTAATCAGGAAATGTGTCATAGCTATTTTAACGATGTTATGATGATCAATCCCGAAGGGGAGGGAAGGCAGAGCCCCCTTCACATAATTTTTTTGAACTTGGCAAAACAAAATGGGGTCGCTGAGTTTGCTGTGAGTCATAAGCATTTTAAGCAAAAATTAAAGCTTAATCAGCTAGTTGTATTATGGCTATAGTAACGTATATACCATCAGGATGACCACAACTTGTTCCCAACGACTGGAAATTAATTTGTGTGATAGAGATATTCTAACATTAAGGTAGTATTGACCCGTGAAACTATAAACTCCTTGAAAGGACTCGAAACTGTTCCCACTCGAATATCAATTTGTAGAGGGCCACTGGTTTGTTAGTATTTTTATACCATTTTAGTGCTACCCTCTTTAAATAAAGTCTTTACTTACTTACTTACTTACTTACTTACTTAATTACTTACTTACTTAATTACTTACTTACTTAATTACTTAATTACTTAATTACTTACTTACTTAATTACTTACTTATTTACTTAATTACTTACTTACTTACTTACTTAATTACTTACTTACTTAATTACTTACTTACTTACTTAATTACTTAATTACTTAATTACTTACTTACTATCAATAGAAGCACTACTTCCTTACTTTTTTCTGTCGCAAATCAGTGTTTCTTGAAAGAGAGATTCTTGAAAGAACGACCAGCCACAAGGCTGGACAAACAATAACATAAAGCTAACCGAGCGCGACTAATAAGTATTTTTAACCTTTCATTCCTTTGTTTTCAACTTTGCTCAGAAAGGCTAGTTTAGATGATGGATACTTATCTCCCCCAAAATAAATAAAAACCTTATTAAAAACATATGAAAGGATATAGAGCAAACAAAATTTCAACAAAAAAAAGCGGATGTTTCCGACTATTAATTTTTGGTCCGGAATGTGACTAGATGAATTTTATGGAGCAAAAATGTTTAACAGTATTTTGTTTATGAGATCAAAGATGAGATTTCTGTAAAACCCGATGTTGCTAAAGCGAACTTGATAACATAATATGTTCTTACCCCAAAAAAATTCATCATTAGAAATCTGTGCTCCATGGCCATCGCTACCTCCCAACCATGACTTGTACCCAGGGTTCCCGGTTGTGCTCGTACTGGCATCACATCCTGCATGTCTTGAGGATACCCTCGCTACGCCTCCTCCACCCCCAGCTATTATCAAAGACGTGTTGCTTTCTCTCACCACAAAGGTTCCGCCACCGCCCCCAGAACCAGAGTAACCGTAGTTAATTCCTCCTTCCTGACCAACAAGTATTAGAATGATTTCACCTTTGCACAAGCTGAAAGTTCCAATCATTCTAGCACCTCTTCCGCGGTATTGCGCACTTTTGTTTCCGGTATCGTATCCCCCGGCTGCTCCTATCGCTTCTATTCGATAATTACCAGTGTAGGGCACAGTCCACTGTTGAATACCGTTGGACAATGTAACTTGATCGTCATGATCCTGACCTGTGTAGTGACTACTAAGTGTTGTCGGACCATGCCTTCCACTCGCATTGAGATTTGTGAAGACCGCATTGAAAGCTGGGTAATTAAGATAACAAAGTTAACTGCGAAGTTCAATCAGCTTGTAAGTTCAACCTTGCTAGATTGGTCGAGGGGTAGAAACTCGACAAAGAACAGTCCCTGCTTCTCCAGGTTGGGGCTTGAGTGTTAGGCCAGTCACCCATCCCAGTAAAATTAAAAAGCATTAGATTACCGAAACCTCAAGCACACTAAATCAGTCATCTCTTGGGGTCGGTGTGGGACCTTGCTTAAGCAAGCAAAGTATGACCTAGCTGGGTAAAAGCCAGTGGCCAACTAAACTTTAGTGACCCCGAGAACTCAAGTGAAAATAGGGAACTGGAACGTGAGAACTATGTATAGTGAGGGGAAATCCACTCAAGTTGCGAAAGCGATGGAGGACATGAAAATCCAGATCACGAGAATAAGCACGTGCCGATGGACTGGAGCTGGTACAGTGCCGCTAAGCACTGGTGAGACAGTCCTGTACTCAGGGCGAGATGACTATCGACACATGCAAGGCGTAGCAATGATGATGTCACAAGAAGCAACAAAGGCCTTAATCGACTGGACAACAATAGATGAGAGGATAATAAAAGCAAGATTCTACACTACATTGGTACTTGCATATGCACCAACAGATGAGGCTGACGAGCAAACAAAGGAAGACTTCTCTGAGAAACGACAAGAGGCAGCTGATGTTACGAATGTGAAACAAGACTCTTTCGAGTAACCAGAGACATCCAAGCAACAACAACAACAACAAAATTTTAATTATAGACGAGCTCATAGGTTTACATAAGCTCACAGAATTAGGGTAAACACAACTAGTATTACAATCATACAAGTGAACACAGCTTTCGAATCATACGGTTTCCGCTAGCACAGCCTCAAGTCCATGTAGAAACTTCCACAGACGTAATTGTCCGAAGACAAAGTTCAGAAAAGTCAACAGAAGCAAAGGAAAACTGATCAACATAAGGACGGCGATCGAAACAGGGTGAAAAATCTTCTTAAGTTAAGCTTCCGAAAAAAAAAAAAATGTTCAAATGTGGTTGTTTATAGTGGTCAATGCGCTTAGCTACACCTAGCTAGTTCACAGGCATACCACTTTAAATGAAGAAAACAAATATATCAACTAAACGTAATAGGCTTAAAAATCCTAACCGGCGGGAGGAAGACCAGTTGGCTATTTACAAGCATGACCGAGGAGTTGAACTACGGTCTACCGAGAAACAACTCCAGCTAAGTGGTCAGAGCGGGACTTGAACCCGCGACCTCCGGATTTCAAGGCCGGCGCCCTAACCACTCGGCCACGCTGCCTCCAAAGGAAGAAAAGTAATCTGAAAGAATGTAAAAACTGGCGAGGAATCACGTTGCTTCCAGTCGTCAGCAAGGTAATAGTGACCGAAAGGATCGATTCGAAGCGGAGTCGAGTCGAAACTCGGGAAGGAGTAGGCGGGGTTCAGGCGAGGCAGAGGAACTACTGAACAAAGTTTTATACTTAGAAATATACTAGAGCAGTCAATAGTGTGTCAGTTCGCATTGCACGTCCACCTCGTGGACTTTGAAAAAGCATTCGATTCAGTCCACAGGGAAAGCCTGTGGCTGATTATGCAAAGCTATGGTATACCATCCAAGATGATTAGCATGGTGAAGGCACTCTACAACGACTTTGAATGAGCTGTAGTGGATGAAGAGGACACAACAGAATGGTTCAAGATCAGGACAGGCGTGAAACAGGGCTGTGATATGTCTGGTCTACTGTTCCTGCTGGTTCTTGATTGGGTAACGAGAAAGACATCGCAAGAGAGTAGCACCGGAATAGGTTGGAAGATTGAAGCTATCGATTTTGCAGATGATGTTGCCCTAATATCAAACAGCACATTCAGATAAAGACCGATAAGCTGACCCACGAAGCAGGAAAGGTGCGATTGAAAGTCAATGTAGAGAAATGCAAGCTGCTAGGAACAAATTCTCGGAAAAAATGATGTAGGGGAAGTGAATGTGCAAGTGATAGAGGATGTTGAGCTACAGTTTCCAAGGAAGGTGGAGGCACACAAGACATCCACGATATAGTAGTCAAAGCCAGAGGGGTATTTATGAGATTGAGGAAGATCTGAAGCACTAACAGCGTCACCTAAGAACCAAAATCAGGCAATATAAGACTTTGGTTAAACCATTCTTGATGTATGGTTGCGAAAAATGGAAGATGAACAAAATGTGACGAAAATAACATCGATGTCTGCCAAAACAGATGCCTTAGACAATACTTATGATACGCCGGCAGGACAGAATCACCAACAAACAAGTGATGGAGATGGCCAAGATGGAAAACCTTAGAGAAGATGTCAGAAGGAGAAGATGGAAGTTCATCGGACACATTATGACGAAAGGATATGACAATGGCTGTAGGACTGCAATGACGTGGACACCAGAAGGGCGCCGGAGGCTGGGGATAGAACCAGGACAACATGGAGGAGAACAGCAGAGAAGGAGAGAAAAAGAGCTGGATGGGGGAGCTGGAGCTAGGTGTCCACTGCAGCGGCCGACAGAGCTGGTTGGCGACAGAATGTTGACACCTTATGCACCACTTGGGGCGAAGAAGTTAGGTAAAGACGAACAAATATTGGTGTGTTGACAGAAAGTTTAGCAGAACATTTTGCTCTTATTTGCACCCCTGTGCAGAATATTTGTTTATCGTTATCAATATATTTACTATCGTCATGATTTAACAAACAACATTTGCTCAAATATAGATGGAATAGAAGTTGATAGTTACCAGTACAATTGATGCAATCTCCACTAAATCCATCCTTGCAGGTACAATTGAAGGATCCCTCAGTGTTACTACAGATTGCATGGAGGCCGCAGTTGTCTGTTTTGATGGCGCACTCATCGATATCTCATCAAACAAAGGTAAAGGATTGAAGGTAAGTAGGTCTTATTTACACCCCTGCGCAAAAGATTTCCTTATCATTGTTAATTTACCATCGTGTCGAAAGAAATAGCACCTGTTCACAAACAGTTGAAACGAAATTTATAGTTACCAGTACAATTGATGCCATCTCCACTAAATCCATCCCTGCAGTTGCAATTGAAGGATCCCTCAGTGTTTTTACAGATTGCACGGAGGCTGCAGTTGTCTGTTTTGATAGCACACTCGTCGATATCTAAACAGAGATAATAAATTAATATATTTGGGCAACTGCAAAATAAACACTGGACTCTGGACCCAGCCTCAGATATTAGTTAAAACTGATGGAGAACTTCTAGCAAATAAGCGACATTTTTGTAAGGCAGATCCGTCCAAACTGCTTTCACAGATAGTGACTCTGAAAGTTGTGAAACAAATTTCCAATCATCCATTTTAACTATACGGGTTATGTACGTCTTGCAAAGAAAGTCTCAGAAATTATCGTCATGATACAGTCACAGTGTTAATAGAGTTTGCTTGAATTAGCAAACGCAAGCGTCAAAAAAGCTTTGTTAGTCTTACCTTTTTCGCATTGTTCCCCAGTGTAACCAGTTCGGCACTTACAGAGATACTGTTTGTCCGTATATCCGTTCAGACAAATTGAATCATGAAGGCATGGGTTACTGAAGCACGGGTTCTGATGAGAACAAGGTACTCCTCTTCAGTTTGTTTCTTTGTCAGAAGTGTTTTTACGTTTATATCTAAAATTTGCTTACATATCTAAGGTCACAATTCAAACAAAAAATACGAAAAGATATCTTCTAGTCAGAGTAATTTTATCACCTCAGTGCCTATGTACAGAAAGCCTTCCCGCTTTTTAAGGTCTTCAGGGTGTTTCATGTGGTCTGAATCGCTAAGCTCGCAAATAAACTTCTCGTTAGTTGGTGGGCCGATGTTGACGGATACACACACGGGGTCCATTATACATCGATGAGTACAGGCACTACGCACTGATGGTCCCACATAAATAGAAAGATGAAATGTCTTTATTACGTGAAATTGTAGAGCATATCCATCAATCTTGGTGGAGAATTTAAGACGACGACAGAGACCTGAAAATAATAAGAAAGACATTCTTATTAACGAGAAGAATAAGAAGAAGACATCACGTCTTCTATTCACATTCGACGCACTTAATCTTTCAAAAAAAGTAACTATATACAAACTGTATAAAGCCTGGAAAACTCGGTAGCTCGCAACATATTTCGCTCTTAGAGCTTCGTCAGTTGTCCGCCACTTTGAACCTGTCTTAAACTTTCTAAAATTTTTATTCATGTACTATAATATTTACTTTTACTTTTAATTCTAATTTATGTGGAATACTTTTAAATAAACTGGTGTGTCATTTCATCATGTGATGCCGCACCTAAATAGGTAAGCGTATAACGCAATAAACGTGTCTTTTCAACAGAAAGAACTCCACGAATAAACAGCGTTATGAGGCTTAACTGAGCGAGCTGAATCATATAGTTGACGATAATCGAGGAACTTTCCTTTTTCCATAATTAATAATATATAGATGTAGCCAAGCCTAAAAGCGGAGTTCTTGATTAAGGAAAAGAGGCTTTGTTTTTCTTGGATCCGCAAATTAAAAAATGATCAATTGTGAGCATGATATTGTTCAGCGTGTGATTTCGCTATTTTTTTCCCAATTAAATTTCACCAACTATACGCATTAAGCGTAACCAAGATTGTAGAAATTACCTTGCATACGGCTGGTGCGACTGAAATTTGAATCGACCAATTCAGCAGGTGGGAAAACGTTACTGTCCTGACGTCAATATCGGATTGCAAAAAGTGAAAAATATAAAATATTTTGTCTCCAAGCTTCTAATTAATTTTACTTTAAAAATGGGTCACTGGCAACTCACTCGTAGCTCGTCGAGTGTCGCCTGCAAAGATATTAGTTTTAAAAATAGCGTATTTGTAGTCAGGCATGATAAAAATATAAAAATGTTTGTTTTCAATGACTAAAAAAGGGTTCATTTGAAGTTTCGGTTAAAATACTGCAACCTATTTCAGCATAAAAACATTATGCGTTAAGAAAGGCGTCAAGATTTAAATGAGGCCTTTAAAAATGAGCGAGAGTTCCACTACGGATTGGCTAAAATAGTGCACATGACTGGAATCTGGATGTGCTCATTAATAGATATTGGCGTAATTCTGAACAAAATGTATTCTTCCTTTTCAAATTAAACCCGGAATTCTCAAGGTAACTATTAGAAGAGGCCAAAGCAACTTTATTATCGTCTTTATTATTGTTAGCTGTGAAGAAAAATGCTATTATCGTGTCGTTACAGTAGGACAGCTCGGTTTTAACAGCCGCGCGTGCTGTGGGCGTAGCTGTCGTATGCAAGGTACGTATGCAATATACCAGGGACTTTCCACGAGACGATTGTGCAAGGAACATGTCAGAAGAAAAGTCAACAACGCGCCAGGGGTTGATTTGCGCCGAAAGTTTGCGTTTGCACGAAATCCCTCCTCCTCCCCCGGAGTAATAACCGGACTTGAGCCCGCGATCCAATCGAAAACCAGTACCCGGTGGGCGGTCAACTTCAAAAAAGATATCCGACCTCGACGAGCTCTTAACCTGACCCCACGATATGGGCACGTGATACTGTTCAGCGGATACCTTGTTTTGACAGCTGTCAATTAACTATAACATGGAGGTCCACTACCAAAGATGTACCTATGGTAATGATGGTGCGTTCCCGTAAAGAGAGTTTTTCCGCATTCTGGCCGCGCGGAAATTGGAGCGAGAGCAAAAGCTCGACGAAGCAGGGGGTGGTGATGCGAGAGAGGACACGCTCCCCCGCAACCCCTCGATTTTGAAAAACGCCCACTGGTTTTCACGGTTGAGTTCATTTATTGATTGGCAACTTTGTCACTGACCTGAAATCATAATAGTGCTACATGTATCTGCATACTCGTTTGGAGGGCAATAAGTCAAATGTTCGTCTTAAGACCAGCTTTTCCTGTGGTTTAACTCTGGCCAAGAAAAACGACTCAGTAAAGGTAAGCGAGGTTGCCAAATAAGACTCTCAAAGATTGGTTGTCCTTCCCTGGTTCCTGTTTGATCTTCGCGCACGATTGATAATTAAAACAGCGGCTTAATGATTTAAAAAGCTCTCGCTGAATCCAGCGGGTAACAGAGTCACCAAATATTTAACCTCTAAAAGATGGTGTCTTCTGAGTAAAATCGAATACGTACCATCCACGTCAAGTCTAAAATAAATCTTCGCTGAGGCTAGCAAAATTTCACAAACCTTCCTCCACGACATTGTGCAAGTCACGCTCGAGTTATTCCTAGAATCATTCAAGCGAACTTGATACACTTGTCAATCAAGATGACCACGCCGCACTAATCAGGAGCCCCGTTCGTGGGCTAACGGGTTTTTCAAAATCGAGGGGTTTGCGAGCGAGCGTTTCCTCTCTCGCCCGGAAACCCCTCGATTTCAAGATTTCTGTCCACGGGACATCGAATCCTGCCATCTTGCGGCTGCAAGGCGCGTGAAACTATGGTCGCTAAATGCAAATTTGTTCTTTCAGGAACCTCACCAGTTGACTAAATTCACTCAATAGGTCCACTTAAACAATATTTGGCAGAGAACATTTCACTTCAAAGATCTAATTGCAACATTTTTGGACTTACAAACACTGTGGCCTTATTCGTTAACGAAGCCCAATTTTTTTCCGATTTAGGGTGTTCCTCCGGGCGTGTTCTCTCTCTATTTCAATTAGATCTTTGAAGTGAAATGTTCTCTGCCAGATATTGTTTAAGTGGACCTGTTGAGTGAATTTAGTCATCTGGCGAGGTTCCTTAAACCTTGTTGCTGTTGTTGTTGTCTAAAACGAAGCCGGTGACCCCCCATTTATTTACGTTTCTGACATAAATAACTCATCATCTTACGGTGGAAAAAGTCTCAGAAAAAAATCAATGATAGAAAATTTCGCGCGAACGTCCTTAAGGTTGCTCAATAGTCCCAAAATGGTAAAAATTTTCAGATGTTGGAAAAACGATTTTCGGTCGCAGGCTAAGCTTAAGGAAGAAATCCAGATCTTCGAGTTGCAACAACGTTTGAGCTAATGGTTCGATTAAAGAGGTTTTTTTTACCGTAGATATATTGTAGAGACTGAGAACAATTGTTGGAGAAAACGTAATTATGTACAATGCATACACAAATTATATTTTGAAAACTCGGAAAACCCAAGTTGTATATCAAATTTTTCTTTACTTGCTCTCGGGAACGTTCGGGTCCAAGTTTTGCCTGCACAGAACAAATTTAGCAAACTTTTTCCTTCATTTTAAAGCGATTTTTTGGCAAAGGATTTCGCTGTTACTGAAAACAGCTAGTTGAAGAGCCATTCTGAGTAAAACCTCTCGGCTTATCTAGATAAGAAACAAGAATTCACTTACCATGGTGGTCAGCAGCCATGACGCAGTGAAGCCAGCCTCCAAATACTATCAGAAGAGGAAGCGAAGGAAGAGGGAAACCCATCGTTCCGTAAAGTTTGTCAGGACAGTCAAATCGCTAATTTGCAGAGAACAGCTCCTTGTACAGAACTGAACTATGTCACAAGATTCTCCAAGGGCGTCAGACGGATATGCCGAGCACCAACATCCGTTGACTCATCCCTTACATCATATCTTATTTATACCATGTATGATTAATGTTTATTATTCCTTCTGTTTCTTCCGGTAGTGATCAAGTCATCTATCTTAGCTTATATTAAACTCTTACCCTGCTGGCCGTCAGATCAGGCATGGCATCAGAACTGTATGCTATACGCGCACGCCATAGCAAAATTTATAAAGAAAAGGAATATTGCACAAGGAGTACACCCCTTTTTTTATAAGAATATTGTTTTTTTTCCAGCCGAAGCTGAATAATCTTTTTTCCTGCTGATTTTAAGCTGAAAATATCATTGTGAAGATTCTTAGATTACAGCGCATGACTTTGCTGTTTTTTTTTAACACCTGCAGGCGTTTAAGTCTGATGACGCACACAACTTCTTGTATTCTTGTATTCTTGTCAAAACATCCGGCCTCGGGTTTAGTCTAAAAAAATATTCTTAAAATTTCGCAAATTACAGCCTCGATATTCTTATAAATATTATATTTTTATAAAAAAGAAAGAAAGAAAGTATCGAATTTGTAAATAGCTATAAGCCTCAAACAACAGGAATGATTTCCTCCTGAAGAAAATTGAATTTCTTGGCCACTTATATTGCCTTTTAACGAATTTTAAAAACATTTTGCTCCAGCAGTCTCGAGTTAGTTACACAACAAAGAAAGTTCAACGGATTCGAAGCAAATTTTTTTAGCGTTTGTGCAGCAAATAATCCGAAAATAAATAGCAACATTCAAGTAGCGGGTTCTCTCACAGCTTTTCTGTTGTTTAATTTTTTTGAGTGTTGCAAAAATATTTACAAGTCCTACAGTTCCATTAGGTAAATATTCTTTCAACTAACACATAGCGTGTAAATTAACCGCCTTTCGTTAATTTGTCCTTCACACAGGTGATTTTTACTCGTGTTGTTGTCGCTGATGGTAACAGCAGGAGATTTGTCATAATTACCAATTTAATGGGTTCTTAAAAGACACCTGAAGGTTCGCTTAATTATTACTGAAAGGCACCACGAAGCAAAATTACAGCGAGTGCAAAAATGTGCCGCAAGTTTTGTTAACAGCCATCATGCAAAACTGGCTGATGTTATCGGATCAGGATGGCTCCCTGTAAAGGAAAGAACCGAATGGCATCTATTAAGGACAACCCATAGAGCTTTATATGATACCCACTAGCTGAGCTATTTAACACTACAGAGACTGATTTGCATGTTCAGTCGCGTGTAAAAAAATTAGGAATTGATTATTGTCGGTAATTGCGAAATCGCCTCGACTACGCGTGGCGGGAAAAACAGGTCATGTGACCTAAGTTTTAAAAAAGGAAAAATTCATCATGTAACGACATTCGAAGCCAAGTCAATCAACAGTCGTAAGCATAAACATCAAGATAGCGATCAAAGGGATCTGACACTCAGGAACACAAATTGTAAGTTTCGAAATCGTTTGTCGCTTCGATTTAGAATGTTGTAAATAGTAATTTGTCTCGTAATTATTTCAAATTCAGTTGACTACGATGTAACCACGGACGCAACGAGCCGTGTAAACTCTAGTTCAAATAAATCTGACAACGTTTGATCCCTGGTGGGCTTATCCTCAAAATAAGTAGTGCCTTCAACCATAGGAGCGAATCAGAGACTTCCAGCTACCAGGAATCTACGCTCAAGTGCTACACCGCCACTGGTTGTGCTCTTTGAAACAGGAACATCTCAAGATTCAGCCTCCAGGTTATTCAACAGTCTACCAGATGACATCAGGCTTGAGTCTAATGTTAAAACATTTGGGAGAAAAACTTATTAGTTTTTGAAAACTAAAGCCGAACTCAGATTAGATTGTTTTGAATCTACATAATAAATTATTTTTTACATACTCGTGTTTTCCACATAGTTTTTACCTGCAAATTATACTGATACTGTATGTCTATATGTATTTTTAATTTTTAGTTAGCATATGATGAATGTAGAACTACTCTGTAGAAAAGTCATCATCTAACCGTTATTATTATTACTATTATTACTATTATTATTATTATTATAATTATTATTATTATGTTAATTGTGTCTAATGCTGGACAGTGAGGAAGCACGCTAGCTTTGCAACAAGTTCCCCTGCGCTGCAGGAAAGCTTAAAAGCTAAGAAGACATTATTTTGTCCCGTTTATTTTCGAGGAACGCGAGAATTGAACAATTGAATCTAGAGAGTCTGGGTTCTTTTTTCAAACCAGAATTGAAAGAAATATGTAATTGTAGTTTTTCTTGCCTGGGTAGTTACCTTTTGAACATGTTTCAAGAAAAAATATTACAATACTGTTCTTTGATAGCCATTCAGATGTTTTCTAAATTGATGCTTATACATATGTGTTATTGAACTAGGGTGAGATCTGGAGAAATGTTGGTTGAGTTTTTTTCGAGATTTTTGTCTTTTACAAGCTGGCTCTCAATATCATGGCGCGTTTTGATAAGTAATGGTAAGTAGGACTTCTTGTCGTCCAATTCGGTCTGTAATCATACGAGTGATAACAAAATCCGACCGGAGTCCGATCTGTTTATCACGACTATGATTACAGACCGAATTGGACGACACGAAGTCTCATTACCAATTAATTATAAAAGCTACAAGAGGAATAGCCAAGTTATGAAAGAAAGGGAAAATTTGCATTAAGAGACTGCCAAACGAGGCGCAAAATTAATTGTTTAAATGGACCAAGGTTGCGATAGGTTGATTTAAGCTACAACTTTGAATGTGTTTAGCTTATTGAACTGTCCGATAACAAATGAGCTTTAAATCTAAGCGACACACATTCACGAAAAATCGAAAATTGCTTTATTTGCTGCATTGTTTGACTCTGTGTTGAAATTTTACATTTTACGTTGTTTTACGGTGTAATAAAAAGCTTGAAAAGTTTCCAAAGTTGAAAAATTTCGAAGCGGCGCGGTCCGTAACTGGGGACAAAAAATGGAATAATCCGGACCGCTGGAGCGCGGGCGATTAGCCAATCAGATTCAAGGACCCCCGAGAAGCTAGAGAAAAAAATAAAGAAGTTTTCTTAGCTGTTGTTGTTGTTGACACCACGGAAGCAAAAGACGTTTCTCAAAATGGCCCCATACTCTCGTCTGAATTGCACATTTGTTGCAGCATATATGAAGGGGTTGATGGTACTACTCAAATAGACTAAGAACGCGTATGTAAGGTACACCCGTCGCGGCAAAGTGTGTTCCCCGCGAGCGGCGTCAATGTTATCCATGACAGAAACAGGAAGCCAACAACATGTGAAACCGCCCACTACTGCTGCTAAAGTCTTGGTCACTTTTGCTTCTTTCACGTTTGCTCTAAGTCGCTGGAGATCATTTGCGTTTGATAAACGTCGATTAGATCTAGACACAGTACGAAAGACTTTGGCGTAGCAGAATGTGATTATAGCTAAAGGTGCTGCGACGTAAACACACTCAAGAAAGACAGTATAAGCAATATTGCTTTCAAATGTGTACAAACACATCGCTTTGCCCGGCTGAAACTCAAATCCGCCGACGTTGAAGAAAAATGGAGGAACAGATCCAACGAGAGCTACGCACCAAACAACAGCAATGTACATCAAAGCTCTTCGTTTTTTGAACAACACCGTGTAGTTTTCTGATTTCACAACGCAGTTATATCGACTAACTGCAATTAATCCCATAGTCTGAAGAGACACCAGTCCAAATGTCAAAGCTCCGAAACCATGAAATCGGCAAAAACTCTCGCCAAACATCCAGCGGCCGTGAAACAGAGATACAACTGTAAAAGGCATACAGAAGATGGACATGAGAATATCGCTTACGCCAAGTGCTATCACAAACATGTTGGAAAGCGTACGAAGTCTCTGGCTTCTGTACACGGCGTAACAAGTTAGAAGATTGCCAAAGAAGGCCACGATATTGATAACAGCAAACAAAACTGTTTCGGTCCACTCTAGAGCTTTAGTTCTTGTGGCAAGCTCGACAGAAAGTGATTCATTCATGACTTCGTGATTCACGTAAGATGTAAAGCTTGCGCTGTAGTATTTCAGAGCTGTGTGAACCCTTAACACTGTTTAGCTGTAGTTAATTCGGATGTGCCTTCAAAAGAAAGATTGAGGACGTCCTGTTCGTCTGTTGGAGAATGCCAGGTACGTTTTTTAATCGAGGACAGAAAATTAACAGCAGATTATTGCTGATACCCGTCACGGTTGCCATTGAATTTTTCCACAAACAGTAAAATAAAACAACAACAAACAATTCAACAGAAATACTCGATTTTGATTGGTGGAAAGTAGGGGCACGTTGGGGTTTTCAGTTTTATGGTTCTGGTTATTTTCAGATCAGTTTTTCGGTTTTTGCACTTAAAATATCCGGTTTTTCTGTTTTGATATCTGTTGCTGTTTTTGATGTTCTTTTTAAGCATTCGGTCATCAGTTTGGTGATAAGAAAAGAAGTTTTTCGGATTTGGTTATTTGCTCAGTGCCTGGTTCCTAGACCTATTTATTTTACATCGGTCAATTCATGTAAGTTCACGAGCTGTGCCATTTAGATAATTTTTGATGCTCCAAACGCCGATGCTGCTGGCTAAATCAATTGCGTGTGAAACCCCTACAAGTCATTCCCTCGATGATGCACGGAAGAGCGTCAAAGTTTTATTTGTGGGCTAACAGTCTATGTGGAGCTAACCGACTTACATTCATGTGTTATACACGAATTAAAAAAAATAATTCCATTTGGAAATTATAGAGTTATCTTCTTTATTTCTGGAAGTGGAAGCGAATATTAGTTTTCATTCTCTAATGAGGGTTTTGCCTGGATACAGGCATCTATAACATTTAATTGCAGTTTTTGGGGGAAAAATCTGGCATGCGAGAGACTAACAGTAAGTTAAAAAGGGACGCCAATATATATAATTTCAACTGAAAATGCTCTGATCGCTCAAACAAGAAAATGTACATTTCTTTCGCTGGTGTATCAAGCTTGGTGGATTCAATTTTGTGAATTTGAAGTTTTAATCATTATGCTTGCGTTTTTTCGGTTTTCAAAGAAATCTTGAGCGGTTTTTCGGTTTCTAGTTTGCCTCAATGTCCCCTCCGAGATCAGAGAAATGAAACGAGAAGTGCTACGTAGGAGTTGAATTAAAAATTCTAAATTTAGCAACAACTAAGCCAGGAAAACGATAAGAATATTGCCGAGATCTTTTAAAGACCTCAGTTGTGACTGAAATACTCCAAGAAGTCAGGGTTTCGAAGTCTTGCGGGTTTTCTAAATCTTGTTATTGTTTACTCAACGGAATAGCCTTATTCAAAATTGCCTTATATTCTCGTCTAAATCGCATATTTGTGGCACCATATATGAAGGGTGCTACAATCCTGGACAAAAGTCCTTGGGTCACTTATGTATCTGTGTTTTAAAACTGAAGTTTGAAAAAAACGCTGCTATATCCTTCAAAAGCACGTTGCTGTCCCCCCTCCCCACCCAACACAATGTTGAGAATCAGTTGAAACTGCAGGTACTAGTTTTCAACTTTCTATGAGGGTGGGGGGCGAGGTTAGGTAGGTGAAGTAGTATTCGCGTCTGGCGTGTGCGCAAAAGCGCTGAAAGTGCAAATTTGTCCCAAGACTTTTGTCCATGATTGTAGCTTGCCATAATAGTGGAGGGGCGAAGAACAAACAAGAGTGTAAGCAGGAATAACGACATTAACTGTTTAACTTCCGGCCTGTCACTGTCGTTTATTTAATATTTTTACGCATTTATTTCAAGATAAACGAATCACTTTTATATGTGTACAATTGTGCATGCACAGTTCTAGCCAAGGAGACTAGAGATGCGTAAACTAGCTTTAGGGAAACATTAAAGTTGACGAGTCCTTACTAGGATGAAACAGCTGCCTTAGGGGCCGACACTATAGTTTTTCTTTACAATTTTAATACACAGTCGAGCAAAGACAGGAGACGGGAATAAATGAAATTGTCCACAACCTACAGACAATGTTCCTGAAGGAACACAAAATTCTCAAAGAAATAATAATCATGGGAAAATGTGATGGCCTGTAAGGATAAGATATATTATGATGAGTTGGCTATAAGATATAAACACTGCTACTATTTTAGGTTGTATATGTCACTCGCGCAAGAAAATCTTCCTTGTTTTCACCTCTGATCGGTTGCCTACTACGTAAATGGTTTGAATATTCATTGTACCCTAACGAACACATGTTTGTGGTGCAATATTGCGTGACAGCACGTAACAGTTGGTGACAGCACGTAACAGCGCGTGACAGCACGTAACAGTTGGTGATAGCACGTGGGAGGCGTGGTGGCCTCATGTTTAGCGCGCTGGACTCCAGATCGAGCGGTCCTGGGTAGAGCCCTGGGCAGGGACATTGTGTTGTGTTGTGTTCTTGGGCAGGCACTTTACTCTCACAGTGCCTCTCTCCACCCAGGTGTATAAATAGATGCTGGCGATCTTTCTAGTATAACAGCAGTAACAACAATGATGTTATAATGTCAAAATGGCTTTGTGGTGCACTATAATAGCGAACTCCCAAGAGGGAGGCCAAGACCGCCCTAACGCGCTCAGGTGGGCGTTATGACTTTGCATGTGCGACCGCAAATTTTAAACGTGAGCAGAATGCATTGCGATGCCAGCGAGACAGGCGAATTCACTTCAGAGAAACCTTCGCAAACTCATTGTTTGGTTATTTTGTTGAAGATACTTTGAATAGAAAATAGATCGACCTTCTCGTACCACCAGTGTGATTAATACCTCGTAGATGGTACTCGTGATGTTTGGAAAACACTCAAATTGCACTCGTCTAAAGACCTTGTGTTTTCTCAGAGGAAACTGTATTAGAGCTTTTGATAAAAGAGCTTTTGATTTATGGTGAATGCGATAGCCGCTATGCTTACTATAATAACAGTTGTCACCTTTTCTCGTTTCACGCAATCATTAGACGTTTTCGTCTGTACACGAACTCCTTTTAAACTTGGAAAATCTAAGTCATAGGTATTGGTGGGATATTCACTCCATGCTTCGCTCTTTCGCTTCCTGTTCTTGATATTTTGACAATCCGCTGACCAATGTAGAAGGCTTTCAAAGTCGTGGCAAAGTTCAAATTAAATAGCAGTGGATGTAAAACGATTTCCTCATCATTATCATTATCATTATCATTATCATTATCATTATCATTATCATTATCATTATCATTATCATTATCATTATTATTATTATTATTATAATTATTATTATAGAATTTTCGCATGAACGTCTCCATGAAGTTGTCAGGTTTCAATGTAATCGACTGCTGAAAAAGAAGTTTTTAAAAATAAGAAAAAGACAAAAAAAAAAGGACAAATATGATGAGCTGTATGAATTTTCTAATGACCCAAACCATCATTGAAATTTTTAGAAGAGAAACAGACGGAAGCATTGAGGAAAATTCGTACGATGTGCTTCGCTTTTATTTATACGGTACTATAAATAAATACCGTATGTCCATGACAAAATGCATGATATGAACAAATAGTTGATAAACAGAAGAAAAGATATTACATAGGGCTAGGGTTTCTGCAGTCACTGATATCGCCCTGGAAAGGGAAGAAATTATAACAAAGGAAGCAGTTTTCTCTTGAATGTCTCAAGTAATTCGCGATTGCATTGTTTTCCCATTTCCACAAGTAGTGATTGGTTTAAAAAACTCACACTACTTTCTCGATGAGGAGAAGAAGTAAATACAAAACCTTGCATCTTGTTTTGCATCAAGTTTTTAAAAGGCACGTGTGTATACGGAGAAAATGAGATATATATACCCTATATTGATATCAACATTATTTGATTTCTTACTCCCTGCTAGAGCAATAACAAATCACTTGACGACTGGTTCGTCGGGAAAATCAGCATTTCTTTTCTCTCGAATCTGTTTTCATACGTTTTTCTTATTTGTGGCTTGAGACATGGAAAGAAAAGGAGACTGAAATTTGGGAGCGAGAGAGAAAGGGCAGAAGATCTGCAAGGAGTAAGATTTGGAATTCAAATTAATAAGGTTTAGTCCTTCAATGCACAAAAGTGTTCTGAAAAACTCGATACTTGGCACGCCGAAATGTTTTTTAGGCCTCAACATTGAACAGGATGAATGAAGGACAATAAGAAATAGGAAAACATGTCCCAAATTTTGTGTCTGCATACATTCCTTCATTCAAGCTACGTAAGCACAAAACGCTACCCGAGGGACACCCGGTATAAAACCCTCTGGCATGCGTTTAAACTAGGGAAAGAAAAATGTCGGGATCACTAAGAGCGAACTTCCTGCGGTGATCTGCACAACGGCTGTCTTCGTCGCGACAATGAAAGTGATACGAAGGTAGCACTTCGCCTTCTTTAGGTGGTTCCTAACCTCTGAACACCAATCCTTGCTCACTCCGTAGTCTTCCTCAAGTTGTTCAACAATTTGGGTCATTCTTTGGAAACCTTCGGCACCGTCAGCGGATACATTGTCCAGTCCTTGCAAAGACTTACGCTGAGACGCTTCCCTCAATTTAAGGACGCAGTACATTGTTGCACGACTTAGTGGTTGAAAGCCATCGTCTTCACAAAATACCACATACTTATACCACTGATGACAAGCGAAGAAGTCGTATGGGTACCCAGGTTAAAAATATTTAAATAACTCTATTGATAAATACCAGTTCTAATTTAAAGGAAAAAGTTATGAGAATAAAATAAAAGTTGTCTGTACGACGAAGCATGCCTTCACTGTTTAGACTGAGTCCTAAACCTTTTTTAGCATGTATCCGAATATCTTATGACGATAAGCCCGCCTCCCACCCCACCCCGCGCTGTACTGTTTTTACTCAGCAGCTGGTCAGCGGTCACGTTTATGGGGTAAACATGGCGATCACTTCCTGATTAGCGTCCTTGTCGATCAGAAAATCAAAATACCAGCGTGATATTGCCTCAAAGATAAAGCAATTATGTTATTTGATTCGTACTTCACATTCGAATCGAAGCTTAGGTGGCACAGGTTATTTCTTACGGTGGAATCGACGAGGGGAATTCGAACACTAGTTGTAGTGTTTGAATTTTTGGAAGAAATGGTCGCATGGGGATGTAGGAATGGTAAGTTTAATGAACAATTTCAAATTTTTCCGCTAGAATTGAAAGTAAAGTTCATTTGAACGCTTTTGCATGTATTTCTGACGGTTTTAGATCTACCTGCTCGATATATATCTGCTACGCTTCATGTTGACAAGTCCCTCAAAATGGCGGCCAAACTTGGAGATTGCCGAAAATTAGGTAAGTTCACGGAGTTGCAAAGTTTTAGTAAAGGTCTGTAGTTACCTTTTCTATGGCACTTACTTCCTAGCTATGTTAGTTGGATCAGTTAAGAACACCTCACTTTTTCAAAAATTTACCTTGAATTTGATCGGTCTTCGCGTGTGTGACTTACAACACATAAGAAATGAGCTAAATCTGTGTCTCAAGCAAAATCGACCGGACTGCTCTTACAGAGACACTCTCTTAATTTTTTGGCCATTTGACGATTAATGGTTAACCCCATTGAGACCCTCTCGTATCACTGACAGTATTGTTTGGCAACACGAATTGAAGCCACGTGTTACTCAGAGTCAGAGACACTCAATCCCAACTTTGAACGGCTGATAGAAACACGGGAAGGGGAGAAGTGAAGCGTGAAGGATATTCACGGTTCTGGCAGTTTCTGTGTTGCCATTAGAGTCGTTAACATTCTCATCATCTAGATGATTGGAAGATAAACAAACCACTGCGCACTGATATCTACCAGCTGATTTGTCAGTTAGACATTGCCTGACTTAAATCAAGCTTAATATATAGATTAAGGCCAGCCTGAAAGCGTAGCTCCTGGGCCGGTTGTTCAGAGTCCGATTAAGCTAACCCAGCAAAAAATAGAATTTTGATTTCAGGTTTGTAACTTTGCGGTGAGGTTTTCTGTATATTGTTTGGCCTTCTGTTTTGAGTTTTAATAATTAGTTAATTATAATTAACTGCACAAAAGCTGGTGCCTCTTTGTCTGCTGCCTCTTTGTCTGGATTCTAATTCAGTTGTTGTTCCCCGCTTGTAAAACAGATACCACAGGGAGGTTACGTGGATTTAGATCCTTTGAATTTCGAAAATTCAGCGTGTCCGAGTTCTGGAAAAATAAAAAGTTCACCTGGCAAAGTTTGCATTTTTTATTTTTAATTTGAAAAATACATCTTTTCTACAAATAAGGCACCATTCTACGATCAAAAGCCATTTTCTCTTGAAGACAAATTTATCTTACAGTTATAACAATTGACCTTTAAAAAAGCTTTACCCGTAAAAAAGGCTAACTGATCCATAAGAATATTTCAAAGGTATTTGCATTTGTTTTGTTTCACCAAGTTCCAAAAGCCGCAAGATGTACGTTCATGAAAACAGATCTACTGAAAACAAAGCTATGACCTTGGATTTTCTGCAGGAAATTTGCAATGAAAGCTTAGCGTGAAGAGTTTCCGTCTGTGAAAGCATTCGGGAGCTGAAACAAGAACGACGGAACCAGCAACGAGAACATCACCAATTAAAATGGTTTAATGAGCAAAACAGTGGCTGTGCACGTGCGTTACAAATCTTTGTACATATCACAGCCGTCCTCTGCAAAACATCTACGTGAAATGACCAAGTTCTGCGTGTTTTTAGGAACGGGAGCCACGACTGCTAATTCTTCGTATTTCCCGATGAAACTGATCACTGGTACTACAGAGTTAATTTGAGCCGGTTTTTAGACCGGGCACTGTACAGATCTGGATAATGACGAAACTAAAATGTAAATTCATTTTTCAGCCCTGGGCGTCGCCGTCATTGCTTGAGCTCCCTAGTGTCACCCAACAAAACGATCTCACGTTCTTCCCATTGCAATCCATTTCCATCCTGGCCATAATTACTTAAAACTCACTCTCTACCGTGTTCCGTTTTAATTCGATGACTGCGCTACAAAATTAAACCATTATTATTGGGCGTCCCGTGATCAAGGAGTTGTACATCGTCTTGAAATCTTGTAAAAAAGAAATTATTGTTAAAATGCGGTTTACTGTGGAACTTGGCACTGAAGACATTTTTTTACAACATTATACATCATAAATTTAAAGTAACAGGCTATTTCTACTAAATAATTGCTGCAGATTTTCGACTTGTAAATTAAATTGTTTACCAGACTTTTTAATTTGTTTTTTACAAATCTGGAAATCACAATTATATAAGTGGTGAAATATGACCACGAAAAACAAAAAAGTGGTTTCAAGTGACTGACAAACTTGAGAGTCTTAAAAAACCTTTTGACTTTTTGCCACAGTTTTCATACAAATTGTATTAGCAGTAACAAACAAAGAATCGGTCACACACGATGAATAAGATTACAATTGTGATGGTGAATTCAAATACTTGGTTTCTATGGAAATCTGACAACACATCCCTTTTCAGCCTACCTGGTCCTAAATAAAATCCAATAAAAATCCACCAAGAAAACGAATTTATCGTTTACTTATGTTAATTTACTCACCCGTAAAATCCTTTTGAACAAGAACAATTTCAATTCATAAAAACACATTATGTGGTTGTGAATAACAAGTTCTAAATCTGGCAAGAAAAATCTAAAAGCTATAGGAGTTAACTACAGGGAAAATATTTGTAAAAGAATATCTAAACTGTGTCAAGAAACTTGTATGAAAAGGTTCTTGTGTGGACGCCAAAATACTTTTTTTTTAGCAAATAACAAGCTTAAGAACTACGACGTAAGACTTACTAACCATACTTCTTAAAAAAAATACAAGCTCCTGAGAATAATTTGAAATGCTTTGCTAGAAGATATTTTCTTTCTGTCGACGAACGAATGTGAGGTAAAGACTGAATGATACACAGGACTGAAGCCAATTGTGTGTCACGCTCACGCAATGCTTCCAGAAGCGCGAGGTCTTGAAGTAGGGGTCTTGAAAAAGAGAAACTGGCGAGCTGCCCCTTGTGTAGAATTAATCAGTAAGGACCCGGACAAAGCGAATTGGAAAAACTCCACTCTTTCCTGGCTGGCCCTCAACTTCGCCAACCTGGACAAAAAAAGGAAGAAATGGAAAGATACAGTTAAATCCAGAGGCAGTTGTTGACTTGGCCGCGTGTTCACGCCGAAGCGTTAAACAACAGTCAAGTTCCATTATCTCTCCATCACTAAGACTCTGAGGTCCTTCTTGTTACTGGTTGCCCGGGGAATTGTAGTTTCAAGTTAAAAAGCAGAGTGGAGAGATGTAAAGAGCAGCGAACACGATCACCCCCCGCCCCCTCCTCCCACAAATACAACCGTTTTTATATTAACCCACCACTCGGCGTACTCCCCACACCCTCCCACACAAACCGTTGTACTCACCTTCCACTCAGTGTCCTCTCCCTCCCCCACAAATACAACCGTTGTTCCACTCACCCACCACTCGGCGTCCTCTCCCTCTCCCACAAATACAACCGTTGTTCTACTCACCCACCACTCGGCGTCCTCTCCCTCCCCCACAAATACAACCGTTGTTCTACTCACCCACGACCTCGGCGTCCTCTCCCTCCCCCACAAATAAAATGGTTGTTCTACTCACCTACCACCTCAGCGTCCTCTCCTTCCCCCACAAATACAACCGTTGTTCTACTCACCCACCACTCGGCGTCCTCTCCCTCCCCCACACATTATGCGTTGTTGTACTCACCCACCACTCGGCGTCCTCTCCCTCCCCTACATATTATGCGTTGTTCTACTCACCCACCACTCGGCGTCCTCTCCCTTCCCCACATATTATGCGTCGTTGTACTCACCCACCACTCCGCGTCCTCTCCCTCCCCCTTCACCAAAAGAATGTCTCCTTCTTTGAATGTAAGTTCGTCATCGTTATCCGCCTCGCAGTCGTACAGTGCCTGCACTCGACGAGGCAAGCCAGACGCAACCTGGACACCGAAAGATAACAAAAATGTTAAAGCTTGCGAAGAAATGACTGGCCAACACACCAGTCATTTCCAACAGCTGTGACGAGCTAAGGAATGCTTAATCAGTTCTAAAGGCCTGGAAATTAAAACTGCCTGTCCTCTTCTTTTGTAATTCATGGAAGTTGTTTGGGTCGTCACACAACGTTTATCTCTTGGTGACGTAATGCGTGACAACTCTAGCACAACGTTTCTCTTAGGGAAGAAATGCAACGTTTAGGAAACGCGTGGTGAGACGTTGTGTAAAGTCCTAAATGTAAGGTTAAGTTAAGGCGTTGCGTGACAACTCAAAATAAACGCAATTGGCAAAAACTTTGTGTCGCGGAAGACCTAAGAATTAAGGACTAATAAAGGGGCTTTTGTAATTCCAAAACGTTTCTTTGTCAAGCCATTACTTCTGCACCTCTCAAACTCATTAATAATTCATCAAGTTTAAACAATGGAAATCATGACCGTGACGGTGTTTGGATATGTGATTTAATTGGCATAGATTTTTACGATTTTATTTCGCCGTTATCTCCCTAGGTTTAGTTTCGATTGAGAAGATTTATCAAACACTCAAGACAGTGTTTGACCACATTTCCAAACACCTCGAAGTTCGTCAAAAATACTCCGCTGCGCGTCGTATTTTTCACTCTCTTCTCGGTGTTTGGAAATGTGGTCAAACACGGTCTTTCGTGTTTGATATATTACATACCACCACTCCGGGTGCTCTTGGAGGTAGGTCTGGAATGGGACTTTCTGGAACAGCCGCATCCAATTCGTCGACAGGTTCCGTTTTATCGTCGCTTTCTGTTTCGACGCTTGCTGAAGATGCAAGCATAAAAAAGTCGTGATAAAATATATTCTTAGGGTAGTCCAGTTGTAGCTCTCACTGTCACACAACGCGCGTAGCGTTACGTGATAGATACAGGGCGAGAACTGGACTATCATGTCACGCGAGATATTCGAAGCTAATTTTTTTTTTGGTCCTGTGCGTTACAAGTTGCGCGAAACGTCACTTAGTGTAAAAACCTCGATCTTATGCATAAAAACGCGATGCCACGACCATCTCGTTTGATTCTACTTCGGGCAAAGCTTGCTGTGACAGAAGTGTTGTATGACGTACTCACTTCAGGGCATGGAACACAAGCCGAAGTAAGTTCTCGCTCAACTTGTATTCCATCAAAACTGCACGACATATTGAATGAAAAATTGTGTGGCGTAACATACAGTGCGTTTATGACAGTACGTTTAACATTAAAACAAAGTGGCTTCTTTACCTCAAAACAATACTCTTTATTTTTCTCACGTATTTCAAATTTCAAATTTAAAAAAGTGCCACCCACCTTTAGAAGAACTCAGTTCTGAACTCACTCGAGGGGGAGGACGAGGCAAACTGGCAGACCTATCATCACAAACCACCATCAACATCTTATAATTATGATAACTATCATTAAACTTCACTCTACAAGACACGAGTACAAAAGTCACTGATATTTATACTCCAAAAAACAGGTTGAAAAAGTTTTCTGTGGACATGTCATTGGTTCTGACCGCGGAGAGGGACACATACAGTTTAAAATTATCTAATGGAAATTACTTGACGCGCACGTACCACGAGTGCGTGACTTACGTGTGATAGTATTGCGTGACTTAGGAATACCACAGATTGCGTGACATAAACCACTGACCTGGATGATGTTATCTCCCCATTTTCCAGTAACGGCGATGATGACTTTACTCGTACAGATAAAGACCCAGGTTTCAAAGGTCTGGGAGGAGGACTAGGTCGAGCCTCTTCCTGCTTATCAATAGGTGATGAAAGCTTTTTCTCAAAAGGGGGCTTGGATTCCTTTCCCAAAGGGATGTCCTCGCCAAAGGGTGCTCTCCCCTCGGATTTTGACCTCCGGTGCGTGGGGAGAGGGGGCGCGGGAGGTTTTATCTCCGCACCAGCGCGTTTAGGGGCGGGAGGAACAGGCGGGGTTCGTCGATTCGCTGCTTCAGAAGGCCGGCTCTTGACTTCAGGAGGCGAGGGTTTGGTAGAAGTTGCGTCTGGATCATCAAACTTTGGTTTGGCAGGTAATGGGGGTAGCGGCACATCGATACCGAATCGCTTCTCCCGACTGACGGAGGAGCAGCGTATTGGAGGGATTGGAGGAGGGGAGTCGGACTGGTCAGCACCTGCTCCGTCAGGCCTGGAAAGAGAGGAACACAAAACCGTAAAAGATTCGTAACTTTTTTAAATCTAACTTTTCAAATAATCATTACAACATTTCTATTAACAGCAAAAAGAAATTTTACAAACAACTATCATTTACATTAATTGCAACAACAACAACAACAACAACAACAACAACAAAGATTTAAGCTTTTACGACTTTTAATGGCTTGGCATTTGATCGAAACACTAGTTCCCTAGAAACAGTCCCCAGTTCGAGCTTAAACTGATTGAAAATGCAGTTTTTAAAGAGATGTCAATTTGTACCAAGAGTCGAAACTATCAATGTCAAAATACGGCAAACAATGTCAATTTTGCTTAGCGTAATGCATTCCCGGTATACCTGTCGGCAAACTGATTTTAGATTTGAAATAAATTCTCGCCCTCAACCTGTAAACCTCGAAAAGAAATTTCCCTTAGGAAGGGGAGGGAACAGATAAACGAGTGTTTTTTTATGATATACATGTTTCAAACTCACGTTTTGTTTTTAGGTCCGTGACCAAACGTGCTTGTAGAACTGAACGTGCTTTCTGGCGCCGTCGAGGGAAGGAACATGCTCGCGCGCACGTTCACAGCTACTGTTTCCACATTTGTTCCCGAGGGGCGGGTGGGTGCTCTGCGCCTCACAACCGACGGGGACCCCCCGGGTACCTTGTCAGCTGCCGATGATTCACTTCCTAGGAGTGTTAGACCTGATACCAAGGGACTCATCCCTGAAAGCCCCTGCATTCCCTTCATGTACCCCCCTCCTGGCAGAATCATTTGACTGACAGGCCGTGTCGGTAAGTGGCGGCGATGACGCGGAGGAGTGGGAGGACTGGAACGAGCCTAAGATGAAGACACACAAAAGTTATCGTTGAAGAAAAAATATTTTACCAGAGAAGAGTTGTAAATCTGCGAAATCAATATTCACGTTAATTTCCCTGCAGGCTGGCTGCAAACTTTGCAAAATCTAATTTTGATTCTATTTTGTGCAACATCGTTCGAGGATTTGCACTCGCAAATCTTTCGTACCAGTCTTTCCTCGACGAATCTGCTGAGAAGCGAGGCGCCTTCAGTCACCAAGATCCCTAAATTTTTTCAATGCTTTGTATGTTCAAATGTTGTTTATAGCTTTAAAATAGCAACTGGTGGGAGGCAGACCAGTTGGCGATTTACAAGCATGACCGAGGAGCTGAACTAAGGTTTACCGAGAAACAACTCCAGCTTAGTGGTCAGAGCGGGACTTCGAATTTCAGGTAGACTAATTAATACCAGCAACCGTTTCATTAGCCCCGAAAGTTGCCCGCTTGATTTTAACAGACTTTCCATCTCCTGTGTGTTTCGTTTAATTTTACCTTTGCCTCCGCTTTCGAGTCATTCAGTCCTTCATCATCACTAAACTCGGGTTTTATGTCCAGTAGTTCTAACGGATTATCGTAGATTCCATCAACCTGAAAAATAGACAATTCATGAAGAACTGTTGGGCACACAGACTATCAACTAGAGGGAAACCATCTTTGCAGAAAGTGTTGTTGTTCATTCTTCGCAAAAACACGATTCTTTTATCTTTTGTAGACTTAATACCTACCTTATAAACAGTTGTGACAATACATAAGGCATATTTATGACAAGACTCAATACTTTTCCTTCTATACCTCATACGAAAACATATAAACGAACTGAGATTATGGACTGCTCCAAATGTGTGTGGTTGTAAGGCAGAGTTCATGGGTTTAGATCTCGTTGAGGTCCTGAATTTGTTTCAAGCTTGTTCGCAACGGAGAATCATTTCTTCATTTCATTTTTCACTCTTTCCGCAGTACAATCATAAGTTATGCTTCAAGATATGAATTAACGAGTCACTTTTTAAAAGAAGATATATGCCACGTTTAATGAAAATGAATTCTTACCGCGTTGAGGCCCCAGTCGATCTTGACATTCTCGCATGGCACCATCTTTCCAGAAGCACTTGATTTCAACTGACAAAATACAAAAACAGGACCTTCTGTAAAATAGAACTCTACACAAGGACAACTACGAGGCAGTGCGCTGATGAAAGTGCAACTTCTCCTTACAATGCCATTTCATTTCAAAGAGATAGGTGGTAAGAATAAAGGAAGTCATCTAATCAGTATGAGATGTTGTCTGGAGTCAACAGTAAATTCCCATAACCGACTTCAAATTAACTTAATAGCAGTCAATAAGGAGAATTTGAAATCAGATCTGGAACTGAAAGGGTTAAAGTCGGTCAATTTTTTTCTTTTGACTCACTCAAACCAAACTATTATTTTCAAGGTATTTTTCAGGTATCACAGCTCCTATTTCGCCATTAAGGAAGCTTCAACAGCAAATTTGCATCTTGAGAAATTGTTTGCCGTTCGCAATCCTCCCAAATCTTTCTCAATCTTAAACATTTTGTGTCATTTTAATTTATATTCATCTGTTTGGTGCTTTTGTACCTTAAGTTGCGATGCATAAGTTTTAAGTTTCATTCTTCCGCATCAAAGATAATACTGTAACTTGCATGAGTAAGTTAACAGATGCTGATGTAGAGCGAGAAATAACACCTCGGGGAGGAGGTAGGGAGTTAGGTGGGCCCTCCGTAGGGTAATATATCATTCACTTTGTGTAGGTAATCAAATGATTTCGAGTACAATTTAAAATATATAATCGCGAGTAAATTTTCTAAAAGACTTTCTCAACTTCAACTTTTTACACTCGATTTCAACTTTCTGCACAGTTTGGGATTAACTGACGTGCTCTCAACCAATCAGCATGCTTGCATGTATATTATTAAGCAAGTTGTGTCACTCACCAAGTCTATAGATTCTGTGTGTTCCAATTCTTTGGAAATAGCAATTGGCGTTTTACCATCGTTATTTTCTGAAAATGAAACACGACTGTTATTTATCACACTCAAAAGACGGTCGGGGCAATAAGTATCAGTTGAAACTAGAAAGCGTTCTGAGCCCGCGATTGTTACCGAAGTTCTGAACGAATACCATGACGTCAGCTGGGTGTCCAGTTGGGTGCTATCAACTGAGTATACGTCACTGTTGCTAGGTAACATTCTCACTGAAGACCGCGGGCTCACAGTCGATTCTCACAGGCGACATTTCTATCGAGAACACTGTTTAATAATTAGATTATGAGCTCGAGATTTCTATGAGATGATGGTTGATGAGGCCGAAAGCCGAATCAACTATCACCTCATAGAAATCAATAGCGAATAATCTAATTGTTTTAGTAGAATTCTTACTATAATTTACTTCAAATAACGGTTTCCAATTATTTCTTTACGTATTAGTAAACTTTGCGCCTGAAAAAGATAGCTTGGATTAAGTTGTCATTTAAAATTGAAGTTGTGTGCACGCTAAAATTGAAGTTGTGTGCACAACTTTTTTAAAAGTCAAGAAACCGTAGATGACCTTCCTTCAGACTTCTCAGGAATATAATTACCCATTTGCATCACAATTTTCCTCTAAAACTTTGGAAAAACGAAAAAACGTCGCCATTTCCTAGACGACCTCCAGCCACTGCACACTAATGGCTGATAGTGTTCAATGGCTCAGCCAAATCAGATTGCAGCATTTGCATTAGTATACTAGTAGAATTCTACTAATTCCGATTACAAGGGGCAACTAGTTGTTATAGTGAACATACCTAAACCAAGACTATCTGTGGCACCAGCTCTCAACAGAACTCGCATACATTCTGTTTTACTGGAAATGGCCGCCAAATGGAGCGCTGTGTTTCCATCTTGATCTGTTACATTGACATCATTACTGAAACGAAAAAATGAAACAACAGAAGTGAGTGGAAGCAAGGAGGTAAGGTAGAGAGCAAGCAAACAAACTAGTTAGTAAGGACACTTGGCCAGAAGGATGGGTCAAAAAATTATAAAGACAAGTCCTCAACGACCCTTGACGAGGAGTAGGGATGGCGCAGTCGCTTCCCACCAATGTGACCTGGGTTCGATTCCGGCCCGGTGCCATATATGGGTTGAGTTTGTTGTTGGTCCTCGCTTTGCTCGCAGGGTTTTTCTCCGGGTTCTACAATTTTCCTCTCTCCACAAAAACCGAAACTCGAACAGGAAAGAGGACTCGCATGAAAACCAGCTAAGGCTGATGTGGCTTCCTCTCTAAATACTGTAGTTTATTTTATTTACTTTATTTAAGTCCAAGAACTGAAGGAAGGAATACGGATGGATGCGTTAAAATCAAAGTGGTGGTGACTGCTTTCTGGTAATGGTTGCAAAATAAAAACGCATCAGGACGAGTTACGAGACGCGAGGAACTCATCAAGAGAGCATTCAGTCTCCATGTTGCAAACTGTAACTTACCAATTCTGCGCTAAGAAGTCGACGATATGAAGTGAAGTTAAGTCTTCCTGCTCAACAGCTACATGGAGTGCTGTGGAATTACTTGGCTGAACAAAAACAAAATCAAAGGGAAAACAGAAGGTTATTACATGTTTGGAAATTTGTATAAGTCTTGTTCTTTCGGAGCGACCCATTTTTAGCAAAAACGGTCTGGCTTTACAGGGTAAACGTTTGTGTTCTAACAAACAATATAATAGAACACCGTAAAATTTAAAATTTTTAATTATTTTTGCTTGCTTATGGAAACGTATGTGACTACATTTGAAAGGGATGTTATGTCTGTCTGAAACATTTTGGGTGCATAATAGAACACCTCTTAACATAACGACATCAAAAACAATCCAAGTTCTTCAGTCGTTAGATGAACATCCCGAGTCTCGGAGCATAAGCTAACAGGTTATGGACCACTGTGTCAGAAGCTAAATGGGTTAAGCAAGCGGCGAGCAAGCCCTCCTAGAGTAGAGGCTGAAAAAGTCTGAGATACTCCTTCCCTGTAACCACTACTTCCAGAGGATAGCTACAGTACCAAGGAAACTTGATCGCAGGCTGGGGTTCTGCTGTATACAGTCACCACTATACATAGTCTATGAGCAGGCTACCATTTCCTCCACGGGCCGCCTTGCATACGGTGGCTGCGCCCGTAGTACGACAGGCGGTCAAAACCGAGCTGTCCTACCGGAACGACACGAAAATAGTCTTTTATTCGAAGCAAACAAAAAATAAAGACAATGCTTAAGTTACTTAAGCCCCCTTTAATACTTATCTCGACTCTCTGGGTTTAATTTGATAAGGACCAACATTTTTGTTCAAAATAACACAACTATTATCCTACCTGACGACACTTGACGAACTACGAGTGAAGTGCGGGCACGGGCGACCCATTTTTGGCGCCAAATTAAAAGCTTAGAGACAAAAAATGTTACATATTTTTCCCTTTTTAAATCTATTTTTTTTTTTAGAATTATAAATCCCTTTTGGTAAATATTCAATGCCATCTCCAACGAGAAAAGTTGCCCGACTTAAATGCCTTTTCTGTTAATACACTGATTGGTCAATTCAAATTCCAGGCGTACCAGCCGTGTGCAAGGCGCTCTCGGCACGCTTCTCTCGCCCTAGTTTCTTTTCTTCGCCCTATAACCCAAGCAACCAAGATTCTGTACCCAGGCTACAACTACACGTGACCTATGTGCACTAAGGAGTAGATTAGACACTTACATGACCAGGAAGTGGTGTTGACAGCTCCACTCCCTCGGCAAACGCTTGTAAAACAGCTAAAATATCCCTTGATTTGACAGCTTGGTGGAGCTCCTGCGGAGGACAACGACAAGTAAAAGTCAACTTTATCACTCAATATCTACAAGGTAGGTTTTCGACAAGGGAAGAAAATTGAGGGAAGAAAATTGAAGGACCAAAAAGAAAACCGTCGGCGAGTGGGAACATCGTACAGCGACTTCAACTCTAGCCTGTTTAGCAAGCGCTCCGTGTAGGAGAGACCGAACGAGCAAAGTCTGGTCGCGCGAAAATTGGGGCGAGAGCAAAAATCGACGGAGTCGGGGGTGGTGGGACGAGCGAGGAGTTTGCTGGCAAGCGTTTTCTTGCTCGTCCCGCTTCCTGCTTCATGGATTGTTTTTTGTGTTTGCTCAAATTTGCGCGCTGCCAGAAGACATAAAAAGCTCTTCATTCGAAGGGGAACGCTTGTTACGCAGGTTACTTCAACTCACATGCTGATGCACGACGCGAGGTCTGAAGCGTGTGCTTATCTAACCTTGGAAAGATACAATAACACACTTACCTGGAGTATTTTTTCTGTATTATCGCCCGATTTGATTGCGTATTTATGCTGAATGTACTTCGCTCGTATAAATTCCTTTCTTTCATCCCTTAAAAAAAAATAAATTTGCTCATAATTTGCCTGCTTCAGAGATTAATGGGAAATGTGAACGAGAGCTAAATGTGTGAACACTTCCAACAACAGACATGAACATGACCAACTCACATTTTACTTGAAGCTGTGGGCTTTTGATCGTCATTTAAAGTTGCTTCCATTATTTCATTAAATCCGCCATTTCCTACAGCTTTTGCTTGCTATAAACAAGAAAGAATACCATCATAAGCAATTCAGTTTGTACAACAGAACAGAAACACAAAAAGAACACAAAAACCAAACGTGAAAACGTGAAAACAGACGAGAACTCACTAGTAATTCAACAGTGCCTAGTTTGTCGAGTTCTATGGATCGTATTCTAGAGATGTGCACTCCCATATCTCGATGAATTCCTGAACACTCAATACACAGTAACACGCCGAGGTTTGTCGCTAACCATGTGGGATCTGTAGAGAGATTACAACCAAAAATTTATTGCTTTTCTTAAAGTTAGTGCGCTCGACTTCGGATCGAGTGGTCCGGGATCGAGCCCATTGTGCTGTGTTCTTGGGCAAAACACTTTACTCTCACAGTACCTCTCTCTACACAAGGTGTATAAATAGGTACCGGCGAAATGCTTCGGGTAAACTTGCGATGGACTAACCAAACTTCGCATTAATAGCCATGAATAACAAAGGCCAACGCGTAGAATAGAAACGCGTGCACCTAACGCGTTACGGGAAACGCGCAGGCCATTTCCTTCGCGTTAAGGATGCTTTAAAAATACGCGTGCCATGCTCGCTTAACTCTGAGCGGTACTGCAGATGGAAAAATGTCCAGCACCTGCTACGCTTGGAAGAAACTCTACAGTTTTTTCACTTTTTCGAGACTTAATATTTATTTTGCATACTTTTGCCAGATCTGCAAAACTAATTAACAGATTTCCATACTTTTTCAAGGATTCCAGATTCTGTACGAACCCTGCATCCCATCAGATGGAAGGACAGTCCACAAAATTAACTCCTTGTGGCATACGCTTTCAAAAGTTTTTTTTCTTTTTTTTTTTTCTGAGCTTTCTTTTTTTTTTCTTCAGTTGGCTTGATAGCTCAGCTGGTAGAGCACTGCACCGGTATCGCAGAGGTCATGGGTTCGAATCCCGTTCAGGCCTGAATTTTTTCCAGGATTTACATAACTGTTGGCTAACCCTGTATTGGACAGTACCTTTTCCAGAACAGTCAGCACAAAACTCATTTCCTGGTAATCTTCGAACTTGCGAGACAATTCTCTGTCTCAGCTAATGAAAAAGAGAACAGAAAAATATACTCAGTTAATTCATCTTTACATGTGGGACTATCAACGTTTACAAATCCTATTTGGGTCCTACATAGTGGAAATTGGAGGTTGTACTTCCATAGGTACAAGAATTGTCAATTAGGGCAGCCATAACTCTCTTTACTTTTTGTAATAATTATATATTATTAGCTGAACCGAATATTTAAACGCTGGGGTATAAGGTGGTGGTTGTCAAATGACAATGTGAAGTCCTTTTTAAAGTGAATCGCACAAATAAAATTTACAAATGAAACAAAGCAACAACAAATTCAAACGTTACCTCTTTAAGATTGCTAACTACAGAATTGTTATCCTCAGACTGAAAACAAAGAAACAAAATATCAATTTAAGTTATTTTAATCTGCAATTTATCCCAGAAAAGATGGCACTAAATGAACATAGCGCATGTGAAATTCAATGGCCAAACTTCGTCACAGACATTTAAGTTTGCATGTTCCTGAATTTGGATCCAAAAAGTACTTGAGGAAATTCACCAAAACTGATCAGTCACAAAATACAAGACATGTGGTCACCAATCTTCATTTCAGAGGACTTGACTTCAAAGTTTGCTGTATTCAATTATATTTAGAGTCCTTCAAAAAAATGGGCTTCTGAAAAATACATTAAGGACAGCCTTTGACATCAGTCCTATAAATTACTTTTAATAACACTTTGCACCTTATTACAGTATGCACCACAAGTTCTAAATTTAATTTCAATCACATAATGTAATTAATTCTAGATTTTATTACCTCAGCTTTATCACTGTCACCAAAAGCCTTCTCTAAGGCTTCAGTCCGGCTGTTATTAAGAACAGATACCCATCTGCCAAGAAAATTTCTGATCAGGAAAAGTTCTTACTAGAATTACACTTTTAAATGTCACTTTTGATGTTACCTAATCACACCTTTTTGGTAACAATGTGTGGCATATCAGGCAAGTTTGGTAGAGCCATGGTTTGAATTTTAGCTAGATAAGTAGTCTGGCCAAAATACCCAGGGCGAGACCTGGAAACAAGCTGGATATGCCATCAAAGCATGCCAAAAACGGTATGATTAGCTATTTAACGTTCCCTAATTCGGCCAAGTCTGACCATGATATCAGGTCAGTGACTTGATATCACAGGATATCAGGACAGTAGACACTACTTCTGATTGGCTAATTGTTAATTTGGGTGTGGTAAAAAAAGATGTGTTAGCCTGAGATCAGATCCTCTAATCAGGAAAAAAACGATTAATTTAACCACTTACGCCTCCAGATCAGCTTCATCATCAGCTTGAAATAAATATGTTCTGTTGTCTGGAGAGTAAAAAAAAGGCAAATTTAGTCAATATTGAGTCAGAGATTTAACATTCCAGCTGTTATGCTGGTGATTTCCATAGCAAAGAATCAACTTACGTGACACAATGTTGAAAGTATGTTTCTTTCCATCTTCCTCCTGAAAGGAAATAAATTTCACTTAGTGATAGTTAACTGTTTTCAGATAAATCGCTATAATGTCTTAAATCAGCACTTGGGCTACTAAACAACACCAGTCAAGACCATATGGACCCAGTTTCTACATGCATAGCAAGAAGCAACCAACAGTATTTCTACTTCCCCTGGATAGGACACTAGTGAAGTCCAGCACAGGGATACCCACAACATTCTGTTGGTTGCCCTGGCTAACAGTTTGTTTGAACCCATTTATACACCTGGGTGGAGAGAGGCAGCGTGAGAGTATAGTGTCTTGCCCAAGAACACAATACAATGATCCTGGCCAGGGCTCGAACCCGGACCGCTGGATCCAAAGTTCAGTTCAGTGCACTAACACTGAAGTAACTTATTTATTGTGATTAGTTATTAACTTAGTTACAGTAGCTGGAAGATATTAGTATCTGGGTGCTACTCTGTAAATTCAAGACTAAATAAAGTTTATATGTACATTTATTATACGGCTAGCTCTGTGAGTGGGCAAGATGAATCAAATCCTGCATTGTGATTGGCTACCCAAGCAGGCAAGATGGAGCTATCTTGCCCGCTTGGGACTACCCACCCGAGTCCCGCAAGAGAAATTTCCACAAAAGCCATATAATAACTCCTTTATTGAACAAGCTTGTTCGGTCAAGATGGCTGGATATTGGCCTCGTTCTTTTTTTGCGTGTTTATGGACCGAGACGCAGTCAAGGTCCATAAACATGCAAAAAAAGAACTTGGCCAATATATCCAGCCATCTTGACCGAACAAGCTTGGTCAATAACCCATATAAATGTATGTAGCCATTGCACCACCACACCAGTCTATAATTCCATGTGGGTTTTTGTATACTTACTTTTACTTGGCAAACAAGAAGGTTAAGTGTTTGGGTTGGTCTACTGGTCTGAAGAGAAAAAAGAGTAAATGCACAAGGTTACAAAAAGCAAAGCAAAATGACAAAATTCAAAAGCAAACTGCCCAAAAACTTAAACTGTAGACTGATCACTATAGAGTGGTCACATTTTTACGATCGACACTGTACATAAAAAGGCAACTTTCTTGCAGACCTAGTGCTTTGGCAAGGTTAGTGACTAATAAGTAAAGGCAAAAATGAAAAATCATTTTAATTTTTATCCTTTGCTTAGAAGTTGACTAACCTTGCCAAAGCACTAGGTCTGCAAAAATGCCGCTTTTTATCACAGCTTTAAAACAGTGGAGTTCTACATATATTTCAAATCAAAAATCAAATTTCAAACCTCAATGGTAATCAACATTAAGCAGATGGTTAATGAGCATGCAAAAAACCCAATCAACTAGGGTTACAGACTTTACGAACCATCATATAGCACTTAGTAGAATTCTACTAGTATACTAATGCAAATGCTGCAATCTATTGGCTGAGCTACTCATATACTATCAGCCATTAGAATGCAGTAGCTGTCAGTCGTCCACGACATGCGACATTTTTGTCGTTTTTTCGAAGTTTTGGGAGAAAGTTTGGATGTAAATGGATAATTAAATTCCTGAGAAGACTAAAAGGAGGAGATAAACGGATTCTTGACTTTAAAAACTTGAAATGATTGAAAAACCAGTGCGCACATGTAAACAACTGCAAATTTACTAAGGACAATTCAATACGTGCAATTTTGTTAAAGCGTAAAGTTCAATAATGTGTCGAAAAATATTTGGAAACCATTATTTGCAATAATTGAGTTAGAATTCTACTAAAACAATTAGATTGATAGTTGTGATAGTTGATGAGGCCGTAGGCCGAATCAGCTATGGCCTCATAGAAATCTCGAGCTCATAATCTAATTGTTAAATAGAACTGACATTTAATGCAGAATAGACCATTTTTACAGTTCTCTGCTCAGTGATCTGGCCTTTGAATGGCAGTGAGGCTGGAGGTAACCTTGTTTTGATAAAGACCTCACTGCATTTGCTGTGTAAATCAAGTTCTTCTCATTCTAACTACATGTACATGTACATGTAGGTGCATTTACGTGACAAAAGCAGATGGGTCTTTATCAAAGCAAGGTCACCTCCAGCCTTGCTGCCATTCAAAGGCCAGGTCACCAAGCAGACAACAGTAAAATAGTCTTACTATTAATAAGATATTTATTTGTGAAGCAACTGTCTTACTGGTGAGTGAGCTAATGTAAAGTGACCATCCTTAGCTACACAGTATCTCTTTTGCCAAACTTTTCTCAATCTGGAAGAAAGGTTGTACAATTTAAAGTTTCACAGTAGAGCAATTTTGATATATTAAAATTCTGCCTAACACAAAAGACCTCAGTGCGAGACTCTGGGGAACAACTACAGAGTTTGGGGGGTTTTTTCCCCAGAGCCTCCCTTTATTGTATGAGGCTGAATTTTAATATACTGAAATTGCTCTATTGGGCAGAGTTAAAATAATGACAACAGTTTAGATGATTATAAGACTTACAGTAGGCACAAAACACAGTTAAATCTAATTAACTTCAATTAATACTGAAATAAAACCAATGTTCAGTTGAGCCAGAAAACAACCCAAAATTTCTCACTGATGTCACTATAGCGAGTTACAACCCGAAAACACTGACACAGACAACCAGTAAGTAAAATCTTTCTTTATTATTTTCATTGTATTTTGGGAGTGGTCCATGCATAGAGGGGGTACATAGGGGTAGTCTGTGGACTGGTCTGTAGGGTAGTCTGTAGACCCAGTCCGTAGTGCGGGTCTGCAGACCAGGGGGTCAGTATTTTTCAGGTTACCCTATCAGAATAATCTATCACTTGTAATAAGACTTACCCTTCACTTCGCTTTTGAAGGAAGCCAGCCCTCTCATTCCCATGAACTTTGTCACCTTGCTGTCCGTGTAAACTATAGCTTCCTTTCTTCTCACCGGTCTGTAATTTAAGTGTGTTACAAGAGTTAAGCCTGTCATTACAAACTCTTCATGAAGGAAGCACATGCAGGTCTTTGGTGCACTGTATAAATTAAGAAGACTTAAGTCTTGTTTTCAATCTACACCTGGTCTTGTGCAATTGCATGTATCATTTTAAAGCAAATTTTCTGTCATACAACAATGATGGCCAGCCCACACATTTAAAATTTGAGCAACGTGTTGTAAGGTTGTTGCGAACTTATATAGTCCAGGGTGTTTTTAATTTTTTTTTTCAGATTTAAAAAATAGAATAAACTGTAGATGGACTCACATCTTTATTGAGCTGTAATTGGGATTTGATTTCATTCCTCAATTCACTGAGTTCCTTTCTCTCTTCATCCTGCTGGGCTCTTAACTGAACAAAAATACCAACAAATGAAAACTCCTGATAACATTTTCAATGATTACTACTTGACATTTCATAATCCCAGTACACTGTATTACAATCTCCTTACAATAATATTCAGGGTTATCAAAAGTAGCCAGTTGCTGTTGAAAATCACCATCTACTTCATGGTCTCATCCCATTCTGTACTGGGCTATTTCTGTGATTCTTTAGAAAAGATGGCAAAATCAACAATCTTCTCCAACAATGAAGCTGCCTACCAAAAAACTTTGTGATAACCTTGAATATTACATTGTATCATTCAATACCCCCTAATTAAATATTAATATTATTACAAAAGAAAAACAAATAAAACTAAACCTACATGTATGTACAGTGAACCAACCTGTTGAAGTTCTACAACAAGTTCTTCTAAATAACCCTTCATGCTTTCCAAAACCTGTGATCCCAGCTGAAAATACCTGCCAGACAAATGAGATTCTGCTTTAAAATTATTTTAAGATCTTCCAAAAAATACTTGTGATCAAAAAGATCAACTAGAGCCAATACAGGCTGCTATTTTTCAGGGTGTTAACAAGTAAAGAAATTGTAATTTAGAACAAGTTACATACACGTACATGTATATACAGTGTATGTGCATGTCAGAGATGTACCATGTTTAACGTAAAAGGCCACTCATTCTTTATCCACATCCAACACCATTTTGGATTGGATGACAAAACTGGGTCTGTGCATGCAGTTAAAATTCTACCAGGAGACTGATTTGAATTCATTCACTGAGCGTTCAGTTTTTAAACCCCAACAAAAATCTTGACCTCATAAAGCAACCAGGAGTGAGGATGAACTTGCACCAGTATGTCTCATTCTGGTATGAATGAAATGTTCTGCACTTACAAGTATCTGGTAAAGAAATATGGAACAAGGAAACAGCTTAAGATTAACTGCAGAACTTCATCTTTTTCACTGTATCATGTAATCCCTCCTTCTGGGCATGTTTAAAGCACAAATTAATGGCACTACAAGTTAGAGTCAAAGCGGGATACGGGTGTCTGTAAGGGTCAACCCTTACAGTTATTGAGAGCTGACCACTGTCGAGTCAGTGATATTTAGGCTAAACTGAGGGCTATTCAGAGAAGGCAGAACATATTTTGAATTGGGGGGGAGGGGGTGCTTACAAGCAAGCGCCAAAGGCACTAACTTGTAGGGGGTCTGGAGATATTAGTAAAATTATAATTATTTTATGTATTTTTTGCTTGAAGTTGGGGGGCCCCTGCAGCCCCACTGTCCCTGCTATTTAAGCCAACTGCAGTGCCATTTAGTCAGTTCGCTATTTCCTGTTTCAAAGAAGCACCCCTGCCCCTACAGATCAGTTACTTACGTGACTTGAGCATAATAGAACTCCACCAGATGCTGAGCCAGTTCGACTCCCTTCTTGACTTTTATTTCATTAACTTTCATTAAACACTTGAAAGAGAAAAAAAATTGGCGTCCAGTAAGAACTACATACTATAACTACAGATGGTGAGTGGTGAAAGGACTCAAGCTATGTCCTTCATTTTGCAGTCAATAAATAAATTAATGTAGAATTACAAATAATACTCTCACGGATGGGTGATTTATGTTTATCATCTTGTGGCAAACAAGGAAAATCAAAAGTTTATTCAATCTCAAAGTAAAAACCAGCGCAAATCAAATGTCACCTATCATGCCGAGTGCACATGTGGCGAAACCTACAATGAGGAAACAAAAAGAAACTTCGCAGTACGAAAGGCAGAACACGAGAACAAGTCTCACAACTCCGAACTGGCCCGTCACCTCGCAAAACACCCAACCTGCGCATATACATTGCATGCACCGAGAAAACTACTTTTCGGAGGACAGTAATGGAAAGCCTGCAAATTGCTTGCGAGAAACCAACCCTAAACAAACAAGTACATTCTTTCATCGCGAAACTGTTCTCCTTGGGAATGACTTAACCAAACAAAACCAAGTTGTATGTAAATTTCCATCATGTACCACTGATGATGACTGTATGGTTGAAAACGTTATGTTTTTTAAAATTGTAGTAATTTTTAGCCTTTTATAAACAATTACAATCACTTAAAATTTTAAAATACACCAATACCTCGCACATTTGTAACTGGAAAACTCTTCTCTCTCTTTCTGTCTCTTCAGCCATCTGAAGTACGTAAGAAAAGGTAAGCCAAACACAATTATCAAAATGAGCCACTTGGCATCTCTATCCATCTCTCAATGACCCATTCTCGTCCCCAGAGGCCACACTCCTTTTGTCAACACCAAGAATTGTGACCTCTGGGCTGGTCCAACACCCAAAGTCCGCAATTCATGGACTTTCCATCAAATCTGACAAATCTGATTGGCTGAGAATACAAAATGAAAACTCTGCACATGCTCGGAAAATTGGGTCCAGCCAGAAGTCATCATTCTTGGTGCTGACCAAAAGGAGCGCAGCCCCTGGGGATGAGAATGTCATTGGCCCACTAGGCCATCACGCTTCTTCTTCAAAGTTTCTCAGTCAAGCACAATACTCTTACCTCACCACCTGTTACTTCTGTTCTAAGAAATCCAGCCTCTTGAGCTGCCTTCTTTTTTTCCTTCTCTATCTTGCCCCTGAATAATTGAAACAAGTCAAAATAATATTAAACTTTGAAGTCTGATAACACATCAAAAGAAAACAAACAGAAAGCATGCTTTAGCTTCACATGTTATGTTCAGCAGAAATTCACAGACTGGGAAAATTACAGCACAGCCTTCTTACACTTTAGCCTCATAGTCCCTCCACGCCTTGTCAAATGGCTTTCTCATATCCTGCAAAAAAGATTACACTTGATAAACCTAAAGTAAAACTTACAAGCATTCGCATATACTGTATACAACAAGGTAAACTTAAACTTAGGCAAAATCTGATAAATTCAAACAAATGGCTGCCTTTACAGGAAAGAACATGTTTAAAGAATGCAAGTACTGTAAATGCAGGATTCTAATTCAAATTTTCATTCATTCATGACAAGTTTCAAGCTTACAACTGTATCTCAGGATGGTAGAACTTAAATTGTACTTACTCCTCTCACATCTTTCATATCTCCTTTCAATAGAGAGTCAAGAGGAAACAGAACCATGTTGTGGTAGTTGGTAAACTATACATTTTCATAATGAAAAATAGTGGTTAATAAAAATATTACCATTACTTATAATTAATAAATATAAGTAAGTTACATGTACATCTTTAGCCTCCACTACAGGCACCTCTGCTGCAACAGACAACTGAACCTACAGCTAGACTGCACGATAGACATTTGTTTGGTAAGGGAAACCAAAAGCGAAAGGGAGGTCAATGAAGAAGTCCTTTCATTGACCAATCAATGTCATGACAGCCAGGGGCATAGCGTGCATTTTTCATCACCAATGAGTCTTCATGCGAAACATTCAGAGTATGAAAATGTGTTTTGCCTGTATCTTTGCATGAGGACTTGCTTTGAAACAAAGGTAAAAGGAACATTGCGACCTTAGCTTGTCTCTTTCCTTGCCTAAATTTAGACTTAAATTATTACCGGTAATAGTAAACATAGCAAAAACGTTTCTTACCAATGTTTTCATTGCTGAACAGAGCTCCTGTGGAGTAGAAAAGTAGAATGACAAACTAGTTCACAGTTTGAACAGTCCTCCATGCAAACAGTGTGTATTACATGTACCTGTTCATTGCCTATGGAGATGTATGCAAATTATCCCTAAATATAGCAACCTTCTTTAATACTGGGAGATTCATATTACGGTGAGGCTTGATTGAAAGCAGGGGGTCTATCTTAATAGGTTATCACACTGTGAGCTTAGACATGACTTGAGATCTTATCACTTGGGGTTTATCCTTAAAATCTTATTGTGGGAATTTTATTACCAGGAATTATCCCTAGGGGGGATTTATCACAGGGAGCTTACTAATAGTTATCTCTAGGGATTTTCCCCTATATGTAAATGTTTATTACAGACTGGGGAATAATTAAAGTGGTATTATCAGTAGAAAGGTGTCAGTTGTCAGTTATCAAGAGTAGCTATCACTGGCCAATATCGCTCTTACTGGGGACCTACTGCTGGAAGATATCACAAGTAAAAGACTCCTTGAAGTTTACTACTACTTTACTTGAGAATGATGAAATTGATCTTCACAACAATTAGCTACACATGCAAAGAGTTTTCAATTTATTGGTGCCTGGCGATGAAATTTGATCAAAATGTAAAATTAGTCAGACAATTCCCTAAACTTGGTTCGAGGATAATGTACAATGATTGACTGACATTACATGTGTTTCCAGCACTGAACTGTTCCCAGAATTATACAATCCAATGAATAAAAATAATAGCATCAATTACCACCAACCTTGGCTGTAACAGAAAATTTTAGGAATGCAGTACCTGGAGAGAGTGATCAAAGTTCGAATTAAAACATGTTTAATGTAAATAACTGAACATATATAGAATAAATAGGTGTGACCAAGGTTTTCTTGATCTTAATATGAATTATCATTTTGAAGATAATAACATATTTTTATGTTATTATCTTCAAAATGATAATTCATATTAAGATCAAGAAAACCTTGGTCACACCTATCGTTATTCGTACCACTAGAATTTAATGCCATACATACATTTGTACAGCACGTGGCATGTACATTAAGTTATGGCTTACCAATCCCAGTGTCTGCTTCCTTTGACAGGGAAGATGTACCCAGCTTTTCAAGACTTTCTGCTAAAGACAACTGATTTGTTGAATAATCTGAGAATCACACAACAAAAATAGTAAATTAAATATTAATTTTAAGCTTTGTTGTGAAAAATTGGAACCATTTAGGCCAAAATACATTGTACATGTACGACAACAACAAATACATGTAAAATTTTACACAAAAATTATCAATCTTCAATTATTGGCAATGAATAAATAAATTAATAGTCAACTAAAGACAAAATAATAACTAGAAATGCATGTGCACTCCATTCATGCAATTGTTGGAAAATAGGCCCATTCAGCAAATAATGTTAACCTTGAGAGAGAACCAATAAGCTTCAAGGATTTGAATTTATAGACCTTGAGGAATGTCTACTACATAAAAGTAAGTATAATAGTGAAAAAATGAAGTCATACTTAATCCTGCAGCATGGACAGCCTTGCTTGATTTCTTTAATTTGTTGAGTATATTGTAATCTTCATCGAGACTCTAAATTAAAGTTGAAAGGAAAATAAATATTAAGTTTCAGCATAAGGCCTGCACAACTGAAAGCATGAGCATAAAATGGACCTATATCCTGTACACTTGTAATGTGCAATCAAATGCACACAATACTGTCTTTTTGAGACATGTAAAGCCAATCTGTTTTCAAGCTTAGTGGCCATGCATATCTCTGATTTCCTTAGCATGGAGAAACTAGGGGTATTTCTTCTCACTTCTGGATGCAATACTAGCCCAAGGAACAGTTGCCTCTAAGCATTAAATTATAATTTGGTACCCATTTACACCTAGTTGAAGAGAGCTACTGCACAAGAGTAGTGTATTTTCAAGAACAAAAAAAAATCAACCATGGTTAGGGCTCACACTTGCATGGGACTAACAAAATCTGTCATTAAACCTCTAGCAGCAAGCGAAGTGAAAATTGATTCAAGAAATTGGAATTTGAGATATCTGGGGTGAAATCATGATGCAACAATTGTAGGGAAACAACTTTTAGTACAAGGTAACAGAAAATTCAAGAAATCAAGGGCTTGAGAAATCAGGATTTTACTGTTGTACTAAACCAAAAGGCTGATGTTAACTGCTTGTTTCCGACATGTAAAACAGCTACTCATATTCTCTCCGCTAGATGGATGAGATGTCTGGTTGTGATTAAAACAATTTATCTGTACCATTCTCAGACAGACAGAGACAGTGAGAACTCAGGAGTGAAGCAAATTCCCCAAAACACAACACCACAACTAGAGCAAGGCTCAACCTTGGACTTACTTTCCTGGAAGGAGTAGCAATAGGACAAAGTGGAGTCCAGTTTAGTCTGTAATCATGAGTGATTGTGCAGTTCCAGAAAATGTCCATACTCCCCGTCCCCTCCCCCCCCCCCCCCCCCCACACACACACAGAAGGGATTGGAATTTCCTGGGGAGTACAGGATTCTAGAGGACCAAATTGGAATTTCCAGAAGAGTGGGGAGGTCTTAGAAAAAAACTCCCTTCCGAGAGGTATGAATATTTTCTGGAACTACACATTGACAAAACTGGACGACCACTAAACAATAGTCCAGTTTGTTTTTAAATCACAAATATCATTACACTAGCCTCACAGTACAACACAAAGTCCTGTTAATAATTATCAAACCTAACTATATATAGCAAATCTGGGAGGAAAAAAGTCAAAAGATTTTTTCCACAAGACCCGATGTTACTAATCCATCCAAATTGAGCGGTCGATTAATCAAACTCAATTGCACTCAAACGAACCCCAATCATCCGATTCAGTCCACTGAGTGCGGTAATCAAACACAATCGGAATTTCACATAAGAATTTGAGCAACTGAACTCTATCAAGTGTTTGATTGTATTTCATTGGTTTTGATTGAGTTCGACCTGCGTTCAGGTGATTGCAAAACAACAGTCGAGTTTGAATTTATGGTCAGTCAAATTCTGTTCGACTGGAAATAGGGGTACAGTACATGAAGGCGAAGAGCTAGGACTTGTACCATCAGTGAGCAGATTAGGAGATAAAGGTGACACTGGATAGGGCACATATTCCATATGGACCACCAGAACACACGCATTCCCCTAACCTGGGCACCTGAGGGAGAGAGGAGTATAGGACGACCAAAGGGGACATGGAGAAAACTGTCGCAGGAGAGAGGCACTCAGAAGATGGGTTTTGCCACTTGGAATGAAATTGTCACCATTGCAAGAGACAGAGCAGATTGGAAGAGACAAGTCAATGGCCCTATTCATCCAGACGAGAGCTAGTCCTGAACTATGATGATTTGTTATAAATCAATGTATTTTCTATGCCCTAAGGTTATTTCAATAAAGGCATTACTGGTTGATTATGTAATTTGTAGCTGTTACTAAGACAGACTGTTCAAATATCTGAGTGTGTTCAATTGCATTCAATAAGGTTCCATTAGTTCGGAAAATCAAATGCAATCAAAATCATATACAAATTTTTGGGTTCGATTGTGCCTGAGCATCAAACTAATCTATATCAATTATTTGATTAGGTTTGACTGGGTTCAATTAAGTGCGATTACCAAACATTTTGATTAGTAATGTTGGGACAAGAAAGGGAATCCAGTCAAGTGCAACTGTCCTACAACAGTGTGTGCAAATGATATGAATAATTTGTACAATAACACCAGATGTGACACATGAACTGCATGTCCAGTAAATGCTAAAATAAAGCCCCTGATAGCCAATCAGATTCAAGAATTTTGAAGTTATGATAACATAAGGGGAGAAAAACAGTTAAACTGTTACTAAAATATGGAGTTCAGTTAAAGAAAGTTCGAGAACAGTGTGAATTGCACTAGCATTTATTAAGTACTTTATTGAGCAGGCAGCAGATTTTTATTTTTGTGTTTCGAGAACTAGAAGACAATGAAAGTGACAGTTCTGATGTCAATAGTTGTGGCTTCCTCAAACTAATCAATTTCTAATCAAGCCACTATTACATGTTGTAAATAACCATATCGAGACCTTTACGTTGGAAAATAATACAACGATGTCATTGAATCAAATAGCAATGGAAATTTTAGACAATAGCAAATGATATACAAAGATTTTAATAACACATACCGTCATCACAACTGAAGTATAAACTCAAAGCTAATTTATAAACACGATTTGACAGTCCTAGGAGTTATTCACATAAAGCGACATAATAACTACAGCTAAAAAAGTACAGTAACGTGTGGTTGCTTTAAGAAATGACACAGCGGATATCGATTAATCCGAAGTAAAACATTGCAGTTTTCTCGCTACGATTGATCCAGAAAACCATGAATTGTTTTCAAAAACAGTTAGCGATAATAGAATATCCATTACTTCAAATTAGACCCAAAGCTATTATAAACAGCTAACTCTCGGTTATTACCGCAGCTAACAACGGTGTATCACTCCCTCTTTAATTAACAGGTGTATTTCATTCAAGGAAATAAGAAATCAGCGATAACGAAAGCGAATTGTGGTCCATCTCGTAAATATTACACTGTGTATCTCACCTCCTCCAGCGCTCCTACGGTGTTCCGGCAAGCGTTCATCGTAGACATGAAATTCGAGGTTGTTGGCGAGGACACGTCCTCCCTGGCTTCGTTTAGGAAGCTTCTGACAGTTATTCTGTCCGGCATGATGGCTGGATTTGGAAAGTAGTCTGATCTAAAGGCTCATTTGGCGGACATTTTTGCGACTATCGTGTCAAAGTTTGGCGACATGAGCTCGAAAGTTTCCGGCAAATTACGCGATTAGTGCCCAGGTCCTCGGGGTTTGACACTCCCACACTTCTGGAATTTCTTCACTCCATTCCGGAAGCCAGAAACCAGTGTGTTACTGCTATAAGTTTTAATTAATTTAGCGATAGATTTACGAAAGTAAAATTTTAGCAATAAAATCTTAAGTAATCACTATTTGTCTGATCACTGTTGGGTGCAGTAAGTGTTTTTTGATGATTTGAATGACTCTGTATACAGAATTGGTAGAAACTCTTATTTGACTTATACTGCTCTTGAGTGTAGTCAACAATATAGAGGAAGCGAGCAGCGAATGATCCGACTACCGAATGATCCCAAATTGGTTCGTACTTATAAATTTGATTCAAGAGCCCATTGCCCTTCGTCGTTTGAAGTTGTCACGCAACGCTTCAGGAGCGAGCGTTATGTGACGACTTCAAACGACTGCTGTGACTACAGTCTGACTCTTGGTTTATGGGAAAATTTGAAAAGAAAAAAAACTCCATAATGTTGCGACGCAGTACTTACGTTTCCAGGCGTCAGAGGCGAGCAAAATCCCCACGCAGGTTAATAATGTTCAGAAACAAAACGGTTTGACTTGACTTTTTTATGCATGGTTGTGTAACTAAGCTTTTCTGAACGCTTGTTCGATTGTTTTTTTAGTTAGGAGTTGCGATCAAATTTGGCGACAGAGAAGGCTTGCTTCACATAATTTGACCCGGCCTCAACGAAATGTGTTAAAGGCGGGCGCAAGACCGGTTTAATTTTAGGATCGATGTAAAAAAAAAAACAAATTAACGTCGTGCCTAATGAAGTAATGTGAAAGTTTGCCATTGGGGTTAACAAAACATTGATGGAAACAGGTTCACAGATGGCTATGCAATTGTATCATCTCTTTTCAACAAGATTGAGTCGCGCCTCACCCACAATTGAGTGTCGCACACACCCTTTCCTTCCCCCCACCCCTCCACCCCCAAATGCAATCATGGATAGTGCAATGTACCCGCTCTCATCGATCCTTGTTTTATGCGATTTAGTTTCCAAACAACGCTGAAAGGTGGAGTGGGGGGTGGAGGAGGTCGGTTGAAAGGACAGTCAACAAACGATGAACCGCACATTTAAAAAAAAACAAAGATTAACATAGCATACCAATTCCTGATTACCAGGCTTCGCGCGCACTTGTACTCTTAAATTATTTCATACAATGTTGTTTGGAGAAACTAGTGGTTAATCACACCGGCACCCACCGGAAGTGATCTGGTACACGCAGGAATGTTTTGTGTTATTGCCGTTTTTAATACTTTATAGCCTGCGTAGCAAGCGTTTCCGTGGGGTTTGGAAGCAAAGAAAGACCGAGGAACGGGATTTTCGGCGTTTTGTCTGCGCGGAAAATGGGGCGAGAACCAAAAAAAGGAAAGAGGGGGGTGGGAGAGGGGAAGGAAGGAAACCCTTCCTTCCTTCCCCTCCCCCTCCCCCCTCTTTTACTCGGTCCATTTTTGGCGCTGTAATTCTTTGTTCCCGAACCCCACAGAAACGCTTGCTACGCAGGCTAATACTTTTACCGCAATACATTTTTTAAAAGAGTTGTTTTGAAGTCAGGAAAAGGACAGAGTTAGGTCACCAAATTAATTACGTCTCATTCAGTTGGCTTCCTCACAAAATCTGTCAGGGTAAAACGTATAACTAACTACTGAGTCACATATAGCAACGATTGCCTTTTTAAATATACGCGAAAGAGTTACAAATTACAAGAGACATGTAATTTATTTCAGGAGAGCACAACAAGATAATTAAGATGTTCAGTCGACAAGATAACAAATCGACGATCGAACATGAGAAATTATTATTGTCCTCTTTAAAGTGACCTGATTGTCCTCAATGGACAAGATCTTTATCTTCTCTTGTTCAATGTCACTAAAGCTAAACCATTTTTTACACTGTTCTTGTCCTAGAAGTATTATACTACAGTCTTTCTTACTATATGGCTAGCTCCGCGAGCGGAGCGCTGTGATTGGCTAGATGGCTCTATATCTTGTCCGCTCGGGATTACCCGCTGTTTCCCGCATGAAAATAGTGTTATCAAAAACTCATCCTGGTGTTCTTTTTCCATAAAGTGAGTAAACCCTTTATTTACCAAGCTTGTCTCGTCAAGATGGCTGGACAGAAAAAAAAATTCAGCAAACAGAGCGAGCTGACATTGGGCTCGCCGGGAGCCTGTTCGCAGGCTAGCCACACCCCGGCAAAGAATCCCTGAGCGACTTTGTATTCAGCCAAATTCCTACCCCCTTTTCCACCGAAATTCAGTCGGATATGATAGAAAAAGTTTTCGACGCTTTTACTGTTAAATATTGTATTGCAAAATGCAGATGACACGAAACTTAAGCAATATAAACACTGTTTTTTTTCCCTCCATCTCTAGGTAGCACCTATTCCGAAACAAACAAACATTAATATGCAAAATTTGAGTTTTACGTTCTTCGGTCGAATAATCAAGTGATTTTTCGATCATGAATTGGGGTTAAGATGAGGAAAACTGAAAGTATGGAAAACACATCTGTTCCTCAAAACCCACAGATTACCTCGGTTGAGCTTCGTTCTGGAAGGCTGTGCTCACTTCTTGAATGGTCGAAACAGATACGGCGCTATGTATACATCTATTACGGACGAATATACGGCATATTTTTTGTGAAAAATGAAGGTTATTACTAATACTTTGTTTATATATAGATTTCAAAATTTATTAGCTCGCCAAGACCACTTTTCATCCACCTGTATAGTTCATATCATTCATAGATTCATATGTATGAAATGCGATGAGAGATATAAACAAGAGAAAATCAAGGCATTTACCTTGGTGATAAGTGATACCGCTTTAATTTTTTATCAGCAAGTTTTGCTGTTAGAGGTATGCGAATACATGGCGCCTTTTAAAACTTTAATACCTAAGCCGATTCAATCGATCGTAAAGAAGGAAAGTATTAAAACTGCTCTCAATCCTTTAAAAACACCGCTAATTTGAAAAGCCAGCAAGCCTTTTGAACAGACAAAGAATGTGTTTCTATAATTTGGTATTGCTTGCTCATCACTATTAGTACAGTGGCCATAGGCGATGACGTCATCGGTGGGTTTGGCGCTGACAAATTTCTAATTCCCGTGGCACCAATTTCGATTTCTAACTTCTCTTTATAAAATCCAGACGTAGTCAAGCAGAAAAGCGTGGAGAGTAGAGAAAACCATCACTAGGGCACTATAATTGTCTTTTATACAGACCGCTATTCCCACTAGCCTGTTCTCAGAATAAATACTAACGCGTCACGGTAGGTCAAACATTTAAAAGTACTAATGAGTGTACCAGAATTGATTGAATATGTTTTCAGAGCAACGAAAGAGTTATGTCATGTGATCTTCTCTCGGACCAATGTTCGGGAACTATAATTTGAAAAAAAGTTTAGCCGTACGTTACAAGCCCGACCTCAAGATCGAAACAATGCCCTTGGTTTTTTTTTCCATTGAAAACGCACGACCCCCTTGGGAAAAAATGCCTTAACTCTCGCATTGGTTTGGTTTTTCAGTCGTTTATTGGGCTTGGAGAAACGGATATGTAAATGTTGTTTCAGGTTGGTCAAGCGGACATTTGATTGCGTTTATTTTCATCTCGTGTGTTGATTGAACAGGAAAAGAACAGGAAGCATATAAAGTAAGCCATATTCATTAACTCTTCCGTTAGTTCCGTACAATCCCAGCAAACCGCAAGAGGGCACGATGGATTCCGAGCTCATTCCACATAGTTGAACCGCTCAGTAACCAAAACATCCGTCGGTCTGAAAGCCGCAATTTGACAAGATGATTCTACATCAGTTATCCAACAGGAAACTGGGCTTTTAAGGTGAAGTTGGACGGAAAGATGAGTGTGTAATTCGCAATTTTTGTATAACTGAGACTACTGTTTTTCCGGCTCGAGCTAAATATTCTTTTTTTTTTTCTGCCGATTTTGGCCTGAAAACATTCTTGTGATTATTCTTAGTTTAGATAAAAAAAATACGAAGTGGACTATGCCAACACAACGTCAGAATATCTGTCCTATGATGACTTTGATGCATTTAAGTAACTTTTGAGCCATACTGCAGGCAATAAAGCAGAATCGAACATACGTCTAGTGCTGAGTTTGTTGTTTTTTGACTAGTTTTGGCGTTTAGAGAAAGGAAAAATTTGATACGGTTTAGTTTAAAACATAATTAAATTGTATTTTCAAATTTTCAACCAAAAAGATTATATTGTTTTCAAATCCCAGCCTAGGGTTTATTCTTAAAATTTTCTTACAAATTTCGCAAATTTCAGCCTCGATATTCTTCAAGAATTTATTCCTACAAAAAAGTAAAAAAAAAAAAAAAAAAAAGGTGTAACTAATAATTACAAGAAAAGTTTTGCAAAATCAGTTTATTTGTCAAGCCGCGGAAATACTGTTAAAAGAGTACGTGTACGTAAAAATGGGTTGAGTCAGTTTCCTGGAAAGTTCAGTTTTTTTCTGAAGTTATACTCAGTGCCGGTGTCCGTGAAGCGGGAATCTATCTAAGCAACTCGATCAAATAACGGATAGGAATAACAGCGAAAGGTGTGATGAAGGTAAGAGACCATGCAACGCACTGCACTGCATTGACCGCAAAGTTTCATATGGCAAAAGTGGCATATAAGCGACTTCAGTATTCCGACTGGTCCCATATAGCCTTTTCAAGGCGTTCGGTTAGTTTGGGGAACAGCGCCAGAAACGGCGAGCAGCGCGGGACGTCTCGTTCGACTCTCGCACGAAGTCCCTCTCTCGCTTTCCATGCGCCTTTACGGTTAGAAGCGTAAGGCTTAGCGACGTCCATGTGGGATCTTAGTGAGCGCAGTAAAAGCGTGCGAGATATCACAAAATAGAGGAGTTCACTCAACGTTTTTTATCTCGTTGGTAGTTTACTCATTGCCTACTTCTGTATTTTAATGGAGAGGGCTTACATCCGGCCGGAGGTGGTGAGGGGTTTATATCAAGATTATCGTTGCCCCATTTTATACACTTCGACACAAGAGATAAGAAGCGACTTTTTCGGTAGGGGGGAAGGGGGGAAGGGGGGGGGGGGGCAGACTGCTACTGCACAGCTCGTAACATTGAGATGAAAAGTAATTTTATCTGTTCAGAGCTACAAGTCAAGACACGTACGAACACATCAACGCTTTATCAGTCTTTAATCACAACTATAAACCGTGACTGTAGCACAGTAAATGTTGGGACGTTCCAACCTTCTCTAAGTAATTTTCAAACCAACAACCCTGCTTCGTTCGCGCGCGCTCGCAGAATAACTCCCTTCTTAATAAAAGCACTGAGAGGTGAAAACATGGAAAATGAATGCTGTTCAAATGTTCCACCCTCCTTGAAATAGTATCTGCACAAAAAAAGCCATTCATACTAAAAACAGAATGTACACACAAGAACAAGATATAAGATGTAGACGAGTCAAAAATCTACATCAAGAAAGCCAAAAAGAATGATAATTTTGAAGTGAAAAATCGATCTCAGTGATAAATTCTCTACGATATTTTAAAACGTACTCTCGGTGTGGTCTCGCCACTATTAAATGCGTCAGGTAGCTACATATATATAAGTTATATACAGGTAAATTAAATAATCTGCTATTATTTACGGCATTCAGAGAAAGAAAGACGGTGTGTCGTCCGAGGCCAAGTCTGGCACTGTTTGATCGGCAAGTTTCTGATCTATCTTACAAGGACTAGTAATATGGAAACTGGACATGAACCAGGGGTGCTCGAGAATTTCCCGCGCCGAGAGTCTCTCGGTCGGTTCCCGGCGCATCATAGAGCGAATTAGACACTTCGCTTTCGACGAGATCGTGTCCGGAATTGTAAAATGTCCTCGCCTGATTTTCGTGAACAACACGCTGGGTTCTGTGTCGTGAAACGGGTACCGTCCAACCAACATAGTGTACAGCATAACACCTAGACTCCAGACATCGGCGGCCTTGCCAGAGTAACCGCCGCTTGCTTGCAAGATCTCTGGGCTGACATAAGCCGGACACCCGTGCTTGTCTTCCAGCGTATCATCTTGTCCATCAAGAGGAAAAGCGTCCTCTAATCCTTCAAGTTTCACCGTAGTTCTGCGAGAAATAAAACAAGGTATGTTAACAAACGTAAAATATTACAGCCTTGTCGCGTTTCTTTCCTACGAAGAATCGCAAACCATATTGAAGTGTCGGACTGCTCAGGGTTTCGCAAGATACCTCCAAGGCAATTAGGGCTAACGAGGACAAAGCACACAAAATCGAACAAAGAACAAAGGGAGCGGTAAGAAGGGATCCGTGATCCGCGAGCCACGTGGGTAATTTGAGCACGTGAAAAGCATTCAAATGGTTTTCTAGAGCATTCAAATGGTTTTTTCCCTCAAGCATAAAACTTCTCTTATAGATCGTTCGAGTTCATTTTTCCGGTTTGAGGCGCTTAAGCATCCTGAATGCCGTAGTCTTTTATTTATTTCACAGACAAAGAAAGAGCTGAAAAGAGGTTGAAGGGTGAAGAAACAAAAGACCAAACCGGAACGTCCGTGAACAAACGGTTTCATTTCAATATCAGACATATGGTAGTCAGTTCCCCGTCAGAAGAAGAAAAATAAAAATCGGACCATTAAAGCGCAGAACGTCTACAGTACAATCGCTCTCCATGTAAACAAGAAGGCTGCACGATTCTAGTATGAATCCCAGAAATGAAGTACATTTCGAAGCCGATTATTCCCTGAAGGAAGCAACAAACTGGGCGGGGGCCACATGTTCGCGCGTCAAAAAGCACGTGTACTTTTCGCTTTGATTCACATGAATCACATTCACCGAAGGCTTGCTGGTATTGCTTAAGAAATCCAGACCACTTACCGCTAAACATTCTTAACAAATAAGACAAACAAAAGGCGATAGCACGGCTTCCCTGGTGCACTTAAAAACAGATCAAATTTACATTGTAACGAGCCCGATCAATGGACGATATTTTGGGAGCATGGGTTTCGAAAGTAAATGTGCAACCTAACAAAAGAGTTGTGATTCAAAGTGTTCTGAAAGAGCGTTTTCCCCCTTCAAAAGCCGATCTTCTGTTGAAGAGATCTACTCTTAGTCTTTCAATTCTAATTTAAGCTGGGATTTCCGCTCACAAACTCACTTGTTCAAAACATCTGCACCGCATATAAGCACAACTTTATTAAGAAAACCTCACAACTGCCTCATGCAGAAAGTAACAATATACATTTTATACCTCTACTCGTGCAAGATAAACAACGCGACTCGAGTGGTGTAGCTCATTTCGTTGCATTTTTAATTTCTGATTGGAATCATATGATCGTTTCTGAATACATTTCTAATAGATTATATGAGTTGACATGCTACTTCAGGCTACAAGGTAGCTTAACGTGCCTTGAGAAATGAACAAATATCATGCCTGAAGAATAGGGAATTTCATCGCTTTTAAAGTATTATTTTTAGGGTGCCCACGATTTCCTAGAGGTAAAAAAGGAAACACTGATAGCTTTGGACAGCTGTGTTTAAATTGAGCGTGCTCCACCAAAATTTTTTGTGTCATTTGTGCTGTAAGACCAAGTGAGATCACCGCAGATGTCGCTAAAACATAAATCTAACCAAAGAGTAGTGAAAACGACGCGACAAGGAAGTAAAGTGCAACACCCACACTCCTTTGTTATAAAAACTTAAAATAACCCAGAACGATTGTTGGATATGGTTAAGTGTCAAAAAGCAGTTTAATAGACATCGTAAATTGCCCAGTGTGCCCTTATGGAGGAATATTGAACATTTTAAGACAGGAAATTTCAAGCAATTGTGGTCAAAAGTATAATATCAATATATAATACTGAAAAATCAGTGTTTAATTTGAAAAGTTTCTTTTTTTCTGCCCGCGGCAATTTTAAACGTTTCCGTCCACAAATCAACGAAATGTCATCCCGCCGTTCGTCTTTTGAAATCGTTGAAAACAATGGGCAATCATCGAAACACGCTGTCCGTTAAAGAATAAAAGCGTGCAAAGTAATTGTTTCCACAATGATTGTTTTGTAGTGGAACGAACAGATATTTCCACAATAAAGCACAAAGCAGGAAGGATCACGCTTCCACGTGGCTACCTCCGCTTGAACAAGTTGCAACGTTTTGAGATTTTGCGATGCCACGTGGAGAATGATTTCATCTGCCAACGACTCGATTGTAAGGCACCACATCAACGGCGTGTAAAATCAAATACGATCCGACGATGTTAAAAGCTTTCTCGGCAAAATCCAATTGTCAAAATTGATCCCATTTCCTTACCTAGCGACGATTTCATGATTTATTTTCGGGTTGAATGACAATGAAGATTAAAATTTCCCGCCGCAAAAGCCCGCCAGTTCCGGGATCGGAAAAAAAAAGCGGAGGGGAACGAGAAGCGATCGCAAACAAACTTCCCTCGGTTGCGGATTCAATTTACACTACGCGCGCGATTTTTTGGTATTTCTCTTTCATCCCACAACGACGCGACGCGAATGACGAAAGTTGAATGATAAAACATCGGCCCACATACACGAATTGTCGCATCAAAAAATCTGGTTCTTCCAAGAATCCCCTCAATCCTGTCTCGTATTTCAAGAATTTTTTTTCGATTTTTCGATACTCTGTTGCTAAAACTACGCCACGAGAAAGATTTCATGCATTCCTAGTGCAGGTGCCTACAAAACGCTGCGAACCGGAAATGGACTGCCACAAACGAAACACAAATGTTATTGTCATGAAAAAACAGAAAATACGTGCCAGTTCCCAAAGCCTTTGGCCACGGACACGATGAACGCAATCAAGCTAGAACTATCTATCTATTCTATCATAGAAAAGTCCAGTAATTTGAATAAAACCGCCTCGTAGCTAAGCGAACGAGACCCAAACAAACCAGTACCCGTTCTTAGCCACGCTGTACTGTTCACACAATCTTCGCCACGAGGAGCGAGCGAACAATACTGAATAGATCTAGCAATAAAGCACATGGAAAATGCCAATTACTCTCATCTGTGAGCACTACAGATTCCCAAAAACCTCCTTCCCCTGCAGATTGAGTAAAAATAACGCTTACCTTTCTGGATTTTGAAACACAAACTTTCTGAGTTTCAGGTCGCGCAAGACAACACCCGATTCGTGACAATGTGCAACTGAACTGACGACCTGATGAAACAGTTTGCTAGCTTCTTCCTCCTTAAGTCTGCGTTTCGTTCTAACGTACGAGTGTAAATCTCCGAAGGATCGCTCAAAAAATACATATGCGTAGGAGTCACTGACCAAAATTTCGATAATCTTGTTGATGCCATCGTGTGGTGGCAAGTGAAAGGTCGGCGCTAGTGTCTCCCGGAATTTATTGACATCTATTATCTTGCAAGCAAGTTCTGTTCTTGTTTCAGTGTCCACTGCTTTGTATAAAGCACTTCCACCGGGACGTTCCAATAAAAGGTATTTTCCAACCTTGCATATCTGCGGTAAATCATTTGTTCGCTTCGTCGCTTGATGAGTTATAGTCAAGTTTGGTAATGGCGTAGATTCAATATTTGTTTTGGATGCATTGCGCTGATAGGGATGGTACCGAGTCGTCGAAGAGTTCATTTAAAGCAACGCAATTTTCCTTCAAGTAAACTCTTTTTCGTTGTACGAATAAAGAGAAACGGAGGCGACCAAATCAGCAAAACGCGTCCGTATACGGCCTTACGTGTATTCCGTTTTTGCCAAGTAAGAGATATGACGTTGCACGAAAGTGGCGATGTGATGGCGTAAGACAACTCGCAGGGACACAAAAATTTTGGTCCTTTCGTCGTGTACTTCGACGTTCTTACCTTTGGCGATCGTTTGATTCGCTGGAAGGCCTTTTTGGCCTTCCTTCTAACAATCAAGGTGGAATACAAGTGCCATGATGGTGAAATACTCAACTCAATTCGATGGTGAAGTTTCGCAACGAAAATTATAAATGAAGACACATCAACTCAACCTGACGCAATGATGGTTTTGCGTTGAGACTCCCAGAAGGCAAACCGCTCCATATAAGGAAGTATGTCGTCATCATAAGGTCATATGATGCTATTTACGAGATATGATTGGTTCAAAATACAATAGCTTTTGTTCATTGCGAGTGGCTCTTTTCCGGTCGCTTTTCTTTCGATTTTCGCAGAAATTTGCATATTCGTGCAACAACTCATATTCAAACACGACATCTAATGTTCAGTAAATTGCATCACGTTGAGAATTTATTGTATTCCGCGAAAGATGTAGCCTTACTTTAATTTCTTGCCGATGTAAAAGACTAAAATAACTTGCGATCAGATATTCCTTTGTGTTTCAAGTCACAGGATTTGAGCATGAGCTCGCTATATTTTTCTCATGACGAATATTTGAAAGCTGAGTCAGTTGCTGTCACGGAAGTAGATCACAAGATGAATAATAGTGCTAATCACTCCATTGGGTATGATCGGAGTCATCATTTCTTTAATCAGTAGTTGCTTAGAGTCGGTGGGCTTTGCTATGAATGGAACAAAAAAATTCTAAGAAATTAATTATTTTATCCCACGTGAAAAGTAACATGCGAGAACGCTTATGAAGCATTCGTTGAAAATTTTTTCTCGATTATTCTTCTTGAAATGTCTCTAACTTTGAGTGGGAATTTATTTGCAAAGCATACAGCTTTTGATTAGGAACCAAGCGGCTGCAGGTATAAAAGGCAAACATCGTGATAGTTCTGTTTTGTGATCGAGCCGGACCCAAAAAAATCTAGAAAGTTTCCGAGTGCACGTCCCCCACTAAAGTAACAACCAGAACTAATTTCATTCTGTGAAGTATGTAAACAATAGAAAATGTTTCTCGTTTAATAGAAAATGTAATGGGCTGCATCATTCGAGATTATTCCAGCCCTCTTTCGCTTCTTCGCCCTCCAGTTCTAAACGACAAGAGGCCATAAAGAACAACAACAACAACAACAACAACAACAATTGAAGTTTAAGATTTCATTCACACATATAAATCTTTTTCTTTTTTTTTTCGTTTCACACGACTGTTTAAGCTGGGGACTTAAATGGCTGTATCATACTAACCGTGACAACTTTATGCCATGTTTCGTCAGGTCACGGCATTTTACGTGACACGGTCAAAATACAGGTTTATAGTCAAGAAGAAAGTTCATCAGATTTAAGTTTAATTTTGTTTAATTTCCATTTGAAAACATTTTGCGGGCGATAACAGTCCAGTTTCGGGACCTAATTTAAAAAAAGGGCGATTTCCAAAAATAGCGTGAAATGTTCTCGACTAGGTTCCCGGGGCGGAGAAAACGGGAAACAGGAACTCTCTAACCTATAAAGCTGCTTTACGGCAGAGCTACATTTGAATGAGAACGCGAATGATCCAGACATAAAATTTTATGAAAATAACATCTGCAACTCGAAATTCACGAACTTGTAACCTCACCAAGCAGAGTCCAAGCAGGATCAAGCTCAACTCCACTGACCACTCAGTGCCGGGGCAAATCTGGACTATACCGCACTTGAAAGAGCCTGGGGCAAAAATTGACCACAGGCGTCGGTGTTTCCGATATTCAAAGGAATAAAAGATATTGTATTTCCCGTGGCCGATCTGCGTCGCTATCCGGGAAATCTTGTGATCAGGAGTTCTTTTTTGGGGGTGAACGTTCGAACAAAAAAAGAACGCCTGATCACAGGTTGTATCCGGGAAAGCAACTGTTCAACAGGAAACACCTGATGCAAACTCCCTTCGGAAAAAGTCGATCAGCTGTCCACGCCCGTATCTAGCTTGTTCCTTTATTATCTGGATGGTCTTAATCCTTGACCGCAGGGAAAAGTTTCGGGATACCGGAAAGGATCTACTCACTGCTTCGAATAAGCTGCCCTCGCAGAAGAAAATTCTAGGTTAAACACCAGTCGGTGATGGGAAATACATGCAATTAGTTACATAGCACACCTACTGGAAACTAAAGCTAAATATAAGTGTAGTAGAACTTGAAGGTCATCAGTCGAATCTCTCATGGGTTATATAAAAGAACCTTCACGTGGGATCTGTGCACAGCTTAAACCACTAATTCTATCGAACATGTGCTTAATTTAAACCACGCAAATATCATAAAAGTGGTCGCCGTTGGGGAGCCTGAGTATGAAACAGACTTAATACGGATCCGGCCATCCCCTTTCCGATAAAGCGGATCGCTAAAACTGATAGAAATATATACAGAGAGATAGAGCCGAAACGCTGATTCAACAAAACCGGCTATGAGGATCGAATCGATCTGATTTGTAACACGTCATCTAAAGATAAGACACTTTAAATCAGTACGTATTCAAAACATAACAATTCTTTTTACGTGAATATTGAAAAACATGATAATCTTTTTGAACTACTTCCGGCCGAGCTTGGACTCTTCTGAAATCACTGAAATGAAACTAGACCTAGCCGAAGTTTTGTAGTTATGTTGTTGCCTTTTTTTCGAATTTGAAAGCTCAGTTATTTTTTCTGTGCTATCCCTTATTTCCGAAATGGCCAAAACTTGGGCAAATGCGCCTGGAAGAGGCTAAAGTTTTGTCAACCAGCAGCGCGAAACTTCAACTTTACTGGCATAAGCAAAAGGACAATATACAGAGGTTGACAACATGTAGCGCGCTATAGTTTATGGAAAGCACTCTACATAATCAAACAAATTCGACGAGGCGTAACGAACAAAAATATTAACAATCACCTAGGCCTAGCAACGCAAGCTACACGAAAAGAAAATTTGAAAGAAAATCGATGTTCAGGGCGGCACCCAACGACTGTTTTCTCTCGAATGCTTTTAAACGCTGTTTTAGGCTATCTGGAGTGCTTTTAAAGCTCTGTGGGTTAATTTTAGGTTGCGCTGAAAAAATTTTATCTGTTCCGTTATTCTAGGGAAACTTGAGTATTCTCGAAGTTATTAGGGTTTTTTTGTCCATTTCCCGAAAACCTTAGGTCTTATCCCCTTTCCGAAAATGATAGCTGACGTTTTTTCGGTGCCCAAAACGACATTTTTAACAATCCGAAAACAACAGACATTAAATTTCTCATATCACGAAAGTTCGAGGTGAAAATTCTCTTAAGAAATTCAGAGGGGATTAAAGGCCTTCCGAACAGATAATTTACCGAAACGATCGGCTGGGTGCCCCTGGATGTTGTTATTTTGGTTTTTGTAGTACAGTATCGACGCTTTTTGCTCTGGCTCCTTGTACGTGTACATGCGCTGCGTGATCGTGCACAGAATTATGAGTGGTTATTTTTTCAAGAGCCAACAGAATCGCTAAATTATATGCTAACTTATTCTTGGCACGTCTAAAGCAAATGACGATAATTATTCCTTTCCAATTCGCATTTGTTGTTTGTTAAATTCGCATTAACATTTCGCCTTAGGACGATCGTCATGTTTGTAAGTTCTCTGAAGTTTCGTACAATTATTATGATCGCGCTTAAAATTTTGGGACCAAAGTTTTTGATTAACGTTAAAGTTTTTACATTTTAATTATATAAAGCAAACAAAGAGTCGATGTTGCTGAAAAGTGGACGCGCGGCTCCTTGCACATTTATTACTACCCACGGCTTGCCATTCATTGAGCGGGGTCTAATGAACTGCCATTTTAGGATATTGTATCTTGTACCACCCAACACAAAAGATCTTACGATGTGGGTTCCTTCTGCGGCAAAATACCGCGGAAATGTATCATCGCTGTCCCCAGTGGGCGTTCGTCAAGAATTCAGAAGAAACAAACAAAAGAAAAAAGAAGTGAGTTGTTGTCTCTCATTTAAAGAAATTAAAACAGATATACTTTCTTGCTTGCGTGACCCTCGCACAATTTCATTCTTGGGTCAGGGTTAACGGTTGTCTTTTGAAAGAGCAGCTAAGTGAATTCTTAAACACCTACAGCATAAGTGAATAGGTTCCACGGCCGATTGACAACAAAAAAAACATTCACTAGGCTGACAGTACATGACTCAGCACCACAGGGAAGTGTATGAAAAAAAATGCTTAAGCCCACAGATTGCGTCGCTTCGGAGCATGGACATCTCTGATCATCGATGGCTACTTTGGATTCCTATTTAGCACCGGAGTAGGAGGGGGCGGGGGAAGGGAGTCGTAACGTTCGGACCCAACTAAAACGTGTTCCACATATGGACTAATCCAAATAAAAGATATGTTCTCAATATATACAAAAACAGGTTAGGAACAAATCTTGTTACACGAACAGAGTGAGTATCGCTTATCAATATTTTTAATTTATGTAGCGATATTTCTACTCCCAGATCTTCATTAATGCAAGGACAAGGTATATAGCGAAAGAGGTGGACGTGAGCAGAACTATAGGCACACAAATACCTCAGGGCTCTCAGGAATGAAGTGGAGGCGCGGTCGTCTCCGGGTCCATTGGTCCGAGTTCGAGTCCTGGCCGGGGACATTGTGTTGTGTTCTTGGGCAGGACACTAAACTCTAACTGTGCTTCTCTCTCCACCCACGTGTATTTCGCGCGTTGAAGACTGCAGTTTAGGCAGTTGGAAACTTGATATTCTTAGTCAGAGAACGTTTTCGAATTTTACTATGATTCATCCTGGCTGCAGTCCCTCAATATTTTCATAATCATAATTGTGACTCTAAGTTAACAACTCTAATCAGTGCCTTTCTATTTTGCCCTCATTCATTATTAGATTACTACACATGATGCCAATCTCATTTGCAAGGGTGTCGACCGTTTCAAAGTCCTCCCATTGCATTTTGCGTCCTTTTCTGATGTCCAACCCAACTTGGTTGTAATGACGATCTAGAACTTTTAAACAGTGGTCAGTTTTCTTGTTACCAGTGCACGGTGTTTCACCTGGAGTGATCCTTTGAAGATCGTGGTAAAAAAGAACAAAGTTATCGGCTAGTGAAACTGAATGATTGGAACACATGGCCTGTGGGTTTCCCGCTGCCTCGTGTGACAGACAGTAACTGCTAAAGATGTTTGGGAAAAGGGGCTCTTTTGCGTAAGGCACATGAAAAGCCGTTTGCGGCTGGGACAGAATATCCTCTGTGTCTTGTGGCGTAATTTTGTGGCCGACTGGGAGCCGTCTATTGTATGATTTCAGCTCACTGCATATCTTTAGGTTCCAGTCGTATCGATCTCTCTCGAAGAACCAAGCGTAACTTATCACTACACTGACAGGTGATATCAAATTGTTACCATGGTATATCTTCTCAAAAGCTTCTTCTGTTGTTTTATTTGACTTGTTAAGTTATTGGCAAAAATATGATCCTGCTCCGATTCTTCGTCAAGAACTACGACTGTCTTTCCAAACGATGCAGGCCAGAAGAGAACAGCAGTCCTGAAAAAATCACAGAAAAAACGAGTCCTGTGTTGTTTTAGTTTGCCCGCCATCCTCACGAACAGTGTGATCGCTAAGATGCTAGGAGTTCGAGTATGAATACGATTTCGAATTTCTTTGGCAGCGGAGTGGAAATACCCATTTTTGTCGCTCGCGTACAGCATTTTGATACTAGAAATAAAACAGATGAGAGCGATTATTTTGAATCCATGCCTCCATTTAAACCTTACGATCTTCAAAAGAATTGTTGCCATCTTTGTAAGCGTTTCTTATGAAGTTGTAAAGAAGTTAATGATAATTGAAAGTAGTAATCTTAATTTAAGTGTCATACAACTTTAAGTTTGAAAGCTAATTGGTTTGATGTCTAGCAACCTCATCGGGGTCGCTAGAATCATGATGTGCTAAAATGCCCTACGTGATGAATATAGGGCATTAGAAAACTTGCGCAATTTCAATTTTCAAACCTTAGGCCAGCAGGATCTCTGAAATGATTCTCCAAGGAGCTACTTCACATAAGGGACCGTTCATTTTTTATGAGGGAGGGGGGGCTGGTGGGATTTGGGAAGCACCATTTAAAAATCGCATGACCCCCCCTCAGCTTACCAATTTTTTCACGTGCCCCCCCCCTTATAGCGGTCATTTTTTGGGATGACCCCCCCCCAAAAAAAAAAATTTGAACAAACAATATTTAGATTTCAACTTTTTTAATATTTCTCTATTATCCCCCTACTTCGCGTTTTGTGCTCACTGTGAAGACAATATTTACAATCCCTATACTACAGAGAGCTGTTGTTTGAAAAACAAATCAAAAGAAAGAGAAGTCAATTTCGGATCTCCTAGTTATGGCTCGCCCTGAGCGTGTGGCATTTGGCCTCTCATTGGCATCTCCCTCATCTGAATTGATGAATGCCCACAGTTTTAATGTAAAACAGATCAAATGTATAGAAGCTAAGTTGACGAAGGTCACGCAGGACATGGAAGCACTAGAAAATAAGAGCAATTATAACAGCATATTCAAGGGCATACTCAAACATGCACACCACATCAACAAAACGAGAAGAAAAAAAGAAAACCGCAGAAAGTCAAATGCAAGAAAGAGGAAGCGGACTGAAAACAACGTCCAACGAGTTTATGGAATCTGTGTTGGAAACCCGCTAGGAAATGATCTTCCACAATGCCTTGTGTACCCTCCTAGAACGGCCGTCCCGGAAGGGTTTATTAAAGTTGAGGATGTTGCCACGTCGTTATTTAGAAGAGATGGGCCATACGTCGCACAGCTCTTGGAAGGGAATTATTTCACCAATGCTGCAAGAAGCAGAATCACCACCAACCTTGAGCAGGAAGTCAGAGATTATGTCTACACCTTCATGTACCCTGAAGAGTACACTCTGACGGAAAGCATTGCTGCTTCTTGCAGCATCGGTGAAAGAGACTCCCATAGCAGCACAAGCGGCAACGAAGAACTCGACGACAGCGAAGATGAAGATGAGTGCCAGTGAAAGTTGCATTCGAAAATAACAGTGTTAAATACTTCATTTCAGTAGCTACAAATGCTTTTTTGTCGCCAAACGTTTTTTTAAAGCAGAAGGAAAGTTTGTAATAAATTTGTATCCTACCTTCTATGTTTATTCTATAGCAATTTTTTTGATATTCAAACATTATGCCATTTTAAAGTTTTACTAAAATATTTCACGTGACCCCCCCTTTTTCCCTTATTTTTTTGGGGTGGCCCCCCCTCGAAAGCCATTTTTTTTTCGCATGGCCCCCCCCCCAAATCCCACCAGCCCCCCCTACCTGATAAAAAATGAACGGTCCCTAATATTCTTACAAATCTACAGCCGTTTTTTTTTTCAAAATTGTATGAAGCATTTTAATACAGCAACCGCCTAAATAAGGTGATAACCCATCGAAAAGATACTCACAAGTTAAATATCCATATATATATATATATATATATATATATATATATATATATATATATATATATACCTGGAGTTTCGAAAAGGGGTTTGTTAATTCTGCTGCGAAGTTATTTTTGTTCGAAACTTTTCAAACCAGTTTGACTTGATTAGTAGTCTTTCCGATTTTAATTTGACTTTGATTTTTCTAGATGAAGATAGGGGCTGTAGATCATAAAGATGCAACACTGCCAAAATCAAACTGGTTTGTTATAAAGTTGAAGGCAAAGGTAAATTTTGTAAGCACAACAAGGTTGTTATATAATGTCCTGATCTTACCTCTCCAAGCCGACGGGCAGGTCAACCTTACATGGGCTCAGACAGTGACTTAATCTGAGTGCAAACGGACATGTTTTTTTAAAGAAAATGTATGACATCGAAACATAGAGCCATTACAATTGTACTTTTCCCTGAAGCTTTGAAAAACGCATACCTAATTTTACTCCGCGAGCTGTGCTGAAATCGATGCCGCAGGCAACGATTTAGCTTAGCTTAGCGCAGGTCATTATTTTCCAGAGGGGGCTCCTTTACCGGAAAGTCTGGAGAGACATCTACAGGAGTGGGACTAATTGTGGACATCTCTTTGGGGCCCTGGCCCTTAATCTAGGGGGGTGGGGTCGGTTTGAACTTGTGTCCATAGTCTCAAGTCACTCTGACAGCTGTTGAGTGGAGAACATGGTATGTAATTAGCTGTCCAACGTGACACAATCCTTAAAGTGCATGGAATTGCCCAAAGCTGAGTGGGATTATTGCCTTGGCAGAAGGTTGCATTATTGTCGTGAAGGGGCTGATATGTGCGGAGTGGTACCTGGCCCCCAGGGGGAGAGGGAGATTTCAAGGCAGTTTAGTTTGATGTCATTTACGCATGCTTGCAAAGAGCTTTTATCTGATATGATAACAGTAAGCCTGAATTCATCCACAGGTGGCCGAGAGATTCTAGTGTCATCTCCTTTTCGCTCTAGATGAAGTGTGTAGTGGGTAAGCACTGTTTATATGACTCTATTAAACACTAGGTGTTATTGGGCTGTTTGGACCTAGTTTATACACACACATGTTCACACCGTCATCAAATACGTATCTTTACTCCTCATAACACATCAAAAAAGCTTCTACTATTATATTTAAAATTTTTAGAAACACAGGAAGTTGAGTGATTCAATGGGTTCTTAGAAACACTACGCCCTTAAAGACTGGCGCCATGGAAACAGTGGTTTTTGTTTTTTTCGCCTAGATCCTCAAGCTTCCCGAGGGGAAACAAAACTTACGTTTTCCTCAAACCCTAAGTTCTCTTATACCTCCCAACTAAAAAAGAAAATAAAATGCGAAAAAATTATTGCTTGACGCCGGCTGGCACACAAATTTTCCTCGGCTTCAAGGTGCCATGAGTCAATGGGTTCCTTAGAAACACTGAAGCCCTTGAGAATTAAGTTTCAAAGTGCAGGACCAAATCACGCGCAAGTCAAAAGTTTAATTTGTTTTTGGCCGAGCCGGACCCAAAAAATCTAGAAAGTTTACGAGTTTACGTCCCCCACTACATAACAACCATAACTAATTGTACTCTGTGAAGGGTGTAAACAATAGAAAATGGAAAATGTAATGGGCTGCATCATTCAGTTCGAGATTATTCCAGCCTTCTTTCGCTCATTCGCCCTTCTAAATGACAGGAGGCGAAAAAAAAAGTAATAAGATTTAAGATTTCATTAACTTATATAAATCTGTTTTTTTTTCCCTTGACATGACTGTTTAAGCTGAGGGCTTAAATGGCTGTTCATCCTAACCGTGACAACTTCATGCCATGTTTCGTCGGGTGAAGTTATTTTACGAGACACGGTCAAAATACAGGATTATAGTCAAAATGAAAGTTTATCAGATTTTTAAATTTAATTGTGCTTAATTTCCATTTGAAAACGTTTTGTGGGCGATAACATTCCAGTTCTAAAGACCTGGTACTAAAAAAGGACGATTTCCAAAAATAGCGTAAAATGTTTTCGACTAGGTTCCCGGGGCGGAGAGAACGGGAAACGGGAACTCTCTAACCTATAAAGCTGCTTTACGGCAGAGCTACATTTGAATGAGAACACGAATGATCCAGACATAACACTTTATGAAAATAACATCTGCAGCTGGAAATTCGAGAACTCGTAACCTCGCCAAGCAGAGTCCAAGCAGGATCAAGCTCAAGGCCATTATGCCGGGACAAATAACCGGACCATACCGCGCGTGAAAGAGCCTGGGGCAAAAATCGACCACAGACATCGGTTTTCCCGATATTCAAAGGAATAAAAGATATTGTATTTCCCGTGGCCGGTCTGTGTCGCTATCCGGGAAATTTTGTGATCAGGCGTTTTTTTGGTGGGCGAACGGGGGAAACCCCTTTCCCCGTTCGAACAAAAAAGAACGTCTGATCACAGGTTGTATCCGGGAAAGCAAGTGTTCAACAGGAAACACCTGATGCAAACTCCCTTCAGAAAAAGTCGATCAGCTGTCCGCGCCCGTATCTAGCTTGTTCCTTTATTATCCGGGTGGTCTTAATCTTTGATCCCAGGGAAAAGTTTCCAGATAGCGGAAGGTATCTATACACTGTACCTACTCATCGCTGTCCCAGTGGACGTTCGTCAAAAAAATCACAACGAATTCAGGAGAAATAAACAAAAGAAGTGAGTTGATGTCTCTCAATTAAAGAAATTAAAACAGATATACTTTCTTGCTTGCGTGGCCCTCGCACAACTGAGTTCATTCTAGGGTCAGGGAGCAACGGTTGTCTTTTGAAAGAACAGCTGAGTGAATTCTCAAACACCTGCAGTATAGGTGAATAGGTTCCACGGCCGATTGACAACAACAAAAACATTCACTGGGCTGACAGTACATGACTCAGCACCACAGGGAAGTGTATGAAAAAAAACGCTTAAGCCCACAGATTGCGTCAATTCGGAGCATGGACATCTCTGATCATAATTCGCCCGGATTAAATAAAATAGTTGAACAGTCAGTCTCAAAAGCCCATCAGTCAATAACTCCTGATCCTGGATCAATAAAACCTTTCTACAGTTTCCAGACTAAATATTTTGCTGATTAAATCCTGATTCCACGGATCACCCATCTCTGAAATCATCGAAGGCTATTTTGGATTCCTATTCAGCACTGAGCCTTTCTGGGTAGGGGGCGGGGGGCGGGGAGGGGGGGGGGGATCGTAACGTTCGGACTCAACTAAAACATGTTCCACATGTGGGCCAATCCAAATAAAAGACATGTTCTCAATATATATAAAGAGAAGTTAGGAACAAATTTTGTTACACGAACATAGTGAATATCGTTTATTTTCAGTTTTTCCCTCCATCGCAGGGTTACCCCCAGAATTAAACTCGCCGGTACCCATCTAAATGCACCTGGCATGGGTGAGGAGAGGCACTGTGAGAGTAAAGTGTCTTACCCAAGAACACAACACCACGATCCCGGCCAGGGCTGGCGAACCCGGATTGCTTGATCCCGAGCACAGGGAGTATATTACCTTGCTCAGTGTTTCGCCACCTAACCAACAAGATCCGCGTCTCCTGATACTCACCTTTTCGACGAAATTCAACCATGGCAACGGCGTCTGGGAGAGGCAGGTGCAGAAGCCGAGTGACGGTCTGGGACGAGGGTAAGCGACACTAGTTTGTAGAAAAATAGGCACTCAAAGGAGTGCATGCTGCTAGAGTCGATTCATTAGTCTGTCAGCGTGTGTCTAGTTCGCCAGACGCCCAACTGAGAAAGGAGGCTGTCTGCAATTAATAGGCAGATCTTCATTAATGCAAGGACGAGGTATATAGTGAAAGAGGTGGACGTGAGCAGAACTATAGGCACACAAATACCTCAGGGTTCTCGGGAATGAAGTGGAGGCGCGGTCGTCGCCGGATCCAGTGGTCCGGGTTCGAGTCCTGGCCGGGGACATTGTGTTGTGTTCTTGAGCAAGACATTAAACTCTAACTGTGCTTCTCTCTCCACCCACGTGTATTTCGCACGTTGAAGACTGCAGTTTAGGCAGTCGGAAACTTGATATTCTTAGTCAGAGAACGTTTTCGAATTTTACTATGATTTATCCTGGCTGCAGTCCCTCAATATTTTCATAATCATAATTGTGACTCTAAGTTAACAACTCTGATCAGTGCCTTTCTATTTTGTCCTCATTCATTACTAGGTTACTACATATGATGCCAATCTCATTTGCAAGGGTGTCGACCGTTTCAAAATCCTTCCATTGTATTTTGCGTCCTTTTCTGATGTCCAGACCAACTTGTTTGTAATGTTGATCTAGAACTTTTAAACAGTGGTTAGTTTTCTTGTTACCAATGCACGGTGTTTCACCTGGAGTGATCCTATGAAGATCGTGGTAAAAAAGAACAAAGTTATCGGCTAGTGAGACTGAATGATTGGAACACATGGCCTGTGGGTTTCCCGCTGCCTCGTGTGACAGACAGTAACTGCTAAAGATGTTTGGGAAAAGGGGCTCTTTTGCGTAAGGCACATGAAAAGCCGTTTGCGGCTGGGACAGAATATCCTCTGTGTCTTGTGGCGTAATTTTGTGGCCGACTGGGAGCCGTCTATTGTATGATTTCAGCTCACTGCATATCTTTAGGTTCCAGTCGTATCGATCTCTCTCGAAGAACCAAGCGTAACTAATCACTACACTGACAGGTGATATCAAATTGTTACCATGGTATATCTTCTTAAAGGCTTCTTCAAAGTTTCTTGTATTAAATCTTTTTAGAATGTACTCTCTGCAGTGCGTAAAAGTGTCGCGGTAAATGTAGACAGGAAAATACGTCATGAAATCTGCCACCATCGGTACCCCAAGCGCCATTTCGTTAGCGTGCGCCCACTTTCGCACCCAGCCGAATTGCATAGAGCACTCAGAACCCAGAATGCGTATCCTTGAGCCGTTCAATATGGTTGCTTTTGTTACTGGTGTAAGAAATGCAACATCGTTATCCATCCATGCGACAATGCGGTCGTTTGTGTATAGATCAATAAAGAAACTGCTCCAGAGTTGGCGGTTGTAACCCGCAGATAAACGAGAGCCATTGAAGTTTAAAACATTTGCGTCTTTGGGTAACGACTCGAAGGCCACCTCAAGTTTGCGATCTGGAAAGTGTTGCTTGATTTGACTTGTTAAGTTTTTGGCAAAAATATGATCCTGCTCCGATTCTTCGTCAAGAACTACGACTGTCTTTCCAAACGATGCAGGCCAGAAGAGAACAGCAGTCCTGTAAAGATCACAGTAGAAACGAGTCCTGTGTTGTTTTAGTTTGCCCGCCATCCTCACGAACAGCGTGATCGATGAGATGCTAGGAGTTGGCTTACATTTATGATTTCGACTTTCTTTGGCAGCGGTATCAAAATACTCATTTTTGTCGCTCTCGCACAGCATTTTCATGCTAAAAATGAAACAGATGAAAGCGATTAATTTGAATCCATGCCTCCATTCAAACCTTACGATCTTCAAAAAAATTGTTGCCATCTTTATAAGCGTTTCTTGTGAGGTTGTGAAGAAATAATAATAAAAAATAGTAATCTTTACTCAAGTGTCATACAATTTTAGGTTTGAAAGCTAATTGATTTGATACTTAGCGACCCCATCGGAGTCGCTAGAATGTGCTTATATGCCCTACGTGATGAATATAGGACATTAGAGAACGTGCACAATTTTGATTTTGAAACCTTGTGCCAGATCTCTGATTTGATTCTCCAGGGAGCTACTTCACATATTGTTCTCACGAATCTACAGTGGTGTTTTTTTTTTTTCAAAATTGAATGAAGTACAACAACAACCACCTAAATCAGGGGATAATTAACCCATCGAAACTCACGAGTTAAATATCCATATTTATTATATGGCTGTGTCTCACAAGGACTGGGAACTACCAAATTCACGCATTTGATTGGCTGAAATCGATATTGACCGCGGTCTATATTTTCCCATCTAGACCGGCATCTGTAGACCGGTTTTATTTTGCGTTGAAAAAGTAGCAAACTAAAATACAAAAATGTTCACCATTTTCTTTTATTTTCTTCTCAATCATTTATGGAAGTGCCAAAAAGCCTGATGACAAAAAAAAAATTAAAGAAGACGAACAAATTTCGGCAGGTTTAAGTTAAGCTCATCGCCGTTCGCAAGCAAAATGTCAGCAACCCAGGTACATTAAACGAATTAAAGTTTCCTTGTTTGCCATATAATAAACATCTTATTAACGGAGCTAAGTCGGTCTGTATGGGAGAATCTAGACCTCGGTCGTGTGTACAGACCTCACTGCGTTCGGTTTGTACTCACGACCTCGGTCAAGATTCTCCCATACAGACCTCCAGCTCGGTTAATAAGAGCTAAATACACACACACGTTCGTGCCGTCATCACGAAATATTTATCTTTTACCGTCATAACACATCAAAAAAACTCTCACATAAGTTCTTACAATTATATTTATAATTTTTAGAAACACAGGAAGTTGAGTGATTCAATGGGTTGTTAGAAACACTACGCCCTTCAGTTAAAGACGGGCCCCATGGGAAACAGTGGGGGTTTTTTACGCCGAGATCCTCAAGTTCCCCCTAAGCTTCGCCTCCGGGAAAATTAAGGGTCGAGGCGGAGGGGAAACAAAACTCGCTGTTTTCCTCAAACCTAAGTTTTCTTATACCTCCCAACTCAAAAAGAAAACAAAATTTTGAAAAAAAAAAAAAAAAAGAAATTTGCTTGACGCTGGCTGACACACAAATTTTCCTCGGCTTCAAGGTGCCATGAGTGAATGCGTTCCTTAGTAACTTGACATTATTGAAGCCCTTGAGAAGTTTCAAGGTGCAGGACCAACTTAACTCACTTGCGAGTCAAAAAGTTAAAATTCGTTGTTAGGAAGTTAGTGAGTTTTGTTTGCCCCAGGAGATGTAATGAGTTTTGATCCATGACATGTGAAAAGTTCTCTTCCAATCGGAAAAATGCGTATTTGAGTTGAGAGACAAAGTGGTGTCAGTAATCAGTGCTTTTGCACAGACGGTTGATGTAATGATTTAATGATCGGATTTTTGCATAACGATGATACTGTTCAACTTTCTGCGACTAGAGCACCACGATATCAATCGAAATGAAAATCGAGCGTCACTGGTATGCTAAAAAGAACTTGTGAAACGTAGTACATGGAGAAAACTTTAGTTCTTAGTATTGAAGGAAATATTGGCTTTCAAAATCTGTATGTACTTTGATCCGCTCAGCCTTCGACAACAAGTAACTCGGTCAGTAAATAGTGAGTAGCGTAGCAATGTACCCTTCTTAACAAAATGACGGCCGCTTCTTGGCGTTTTCGAAGTGTCTGTGAAGAGGACTTAGATAAAGTTTTGAACGACTAGTGGATTTCTAGTAAAACAATTAGATTATTCGCTCTCGATTTCTATGCGTGATATAGTTGACGCGGGCTGCGTCAACTATATATCACGCATAGTAAATGAAATTGAATTAAGTGTGTTTTGTTTATTTTCCTTTTTTACATTTGGCTTTCACGGCTTTCACAGTCTAAAAAAGTTGAAAATAATTAGAGATGATTATTGAACTGGGGCGCGGAAGTAAATTTATTGGTGAACAATGTAAACAAAAGGAACTATCGGTCTGATAGTTGCCCCCTTGAAATTTGATGTTCTTAAAATTAGCACATTTGCCCTCGAAGCTTCGCTTCACAGGCAAATATTTGTTTTCAGGACATCAAATTTCCGCGGGGCAAGTATCAACCCATAGTTCCTCGACAGAAACACTCTATTGTTTAAATAGAAATCTTGAGCTCATAATCGAATTGTTTTAGTAGAACTCTTTCTTAAATTTGCTTCAGCTTACCATTTCCAATTGTTTTTGTTCATCGTATTTAACTTTACGCTTGAGAAAAATCGCGCGGACTGAATTATCGTTTATAATTTCCTGTTGTGTACGAGCACTCATCAGTTTTTTCAACATTTTCCTTTTTCTTTTTTAAGTCACAAAACCGTGAAAGCTAGCCGTTCAGTTTAATCTTCTCAGGAATTTAATTATCCTTTTGCATTTAAATGTTCTTCCGAAACCTCGCAAAAACGAGAAAACGTCGCTATTTCACAGACGACCTCCAACCACAATAGTATATGAGTAGCTCAGCCAATCAGATTGCAGCATTTGCATTCGTGTACTAGTAGAATTCTACTTAAGGCGGGGGTTAACATGAAGGCCGTATTTTTGCTGGGTATTATGGTTTGAATGTAAATATCCCATTCACGTTTCAAGCGGTGAACAATCTCTCTCCTCATTTCACGTAGATACGTTTTAGGCTGTTTTGTAATTTTGTTTGGTGATCTTTGGGTATATTTGGGGATAAATAGTTTTTCTCAAAGGATTAATAAAATTTATGGAAATAGGAAATTTTGCAGATTTGATGTCGTTTTAAAATTAGAATTTGAAGTTAGAAATTGGTAGACGTACACGCAGTTTCAACGTTGTCAACGCTATTAATGATGTCATCCATGTATGTATTGTTTGTGAGTAGCTCAGATGCTTTCGGGTAATTTTCTTTAGCCATCTCTGCTGTTTTGCGTAGTACTACAGTTGCTATAGTTCCAGAGGATTTATCTCCAAAGGAAAACCTATGAATAACGTACGTGTCTGGTTCTCTAGTTGTATCCATATCCCTCCAGAGGAAGCGGTGCATGTGTTGTTCCAGCACTCCCGTTCTGACTGTGTAATTCATTTTCTCGATGTCGCCGATGAATACTATTTCATTCTCTCGAAATCTGATGAGTATTCCAAGCAGACTGTTTAAAAGGTCGGGTCCCTTAGCCCAATATTCGTTTAGTATATACATGACCCATGTAATTGGCACCGTTTTTAAAGACAATTCTTACTGATTTGCAGTCTGGCTTTAGCACTTCGTGATGTGAAATGTAGTGAGCAGGTCCTTTGTATTTCTGCAATTCTTCTCGAGTTAGTTTGCGAGCTACATCTCTATCTATCATGTCCTGTACCTGTTGTTGGTAAATTTCAGCGTGTTTCTTATTTTTAGAAAGTCGTTTTTCGGTTGATATTAGCATGCCGAATGCTGCTCTTCTGTTGTCTGGGATATCAAAAGGATCTCTGATCCAAGGGTATTCTGCAGTCCACAATTTTTCTTTTGCGTCATGGCCATATTTTTCTCAATTAATGCTAACTCCTTTTCTTCCTTGACTGTGTAGGTGTTGCTACCGAGTGAGCACCTACCGCACTTGCATCCACCGCAGCGAGGCTTACATTGTATCCCGAGATTCTCCATGTTGTAGAAGTCTTCGATTTTTGCCATCTTGACATGATGGGCGTCCACAGTTCCAATGAGGGACTTTTCGTTGATTCCCTTGAGAACTGGGTGTGTTCCACCTACGCATCGTCCGGATTGATTTCTCAATAAAAGTAGATGTCCAGAACTTTGTTCCTTTAAAGGATGGAAGTCTGCGTATTCATAGCCTATTAAGGTGTCAACCTCTCCGGTGGGCCTCATTAATTCGTCCTCGTATACGTGTTTGAATAGTTTAGAGACCCCTTTTATGTCGACTACTGGAATGGGGGAGGTTGTCTTGTCGATTCCGTAAACGTCGAATACGACTGTTTTGCCCTGCTTGTCAATAAGTGGGAGCTTGTACTTAAAGATGTCCACGTTTTCACTTTCTCCGCCTACTTTGATAATTGACAGTTGCGTTTTGATACCCTTGAGGTTTTCAGCTCTTGCTTTTGCGTTTGTGATAAAACATAATGACGCTCCTGTGTCCCACAAGACGTTTGCGAATCCATTCTTTGTAGGTATCTTCTGTATTTGGAGTAAGCACGTTTCAATTTTGTTATTGCATACACTTGCAGTACCGCTTGCGGAAACAATGTTAGGTGGCGATTTTTTTGTCCTGTTCTTCTTCATGTAGTGTTTTGTGGTGAAACCTTTTGCAGTCGTTAACGCCACATGGTTTCTTGCCTCTACAGTCTTGAGATCTGTGACCCCGTTTTAAGCAGTACCAGCATGCTCCCTTTTCCTTTAATGTGTCACGCCTTTCTTGTACTGGTTTTGAGAGATTATATTCTATTCATTAGTCCAGTGATTAGCACCTTCATGGTATAGGCATTTGTTTCGCTTGTAGCGTGATGTATCTTGTCCTTCTAGGATGGTGACTTTGTCAATCCTTTTCTCTAGATGATGAAGTGAGCCCCTTACTGGAAGGTTGCTGTTTGAGCGTAGTTCTGCGTTTTCGTATTCTATTGCTTGTTTTTGTTCAAGGAGAAATCTTAACAGACTTGGAAACTTGTCTTTTTTATCGACGGGACAGTGTTCGGAGCTTACCAGTTTCGCCCACTGTCTTTTCACATCATTTGGCAATTTTCTTTCTATTATGCTCACAGAACTGGTTGTGGTCATTTCTTTCCCTAGACCCAATCTTCTCAAGTCTCGGTAACCGTCGTCGATGACGTCGATAAATTCGACGAATTTTTTGTTTTCGCCTTCTCTGATGGGTTTCATGTTTTGAATTGCACACATTACGACGTCAGCGACTTTTGCAGGATCGCCGTATTTTTCGTCCAGTCTCTTCCACATCGCATTATTATCGTCATCGACGCTTTTTACCGTATCGGCTGGTTCCTTTCCAAGTCATGATCGGAGAACATATGGTGCGTTCTCGGCATTAATTGATGGCATGATTTGTTTTTCAAAGCCTGTTTTGAATTGTGGATAATTTCTTACATCTCCGTGAAATGACGGCATCTTGATTTTTTCGAGTTGCAGCGGACTGCCTTTGTCTTTCGCCTTGTTATCGTTTCTTTTAGTCGAGATAAATGCTTCGATACGGCCACTGATCTCTTGATGGCGAGCGTGCATGTTTCGAATCCATTCGATTTCCTTTTCGACGTTATCGTGGTCAAGTAGCTCGAGCTTTGTGTTATGCAATGTATTACAGCCCGCGAGCGCGATATCTAAATCTCTTTCGGTTTTGCGCAAAGCTTCGGGAGTGTTTACGTCTTTATTTTGTGATTCCATCGTGTTGTATGCGTGTTTCACTAATGTGTCAAAGATAGTTCCCATGGACTTCTTTTTTATACTAAATTGTTCCAATAGTCGTCTGAGTTTTTCTTGTTCAAGTCTCATTGATTCTTGTTTGTGAAATTCTTCCACTCGTTTCTGCTCGGGTAAGGTTTGATCGTTGACGTACTGCGTGTGAGTAGTCGCTGCTTCTTCGTACAATTCTTGTAATTCGTTTATCTATGCTTCGTTTTGCATGTTGGTTCTGTGTCAATTGGTCAGTGATACAGTAATTAGGCAATCATCGTTTGTCACGTTATGCGTGCGTAATTATGTGAAATTATAATCAATGACGACACAAAAGGGCTGTTGTCCCGTCACTGAAGTAAGCTGGAAACAACAAAGCTGTCAAACGTCTGCGCATGTGCGAGCTATGGGGCAACTAAAGGCAGCCAAAATATTTTCATAACCTTGTTCTTTTCGTGGGTCATCGACATCCTATAAGTAACATTGTCCTCGTTATTTATATATTTGTTTGTGTTTTAGCTTGCACAACGAGAGCTAACAGAAATAAGAGTTAAAAATTGTTCTACCTTCTGCTTGTTGCAGGTCTTTCCTTTCCGCGGTATGCATTTTCCGTGCTTCTTGAATTTTTTGTCCGCCTCGACTTTGCATTTAGTGCACCAGTTTGTCCAAGGTTTGTAGTTTGGAAAAGATTTTCCCACCTGGTCAAAGACCTGCTACAGGCGGTTTGGAATCGGTATTTTGGCCAGCTATGCCCCCATGACGATGGACATGAACATCGTTTGTCGTTTCGATTCATCTCGTTCTTTTGCCTCAGACAAATCCTGGATCCGGACGGAATCCTCCCAGTCCTTGCCAAGATTTTTCCAGCTCGTCGCTGGTAAAATTTTTGATAAAATAAAATGCGAAAAAATTATTGCTTGACGCCGGCTGGCACACAAAGTTTCCTCGGCTTCAAGGTGCCATGAGTCAATTGGTTCCCTAGAAACACTGAAGCCCTTGAGAATTAAGTTTCAAAGTGCAGGACCAAATCACGCGCGAGTCAAAAGTTTAATTTGTTTTTGGCCGAGCCGGACCCAAAAAAATCTAGAAAGTTTACGAGTGCACGTCCCCCACTACATAACAACCATAACTAATTGTACTCTGTGAAGGGTGTAAACAATAGAAAATGGAAAATGTAATGGGCTGCATCATTCAGTTCGAGATTATTCCAGCCCTCTTTCGCTCATTCGCCCTTCTAAATGACAGGAGGCGAAAAAAAAAGTAATAAGATTTAAGATTTCATTCACTGATATAAATCTTTGTTTTTTTCCTTTGACATGACTGTTTAAGCTGGGGGCTTAAATGGTTGTATCATCCTAACCGTGACAACTTCATGCCATGTTTGGTCGGGTGAAGTTATTTTACGTGACACAGTCAAAATACAGGATTATAGTCAAAATGAAAGTTCATCAGATTTTTAAATTTAATTTTGGTTAATTTCCATTTGAAAACGTTTTGTTGGCGATAACATTCCAGTTCTAAAGACCTGGTATTAAAAAAGGACGATTTCCAAAAATAACGTGAAGTGTTTTCGACTAGGTTCCCGGGGCGGAGAGAACGGGAAACGGGAACTCTCTAACCTATAAAGCTGCTTTACGGCAGAGCTACATTTGAATGAGAACACGAATGATCCAGACATAACACTTTATGAAAATAACATCTGCAGCTGGAAATTCGAGAACTCGTAACCTCGCCAAGCAGAGTCCAAGCAGGATCAAGCTCAAGGCCATTATGCCAGGACAAATAACCGGACCATACCGCACGTGAAAGAGCCTGGGGCAAAAATCGACCACAGACATCGGTTTTTCCGATATTCAAAGGAATAAAAGATATTGTATTTCCCGTGGCCGGTCTGTGTCGCTATCCGGGAAATTTTGTGATCAGGTGTTTTTTTGGTGGGCGAACGGGGGAAACCCCTTTCCCCGTTCGAACAAAAAGAACGCCTGATCACAGGTTGTATCCGGGAAAGCAAGTGTTCAACAGGAAACACCTGATGGAAACTCCCTTCGGAAAAGTCGACCAGCTGTCCACGCCCGTATCTAGCTTGTTCCTTTATTATCTGGTTGGACTTAATCTTTGATCCCAGGGAAAAGTTTCCGGATAGCGGAAGGTATCTACACACTGTACCTACTCATCGCTGTCCCAGTGGACGTTCGTCAAAAAATCACAACGAATTCAGGAGAAATAAACAAAAGAACTGAGTTGATGTCTCTCAATTAAAGAAATTAAAACAGATATACTTTCTTGCTTGCGTGACCCTCGCACAACTGATTTCATTCTAGGGTCAGGGAGCAACGGTTGTCTTTTGAAAGAGTAGCTGAGTCAATTCTCAAACACCTACAGTATAGGTGAATAGGTTCCACGGCCGATTGACAACAAAAAAAACATTCACTGGGCTGACAGTACATGATTCAGCACCACAGGGAAGTGTATGAAAAAAAACGCTTAAGGCCACAGATTGCGTCAATTCGGAGCATGGACATCTCTGATCATAATTCGCCCGGATTAAATAAAATAGTTGAACAGTCAGTCTCAAAAGCCCATCAGTAAATAACTCCTGATCCTGGATCAATAAAACCTTTCTACAGTTTCCAGACTAAATATTTTGCTGATTAAATCCTGACTCCACGGATTACCCATCTCCGAAATCATCGATGGTTACTTTGGATTCCTATTTAGCACCTGAGTAGGAGGGGGCGGGGGAAGGGAGTCGTAACGTTCGGACCCAACTAAAACATGTTCCACATGTGGGCTAATCCAAATGAAAGATATGTTCTCAACATAATAATCATAATCATAATTGTGACTCTAAGTTAACAACTCTAATCAGGTTAGTGCCTTTCTACTTTGCCATCATTCATTACCAGATTACTACATATGATGCCAATCTCATTTGCAAGGGTGTCGACCGTTTCAAAATCCTTCCATTGTATTTTGCGTCCTTTTCTGATGTCCAGACCAACTTGGTTGTAATGACGATCTAGAACTTTTAAACAATGGTCAGTTTTCTTGTTACCAGTGCACGGTGTTTCACCTGGAGTGATCCTTTGAAGATCGTGGTAAAAAAGAACAAAGTTATCGGCTAGTGAAACTGAATGATTGGAGCACATGGCCTGTGGGTTTCCCGCTGCCTCGTGTGACAGACAGTAACTGCTAAAGATGTTTGGGAAAAGGGGCTCTTTTGCGTAAGGCACATGAAAAGCCGTTTGCGGCTGGGACAGAATATCCTCTGTGTCTTGTGGCGTAATTTTGTGGCCGACTGGGAGCCGTCTATTGTATGATTTCAGCTCACTGCATATCTTTAGGTTCCAGTCGTATCGATCTCTCTCGAAGAACCAAGCGTAACTTATCACTACACTGACAGGTGATATCAAATTGTTACCATGGTATATCTCCTCAAAAGCTTCTTCAAAGTTGCTTGTATTAAATCTCTTTAGAATGTACTCTCTGCAGTGCGTGAAAGTGTCGCGGTAAATGTAGACAGGAAAATACGTCATGAAATCTGCCACCATCGGTAACCCAAGTGCGCTTTCGGTAACACTCGCCCAGTTTCGCACCCAGCTGATTTTCATAGTGCACTCAGAACCCAGGATGCGTATCCTTGAGCCGTTAAATATGGTTGCTTTTGTTACTGGTGTCAGAAACGCAACATCGTTATCCATCCATGCTATAATGGGATCGTTTGTATATAGATCAATAAAGAAACTACTCCAGAGTTGGCGGTTGTAACCCGGAGATTTTTGAGCACCCTTGAACTTTAAAACACTTGCGTCTTTGGGTAACGACTCGAAGGCCACCTCAAGTTTGCGGTCTGGAAAGTGTTGTTTGATTTGAGTTGTTAAGTTATTGGCAAAAATATGATCCTGCTCCGATTCTTCATCGAGAACTACGACTGTCTTTCCAAACGATGCAGGCCAGAAGAGAACAGCAGTCCTGTAAAGATCACAGTAGAAACGAGTCCTGTGTTGTTTTAGCTTGCCCGCCATCCTCACGAACAGTGTGATCGATGAGATGCTAGGAGTTCGAGTATGAATACAATTTTGAATTTCTTTGACAGCGGTGTGGAAATACCCATTTTTGTCGCTCTCGTAGAGCATTTTTATGCTAAAAATCAAACAGATGAGAGCGATTATTTTGAATCCATGCCTCCATTTAAACCTTACGATCTTCAAAAAAATTTTCGCCATCTTTATGAGCGTTTCTTGTGAAGTTGTGAAGAAATAATAATAAAAAATAGTAATCTTCATTCAAGTGTCATAAAATTTTAGGTATGAAAGCTAATTGGTTTGATACCTAGCGACCCCATCGGAGTCGCTAGAATGTGCTTATATGCCCTACGTGATGAATATAGGACATTGGAGAACTTGCACAATTTTGATTTTGAAACCTTGTGCCAGATCTCTGATTTGATTCTCCAAGGAGCTACTTCACATATTGTTCTCACGAATCTGCAGTGGTTTTTTTTTTAATCAATATTGAAAGAAGTATTTACAACAACCGCCTAAATCAGGGGATAATTAACCCATCGAAACTCACGAGTTAAATACCCATATATACACACACGCTCGCGCCGTCATCACGAAATATTTATCTTTTACCGTCGTAACACATCAAAAAAACTCTCACATAAGTTCTTACAATTATATTTATAATTTTTAGAAACACAGGAAGTTGAGTGATTCAATGGGTTGTTAGAAACACTACGCCCTTCAGTTAAAGACGGACCCCATGGAAACAGTAGGCTTTTTTGACGCCGAGATCCTCAAGTTCCCCGAAGCTTCGCCTCCGGGAAAATTAAGGGTCGAGGCGGAGGGGAAACAAAACTCGCTGTTTTCCTCAAACCTAAGTTTTCTTATACCTCCCAACTCAAAAAGAAAACAAAATTTGAGAAAAAAAAAGAAAGAAATTTGCTTGACGCTGGCTGACACACAAATTTTCCTCGGCTTCAAGATGCGATGAGTGAATGGGTTCCTTAGTAACACTACTGAAGCCCTTGAGAAGTTTCAAGGTGCAGGACCAAATTAAATCACGTGCGAGTCAAAAGTTAAAATTTGTTGTTAGGAAGTTAGTGAGTTTTGTTTGCCCCAGGAGATGTAATGAGTTTTGATCCATGACATGTGAAAAGTTCTCTTCCAATCGGAAAAATGCGTATTTGAGTTGAGAGACAAAGTGGTGTCAGTAATCAGTGCTTTTTCACAGAAGGTTGATGTAATGGTTTAATGATCGGATTTTTGACTAACGATACTGTTCAACTTTCAGCGACTAGAGCACCACAATATCAATCCAAACGAAAATCGAACGTCACTGGTATGCTAAAAAGAACTTGTGAAACGTAGTACATGAAGAAAACTTTAGCTCTTAGCATTGATGGAAATATTGGCTTTCAAAATCTGTATGTACTTAGATCCGCTCAGCCTTCGACAACAAGTAACTCGGTCAGTAGATAGTGAGTAGCGTAGCAATGTGCCCTTCTTAACAAAATGACGGCCGCTTCTTGGCGTTTTCGAAGTGTCTGTGAAGAGGAGTTAGATAAAGTGAACGACTAGTAGATTTCTAGTAAAACAATTAGATTATTCGTTCTCGATTTCTATGCGTGATATAGTTGACGCGGGCTGTTTCAACTATATATCACGCATAGTGAATGAAATTACATTAAGTGGGTTTTGTTTATTTTCCTTTTTTACATTTGGCTTTCACGGCTTTCACAGTCTAAAAAAGTTGAAAATAATTAGAGATGATTTTTGAACTGGGGCGCGGAAGTAAATTTATTGGTGAACAATATAAACAAACCGCGGAACTATCGGTCTGATAGCTTCCCCTTCAAATTTGATGTTCTGAAAATTAGCACATTTGTTTTCAGAACATCAAATTTCCGCGGGGCAACTATCAGCCCATAAGTTAATAAAGATGGTGAATTTTAAGCTCGGTAATGCAATGTGAAGGTGAATTAATCAACATGACACGAGCGTGGGACAAAGAAAAAATTCTGAGTCCCAACTGGCGGGAGCCAGTCATTCGTGAGCTTTTTGGTAGTTTCAACGTTGTCAACGCTATTAATGATGTCATCCATGTATGTATTGTTTATGAGTAGCTCAGATGCTTTCGGGTAATTTTCTTTAGCCATCTCTGCTGTTTTGCGTAGTGCTACAGTTGCTATAGTTCCAGAAGATTTATCTCCAAAGGAAACCCTCTGAATAACGTACGTGTCTGGTTCTCTAGTTGTATCCATATCCCTCCAGAGGAAGCGGTGCATGTGTTGTTCTATCACTCCCGTTCTGACTGTGTAATACATTTCCTTGATGTCGCCGATTAATACCAATACATTCTCTCTAAATCTAATGAGTATTCCTAGTAGACTGTTTAAAAGGTCGGGTCCCTTAGCCCAATATTCGTTTAGTATATACATGACCCATGTAATTGGCACCGTTTTTAAAGACAATTCTTACTGATGTGGATTTGGAGTCTGGCTTTAGCACTTCGTGATGTGAAATGTAGTGAGCAGGTCCTTTGTATTTCTGCAATTCTTCTCGAGTTAGTTAGCGAGCTACATCTCTATCTATCATGTCCGGTATCTGTTGTTGATAAATTTCAGCGTGTTTCTTATTTTTAGAAAGTCGTTTTTTGGTTGATATTAGCATGCCGAATGCTGCTCTTCTGTTGTCTGGGATATCAAAAGGATCTCTGATCCAAGGGTATTCTGCAGTCCAGAATTTTTCTTTTGCGTCATGGCCATATTTTTCTCAATTAATACTAACTCCTTTTCTTCCTTGACTGTGTAGGTGTTGCTACCGAGTGAGCACCTACCGCACTTACATCCACCGCAGCGAGGCTTACATTGTATCCCGAGGTTGTCCATGTTGTAGAAGTCTTCGATTTTTGCCATCTTGACATGATGGGCGTCCATAGTTCTAATGAGGGACTTTTCGTTGATTCCCTTGAGAACTTGGTGTGTTCCACCTACGCATCGTCCGAATTGATTTCTCAATAAAAGTAGATGCCCAGAACTTTGTTCCTTTAAAGGATGGAAGTCTGCGTATTCGTAGCCTATTAAGGTGTCAATCTCTCCGGTGGGCCTTATTAATTCGTCCTCGTATACGTGTTTGAATAGTTTAGAGACCCCTTTTATGTCGACTGCTTGAATGGGGGAGATTATCTTGTCGATTCCGTAAACGTCGAATACGACTGTTTTGCCCTGCTTGTCAATAAGTGGGAGCTTGTACTTAAAGATGTTCACGTTTTCACTTTCTCCGCCTACTTTGATAATTGACAGTTGCGTTTTGATACCCTTGAGGTTTTCAGCTCTTGCTTTTGCGTTTGTGATAAAACATAATGACGCCCCCGTGTCCCACAAGACGTTTGCGAATCCATTCTTTGTAGGTATCTTCTGTATTTGGAGTAAGCACGTTTCAATTTCGTTATTGCATACACTTGCAGTACCGCTTGCGGAAACAATGTTAGTTGGGGATATTTTGTCCTGTTCTTCTTCATGTAGTGTTTTGTGGTGAAGCCTTTTGCAGTCGTTAACGCCACATGGTTTCTTGCCTCTACAGTCTCGAGATCTGTGACCCCGTTTTAAGCAGTACCAGCATGCTCCCTTTTCCTTTAATGTGTCACGCCTTTCTTGTACTGGTTTTGAGAGATTATATTCTATTCATTAGTCCAGTGATTAGCACCTTCATGGTATAGGCATTTGTTTCGCTTGTAGCGTGATGTATCTTGTCCTTCTAGGATGGTGACTTTGTCAATCCTTTTCTCTAGATGATGAAGTGAGCCCCTTACTGGAAGGTTGCTGTTTGAGCGTAGTTCTGCGTTTTCGTATTCTATTGCTTGTTTTTGTTCAAGGAGAAATCTTAACAGACTTGGAAATTTGTCTTTTTTATCGACGGAACAGTGTTCGGAGCTTACTAGTTTCGCCCACTCTCTTTTCACATCATTTGGCAATTTTCTTTCTATTATGCTCACAGAACTGGTTGTGGTCATTTCTTTCCCTAGACCCAATCTTCTCAAGTCTCGGTAACCGTCGTCGATGACGTCGATAAATTCGACGAATTTTTTGTTTTCGCCTTCTTTGATGGGTTTCATGTTTTGAATTGCACACATTACGACGTCGGCGACTGTTGCAGGATCGCCGTATTTTTCGTCCAGTCTCTTCCACATCGCATTATTATCGTCATCGACGCTTTTTACCGTATCGGCTGGTTCCTTTCCAAGTCATGATCGGAGAACATATGGTGCGTTCTCGGCATATGTATGTATGTATGTATGTATGTATGTATGTATGTATGTATGTATGTATGTATGTATGTATGTATGTATGTATGTATGTATGTATGTATTAATTGATGGCATGATTTGTTTTTCAAAGTCTGTTTTGAATTGTGGATAATTTCTTACATCTCCGTGAAATGACGGCATCTTGATTTTTTCGAGTTGTAGCGGACTGCCTTTGTCTTTCACCTTGTTATCGTTTCTTTTAGTCGAGATAAATGCTTCGATACGGCGACTGATCTCTTGATGGCGAGCGTGCATGTTTCGAATCCATTCGATTTCCTTTTCGACGTTTTCGTGGTCAAGTAGCTCGAGCATTGTGTTGTGCAATGTATTACAGCCCGCGAGCGCGATATCTAAATCTCTTTCGGTTTCGCGCAAAGCTTTGGGAGTGTTTACGTCTTTATTTTGTGATTCCATCGTGTCGTATGCGTGTTTCACTAATGTGTCAAAGATAGTACCCATGGACTTCTTTTTTAGACTAAATTGTTCCAATAGTCGTCTGAGTTTTTCTTGTTCAAGTCTCATTGATTCTTGTTTGTGAAATTCTTCCACAGAGCGGGAGCTGGGACCTAATGATGCGTGAAGGCGGTGCGCAGAAAATGTTGAATGAATATTGCACCGTGTTGAGCCAATATTTCGATCGTGAATGTGAATGAATATAAACCGTTGAATGTGAATGAATACATCCCGTAAATGTGAGTAAATATATTCGTGAATACGAAATACGTCGTTAAATGTGAATTAATATATTTCTTGAATATAAATTTAGTTGTTGAATGTGAATAAATATATTCGTGAATAATAATAATAACAACATTAAATGTGAATGAATATTAACTTTGTGAATTTTGCACCATTTCGCCAACCATAACCGATGAGGTTGCTTGACATTACTGTAACGTGTTCGCAAGAAACGGTCAAAGATGCGACCAATATTTGGGAGGATCGGAGGTTTCCGGTTATGGAGCTATGGATTCCTCGCTCTCATCTGCATTGCTTTTAGCATAAAAATGCTGGACGAGAGTGAGAAAAATTGGTATTTTGACACCACTGCCAAAGAAAGTCAAATTCGTAATAATGCTTACGCGGAAAACATTAGTCCAACTCCAAGCATCCCTTCGATAACTATGTTCGTGAGGATGGCAGGCAAACTAAAAGAACACAGGACTCGTTTTTACTGTGATTTTTACAGGACTGCCGTTCTCTTCTGGCCTGCATCGTTTGGGAGGACCGTAGTGGTTCTTGACGAAGAATCAGTGGAGGATCATGTTTATGCAAATAACTTAACAAGTCAAATCAAACAACACTTTCCAGATCGCAAACTTGGGGTGGCCTTCGAGTGGTTACCCAACGACGCAAGTGTTTTAAAGTTCAAGGGTGCTCAAAGATCTGAGGGTTACAACCGCCAACTCTGGAGCAGTTTCTTTATTGATCTATACACAAACGATCCCATTATAGCATGGATGGATAACGATGTTGCATTTCTTACACCCGTAACAAAAGCAACCATATTTTACGGCTCAAGGATACGCATCCTGGGTTCTGAGTGCTCTATGAAAATCACAGGCGGCCCAGACGTTGAATATGATTAATACGTGACATTATGCTGTTGGCGGTTGCGTTACAATTTTAGCCGTTTATAAGACAATGTACGAGAATGCTTCGAAAATTACTCTAAATGCTACGTGTAGAAAATAATGTGAATAAAATGGCTTACCTTGTGTTTGCATTACGTTATTTTGATGTCTCTGGGTTCCTGGAGATGGTTTAGAGCCATTAAGGCGAGTTTTACTTTCTGGCGGTTTGCTTCCCCTAACTTAACGACCTCGTCGTCGTGACAAAGACGCCTCCAACCGTTGAGAGGCACGGGGCATTTTTTGATCATGCAAATTGCACCGTGCCGCGGTGTTAACTGAAATTAGCGCCTAAAAGCACTGTTAACTGCAAAAATACAAGGAGCAAACAATGTTCAGCTGAATTTAGCGCCTAAAAGCACTGTTAACTGCAGCGAGAGATGGTAACGAGTAACTGACCAATGCCCCGTGCCTCTCGACGGTTGGAGGCGACTTTGTCGCGATGGCGAGGTCGTTAAGCTAAAAATTCAAATTCTGTGCCCAAGATAATCCGTTACGGATCGAGACGGGGCAGAAATGGAAAGCAAGAGCTTGAAAACCAGCGATTCTCGGGCGGTTAAGATAAACTTTGGAACCTTGGGAGAAAGCGAATGGGAAGAAGAGTTATCGACGGCTGCCATGAGACAATTTTGACGAGATAAGACCATTTTTGTGGAATTAACGGAGCTTTGAGTGCGGGCCGTCGGGCTAGTGGGTCGCCCGCCTTTCGTTTCTCTTTACGGGAAGCAAACCGCCAGAAAGTGAAACTCGCCTAAATGGCTCTAAACCACCTCCAGGACCCCAGAGACATCAAAATAACGCAATGCAAACACAAGGTAAGCCATTTTATTCAAATTATTTTCTACACGTAGCATTTAGAGTAATTTTCGAAGCATTCTCATACATTGTCTTATAAACGGCTAAAATTGTAACGCAATCGCCAACAGCATAATGTCACGTATTAATCGTATTCAACGTCTGGGCCGCCTTTGTGAAAATCAGCTGGGTGCGAAACTGGGCGTGTGTTACCGAAAGCGCACTTGGGTTACCGATGGTGGCAGATTTCATGACGTATTTTCCTGTCTACATTTACCGCGACACTTTCACGCACTGCAGAGAGTACATTCTAAAGAGATTTAATACAAGCAACTTTGAAGAAGCTTTTGAGAAGATATATCATGGTGACAATTTGATATCGCCTGTCAGTGTAGTGATTAGTTACGCTTGGTTCTTCGAGAGAGATCGATACGACTGGAACCTAAAGATATGCAGTGAGCTGAAGTCATACAATAGACGGCTCCCAGTCGGCCACAAAATTACGCCACAAGACACAGAGGATATTCTGTCCCAGCCGCAAACGGCTTTTCATGTGCCTTACGCAAAAGAGCCCCTTTTCTCAAACATCTTTAGCAGTTATTGTCTGTCACACGAGGTAGCGGGAAACCCACAGGCCATGTGCTCCAATTATTCAGTTTCACTAGCCGATAACTTTGTTCTTTTTTACCACGATCTTCAAAGGATCACTCCAGGTGAAACACCGTGCATTGGTAACAAGAAAACTGACCACTGTTTAAAAGTCCTAGATCGCCATTACAAACAAGTTGGGTTGGACATCAGAAAAGGACGCAAAATACAATGGGAGGATTTTGAAACGGTCGAAACCCTTGCAAAAGAACTTGACATTATATGCAGGGCTAAAAATTAACTTCAGTGCTTGGTCGCCACTCGGGTCAGTATCCCTGAACTCTTAGTGGCCCAGGCCAAAATGAAGTGGCCCTCAAATTTTCTCGTACAGTCGGTTACTCTCCAGAACATCGTCCTTGCTTTTGGCTTTTTTCGGCGGCGGCTGTCCACATCCAGAGAGGTATTTCCACATTTTGTATTCCAAACTCGAGCAGTTTGCCGATATTCGTGTTTCCAAATGTACCGCACAGACCTCTGGGTAAGTCTGGAGTCACATTTCAATAAAATCAAAATGGCGTCTACATATCGGAGTGATCTAAAAACTCGATCACGAACGGCTTTAAATTTTGCAATTTAGAACTAACTTTTACTACAGATTGATGAACTTAGAGTTCAGGAAAGAACAGAAAGAAAAGAAAGGTCCTCCAAGGAAAGAGCATTTTATTTCATCTTTATTGTTATCCTTTGCGTACTTCTCAAATCGTAGTCGTCCTTCGGGCGATCAAACCTCAATTCTTAGTGGCCCTGGTTTCTTTTTCATCGCCACTGGCGACCGTGCGACTGCCAAGTTTTAACCCTGTATATGTACAATGAAGGCAAAGGAAAATAAAGACACTGATTAGAATTGATAACTTGGAGTCACAAGTGTGATTATGAAAATATCGAGGGACCGCACCCAGTATCATCACATGTAGATAAATTTGAAAACGTTTTCGGCTAAAAATATCATAAAAGCACAAGCTTTCGGCTGCATAAACGGCGGTCTTCAATGGTTGAATGACGAAAGAGGCGCCACCTGCTAAAAGTGTTAAAATATAGTGTGATTGCAAGAGAAAATAATGGAGATGTACTTTAGAATTTTTGCTCAAAAGAACCGATGCTCTATCGTCCTGGGAGTGGAAAAGGGCACAACTTGTACAGCATTCTTTTGCATAACGTTGTTCCATTGCTCTATTTTATCTACTAATTTGAGTTGATAACTTGAAGTCACAAGCAGTCCTGATTATGAAAGATATCAAACTTTATGTTTAATCTTTGGTAGACAATGGCTCTGGGATTAACTTCCTTTTGTGAGCATTTTTATTGTTTGCAGCTTTGAGGCTCTTTTGTTTCTAGAACAAAAGTTTGAAAGAACCGACGCGTAGCAAATTTTCGAGCGCGAGATTCAAAATCTTCGTTGACGACCAGATGTTGACAATATCACCCTTCTCGGGGTGGGGTAAGGGAAATTTCGCTCAGAACAACGACAATTTTACCGGGGGTACGGAAGGGAAAATTTGCTTCATGACGCGCGGGCTGTCGAAGTTTCAATATATATACAATGGCTCTGGGATTAACTTCCTTTTGTGGGCATTTTTATTGTTTGCAGCTTCGACGCTCTTTTGTTTCTAGAACAAAAGTTTGAAAGAACCGATGCGTAGCAAATTTCCGAGCGCGAGATGCAAAATCTTCGTTGACGACCAGATGTTGATAATATCACCTTTCTTGGGGTGGGGTAAGGCAAATTTCGCTCAGAACAACGACAATTTTACCGGGGGTACGGAAGGGAAAATTTGCTTCATGACGCGCGGGCTGTCGAAGTTTCAATATATTTTCCTTCTTCGTGCAAATAACAAAAAGCTTATTGTCTTAAAAAATTTCAACCATAACAATAGGCAAAGTTTTAGAGATTGCAGCCAGGATGAATTATAATAAAATTTGAAAACGTTTTCTGGCTAAAAATATTGTTAAAACACAAGCCGGAGTTTCTTCTGATAAAAGAAATAAATAAACTAAAATAATGGCAATAAATTTAAGAATTTTGATAAAAAAAGAGGACAATACAATATTTTAACGAAAATTCTTAACTTTATTTCTATAATTTTATTGTTTTTAGCCAGGAACGGTTTTAAATTTAACTATGATTATAGTAGCAATTTAAAGCCTTATTATCAAACTCAATATATGATCATGGCGTTTGCAAGGTTAGCGTTCTCGCCTCACTATTTGCATCAATCAGTCAATCAGTCTATGTATTGACGAAGACCTTACAATAACAACAACAACAACAACAACAACAACAACAGCCACAACAACAACAACAACAGCAGCAGCATCAACAACAACAATCCTTTATTTAAACAAGATTTGGTTTTAAAGCAATAGGTTTTCTTGTGGGGTCGTGTATCTAGCTAAAAGTTTAAGAAAAACAGAAATATGTACAGTAATAATATAATAATTCCACAATTCTAACAATTCTATAATTCTACAATTCTAATAATTTAGAATTCCAATAAAACTGAATTCCATAATTCTAATAAAACTTAAAATCCGCCACGTTCTTGCTTTGCGTTTAACCGAGGTCGCATTAAAGTCTAACTGTTTAATAAAAACGTCTTTTCTAACTTTGGCATAGCATTGCTTAAAATCATCAGTATAGTACCTGGATATAGTGTTCCAAAGTACAGCACTCCAGTAGCTTATGGATAAAAAAGGATTCACTATATGGCTTTCGGGGAAATTTTTCTCGCGGGACTCAGCGGGTAGTCCCGAGTGGGCAAGGTAGCGCCATCTTGCCAGCTTGAGTAGCCAATCACAGCGTAGGATTTGATTTATTATGCTCGCTGATGGAGCTAGCCATATAATAATCAAACTTACTTCTTCACCGGTCACGGTTTGAAAGCCGATTTTAACTGAGAAGCACTTTTCCCTCTTGGATACTGCACCTTGTTTAAACTTACAAGCGCATGTACTTGTGAGTTTGTTGCACTAGCTAAGTCGAATTTATTGACAATTAGGCTGGTTATACAAGAACGAACTTCAAGTTGACCTAGACACATTTACTTAGTATCGATCCTAGAAACTTTTTATCGTTCTGATCGATCATCTGCATGATGTGAGCGGTATTCAGAACTTACACGGCGAATTTCACTCGTAGAGCAATCTATTTACTATTTTAAAGATCTTTTATTGAACTAATATTGTGGAACGATCTGAATTTTTGTGGAACGATCTAACTTTTTTGTGCAACGATCTGACCATACAGTGGAACGATCTGATTTGGAGATATGACCATTCCCTCCAAGAGATACGATGATCCCTTGGGATTCGGCGATCTGACCGGATACGATGAAGGAACAGTAGATCAATGCTTCTAATCCCCGAAAAATATTAAACAGCTATGGCGACAAATAGAGTTTCAACCTCAAAAGAGTTGCTAAACGCCTTAAAATAATACAAAATGAATCGTGCATAGACTGTAGGAGGAGGTTTAGCCGATGTAAACACACGTTTCCCGCCATGGCGAAGAGCCAATCAAAATCTCGCTGTGCTTGGATACCACGTGACTCTTCCCATTCCATTACTCAAGACGCTTGCCGGAGTTTGTTGAGTATTCTTTAGGTGATGTTTTTGTTCAAGGGTTATCGCTTGATTTCTTCTCATGCGTGGACTTTTTATGATATCTGTTGAATCATGGCTAGGCCCATAACGGCGGATTTAAGAAGAGAAAGTATAGATATCCTCAACGTCGGTGGCCAGTTCGCAGGAAAGCTCTCAGCAAGTAATTCTTGTGACGGAGAAACTGTACCGTTGAGAAGAATTGGCTTGCAACCAGATCAAGATTCGAAGAAGGATGGAGAATTCACCGTACAGAATGGACGAAGAACGAAAGATGATAAACGATCGGGATATGGCACTGGAAAGACGTGGGGATTTCGCTCAGATGAATATCGAAGAATACAAAACTACTGTTACCGTTTTCTCGAGATGCCAAGAGGAATCGGCGAAATTCTGTACCATGCTCTTTTGTGAGTATTGTGTATAGTTTTCTTGTTGATCTTACTTAGTCGCTAGCCTATTAATATTTTATGATCGGAAAAAGAGAAAAATAACAAGCTATTGCGTTTATAAACCGTTTCAGGCGAAAACTGACTTTAGATTTTCGCACTTTTTTATTGTTTTTACTACGGAAATTAGTGTTTACGATCGTTTTCACGAAGGTACTAAATTATTCCGTACCGCTGATCTGTTTTCATTTTTAGTGCGATCGAGTTTTCCCTGGGGTTCTGTAATGCAATATTTCCTTGTTTTGATTATTTTCGTGTTTTACCGTGTCGAATTTTAACAGTTAATACACAAGCTTGTATAATAGTTTTTGATACGTGTATTGTCAGCTACAGCGTGGTCGATTTCTCTCAATGAGCTTGTTTAGGTCGTTGCTTTGTGTCAAAATGTTCGTTACGTTTCGCCGAGATAATTTGCATCAATCATGCCTGAAATTAAACAGTAATTAGGTCACTTGGAACTTCTCTCTTCTTTTCAGTTTGAATTATTATTTTTCTACAACAAGGTTAGCGTGAGAATCGAATTCCTGCGAGCAGCGAAATTAAATAATTAGAGGTCGAAGTCGAGAGATTATCTTTTTAATATTTATTTTTACAGCTGGCAGGCTTCGTGAATAACGCTTCAGCAAAACTTTGAACCAACCTTTCGCTTTCTTTCAAAGTAGTTTTATGCCAAATAATTATTATTTTGCTTGCTAATTTAATTTTTGAGTTTGTTATGAGTGGGAGTACAGTGATTTATGTTGGCACAGAATCGGGAATTTTGTTTACTTCCACTCCACTCATCAATTCTTGAATCACTTAGACAGGTTTTTAACACAAACCCCGTTTAATCTGTGATCAGCATTTGCTGTGGGGCACATTATTTTTGCCATAGTCTAAGTATAATTGAATACATTTGTAAAAAGGGTAGTTTTTTTTCCTTGTTGCATTGCCAATCATTTATCAGTAAAGTTAACTTAATTGATGTATTGTTTCTGTGTCAAAGTTGTAAAGCAATTCAATATGCACTGGTTTATTTTCAATCATCTCTTTCCCACATGTATGCATTTGTATGTATGTATTCACTGGAAGTAATATTTTTCAGACCCCCAAAATTTTGCCAAGTTGACATTTTCAAGATAATTTACACTACGTGCTTCCAGTATCTACCAATCAATAGCACAGGATTTCCCTTTCAACTCAGTTTGTATATATTAGCACACATCTTTCACAAACAACTCTTTGGGTGCCCTTACAGATGGAAGATTTTACAGCAATATGTAATTCGTCAAGGTGCTCAAGTTGCAGTCTTTTGTAGAAAAGAGTTGTTCTCAATTAGAAATAATGCTTTCCTGTTAACAGGTCTTTAAACTGGATTGCTCAAATGTATGGCATGTGACCCTGCTGGGAATGTTTGGCATTATGAGAAAAAAGATTGGAAAGTACAAAAGAGTGTTGATTTGTTCAACTCTACTGTAGGTTGAGCAGGGTTAAAGTCAACAACAGCACTCAATGTTTATTAATTGGCAATGAAATAAGTCAAAGGGAACATTGTTATCGTAGTATTGTCAAAACTTGTTTCATGAGCAAAAAAATAAATTTCATATGAAATGCTACAGAAACAGCTGTCTGGATGTTATTTACATGTACATGTAAGGGGGCATGGAGACCTCTGGCGGCGATATTTACGAAAACTCTTTGTTTTTCTTAGAGCTGCTTGGGTTTCTTCTCAAATTCAGTAAGGTTTAAGTTGATGAATGACATTCAAAGCAGAAAGATGGAAATCCGATTATACTATCAATGGCACTTCATTATTTCAGGTCATCTAATTAACATTATCCAAAATTATCCTGTCTATTAGAAGTGCTAAATGTAAAAAGAACATTCTAGAATGAAATTATTTCAAGACAGATAATTATTGTATTATCAGGAGTTCTAACAAACACGCACAAGAATTTATCTTTAACTCAAGGTCAGTCAGGTTCATGTTTCTTGTTGTTGCTGTAGTTGTGACATCTGAAATATCTGGCATCGTCATGGTTACCATCACAGAACCCCAAGTGTTTTTCATCCTTGAAAACAAAAGAGCTCATGGTGTTAATGGCGGCTGATTAATTAGAGGAGTAAGAAAATTGATATTTGACCTCTCAGCACTAGGCGCTAAATCTTGTAGAAGACAATATACTTAAATGCTGGAGTCCATATCATCACCTTATGGGTTGATATATTTGCAACCTGATACAGCTATCACTGAACACTCACAAATCTGTTTTTCTTGTTTTGCTCACCTGGCTTTAACTTTACAAGGCTGTTTGCTAAATGTGTATTTATAACCAGCTGAGAGAAAACCACTATTGAATGTGTGAGCTATCAAACTACTCACCTTGACTTGCTGCATTTCTAGTATAAGTAAGTCAGAATAAAATCTGTGATTATTTTGTGCACTTGGCCATGGATGTACTTCAGGCAATCACCAAGTATAAAGGGAAAAGATTGTTTTTCCAAGAGCCATTTTGTGCCACATTTATTTTGTAATCTAGGAGTACAATTTTAGATCTGGCTTGAAAATCTAAAAGGAATGCACTCGTAGCATGTTTCATCTTAATTATGACTAATTAACATATATTATAACATTAACATAACTTACAGTGTATATGAAGGGGCACACAAGTGAAGGTGCTAGGCATGATATCGACTTACATGCCCTTTAGGACCTTCATCTAAATGGCTAATAAAAGTTTCAGACTGTTCTGGTAAAATAATGGTTGTAATCAAATTTGACAAACCAAATTTACAACATGTATCCTTGTGTGATTCAGCTTCATGTAGGACAGCTTAATTCAAATGAAAGGTTTGACATAACTGGAATTTCATTATCACTGTAAAGTTGTGGTACAAGGAACCCTTTTTACTGAAAAAAAAAACCATGTCATTTTAAGCTTCTCTAATTTTTGCATAGATTACAGAATATGAATATTTGAATTTTTGTAGTTGTGAGTGTTCAGTATTATGGGGCCATTTATATTTGCTTCATCCCTTGGAATATACACATACAATTAGTGAATGCAAAGAAACAAGATACTGTACACGCATTACTCAATATGGTGATGAAGAAAGCTTAACTTATCTTTTCAGGCCAATTTGGCAATACCCCTGGACCCAGTTGTTCAAAGTGTTGGTAGAGGAATCCACAAGATACATTGGATAGCTGTAAAATGCTGTCCAGTGGTTACATGTGAGTGTCAAAAAGGCAAACCACATTATCCACTGGATAGTGATTGATTTGGTGGATGGTGTCAATTATCTTTCCTTGAACAACTGGGGTCCGGGTGGGTAGATGCACAAGTACGGTATATACTTGTACAGCTATAGCGTGTCCTACCCAAAATGACCGAACACAGCATTTAGGGGCAGTGAATGGTAAATGCGAAACTTTGCAAGAAGACAAGAGACTTTGAGCTTGCCAGACGCTCGTAACCACCAAAGGAATGAGACTTTGAGACCTGTGCATTTCAACAAAAATTTTGAGTGACTCATTGTTTTTGTGGATCATGTGTATTAAATGCATCCGTGGTTGAGTGTTGATTGATATCCTCCATGGACACTCCAACTACATCTTGACTGACACTTGATTGACATCTTGATCGATACTTGGTTGAAACTAGACTGACACTCGAATGACATCTCAATTGACACTCCATTGACAGTTGGTCCTGGTTGGCAGAGTATTGATCGCACTCATGTGTATCGATCGGAACTCAATGGCATGTCTTCGACAATTTGTTGACTCTTGAGTGACCTTCAACCAAGATGTTAGTCGAGTGTTGACGGAGTATCAGTGGAGATGTCAATCAAGTGTTGGTCGGGATGTCAATCAAGATGTCGATTGACAATTGACACTTGACTGCGGTTGCCTTTAGCACACATAATCTGTTTTGCCGCCCCCAACATGACAATCCTGGCTTGGAGAAATAACCTTGAATTTCCTGAGACAAATGATAAAATGCAAATGACTACTGGGCCACAGCACCTCTCGTAGTGCTATTTAAACATTTAGCACCAAGATTCATTTGTTTTTTTTCTATTTGCAGATTTTTCCTCGTAATCGCAAGCCTAGTTTTAACTGTGTTGAGCACAGTAGAAACTACAGATAAAAACTATGAACAAATTTTACAAACACCAATATTAGCAGTGGTGAGTGTTGCTAATTTTAGTGAATACTAGTAACGTTTGCACCAAACCTGAGGCGTGGAGAAGCTAGAATCTTGGACAAAACTTGAGTCACTTTTGATAATTTGACTCCAAAACTTTACCTGTTTACCCAAGACATTTCCCCTTTCAATGTTTTGTCATGCCTCATTTACATGATTGTATGTTTTGTCCACAACGACAACCTTAAGCAACCAAACATTGCAGGGAAATAATTGTATTTTTGAGTTTTGTTAAAAGTAAAAGTTTTCATTCCTTTCCTTCAGATAGACTGAGAGAAGCTTGTCTCTAAACTGAGTTGTATCAGCAATTGAGTATAAAATTCCAAACATATACATGTACCAGGCACTGATGTTTTATTCCTCAAAATTAATAAAATTTTATCATCTTGTTAACTTGTGGCTGGTGCCGAAGGTATCCACCGTCCAAAAATTTATATGTATGTCCCTTTTGAGGAGGTTTTCTTTAAAAATTCTGTAGCCTTGTTATTTAAGGGGAATTCGTCAATGTTGTCACATTAATTTGAGTTTTCCAACTCTTTTGCAGGAGGTTATTTTAATAGTAATATTTGTGATAGAATACATCATACGACTGTGGGCAGCGGGCTGTCGCAGTGCATATGTAGGACTAAAAGGAAGATTGTGGTTTGCTGTAAAGCTCTATTCCATTATAGGTACGTTTCCTAATATTATTTGTCACGTTTTGGTCTGTTGTGAAAGAAAGACAAAGCTAACAGAAAGTGTATTTCACTGTTCAGTCTTAATAATTACCACTGCATTGTGTAATTCATAATTATTAGGAGAACTTTTCACAATGAAGTGGTTTGTGTTTCAAATTTTGAAGCCAATTCCTTATTATACTGTAGCAGCAAAAAGGTTGTCATGCACATGTAGATGTATGTCTTGAAAACATTTTACAACAATTTCCTTTGATGTCACTACTGCATTTTTATGTTGTGGCTTAGCTTTATTTTGGTTTTAATTTTTTTGAACCCAGCTTGGTTTTAATTTTAGTTTCCTCTTTTTAGGTTATGATAATGAAAATGAGACAATATATAACAAAATGGAATTTAATTTATAATCTTAAGCCACAACTTAACAGACATATAATTATCTGGTAATTAAAAATGAATTTTTTAGTCATGTAACAAAAATCTTAGTCAACTCTCTGGCCTGGACAACAACATTTTTGGAAGTTTTTATGCAAGTGACAGACATCTTAAATTTGTAGTTTGAAAGCTAGCAATCTACTTCAGTCACTTGTTTTATGAAATTGCTAAATGGTAATATTTTGCGATCAGAACTACTTAATTGCATTCTAGACAGGTGCTGATTTATATGTCATGGCTATACATGTATTAACTGTATATGTCTAAATAAATGAACATGTACAATACATATGTGATAAACATTTTTTAAGTAAGCGTCCACTCAGACAATGCTCTCACAAAGAGCTTTTTCATCGTGTTATCTGGTTGTCTATCGGCAATCTTTGATCACCTCATTACAATGACTTTATAAAAATTTTATCGTCTAGACAACTGTAAATATGAAAATATGATTCATGACAACTGAGTAACTGTGCAAATATGAGTTGAGACAAATAATCAAATATTCATTGTGGCAGCTGTTTTTGTATCATTTCAAGTAGATTTAATTTTGACCTGTTTCCTTTCAAATTTGGTATGAACCAAAGTTTGCATGTTCTGAAAACATAAATTCTATGTTTAAGACAGATTCTGCTCAAAGTCCAAGCAATAAGTGCAAAAATTATGTACTAAAAATCTACACTCATATCACGGTAACTTTTGGAATACAGTAGAACCTCGATTTAACGAACCTCTATTTAACGAAGTCCTCGATGTAACGAACGATATTCTATGTCCTGGCCAAAGTTACAGTAAAATGTATGGAATAGAACCTCGATATAACGAACCTCAATATAACGAATTCTTTGATATAATGAACATAATCCGGAAGCCCAGATGTAAAATCTACCTCGATATAACGAATTACAATGTCAACACCCTACGGAAGATAAACGCTGAACAGATCAACAGTCAACAAATCCTTGTAATCCTTACGGTAAAGAGACAGCAACCTTTCAGTCAACGGCTTATTATATGTCATAGACATTGGCACTATAGTATTTTGACATCAATTAACTTCTGCTCTATCTTCTTTGAAATGCGGAAATGTTGGATAGTGCAACATAACAGCACTAAAGCCTGTTTCTTTGTTTACATAGACAGTTTCTGTATAACCTCTATGTTGCAACATTTTTAAATTGCTACTCTGAAAGTGTCGTTCTTTCGTAAACAAAAGCTGCGCATCTGCTCAAAAGTGAAAATAATTGATACTGAAAGCCACCATGCCTAATGAATTGCATCTCAAAACGTGGCACTTCTGGGTGATGAAAATTGCATTGAATTGTGTGACAGAAGTCACCTGTGTTACAAATGAGTCATTAACTATGACCTCAATGTAACGAGCATTTTGGTCGTTTCCCCTCAAATTCGTTATATCGAGGTTTTTGATATAACGAACCCTCGATTTAACAAACAAATTTGACTGGTCCCTAGCGACTTCGTTAAATTGAGGTTCCACTGTACTATCTAAAACAACTCACTTTAGTTCATTTCTCTAAGTGACCCCGCAGGTAAATTCTCGAGCATTCTCGAGAAAGTTGATGTCAAACCTTGTGTGTTATTGTGTTTTTCACTAAAGCAAAACCTGTGTTTTAAGTCTGAAATATAGATAACTTTGACAAGTTAAATTTTCTCTCGTGGGGTCAGCTTGAGAGCCAAAGTCTCGATAAGTTCTAAGTTCTAAATAACTGTATTCAAAATAATACCATGCCATGAGGTTTTTTGGTAACTTCATTTTTGCCATTATTGTTTGAATGTTCTGCGGAAATCATCTTAATTTCTAGTAACCTGTCAAGTGAAAGTTTTGGAAGAAACACTACAAGTACCTCAACTACAGTTGTTTTAGATCTCAGACATCTGTGAGGGTTTTCAATTTCTGTTAGAAGATACTGAGAGTAAGAGAAAGAAAAGTCATTCATTTGTTGGGATTTTAAAAATAATAAATACCCTGTATGTAAAATAATTCTCCATGCACCTAATGAACACACTGTTATTGTCTTTTTATAGAAGTACACAACTCATGTAGCTTGAAGTGCTCACATACATTTTAAAACTTATTATCTTTTTATTTTTTAACATTTTTTGTACATGTAATGTAGTTTATTTTTTTATATGAAAAAGTAATGAGTGCATGCAGTCTTACAGAAGGATTTCAAAAACCAAGCTGTAAATAATGACATCAACAAGAACTGCCTTTTTCATAGAAACTGTTTGTTTTTCCTTCACAGATATGATAGTTATTATTTCTTCAATTGTTGCTGTGTCATTGGCTAGTAATGTTTCAACCTCTCCAATTAGGTAACTAAAGAATTAAGCTACATATAGCATACATTGTACATGTATACAGCGGTTTAGACAAAGGTTGTGAGTAGTGTATGCAAGAGGTTCTTTTGTGTGGCATTAGTTATTATGCTGTTCAAGGTGCAAGCTTTCTACTGAATAATCTGATGAATTCTATTAGTAGAAGTCTTTATTAGAAGTCTTTATTAAGAAATCAGTCACAATATACGTGTGGCTTTACAATCAATAACAAACTAAGCTAAACTAGAAAAAAACCTATCATATGTATTACAAGAAATATTTTAAGAAATAAAGTTAAAGAGACATCTATTTACAAAAGCCCGTTTGAATCGTTCCGTTTTTACTTTAGGGAGCATGAAGTCATGGCCCCTTTCTCTAAGAGCTCTGTTACATTTGGGTGGGAGCAAGTCATATAATACATGGCCAGTGTCACTTGTGATTCTTTTGAAAAGATCACTGTCCCTATCCTTTATAACATCAGATATCAAAATGATCTTATTTGTATAGCCAAAATGATAGGCTCTCCGAAAAAAAGTGTCAATCCGATCTAAATATTTGCCTTGATAGGCGCAGCCCCACACTTCTAATCCATACAGAAATAATGACATTATGAAAGAGTTGAAGAGTTTACTAAGCTGATCTTTAGTGCACCCATAATATTCTATTAGTGTGTAAAAGTGCTAGAAAATGTAAGACAATTTGTAAAATTTATGCTTTCATTTGGCATTGTAACAAATGAAGAGTTGACTGTTGGTATCAAAATGGAATAAATATGTCCACCAAAATGTACATGTATATAGATACATATATGTTCTTGAAATTGTTTTTATTTGCTTTTCAGGTTGTTGAGATTTCTTCCTTTACTTAGAGTTTTGAGATTTGACAGGCAGGGCGGTACATGGAAACTCCTTGGTTCTGTGATCTATGTCCATCGTCAGGTGTGAATGAAAGAACAGAATCTTCTCTTCTCATATTTACATTCAACAAAAAGTTGTCACAAAATTGTGATAGGCACTTTCATTTGCACTGGTATTGCAGAGATTGTGGGTTCCAATCCCGTTCAAGCCTGAATTTTTCTCAGGCGTTGTTTTCACAATAATAAGTTGTGAACACAACTGTGATAATAAGTCATGTCTTTACATAAACATCTTTCTCTTTGGTTCAAATTTAAGATCTTCTGTACATTTGTGTACAAAATTGTGATAAATTGTACAAATATTTAATTAGTAATAATATTTATTTATTTCAAATTTACTTTATATGATTAACACTGCCATTTTTCTGTCTAACTCTTTTCAGGAACTTCTTACAACATTTTACCTTGGTTTTATCAGTTTGATATGTGCATCCTTTGTACTTTACATGGTTGAAAAAGACTCAAATAGTGAATTTGAAAGCTGGCCTAGTTCCTTTTGGTGGGGAATTGTAAGTACTCACTAATAAGTACAATACACTGCCCCCCTCCATCCATCTGTCCATTCCTCCATCTGTCTGTCCATCCAGCCTCTCTCTGTCTGTCAGTCTGTCTGTCCTCCTTCCCTCCCTCCCTCCCTCCATCTGTCCGTCCATCCTCCCTGCGTCCGTCTGTCCGTCTGTCCATCCGTCCTCCCTCCCTCCCTCCACCATCAATCCTTCTTTCGGTCTGTACTACTTTCTTCCTATCTTCTTTCCTTTGCTGTTTACATGTGCAGCAGAACCCTGTCACCTTTGGCTCCTAGCATTGTAAAAGTAGATTGAAGTTATTAAGTCTGTTGAACCAAGTGGTCCATGCTGCTGCTTATTCCAGTTTCCATAGCGTTAAGTGACTAGGGGTGTTTTTACTTCCCCTTCAGAAACTACTGCACGTAGTTAATTGCAGGGTTACCTCCTAACATTATATTTGACAGTACCCATGTATACACGTGGGTGGAGATAGGCATTATGAGAGTTTATTATATGGTTAGCTCTGTAAGCGGGCAAGATGAATCAAATCCTGCACTGTGATTAGCTACCCGAGCGGGCAAGATAGCCCCATCTTGCCCGCTTGGGAATACCTGCCATGTCCCGCAAGAAAAATTTCCCCGAAAGCCATATAATAAATCCTTTATTGACCAAGCTTGTGCGGTCAAGATGGCTGGATATTGGCCTCGTTCTTTTTTTTTTGTGAGTTTATGGACCTCGACTCTGTCTCGGTCCATAAACACACAAGAAAAGAACTTGGCCAATATCCAGCCATCTTGACCTCACACTTGGTCAATAACCCATACAAAGTGTCTTGCTTAAAAACACAACACCGTACCCCTGGTCAGGGCATTGAACCTAACCATTAGACCCCTGCACCTTGCACACCTGAAATTGTGGTCATGTTTAATGGGTTCTAACAAGGAGGCCAAAAAAGTGCCTAACTTGATTATATGTACAGTAGTAATGGAGTGGTCATAAGGCATAGTTGTAATACTTACAGCCCTCAATATCCCTTTCCCAAAACATGTTGAGAAACTGGAGCTGGCTGTAAGCACCCACTGTTTTGAAACACACGGCCTGTGAAGACTTACCATAATAATTATCTCCCTCAGAGCTTTATTATCTAGCTCTCTGCATGCATTGGAGGCCTATGATGAGGGAGCATAAATTATCTCTCTCAGAGCTTTATTATCTAGCTCTCTGCACGCATTGCAGACCTATGGTGAGGGAGCATAAATTATTATTTGGTTCCATTCTAGGTCACTCTTACTACAGTTGGGTATGGTGACGCTGTGCCTGTCACGTGGTATGGCAAGTGTTGTGCTGCCTTGTTTGCTCTTTGTGGAATCTCGTTTTTTGCGCTGCCTGCGGTAAGAATTTTTTTTTCAGGATCATTTGATATAATTGTTTGCTGTTGGTCTTGAAATTATGGTTAGCAGAGCTAAAAGAAATTATTTCAAGCTTGGCCCCTTTTGGACGAGCAGCTTGCAAAATTTGCTTGTCCAGAGCAAATCTTAGTGTACGTTTTTTGACTTAAGTAATTGGCAGAAGTCTGGCCTGGGCCCTTGCCCATTGGGCAAGTGAGAATGAAAAGTTGGTTGCCTGGCAGGAAAATCTACTTGTCCCGCATGACTGGATAACACTTTTCTCAAGCCTGAATGGTAGATAGAAATAGAAGATTACGTGTATGTCAATGGTTCAGTAAGGCTGGATGATGACAATAATGATAATGTCAATGACAATGAAATGAAAGGTTTTGTGATATTCTCTTCAACTTAATAAATTATGTCAATCTTAGTTTACAATTTAGTTTATTTTGTTAAAACTGAAACAAAGTGATAAACACACATGGTGTTGCAGTCCATTGCCAGTTGCGGAATATTATCTCAACTTACATGTGGCTGACAAAACTCTTTTTAACAAAATGCTGCATTAATTCATGTTCCTCAATTTAGGGCATTTTAGGATCTGGCTTTGCTTTAAAAGTCACTCAACAACAGCGCCAGAAACACTTTCACAGGAGAAGAAGGCCTGCAGCAGTTCTCCTCCAGGTAACTACACGTACAATGTATATAGATTGCAACTCTTCTTTTTTTTTCTTAGAAAAGGCTGTAGATGTCTAGTTTTGCATGTTACAAAGGAGTACTGTAAACTGCCGCTTATAAGCCCCCCACTTTAATATTAGCTCCCCCTCCCCCCCCACAGGGCCATCTACTTGTAAACCAAAAAAATTCCTCCTGTTAAAAGCCCCTCCAGATAATTAAGCCCCCCTCTTGCTTTCCTTGTTTTGAAGCTGTTTTATTATGATGTTTTAAAGCTTAACTGAGCTTCTTTAAGTTCTCTATTACTCTTTTTGATTACAGATATTGTTTGCCGACTCTGTGGCAGACATAATAAGAAACGAGATATCAAAACAGAGTCAACAAGTTTAGCAGTCACAAGCTTTTGACGCTGTCACAGCATCTTTCTCAAGTGAAGAAATGTCAGGAATCTATTTGTCATGTGAGCTTGGGTTGACCAAGTCACGTGCCAAAAACATCCCCGTTTTGGGTGGGAAGTTAAAATCCATGGTCTTGATTGAGTGTGGGGGACTGACTTTATTATTTTGTTTTCATGTACATTCCTGAAGTCATACTGGCGCTTGTTCTGTGCTGATCTTGACTCGAAGTCGGTAGCAACATGGCTACCATCCATCTACTATAATCGTCAACAACACCTGTTGAAAACTGTCATGGAGAAAACAGGGACCACAGGTACGGCAATGGAAGATGACAGTCCTCAGCTGTCAGATACACAGCGTAAAAGGAAACGTTCAATGTGGTCAAAGCAGAAGGGTTTGAGACGGGAATCATATGATGTGCGAAGCAGTAGATCTGAGTCCCTTTTGACAGGCATTTTTGACAGAAAGACTAGCACCGCAAGCACATTAGATCATGATTATTATTTTGGTGAGATGTCATTACTTTAATACTCATCACAGCAGAGGGAAACCACTGTTGCATGTTGATGGGTTTTGAGAAATCTAACCCCAGCACATCACATAAATCATATTTAACTCTTTCAATGCTTGTGATTGAAAAAGAGACTTACAGTACACAGTGGTGGGTTTTAAAATGGCATTGTCTGAAATTCTGAGCTCAAAATTTTGCAGTGAAAAACCGTTTTTTTTTTTTAAGAGAGGAAGGCAAAGAATTTACTCATTGTAAGCATTTATGAACATACAACACAATTATTATATACTGTTTGAAAATAGACTGGCAAACAACCAGGAGAACATCAACAGAAACAGCTTACATATAGGTTAAGACAGTGGCATTAAGTTAGAAAGGAATGTTTTGCAGTAAACAGTTCTAGGAATTAGCTGAAAATATATTGGCAACATTTTGAAAGATAACAGCCGCTGCACTGTGTTGGTGTTAATAAGACATTTCAAGAAAAGAATTAAGGCAAGAATGAAGTGATGTGGGTATTTTTAGAACATTGTGCCATCAGAGTTACATTATCAAAAATGGTTGGCTGGAGACGAAAATCACCTATGACCATCTACCACCTTCATGATCTACTCTGCTGTGTAACTCTTCTGATTCAAGAGAAAAAGAAGGCAAAATCAGGTCCTACTCCATCTACTTCAACACTTTGTGACAAGTCTGTTTGATATCGTCATGTTAAGAGAACAGCAGAGCTTTCAATGCTTTTTGTTAGTTCTGTTTTCAATGAAATAAGTCTTACAATTTGAAATGACTGTTATGCATCAGATTGTTTCCTTTTATGGTTTAAATGTGAGTTTTATGTCAATATTTTGTATCACTATTTAAAACATTGCCATTTGAAAAAACCTACTAGTGTTTAAGCCTCTTTCCTCTCAAACTGTCTGACCTGAGTCGTGGATAATGTTGCTATCGACTGGTTAAATAACTGTCCACTGGATAATTAATAGACTAGACGCAGTCGCTTGCAATCAGGGATTTGCAATGGAAGAGTTAACATATGATAATAACAACAATATTGAGTTATTACACATGTTGATACTAATTAATTATATCTCATATTGTGTTCTTTACTTTTGTTTTGTCAGTAACCTTGCACCTCTGATGTTAAGCACTTACACAATCTTTGGTATTTGCAAGGAGTAACAGTTAGAACAAAAAGTGTTCTTAGGCACCCATAACTTGCACAAAACTTTTGGCTGTACTGTGATAGTTACTGCTCAGTGGTACAAATACTAATAATAGGGTTAGATCAAGTCGGAAAAAAAGTTTGGAAAACATTTTCAAGTTCCTGGAAAACTCAGGAACTTACGCCGTAAGAATCTGTTCAAAGGAATCTTGATCTCTCATCATAGTCATGGACTTTATTAAAACATTTATTACGACAGTTGCTTATAGTAGCAGTTGATAGCAGTCCAAAATAACCCTGTATAGTTAGACCAGATTTCTGTAGGCAGAGATATTAATAATGCTTTCCATTAAATCAAGAGATTTATAATCGTGTCAAAGTAAATGTTATTCAATTTAAAGGAGGAAGTTTGACCAACTCCAAACAAAATACTGTACTGTTTATTTCTTAGTGGCTCTTAAGTTTTGTTAATATGTCTCAAGTGATGTTAATCTGTGTAAGATAAAATGTTGTTACTTGTGTTATTTCTTACCGCAAGTCATATTGCTGTAAACATTGTGTTGCAGGACTTTAAAGTCACTGATTTATGAAATATATTTTTTTATACAGTTCTTTTTCTCTAAGAAATAATTCCTGTTAACCTAATGGCATAAATTCCAGTTAACAAAATCGAATTGCGAATTGTGTTAAAAAAGGCACACTAATAATGAAATGACAATGCTGTAATAGTAATAATACTTCAATATTAAATTATGACTATGAATGGTAACCATGTTGAATGTTGATACAAGGTCTTAGATTTTTTAAACATGACTTTAATTAATCAAGGCACTTTTAAGTTAACACTGTATTTCCTCAATATAAAGCCCCTTTGATAATTTCGCGTTAGAGGCGTAAAATTGAAATATAACCCTCCCCCCCCCCCCCGAGTTTCCTTTAGCATAACTGTAATTATGAGTTTGAAGAATGAAGAAATTCTATAGAGTTTTTAAATTGCTCTAAAATAAATTGTTTCAAGTAAAAGTCTCAAATTTCATTTTGACCCTGATAGAGGACCTGCATGAAAACTAACTAGCGCTGATGTGACTTCCTTTCAAATTTATTTCTTAAACTTTTTTTTGCGAAAGTCTGGAAGGGAAGATGTGAATTTTTGAAATAACCACCCGTGGGTTTTAATTGAGGAAATGTAGTATTGTAAACCTGCAGGTAAATAAACGTGTGAGATAATTCTGTCTTTAGCAGACGGTCGACCTAGGTATGGCTCGTGCAGCAGTAGTGACGCTCTTGTGACGATGTTCTCATCCAGTAATATTCACTGTTCTATTGTGCATCCAAGAAAACGAGCTAATTCAACCTCGCTTTGGGGTGGTAAGTGAAAGTGGGGAGCATCAACAACCTTAAAAGTTCTAAACTTGAATTAATTACAAATATAGAATGAAGGCATTTCAGCTAATTTTGTAAACTTATTAAGTTAACGTTTAATAGTCAACCTTAATTCTTACTTGTAAAACTGGCCAGCGTGAGATTCTTTGTTATTGCAAATTTTATGGAGATAACAAATATAATGACTAAATTAAAGTGGAAGTAATTGCTTAGTTTTAACTTTAAAAAGTCACAAAAAGGGATAATTAATTGCTTACTAACCTGAGAGAATTTGATATTCAGTTGTAATATTTGTTAAATGTAATAAGCTACAAAATTGTATAATGAAAAACGTAAAACTTTGTAATTCTCGCCGCTTAGTAAGTAGGCAACTTTAGGTCTTTACAAACATTGTACAAAGCACAGAAGTTAGTTTATAAGTAAATGAGCCTGCAGCAATTTTTAATTAATCGAAAATATGAACAGGACTTGTGTTGGTTTCTATAATAAATAGTTCGCAGAGCCTACATAAGAAGGCTTTTCTGTTTGTAGGCTTAGCACTTTCCTCCGCTCGAGTAAGACTCCCTGATGACGTACTCAACAAAGTGACGTATAGTGATTGGTTGTTATTAGCGCGGGAAAATTCAAAATCGAGCATTAACCAATCAGAGACGCCACATGGACCTCTATAGAGCCACGTTATCAGAATTGAAGATTTCGGGCCCAGTCTTCAGACGTTTCTCGAGCGGGAAAGTACTGAATCGCGGGAAGAGGGAGATGTGTTTTCTAAAGTTATTCTGGAAGGCGTTGCTTTGTTTAGTGAGTATTTTATACTAACGTAGTTACCTTCGTTGCATTATTTGCAGATGAAAACGCACTGTTAGCTTTACAGCAAGACGGGGAGAGACCTTGCATTGCGTAAGTTGTGATTATTAAATTGTTTTTGTCATGAGTAAAAGTTTCACAATCGATCATTCGATTAACTGAAAAGTTTAGCCTAAATTTTTTCAAGTTCGTCGTTTGTAATCCATGTTTGTTTTCTCCATCCTCAACTATCCTTGTTCCTTTATGGTTTATTATTATCTCTTTGGTGTTTTTCTATCTTAGTGAACTATTATTTTGAGGTTTCCTTCCCTGAAAAGGTACTTTTTTTCGTGGACAGAATAACTCAAAATACCGTGACTGAGCGACTCGCTCCCCACGATCTTTACTGATTTAATGACTTGTCCTTCAATCCCCAATGTTTTTCCTTCATCTTAATTTCAGTGTTATCACTGTCATCGTGAATTCGGCTGAATGAACCCCTTTATTAAAAACTGTTTTAGCCGTCACATAAACGGTACAGAATATTAGCTACCTGAACTACATGTAAACTTTCTTCAAAAATGTATAGCAATCCTTTTTTTGTCGTACTGCTGCAACGAAGGTCTGTCGTTCAGACGATATATTTTTTAAAGTTATCTACAGTTTTCTGGGAAGTCTGTGGAAAAACTCTAAGAGAAAGGGAAAAAATCATTGATCGATGAGAACTCTTGTTACACAAGACTGCTGAATGAGTTGCTAATTGTTAGATGAGGTTTTGTCAAATTCCGAACTGCGAGGAATTTCGCACTTGTCTCTTTTGTGCCGTCATACGTTTAACTCATACAGATTTTACTCTAAATTAACTTACTGCTTGTATTTCACAGGTTGACTAATGCTCAAAAACTGGCCATTCGTCTCATTCGTATCTTAAAGCTCAGGGTAGCGATTAGAAAATTCAAGGTGAGAGAACTTTTCTTTATAATTGCGCAGCGGAATAAACGAGTTTTCTACCTCACTCGATACAGTGGTGCATAATCGCCAAATGTTGAATTTACACCTAGATAGTTCACAGGCATGCCACTTAAACTGAAAGAAAGAACTTGGCTATTTACAAGCGTGACCGAGGAGCTGAACCAGAATCTACCGAGAAATAACTCCGGCTTAGTGGTCAGAGCGGGACTTGAACCCGCGACCTCCGCTTTCAAGTCCGGCGCCCTAACCACTCAGCCACGCTAAGGTAATTAAATAACAAAATACAACTCCTTTCATATCTTGAATTTATTTACTGTTTTTGCAGGAAGCAAGAAGACCTTACGATGTTAAGGATGTGATAGAGCAATACTCAGCAGGGCATGTAGAGATGTTAGCAAGAGTGAAGAATCTACAGGCCAAGTAAGTCAGTACTCAGCTATACTGTGTGAATGCGAGCTGACATAACCAGCCATTCTCTTGTCGCTCGTTCCATTCCGCGCCGCTTGACAGTTTGTGTATTGTTTAGCGTCTTTGATTGACCACTACAGGTGGTAACAACCAATCACCGATCTCTTTAGTTCGACGTCATCAGTTTGAATTTTCAGGCGTACCTCAAGCATGGGAATGGATAGGCCGTGCGCCCAGTAAGAGAAATAAGTTTGCAGACATTGATTATCAGCCGGCGAATTCCGAAGGATTTCTAAAATATCACTACCGGGATTGGTGTTTTTCACATTAATATTCTTTTGTAGTCTGTGTTGACATGTTTGTCTCCTTTCTTTCATTCTAGGATGGACAAAGTTTTTAACAACACGATCGAGGGAGGAGGTAGGTTTTTACGCTAATTTTGCATGAAGACTTTAATGTGGATAAATGTTAGTTAGGCTAAATTAAACGCGAGAAAATATTGCAGGTCAACAGTTTCCCGCAGGGTTGTATGTAGGGTGGCCGGGTGGAAGGGAGTTGTGCAGGGCTTCTTGTAGTTTACAGCTCTGCCGCCGATGTCAATTCATTTCATGTGTTTTTCGCTGCCGGACTGTGTTCGTAGAGCTTTTCTCCCTGCTCACCCCTCCCTCTTCTCATAAGTATTTTTCTTTCTACTGTTTGTTCAGTGCGATGTTGTCTGGTGGTTGCTGATCACACGGTTTTCATGGGTACCCTATGCGCTCGGCTCAGATTTCTCGTGGCTCCACCTTCCCATCTATTGTTCAGTAATGAGTTAAACAGTGTTTTGAAAATTCGAGACGCGGTGAATCCATCATTTCATGGTCGACTAGAAATCGCAACCAAACCTTGCCCGTGCTGCAATGATCCTTTTACGTACTGGTTTGCTCTTTTCACTGGCCTCAGACTTACATGTATCTGCATCCTTTGATAAATTTTTTTGTTTTGCAGACCACGCAAGCTCGGGGAAACAAGGAATAAGCCACAGACTCACCCGGGTGGAACATCAGGTAAACAAACAGATAAATTTATGGGAAGAGTATCGTTCAGGTAAAAAAAGTCCACATAGCAAATTCTTTGAAGCACCGGTTTTTATTAACCAGTAAAAACAGCCCGAGCATTCGCGACTACTCCACAAGTTTTTACGTCGGCATGACGTCATATCATTGCGTCATGTTCCCTGACAACTTAACTGACGTCAATTCATTCTTGTAGACAAAAGTTGTTTACCATTAACCATGTTTAATTCCGGAAATTTCGGTCAGAATGTAAATGGTAAGACAATTTTGACACGACCAGCCGGAAAATTTCCGCAATATACGGAATGTCAGTTAAAAATTTCCAACCGAAATTTCCGAATGAAAAATGTCGTTACCATTTGCAGTTCTTCACCAGTTCCAGCCGCCATCTTTAAATTATGATCAGGTCGAACACATCTTCGGCTCTTTCGGTAAATTGGGGGTTGTTATAAGTAAATGGTCAATGGCCAATCCGGACGAAACGTATCACCAGGGATTTTGCTTACTATTTGCACAAACCGTTGACGGACAGGTTTCTTCGCTTAAAAGGTAAACCAGGATTTCTGTGGACCGTGAATTTTGTGCCTGTTGTTTTTCGTTGGATCTAAAACACGTACGAGTCCGGGAATAACCGTAATAAATTTGTATTTCAGTTATTGAAAAGTGGAAAATGCGAATTACATCTAGTTAAATACTGCAGTGGTATGTGTATGGTAACGTGACATTTTGGACATTTGACAAAAGCACCAAGTCGACAGCTTACAGCAACTGTCTTTTAAACCTGAGTAAACAAGTCGACTCTTACCTCGCTCGAAAGAAACAACCGAGACTGGAAGTGTTTCCCCCATAAGAAGGTGGTGTAAGGGCCCATACAGCCGGAGCACATCTCGTTTTGTGTAGCACCAAGCGACTGTTTGACACAGCTCTGCAAAAAAACGTGTACTGTATTTTGATTGCGTGATGTCAGTTTCGTTCCCAGGGTCTCTCTTCCCGCCGTCGAGAGAGATCCTGGGAACGAAGATGGCTGGTTCCAAAAATTCAAAGCCAACGGCAGCAATTAATCAGAGATAGCTCCATGATCTCGAGCGAGGGAAAGATGAGCTTCCAAGTAGAGATGTATGTTTGCTCAGGTTTTCTTACTACATGTTACGTGCGTTTGTTGTCATTTCATTCTGTTTAATTTTTCAGGTGACCGTGATTGACTCGAAACTGGAATTAGTGCTGCAGATGTTACAGAATATTCAGAACACACGAGGCTCTCCTTCAGGGGGTAGCCACTCGTACGACTTGCATTTTCGCGGTAACGGCGACGGCGTATCTTCCAGGCGTTCATCTGTGTCACGCGCGCACTCAGATCCGTTAGACGTCAGAACGCAAATAAGCTCAGAAGCGCACGGCGTGACTACTCACGTGGTGCGCAACTCAGACATTCCTTGCGTGACTCTTAGCGATCCTGAATCGTTTCCAAGTACGGGTTCACGGCCGCTGTCGCTGAGTTCTGTGCACTCGCAGTCGTTACACGGGAGTGTTTCTGGCGGAGAGCAACATCAAAACGTGGACCAGATAGACAACGTTTGCCTCAGTGATCCCGGCGCTCTTAGCGCACCGCTTCTGTCACGCATTCTTATTAACGACAAGAGACAGTTGTCTGACGTGACTGAAGAGAGTCTTGGTGATTCGAAAGAAAATGTAGGCGGTTTGACACCCCCCGGACCAATATCTCAACAGAACTCGACCGCGTCTGATTGTGAGCCGGGTCCGGGGAGTGCAGATAGCTCCTTGACTGAACAAAAAGATGAAGAACCAGTTTGGGAAAAACAAGATACAGGTTTAGAATCTCGACGGCGGAAAAGGAGTCTTTTAAATTTAGGAGAAACGGAGACAAAGTTGCCAGATGATGAAGAGACATGGGACGCCAAAAATCCCTCCGATACAGGCCAAGAAAAAGATCCAGAGACATGGAATGTTGCAGAACTGTACACAGGGACACCAGAGCGAAGAGATTCTCCCAGCGGAGACAAGGGCACTTCACGGAAGAATGCCCAAGGACAGTCTGACGGTGAGCCTTCTTCTCGTGCGGTTGAAGAAGGACATTATGATTCGTCAGTTAGGTCTGCGCCGACGAGGATGTCGGCAAAGAGGCGTCCTCTGGTGAAATCGAATCCTGTGGAGGTCTAGAACGCGTTGAAATTCAAAATGCCAAGAATATATGACCAGACTTGGGCAATGATCATCCAGGGATTTTCATCAGCAATTATCCCGCTTTTAGAAACTGCGCCTTAAAGAGTATCAACTCCAACAGTGATTTCGCGAAGCCCAGTCGAGGACTAGATTAGAAGAGTTTCCGATTGTTTTGTCGTCCAATAAGAAATTGCAAGAGCCCTACGGGATTTCCTTCGCCGGGATTCCGACTGTTACAAAGGGAACTGGGCTCGACAATTCTCGCAGATGATTAGTACTTCTTCCCCTGATTGCCTGCTCCGGTCGAAAGAAAACGTGAGAGGAATAAGGAGAATAATAACGCGCCATTTTTCCTTATCGCTCAATATCTACTCACTCTTTTATGTAGAAAAAGGAACACCTCAGGTTTTAAGTAAATTTCAAGAAAACAAATTCCGCTAAAGATCGAGTATTGCCTCGACACGCAACAAGACAAAAGTTCTTCGCAAACAAAAAATTTCTTAGCTCCAAGTAATTTTAGCAATGACTTAAAGCACCACAAGAAATCTTCTTGATGAAAGATTTCTCTGAAGCTGGACTCTTAGGTGGTGCGATTCTTAATGATTTTTTTTTTTTTGAAGGCACTGATTTTTGGCGCACAATTGCTTGTGGATAGCATTGCTTTTCGCGAACAAAATATCGCTATGAAGGAGTTGACATGGCCGCCGTTGCGCGCGTTTTATAGGGCAGTAATTTTGAACGCTGTTGCGTTAGAACGTTTGCGTTAGTTTTGTCCCTTGACGGGGAGTATTGATGAGAAATTCGCAGATCTTTTATTTAAGTGCAAGCTGGATTGTTTATTTGTTTTACCAAATGGCTTGTTTTATCAATATTACTGAGATTTTTCTCGTTAAAGGTGTATTTTTATAGAAACTTATCTGTATAATAGTGATGGAGATGTACAGTTAAATAAAGCGACTGTGAATAGGAGGATCTTTGTTTACAATATTTGCCTCATTAGCATAAGCGATAACATTTCTGAAGGAGCTACACAACGTTATATCTAAATATGGAAAGGGCACAGCACGATTAACTGTAGCGCGATGTGTTGATTACTTTTTGTGCGACGCGGGTTTAAAAACTCAAAATTTTACAAAGAATGTTTAAGTCTATTAGCGCTTGTGGCACCCAGAAAGAGCCAAACATTTCACCAATTACTAAGTTTCACAAGCTCTGGAGTCAACTTGCATCAACGTCGTATGTTTATGAGCAAAAATGTAAAACAATGGCGACAAAAAGTACATGTTAGTACCCAGACTTCCCCTACCCTCCGACTCATCTCATGGGGTGCTTTCCAAGTTCCAGTTTGTATTTCCGCAAATTACCAGTGGAAATGGCCAATTTCCGGATTTCTGCGTTGCGCCCGCAGTATCAACGTTATTACGCAATGCATATAACTCGTTCATCCGACAAAATGGCCGCCAAGGTTGTCGGGAACTTGCCCGCGCCATAGTTCTCATTAGAGGAGTCGGTGATGCTCTTCGCCGCGACCGCTTAATCAATAGAGCTTCCACTGGACCTTCAGGAACGTGTTTAAGTGAATATATCCCTTTGTGTTTCTTTACAAAGCTGGGTGCTTAAAAAGGCGATGAGCAATTCTCTCCATCGATCTGCGGAATGAAGCCAAACCATTTAGAAATTTATATATTTTCTCAAATAATCTCATTCGTCCTCTTCACTGTCAAGTTTCAAATAGACTGCAGTTCTAAAACAGTTTGAGCTTTTAACCAGTTGTTCCTAGCATTTGTCCTCATAGAGACATTGCGGACATGCAGTCCCGGGGTATATGCGCATATTCAGGTATATGCGGCTCCAAAAGGTATGGTTTTAACCGTTTCGGTCAGAAATAGGGTATCGATTTTGGCCATTTTGGTCTCAACATGACGGTATGGTTTAGCACCCTAGTCTTCAATTGTGTGGGGTTTTTTTTTTTTTTTTTTTATAGAAGAAGCTACTTTTTCATCACTTTTTGATAAGACAATTAACAAAAACCCTTTACAATACCTTTAACATCGGTCTGACCTAGGAGCTAATTATAAGGCAGGTCAGAAACAGGGTTTTGATTTAAGGATCAGGTCATAAATTGTGCATCGAATTTTTGGTCAAGTCATAAATAGGGCAGGAGAATTGCAGATTTTGGCCTTAAATAGGGTAAGGGTTTTAGGAAGCGGACCGCATACCCCCACCCCCACCCAATTTTTCTAGTACTACCTCTCCCCTTCGAATATGCAATCACAGCTTATAAGAAATTTTTATATCTAACGGTATTTTAAATGTATTGCATTGAATATGAATTCATAAAGCAAACAAGAACGTTTCTGGTCATAGTCGCTACTTTGTTTCTTCCATTCCCAACATACTACCCTAATTAAGTGCGCTAACACATTACTCGCCAATTTAAGTTCTTCTTTACTCGATGTGGACATATCAGCTGTTCAATGGTTGTTGTTTCCCAGCCTTGACCTGTAAAGTAACATACAAACATTGATTTAAAAAAACGATGTATTCATGATTGATGTTTTGGGATATTTTATCGCAAAATAGACTACAAAAATAACAAAAAGACGCAAATTGGGCTGCTTTACAAATACGGATGCTAGCTCACTCGATAACTACTTTTTTTGGAATGCTATGGCCAACCGTACTCCGCTCGGGTTCTGCAAATTTTGAAAGCCGAGGGAGTGTGGATGGCATAGTGGTGAGAGCGCTCGCCTCTCACTGATGTGGCCCGGGCTCGATTCTGGCCCGGTGCCACATTTGGGTTGATTTTGTTGTTGGTTCTCGCCTTACTCTGAGGTGTTTTCTCCGGGTACTCCGGTTTTCCTGCCTCCTGTGGAACTATCGTTTTCCAATTCCAATTCGATCAGGATAAAAGATTTTCGTGAAAACCAGCTGGGGCTGATTTGGCTTCCTCTGTAAATATTGTAATTTTTATTTATTTTTATTTTTATTTAACAGTTTTCACCAGACGTAAGACACACGAAACGAAAAGAAGAATGCCAATTTGTTTACTCATTTTGTGGGGTAGCCATGGTAACAGCAAATTAGTCCATGGCACTCTCCCATTCCGTGTATTTCTCTCTCGCCCCAATCACACTCGGGCTTGCAGACCCCAGATATGCCATGATATATGTAGCACGTATCCCACTCTTCCTCTGACAGATATAAAGGATTCCAGAGATAAGAAAAAAGGTGTATAATGTATTAACGTATAGCACTCTTGTAAATTGTCTGTTAGTGTACAGTATCCTCGTAGCCCTAGCGCAGTGTGTTGCTTGGCTATTTATATTAGAGCTGCTTTGACGTTGAATATATAGGTGACCGTGTTTACTTACTAACGAAGATGACTTCAAATTATAAAGTGTATCTCTAACTTGCAAAAAAACCAACACCGAACCTAACTGCTATTAAAAACTGATCTTGTGAAAGTATAAAAGCTATAAAGAAAAATTGAAATACCATAATCTTCCATTATTGACTTTCCAATCACAGCAACGGCATAAAAGATTAACATGAAGACCACGAATTTTCCTTCCATGTTGCTGGCTGTTGCATGAGAGAATAAGGGTTACTGTTATATGTCTATTTTGATGTGTGCAAAAAAAGGATAATATTAAATTGTAATATTATTAATATAGAATATAAAGGAACAATAGAAAGCCTTACACAAGCGAACTTTTGCAAGAGTTAGGAGGGGTAAACGTCTTGCATTGCGCAAGAATTGAGGTCGACAAACTTTAATTTTAAACATGCTCTGTGTCTTATTGTACAGGGCACTACAGTAAAGTAACAAAACATATGAAACACGTTCACTAGACACCCTTAAGCTCTTGGCAAGATACGGGACTTAATTGGTGCTCTCAGGACGGCAGCAACATGAATGGTTTTTTTTTTTTTTTTTTCATTCATTCATTCTGTTTTTTTTTTGCCTTTTTACTTAATGTGCAGTATTTATTCATTCCTGCCCTCGTCATTTAAATCCGATGGCAATACAATCACGGATCCCATGGACATCGCTGACAGATTCTGTAAATACTTTACCAATATTGGCCCCAACTTAGCGAGTGCTATACCTACCGTAAATTCGGCTACTTTTCGCTCATTTCTTGGTAGCAAAGATCATCCTCCAATTATTCTAAAACCCACCAATACTCGTGAATTGGAAAGCATTTGTAGCTTATTTTCGCCGAGAAAGGTCTCTGGTTATGATAATATTTCTATGCGTGATAAAGCATTCATTTCACCTGATTTCCGCACCTCTCGCAAACATTATAAATCTTTCCCTCCTAAAAGGTATCTTCCCAGAAAAACTAAAAACAGGTAAAGTAATTCCCATTAATTTACAAAACAGAGGATCCGAGTCTTTTTGTTAATTATAGACCAATTTCTTTGCTGCCAAATTTCTCAAAATTCTTTGAAAAGGTCATGCATAATCGCTTACTCGAATTTGCCGAAACAAACGAAGTATTCTATCTTCGTCAGTTTGGTTTTCGTAAAAATCACTCGACATCACACGCATTAATTCATCTGCTTGATAAAATCTCGTCTGCAATTGACCAACATGAAACCACTGTAGGTATCTTTCTGGATCTTTCTAAAGCTTTTGATACCATCGATCAAATCTTATTCACCAAGTTGGAACATTATGGTATCCGTGTCGCGGCTCTGCAGTGGATAAAAAGCTACTTTTCTTATCGCTATCAATTTGTTCAGGTAAGCCTCTTTGCATGTTTCTGCGGTGTTATGACGGCGCTGCTGTAATGTTTTCTAAAATTAACCGCTCCTCAGTTTTTAATTAAGAGAGGGACACGCAAAACCCTCAGGCTCTAAAACATACCACGTAAACAAAAGATGTAAGATGCAGCTTTGCCAGGTAATTTATGACCTGCATATGAAATAATATTGGTTAACATTTTTTTTCTTTGCTTTGTGTCCACGTCAGTGGTAAATTAAACGAGCTATAGGAAAATTTGGATGGAAAAACTAACTATTGATTTTCTTTCGATAGCTCTGAGATTCTATTGCCTGAAAAACAGAACAGTGAAAAACGAACTGCGAACAGAGACGAATGGTTACGGTTGTCATTAATATCAGCTTAAATAGCGTTCCGGTTGGCCTAAAATGCACTGTCCCGGCAGTGGTTAGCTCTCATAAAGCTGAGGGCTACTAGAAGTGGTTCTGACCAATAATTACAAATTTCTCAGGCTACCTTTTAACCTCATACAATAGGACATAATATCTGGGTTTTTTGAAATTGTGTTTTACGACTGATTATTCCATGAAGCTCTAAAAGTCCCATCGCTGTGGGATAATATTGGCCCGGTTTCTCGTTTAAAATGTCAAATTGCGTGGTTTGTCAAAATGTGACACAGCTTACCGTTCAAAACCAGTCTTCTCACTCACTGTTGAGATGTGCGTTCTTTAAAAACTTGCTTAACTGATGGCACCGTGACGTTACAAGAAAGCTTCTGTTTTAAAGGGGTTAAGTAATTATTGACAGAAAGACACGTCATTACCAAAGGAGCCAATCAAGGACCTTAGCTAACAATTTAATTCTGGACCAAGTAAAAGAGCGCATGTGCTAGATCAACAGCGCGTGCCTAAGTTCCAACTCCGCCTGATTCCCACGTGCAATCGGCATGGTTGTAGTTTTACTGCAGTAACCATTTTTGCCATGCTTATATAATATCAGTTTGTCCAACGTGAGCTCTCCATTAAGAACTTATGTGGATGATTTTTTCAGACATCAATGAGAAATCTTTTTATTTCCAGTCCTGGCATTGATATTAGATTGTGTTTTAACCAAACTTTTGGAAGAAAATTGCGTTCTGACTGGCAATTATCAATTTCTCTGTTTCTACTGTAAGAGGTTACGTTTGAAGGAATGCCTTTTGTTTAGAACGCTGTTAGCGATTATTGAGAAAATAATAAAGCATATATAAAACATAACAAGTTGACTCAGTTTGAAAACAATCCGAATTCAATATTGCCTTAACCCGGAGACCATCACCTGACATGAAATGCCGACGTACAATTGTTTCTGATCAACCTTGAAAATTTCATTCTTTCACAACTTTCATAACTAGGTAAATACAGCAAACCAAAAGTTTTACATGAAAAACGCTTGTATCCATTGATTTTTCACACAGCACACAGGTTTGCCCGGTAACGGTTTGACACACCAGGAGCCCGTTTCTCGAAAGCCCGGAAACTTTTCGGGCCCGAAGAGTCAGTTTTAATTAATCTGTATTTAAAAAAAGAGAGGCGTATACGCCTGAAACGTCTTGTATAAAGGAAACCTCTGTTAGCAGTAAGGATACGTGAAGAAAACAGCTCTGTAATCTTAAGGCTTAAGACTTTGCTCTGGCTATAGAGTGTGAAAACTTTTCGCGACCTTCGAGAAACTAGCCTTCGCGCCCTTCGGCTCACTTTGTTGGCCGAATTTTCTTTCCGTCCTCGCTGGGAGCCTGTTCACAGGCTATCGAGAAACGGGCCCCGCAACCGTTTTAAAGAGAGTGGTTCTAGCAATCAGGGACACCCAACGGATCGTTTTGGTAAATTATCTGCTCGTAAGGCGTTTAATCCTGCTCCGATTTCTGTTCGAACTTAATTTCGTGATATGAGAAATTTTAACAAATGTTGAAGCTTTTTGTTTTCGGTTTAATAAAAATACGTCTTGGGTACCAAAAAAGGTCAGCTTTGATTTTGGGAAAGTCAATAAGACTTCAGGTTTTTAAAAGCGATTGTATGAAGGACAGAATTTCATTAGAATAATGAACTCAGTCTTCACCCGAAAACCTTCTAAGAAAATCAGTTGTTTCTAAGACGTGAAGGATTCCGTTACTGGGAGTAGGCTTTTCTCTTTAATAAAATAAAGTTTAAGTTAAAACAGTTTGATGTGAGCTTAATACTCGATTGTTTTTGTCGCTACAAAAGCTAACTTTTCCTTCCTAGGCAAAAATTTCGCTATAATTGTTATTGGTCGCAATACTATTTGTACGTCAAATGGAAATCATCTAGCTGTGTTGGATGAGGATTAAACATTTTAGTTTAAATTTTATTTTGAACCTCTCTTTAAGACAACCTCTTTTCTTTAAGGTAACTCTAATTAACCTATAAAGACTGTCACCGTATGCGTCTTACAAATAACTCTCTCAAGAAGAAGGTTTTCGCATGCAGACTAAATCCCATTATTCTAATGAAAAGCCCTTATTATCATTTGTTACAACCAAAATGTCAAACAGTCTTAGTTTTTCCAAAATATCTCACCCTTTTCTTTTAACGACACTGAAGAAAAGAATAAAAGTGGAATAGTTTGTAACAATAACTCTTTTTCACTGCTCCTGTACATGTATTTTTCTTGTACGGCGAAGAAATAACAAACCTATTTTACCTCCGTATATTTTGAATCATCTTTTTATTTCTGACGGCTTTATAACCCTTTGCGCAGACCACCTCTATCAACATCTTTCGCGTGTTAAACCGTAACCAGGCAAAACGTAACAGAGAATTGTACGGTGTGAAAAATCGATGTATATAAACGTTTTTCATGAATAACATCTCTTCGTGTAGTTGTGTTTACCTACTTCCCATTTTATTGAAAGAGAAACATTTTACTTTGGCATTTCTTGTTGGGTTAGGGCATTATAGAGTACCAACTGTTTACAAACTTAGTTGACAAGTACCATTCTTCCAATATAATCACTAAACGCTTGGAATGCAAAAGCCATTCTTTCCCGACGTATATTTCAACGGTAGAAAGAGAAAAAACAAATGAAAAAGCCAAACCGTCAAATATATCTTTTATTTTCCCATTTTTTTGTATAATCTTTGTATTTTTTTTTTGACGACGTTGGAACTTTTTGCGCAGACCGCGTTCATTATCTTTGTGTGTGTGTTTAATATGTTACCAGGTATTGTCTAAAGAATGTAGACGAACGTTTTTCACCAGTGTTGAACTTTCCTAACTGCGGGATATAAAATTATTCAAAAACTGAAATTTTTACAGTAAAACCAGAAACATCATTTTATGAGCGAACTTCATGTTAGGTTATGGTGATATAATGCCCAAATTGTTTACAAACTTAGTTGATCAGTTATGGCTTATAATTCTTTAAATAATCGCTAAACGACTTGAAAAACGGTAGAAACATGCGAAATTGATATAACCAAACAGTCAAATATATCTGTATAATCGTTGTATTTTTTGACGACTTTGGACCTCTTTTTGAAAGCCGCCTCCATTAAAATTTTCCTGCGTCTAACCGTTTCCAGGCAAAGTTAGTGTGTTGTCTAAAGAATATCTACAAACTTTTTTCATGCTAATCTTTCCTACTTATTTTTACCTTCACATATATAATATTACTAAAAGACTGAAATTTGTTACGATAAAATCAGATCTAGAAAGATTTGATTTTCCTCGCGGAATTTCAAACTTGATTAGTTATGGATTATTACTCTTTTAATAATTACCAAAAGCTTTGAAACCAAACCTCCATTGGTAGAATCAGAGACATTGATGTAACTAAACTGCCAAATATATTTTACCTTCCTATTTTTCTATGTAATATTTGTATTTTTGAGGACTTTGAAACTCTTTGTGGTCCTTTGTGCAGACCGCTTTCATTAAAATTTTCTTGTGTTTAACCGTTGCCAGGTTTTGTCACGTTTTTCATGTTGTACTTTTCTGGTTGTTTTAACCAAGATGAAATTTTTAAGAGATTGAAATTTTGTTGTGATTTATATTATTCTTTCAGTGAACACTAAACGCGCGAAAACAAAAACGCGGCATTGTTTCATACATATTTTTAAACGGCAGATAGATATCTATATATTATAGATAGTAACAAGATTCAGTAAGAAACCGTAACCGAGAAACCACTTTCTGAAAAATTGAGCCATACATAACTCCTTATTAGAACACGAGCTTTTTTAAACTGGTTCAGATAACAGAAGCCTTAAATGTTTGGTGATGTCGTTGATTGGTTCTTTTGGTAATGAGGTGTCATTCTGCCAATAATCACTTAACGCCTTTAAAACAAAAGCTTTTCTTCTGGCGTGACTCATTTGAGCAAGTTTTCAAAGAGCACATCACTGCTGTGAGTGAGAAGACCTGTTGACACGCTGTTTTTGAACGGTAAGCTACATCACATATTGATAAACCATGGAATTTAATAATATTTGAAACAAGAAACGAAAACAATGTTATCCTGACGCAATTGCACTTTAAATAACCACATAAAATACAATTTAAAGAAACCAAGACGTTAGCTCACTTTCCACAAGGTTAAACTGTGAAATTTTATAACTATCGGTCAGAGCCACTTTATATTTTCACATTCCTGGTTCAAAGGTGTCACCCTTATTGAAAGCCAACCACCGTTTTTAGGTTATCCGAAACGATATTTCAGCCACCATTCATGTGTAACATAACTATTCGTCACAGCTGTTCGCAGTTCGTTTTTCACTGTTCGGTTTTTCCAGACAATAAACTGATCCATATGGCAGAAAATCAACAGTCAGTATTTGTATCGAAATTCGCATGCAGCTCGTTTAATTCATTAAGACTGACACAACACCACAAACATTTTCTCCATTTTACCGCATTTTAAATGCATTTGCATGGTAGAAATTAAAACTGAAGCTTTCGTAGTTCATACCGTTACCCAGCTACGCCGCCTTTATTAAAATAATTTCTTGTGTCTAACCATTGCCAGGTTTTGTCTAAAGAACGTTTACAGACTTTTTTTTTTTTATACTGAACTGACTTTTCTAGTGCATATAAAGAATATTATTAAGAGGCTAAAATTTTTACAGCAGAACCTGAAGCCTATCTTCCATTCATCTTACGTGCGCATTTTATGTTAGGTTATGGCAATATAATGTCCAAATTGCTTACAAACTTAGTTGATTAGTTATGGCTTATTATTAAAGTGGATCATTGGATAATGCAATTCAAGAGTTTTCATTGGCTTAGCTATCATGGTATACGGGCCATCACACCATGCTCTACAAATATGGTAAGCCTACAATCAGTTTTTTTTTTTTTTTTTTGCGTTTTTATTTTTGTTTTATTTTAGGTTTCTCTACTTTGGTGTCTTTTTTTTTAATAAAGCAATTATTCCACACCCGCTTGTTGAAAATGAGATGAATAAAGCTCTAACTTATGCATATGCAACGCACGCTCGTGGAATAATTATTCTACTAATTCTGTGAACAATCACTAAGCGATTTGAAAACATTTAAAGCCATTCTTTAATTAAACGGTAGAAAAAGCGAAATTGATATATCTAAACGTCAAATATATTCTACCTTCCTATTTTTCTGTATAGCGTTTGTACTTTTAACGATTTTGAAAGTCTTTGAGCAGACCTTTAATTTCTATTAAAAGGTTTTTCATGTGTTTAATTCGTTACCAGGGAAAACTAGTGTGTTTTCTTAAGAGAGTATACAAAATTGTTTCATGCTGAATTTTTCCACTTATTGTTACCTACACATATATAATATTATTAAAAGACTGAAATTCTTATAGTAAAATAATTAAAAAAACCCCATCATTTCACGGGGGCATTTCATGTTAGGCCATGACAAACAACCCAATGTTCAAGTTGTTTACAAATTTATTTGATTAGCTTTGGCTAATGATTCTTTTACTCAGCGCCTTTTTATCCTTTATGGTACAAGAAGAGAAATTGATATAACTGATAAAACCAGTTACTCTTTTGGCAGACCGCTTACATTAAATTCTTCTCTTGTGTTCAACCGTTACCAGGTTTTGTCGGCTAAAGTATATATCCTAACGTTTAACATGCAAGCTGATTTTTCAAGTTGTTTTTACCTAGATATAAAAAATATTATCAACAGACTGAAATTTTTACAGTAGGATTTCCATTCCTTTTACGTGCCCATTTCATGGTAGGTTATGGTAATATAATGTCCAAATTGTTTACAAACTAAGTTGATTAGACATGGCTAATTATTCTTCGAATAAACCACAAAACGACTTTAAAAAAGCAACTCCTAACGGTAGAAACAGCAAAATTGATATATCTAAACCGCCAAACATATTTAACTTTCCTATTTTTCTGTATAATCGTTGTACTTTTCGAAGATTTTGGAACTCTTTATGTAAGCCGTTTCCATTACATTTTTGTGTGTTTAACGGTTGCCAGGTTGGCAGGTCTAGAGAATGTATTCAAACGTTTTTCATGCTGTACTTTTCTGGTTGTTTTAACCAAGATAATATATTTTTGAAAGATTGAAATTTTGTTGTGACTTATAGTATTCTTTCAGTAAACACGAAAAACGCGCGAAAACAAAAACCATTAAAACATAGCGCGCGGTAGTCCTATCTAATTCCTATTGAGCCATCATGAACGAAATCCCTATGTGCGCACAGCCGTGCGTATATAACATGACGTGTGCAGTTTCAATTTAGCTGCAAAATTTCCGTCGAGTTTCGGTAATGTGAAAATTATTCTGAACAATCCAAACTCTACTTCGAGCCTTTGACTTTTGCCAAGCTAAGATGTTTACTTAAACGTGAGTATTTTGACTGTTTGTCTACATTTCCATCGAGTATTTTTGACTTTGTCTGCCTACATTTTCGTTATAATTAATTCGAAGAAGCCAATTTTTCATTGACAATTTTAGAAACCAGGTTAAGCGTTTTCGCTCAACCGTTGTTCAACTGATTGTGGCGTGTTAGGATCCCAATGAACTATGTTTATCTTCCCGTGATTGCATTTGTAGTCAATCACAAATAAAACATGTTTTAGCACCCAAGTTGTTGTCGCCATGTTATAAAAGAATTGGTTCATACATGCTTTTAGCTGTGCGTATATCAAGTTATGGATGCACTTGGGAAGTTTGGAGAGCACTCAAGAAGCTAGAGTTGCTCCCGGCTATCGCCTCGAGCAACTCTTACACTTCTTTCGTGCTCTCCAAACTTCCCACGTGCATCCATAACTCGATATACGCTCGCTAAGCATGAACCAATTCTTAATTGTTTCATACATATTTTTAAACGGTAGAAACAGAGCTATTGTTAACATTCAGTAAGAAACCGACCCCCCGGAAACCACTTTCCGTAAAATTGAGCCATACATAACTGACTCCTTATTAGAACAAGGGCTTATCTCTTAATCTGGTTCAGATAACAGAAGTCTTTTAAGGTCATTCCACTGAAATAGAACCTACACTGAGATTTTTGTGAAACTGCCTAATGATTGTTTATATTATGGGAACTTAAATTTTGAAATAAAAATGAGGGGTCCCCGTGTTCGTTTAGGAGCAACAGCACCTTGTTTATACCCAATAATCCTTATAATAGCACCATGATTGTAGTCACAATTGCTTGCTAAATTCACGTTTCCAACGATTGTTTTTTGTTCTACACTGAGAATCGGTCCATATCAGTCTATTTTACACAGAGCAATTTATAACTCAATTCAAAACAACAGAAAAAAAAAAAAATGATAGATCACCATACTCGTTTCAGAGAAAATGACGATTTACCTCTATGGCGAGGTCCAGCCGTAAAGAAAAAGCCGCCATTTCTTAATGCGGGCGCACTAATTACGCGCGAAATTATGCGCAGTAGGGATGCGCAATGCAATACTGGGGAATGACCTTAAAAATTATTTGGTGATGTCGTTGATTGTTCTTTTGGTAATGACGTGTCATTCTGTCAATAATCACTTAACGTCTTTAACACGAAACTTTTTCTTCTGGCGTGACATCAGTTGCGCAAGTTTTCAAAAGCACACTTCCCTGCAGTGAATGAGAAGATCTGTTTATACACTGGTTTTGAACGGTATACTATCTAAGAAATAGAAAACATTTTCCGTGTTTCTATTGAGTTATAGAAACACGAGTGGACGTTTGGGAGAACGAGAATTGCTGTGGGAACATGAGACGATAGGTGTGTATTTCCACAGCTTTTTCGAGCCCTCCCAAACTTCAAATGTTCCACCTCTTAGTTTTTAGTGCTTGGTCGATCTGTATGGGAGAACCTTGACCGAGGTCGTTAGTACAGACCTTACTGTGTTTGGTCTGCACTCACTACCTAGGTCAAGATTGTTGACTGGGTAACGTACGGTTTCTTAAAATTTTCTTTTAAATTCTTTTTTTTTTTTTCACTGGCATTTCTTATTTGATTTTTTAGGTATTTTGTTACACAATTATCTAACGCAAAAATTCCAAAAGGTAAGGCCTAAAATATATCTCAGTAAAACTAATTAGGGGACAAACATTATCGCACCGAAAATAAGAATTTCTGGAATTTGTAGGAAGTATCGTTTAGGCTCACCTAAGGTTGCCCGGAATTTCGGCCATTTTAGACCGCTTGAGAGGCCAGGATCATGATATGATATCTTGAAGAAAAACGAACGCTTATCTCGCCAAACGCCATGGTAGTTAATCTTTTCGGATATCTTTTATACTGTGAAAAGATGAAGGTAAACGGCCGACCTCGATCTTTTGGTCCTGCCCTGTTTTCTCTGACAATGACACTTAAATCGAAAGAACTTTTCTAACAACCCAAATTGATCAGTCAAGCCCAGCTGACTTGGTCCTCCACAGACCGTGGAAGGCACCGAAAACAACGTTTAAAACGTCCTTAATTTTAAACTCAAGCGTAACGGGAGTCAGTGTAAAATTTTTGTTGTGGAAAAAAACATAAAGCTTTAAGACTATGTGCCGACCAACTCCTGGTTCTGTTTTTCCTTGTAAATTTCCATGTTAATGTTGAATGAAAAGATATTCGCGTTATTGATATCTCAGCCAGTGAAAGCCGAGACTGATTATTACAGTTGCTCTGAGTTCTCTAGTTCCCGCGTATAGCTTCCCAATCGCTAACCGTGGTTTACCGGTACAATAGAACATAGGCTTTGCAACTCTATTGACCAATCAGAGCTCGCGTAGTATGTTAGTTATTTTATAAAGAGATTTTTACCATGATAGATCAATAGGAATTAAGTGGGACCCGCGCGCACTCTATGTTATAATTGCTTTTTTTTTTGCACGCAATAAAATAAACATACAGAAATAAATGCTTTTATTCTATCAATAGCACAACAACATGGAAGGACAATTCGTGGTTGTCATGTTACTTTTTGGTGCAGTTGCTGTGATGGGAAACTCACCATTAGATGATGAAGGTATTTATAGACTTCAGGCTTGTCATAAACTAGTATTTTTTCAAAGTGACGACTAAAGTGTGGATCAAGAGATCATGATCACTAGGGAGAAACTGACATTATGCTAGCTTCAGGACACTACAGTTAAATCCTAAAAGAATTATAATAAAAACACGTAAATATCATACAATGAGCAGGTCATTTATTGAGATCAATGCCATCAGGCAAGGCATGGTACTCAATGGTACCAAGCAACTACAGGGGTTCAGGCTGATCTAGTTCTTGTTTATAAGGTGTTCAGTGAGAAATCAGCCTGAAGATATTCTTAAGATGTTGAAACTTTGTTTCAGAAATACGACACATAACATGTTCTTAGAGGTTTAGTTAGCATATTTTATTATAAATAAATGAGTAAGTAAACAAATCAGTAAATCAGTAAATCAGTTTTGTGATTGTCTGGCAGCAACCATTGTTACATTGCTTTCTTATTCCGACATCCTTTCCTTTATTATATAAGAACATGTTTTATTCACCAGGCTTAAATGGATCTCATATATATGGTGCTTTATGTGCCAAATTTCAGCCTGATGTTTTTAATCCATTTGTTCTTATATGCGGGTGTTTACAGTATTTGGAATAAATATAAGTAAAAAAAACGTCAAAAAACACACAACCATGCTGGCTTCCGTCCACTGAGTTGTTTTACTGACCCCCCCCCCCCCCCCCAACTAGCTAGAATTTGTGTTTTCAGTGTTAAATAAGCTTGATATTGACTGTGTTTCTGGGTATTTTACTCAGTTGTTTGACCTTGTTTGAGGGTTCTGTGTTGACATGGCACCCTGCTGGAGTGGTCCATGCCACGTGCATGCGTGAGGGGCCAATAATAATAATAATAATAGTAATAATAATAATAATAATAATAATAACAATAATAATAATAATAATAATACTTTATACAAATACAGAGTGCAAAGAGTATTTGAAAAGGAGGACCATGAGGTTATCCCTATTTAGGTCCCCTAACTAAAATTACCATCTAAAATTTAAAATTTTAAAATATCTATTACATAAATAATTAACAATTTAAAATTTAAAAATTTGAAATATCTGCTAAGTAAATAATTGACAATCTAAAATTTAAAAGTTTGAAATATCTATTATGTAAATAATTAACAGTCCAAAGTTTAAAATCTAAAATATCTATGATATCTATAATCTAGGTACTGTGGCATATAATTAATGAATATTCATCCACTTTTTGAGGCTTGATTTGAACCTGTTTGCATTAATGTTGTTGATGTCGTGTCCGAACAAGTGGTTTGGCAAATTATTCCATTCCTTAATAATTCTAACAAAGAAGGAATACTTGAAGGCATTAATTCTTGCTGATTTCGTTTGGATCTTAAACGCATGGTTAGCTCTAGTGCTTTTGCTTCTACAACACTCAAAATAATCGTTAAAGTCTAAACCATTTAATCCGAACACTGTTTTATAACATTCTACTAAGGACAGGTACTCTCGTGGATGCTGAAGTGAGTTCCAATTTAGTAATTTGCATCGTTCTTCGTATGGCATCTCACGGAGTTTTTGCCCAAGAGCAATTCTTGATGCTCTTCGTTGTACTTTTTCAATAGCTAGTATATCTTTGACTAGGTGCGGTGACCATACAGGACATGCATATTCTAGGATCGGTCTCACCAATGACTTGTAAAGCATAGAGAAAATTTCTTTGTTCTTACTGCCAACTGTACGCTTTAACAAGCCCAGCACTTTGTTTGTTTTGTTCACAATTACGTCCACGTGATTCAACCAGGATAAGTCTCTTGACATGTTAACACCTAGGTCTTTATATGAGTCAACAAATCTTAATCCTGTATTTGACAGGTAATAAGGATGTGTACTTTTGTCCTGCTTATGCGTTATTCTCATTACTTCGCATTTCTCAGAGTTGAACTTAACTTGCCAACTCTTTGTCCAGTTTTCTAGGGAATCCAGGTCAGACTGTAGTGCAAACATATCATCGACATTGTTGAGTTCACGGTAGATCTTTTGTATCATCAGCAAACAGTTTGATAGTAGATGTAACGACGTTTGGTATGTCGTTGACATAAATCAGGAACAAAGTAGGTCCGAGAATTGTGCCCTGGGGCACACCAGATGTTACCTGGGACCAACTAGAGTAGGTGCCACGTATTACGACCCTCTGATGCCTGTTTGTTAAAAAGTTTCTAAACCATCGCAACAGTGGCCCATCAATACCGTAGCGGCTAAGCTTAAGTAGAAGGCGCTCGTGAGGCACACTGTCGAATGCTTTCGACAAGTCTAGGAAAATGGCATCTGTTGTTTTCGAGTTGTTTCTGGATAAGCACCAGTCGTGGAAACAACTTAAAAGTTGTGCGAGCGTCGACTTTCCTTCCAAGTAGCCAAACTGATTTGGGTTTAAGACATGGTGGGTGGACCAAAAGGTTGTAATTCTAGAACGTACTATCTTGTCGGCTATTTTACAGACAATAGATGTTAAGGAAATTTGACGATAGTTCTCTTTTTTATGCTTGTTTCCCTTTTTGTGAATCGGTGTTATGTTTGCTATTTTCCAGTCAGCTGGCAACATCCCAGTCGAGAAAGACTAGCCAGGGGGGTGGTCAGAGAACTTCTGGCCGCTGGGACTGTCTTTGAGTCAATGCGGGCATGTTTTTGCGAATTCGGTTAGATATATGTATTAATCAACCGAAGAAGCCTAAGCTTGAGTTCAGCAATGGATCTTTCCAAGCAGTTCAGGTTAACATCACAGTCTTGTGGTTAATGCAACGCGTCGGGGATTTAGCAATGATTGGTTTTTATTTTACAGGCAGTTGTGATCAAGATTACCGATTTGAGTGTGGGTGGCTCGGAATAGATGAACAAACCTGCTTGGCAAGAAACTGCTGTTGGGATAACAGCGATCCATCCAAGAAGTTTTGTTTCGTTAAGAAAGGCACACGTAAGAGTTGTTTAAATTACATGTACATTTTTGGTTCTCTTCTTGTCACTCTATATGAAAAGGATGGAAGTACTCGTCGTACCCTTCAGTGGTATTTATCGCTAAAAAAAGTAATTATGAAAGTGTCAGTTAATAGGTTTTTAAAAAATTGCTACCTCTTTGTAGTGAAAAAAAAAAAAAAAAAAAATTGAAGCCACGCCCACAGAACAGGATCTTGGTACCTCAAGATTTCCGACGAGCACCCTTGCAAAGAGGAGTTCTCAAACGTGGCAGAAGAAAAGAAATACCTAGAAAAAACATATGTGAAGGTTTTGGTCACGGCAATTCGTGAGAGTTCCATGCTCTACCTTCTATAGAATGTCTTTTGTTTGCAGTATATTCATCTCTCCGCTAACGGACACTCTCGTAAGCGGACAGCTCTACTTACAGACACTATTTAAATTTCCCGTTTTACCTCCCAGTCGAACTTTGTATTTACACAAACCCGTCACTGAGCGCACACTCTCGTAAGCGGACACGGACACTTCTGAAAATAAAAATTGGATTTTTCTTTTGTTTACGCTTTCTCGTGAGCGGACACCCAATGTATAAAAATTGACTCTTGGCTATGAACATAGAGGAGTTAAACTTTATATATATATATATTTTGAGTTTGAACATTTGACATCAATAAAGAGTTTCGGTTGTTATTTTTGGCTACGTAATAAAACATGTAATGGGGACATCCACCCTATTTTTCTTTGGTGTCCGCTGGGAATAATTCTCGTAAGCGGACATCTCTACTAGCGGACAGTTTTTCCAGTTCCCGAGGGTGCCTGATTACGAGAAAGTTGACTGTATTTGTATCTACTGTTAGACCAATGGTACAGTTGGAAGCAGGACCATTCTTGACATCAACCGGATATTTCTCACTACATATAATCAATATTCCCCAGTCAATACAATCCTAAAATCGTGGTTTAAGATAGACTGTTTGCAGCCTCTCTATGTTTCAACGCACGCAAAAGAAAAAGCGAGTGAAGTGAGCTCGAAGCACGTGGAGGTGGGGGCGGGAAGGTGAGCGAAGCAAGCCAAACTAAGAATGGTACCCTGTCAAATCTCTCGTTTTTTCGCTGGCCTCCAGTTCTCTGGCGATTCTACCCTCGTGTTCAACGATCGAATAAAAATACGAGATAATAGAGGGCTTTGAACAGTCTAGGTTTACGAGAATTCATCAAATATTACAATTGTACCTGTCTTTACCTTTACTTCGTTTCAAACATTACAATTAATACAGATCTCCCTGATGGACTTTGCCCCGTTGCTCCTTCTGAACGCGAGGAATGCGGTTATTATGGAATAACAAAGGAGGAGTGTCTGGGTAAATCTTGTTGTTGGGACCCAACAGTTCCTAACACTAAGTGGTGTTTCAAACAGCCAAGTGAGTATAGGACTAATATACTACACGATATATTTAATTTTTTGATAAGTAATAGTAACTGGGCCTAGTATATAAACAATTCAGGGAGTAATCTGGCGCCGGGTTCATTTCAAAATCGGACGAACGTACAGCCCAAAGCCGAATTGAAATTACACTAAAGCACGAATATTCCCTGAATTGTACGACGTCTAGGATCAAGCCAGATTTCGGTGATAGCAAAAACGTAAAAATTGCTCTCAAAAACTAATATTTTCAGGCTCGGCCAGAGGTTTTGGGTATACGGTCGTATCCAGAGTCGTTTTAATTCGGATTTATGGTATATTTTGTCACGATATATTCGGGTATAAAGTATCTTGTTTTCCCTGAATTTTAATTACGTATTCGGTATACAGACTTTAATTAAACGTATAAGTTTGGTCAAGTTTATTTTAAATATTTATCATAATTATTTTGAGGTATAATGGTATGTTAAGGGAAATAAAAATTGGGTATATTGGTGTAATGAAATTGATATAGTGATGGCACGAGCTATGATGTGCGCGCTAAGATGTATAACGGTTGTATTTGAATGTATACTCGCAAGAGTTCTAAAACTAAGAAACGGTTATATGGTGAGTACGGGATGCGCAATGTACTCGTAATACAGGATATATAGGGGACTCACGTCATGCAGTGGCCTGTGTGTGTGTTAGTAGACTTGCCATGTACAAGTAAGCTAAACGTTAAGAGTCGAGTAATTAAACCGTTGGCCGTTGGACTCTTTGACTGGAAGTTGTTTTCGCCCGCGCGCGTTACATTGGTATCCCATTTCCCTAGCCGGGCCTACACTGGTGGTCATCAGCCGTTCAAAAATTCGTCCAGTTCCGCCGGTCCCGTGTAAACGCATGGTAGAACCGTGCAAGTTTTTGTCCATGCAAAAATTTGTCCGGACCCGTGTAAACGTGGCCTAAGATCACTTTTAACACGAATCAAGTTGGTGATCAGCCTTTCAGTAAGTTATTGTGTTACAATTTGTAATTTAGAGAGCTACTTTTAAAGTTATACCATCCCCATAGAATGTTTCGTTTCCAGTCGCCCGATCTACCCAGTTTTTAGGAAAAGTTAAGAAAAAACCCGTTAGATTTACGCTGTCTGACAAGCAAAATTTTACTTTTTAACTAATTCACAGTCTGTTTTAAATTTAAAAAAGCAACAAAACATAAAAACCAGGAAAAATATGTGATCAAGAACTAATGTTGAATTGAAAGCTGTTATATCTTTCAATATCTTATTTAATAGCCTGTACATTAAATCGGAAGTGTTTGTGGAAGTCATTTCACGTCTCTCAGCATATGCATACTTGGAAACAAAGGTTATATTAAACAGCATTGCGTGAATGGAGGGATTTAAGATTCAACCCATAAACAGCCCTAAACCCTGACATGGTTGCCTTCATCATTAGCAACACAGTGCAACCTCGTCCCCAGGGCCTTCTCCTCGACGATTTCCTAAATTTAAAAACTGGAGAATCGAAGGCCCTGGGGACCAGGTCGCAACACAGTGCTAAATACTACAACAATACTGTACTTTAAGGTACAATCCACAGGGGTGATATAAATTGCTACATTGATTAACTATGTTTCCCTGGACGTTCATAGAATCTCATCAGTGGACACACCAAGCATTGAGGTTATGCTATGTTTTGTGCTGTTCAGCTTTTTGTTTTTACTGAAATCTGGCAATCCTTTGTGTCTGTCAGAGGAGAAGCCACTGGGATGCACCATCTATCATGGTATATACGGCACCTGTAAGTACGTGTGTGATCCGGACGAGGAAAAAATGTACGGAATGGGAGCGTGCCAGGGGCGCATCTGCTGTTACCATGGCTACCCATCAAAATGAGTAAGCAAACGTTTTTCATTGTATTAACGTAAAAGTTTTAGGGAAGAATAGCTAAGCAAGAGAGGCAAGCTGAGGACGAATGACTTTTCTTGAAGTCTGTATGTAACGGTGTCTGCTAAAAACAGTTAGCATCAAACTTTAGAAGTAGCTAGTACTCGAATAAAACGGTGTCTGTTGCAAACTGAGCTTTAAACTTTACAAGAACTCTAGCGCAGTACGTTTAGATGTTGGCCAACATCTCTTAACAGCAAAACGACCGCCAAATATATATGTCTAAAATGCCGTGCTCGTCCTTGATTAGCATTCTAAAAAAGTAGTTATCGAGTGAGCATCCGTATTTGCAAAGCAGCCCAATCTGAGTTTTATATTTTTAATAGTCTACTGTGCGATAAAAAAAAATAATAATAATAGTAATAGTAATAGTAATAATAATAATAATAATAATAATAATAATAATAGAAATAACCCAGAATATCAATTATCATTTTAAATGCATCGTTTCTTGATCGATGTTTGTGTTTTCCTTACAGATCAAGGCTGAGCATACCAACTATTAAACAGCTGCCCTACATCAAGTGGAAAACTTAAATTAGAGATTAGTTCGTTAACTCTTAGATTAAACGGTAACATGCTGTGAATGGGAAGAAATAAAATAGAAAGACTACGATGGGAAATATTCTTGCTTTCTTAATGAATTAAATTTACGTACAATACAGTTATATCCCGTTGGATACATAATGGGCTTGCGAGCTGTGAAGGCAGTACCTTTGAGGGCATGCTGCGCATGTCTTAAATCTCTACCGAGCCCGGCAACTGTTCGTAGCCAGGGCGTGCGAGTTTAAATTCAACACGGCGGCCACTATTTTGGTAGCTTTTGACCAGGTCAAACTCTATGGATTTTCTCGAATTACTGGAGATGGCAAATAATACATGGGAAAAGAGATAAAGAACATTGGTGATGCCAGAACAGGTCTAAAACAAAACTTGCTCTAGAACTTAACTGCATATTTTTGGCTCCATTCCTTTGGGATGATCTGAATCAGGATCAGTAGTCCAAGATCACTCAGATCAGGCGGATGAATCCCTGACAAGAGTGGATTCACCGGTTGCTTTGATGCACCATGATCTGAGTGATCTTGGATCACGGATCTTGATCCACATTATCCCAAAGGAACGTACCCCATTAACTTGACAGGGAAGGGGATAAATGAGAGCATTTGAGTCATGTTCTAAATGGTGTGGTTTAATCGAGCAGAGATGAAATCTCATCACCGTTTTAGGAACCCTTTATTAACAAATACAAAGGGAAAACATTTAATCAAATACATGTTCCTGAAAGTCTCGTGCCAGCTCCAAGCGGCGAAAAATGTCACTGCTCTATTGATATCGACGAACGCTTTCCGTTTCAAAAAGTTCTTGGGGACGATGCGTGCCGAAAATCGAGTTTTATGTCCTGTGTTCAAGTAGTTACCAGTGCTCTTGGAGTGGACCATAGATATACTAAAATAATTTTCCCACAATAAAACAGTAGAACACACACGTAGGCCGGCTACATTAGCAAAAAAAGAAAAACAAAAAACAAAAAAAAAAAACAGAAGTGCCGTGTTGAAGAAAAATTGAACGCTCTTACAATATGATTCGTTGTTCATCGATTTTGTTGATTCTCATAACTGTCTTGTCATGAATAAACATGACCAGTTTAAGGACCAGCGAAAGAATTGCGAATTGTGTATGCTTGTAAAACTGTTCCTAGGTTGATAATTGTATTTTAAGTTATCTTTCTAAAACCCGCAGCCTTGAGTTTTAAAGGTGTACCAGAAGGCATTTAAACATTCCAGTGTCGCGTAACGCAACCGAACACCTCGAAGTCACGCGATATGCATCAGCCAGTCACGCAAGTTCGTCTCTCCCTGTTAGCTCGCTTTCCCCAAATCTATTTTCTTCTGAAGTGCTCGAGCGGAGTGATAAATCATGGAGTCTACGAGGCCAGCCACTGTAAAGACCAAAAATGAAATGTGCATTTAGCATTAAAGAGGAAACAGTAAAGACTTACATAAACTTATATAAACTGAGCCGTTATCTCGGGATGAAATTTTGAAACAGAGACGCGATATATTATATTTCCGTCACATGGCGGGATGTAGCTAAAAATTCATAAAAAACTGGGTTCTTACAACGATGGAAAATACACGGTGTAGCCTTCGCGATAGCTAAGGATACAAAGCTGCGTAAAAAAGCTGCGCTCATCGGGAGTTACTTTAATTTTGTTGTGAACAACATGTAGACAGAATCGGGTTCTGTCCTCGTGTACCGGTTCACAAGAACCGATAACAAAAGACCCAACAATGTTCAACAGCTAAACAAAGGTTTGTAAAGAAAGGAGTACAATGGTTATTCCCTCTGTGTACCGGTACACCAGGACACGACCCAGAATCGGCTCAAATGACTTCCTACCTGTAAAAATACCGCCGACAATTGCACAAACACCAGTGAGAAAATGCATGAAGGATCTGAAATTCAACAGAGAACAGAGATCAACAGACTTGATACCACTTACTCTCGCCAGTAACTAGCTCAAATTTGTTTCGCTGAGATCTTGTTGTTGGTTAAAACTGAAACTCGTCACGTGAGATAAGTTTTACCGATCACAGCAGACAGATATGTCTTGTTTTTGTTTTCTTTCTCTTCTGCACAAGATCAAAAATTAAAACAAACAAACAAACAAACACACAAAAGCAGCGAATGTAGCACGCTTCTCACCTTCTACTCTCTGTATACTGCACGACCATCGGAGAGAATTCATACAATACAAAGACACCTACAAAGAAAAATCAATAGCAACAGAATGAAACCGTCACGCTACTTCGACGGTAAATTGAAAACACTTCGACACGGCTGCCACAGACATCACTATCCAAATTCTGACTATTTCCTGACTTTTCCCTGGTAAAAATAAAATTTGCCGTGACTTTTCTTCAAAATGTCTTTTTTTCCCTGACCTTGAAGAATTTTTTCACTTTGACCATTTCCTGACCTATGGCGACCCTGTTAGTTTGAGGGTTAGCAACGCAATATACTCGGGAAAAAATTGCGAGCTTTTCTGACAGGCGTTCCACTCGCGTGACAGTCTTCGGCTGAGCTTTAGGAATTGCGGTCGTTTCGCCCGATGCCAGTGCACACTCTCCGTGGTCAATGGAGTAAAGAACGAGAAATAAACAATTTTGTTTCCATTTGCCCACAATGTTGTCTTTTTCGCTCGGTTAGAGAATGATAAATTTTAAGCATATCTTTCTTCGAACTTAGTTAAAGTCCGGACGAACGGACTTTTAGACCGGGCAAACTGACATTGTGCGAAACGCCTGGTTACCAGCTTTACAAGTCATGCGGGAGCTTACATTCAGATATTCAAGGTCTATTGTTAGAAAGCCGGTTGTTTTTACAAGGAAGCTTGTATCACTGACTGGTGAAAATCATTCTAATTGAGTTCTACAAAGCTTCACTAAACTAATAATCTCAACTCTTAACTCAGAGCAAATTTGGATTTTGGTGGCCGGGTTGATCGTTGGATAAAGAGAGAGTTTACTGACGATAGAATAAGCGAAGCGATACCTGGCAGACCGTGTTCACCAGACACTTGTCTGATGACCCTCTTGTGCTTTGTGACCGAGAATTGATTCGTTTTTACCACCTGCAGACAAACAAATTCAAGCAAGTATGAGGACAAGTTTGAACACACTGGTAAGACTGAGATGTTTATGAAGCGGCCGGGGATAAAAACAAAACACAGTTATATTCGCACCAGTCCCTTACTTTAGCATTTTTAGCGAGCTCTGCATCTCATTTCAGTCCAGTTCGCGTAAGAATCTTTTGGCTGTTGGCAGTCGTAACATACTGTCTCTCTTTTTCGCTTGCTTCTACACACTACTGCGCTTCTCGTTTCCCGTCCCTCCCTTTCCCAATCATTCTACACTTCCAACTCGCTCCAGCGCGGCCGCATTTCTCCATCTCTTATTCAGCGAGCGTAAAAGGGACTGCCGCGAATAGTATGCTTATCGTCGCCTGAATCAGCGTTTTCTGATCAGCCAACAAAAAGCCAAGGTTTACTGGAAATTTTCAGCAAAGGTGATCGTTTGGTGATTTCATGTTGTGCTTCAGTGGACAGAAAAGAAATATACCGTACCAAGGTATACAACGCACGTGCGGAACTAATGAACTACTCATTGACATACGGCAAACATTTTCTTGCACTGCTACATGCATATGTACTATACAAGTTTAAAAGCATTGCTGTGCGCGTTACCATCCACGTTGCAAGTTGAAGCAACATCTTGCAAAAAATACAGCTCAAATCTCCGACACGGACGGTAACAAGAGCTACAGCGCTCTTCAACTTCTGTTAAGCGGCGTGTTTTTTTTGGACTCACCTCGCCATTTAACTTTCTGTACATTGTTGGAACAATCTTTACAAAGTATTGGTACATACTCCCGGCTAGAAATAACAATAACGACACAGTTACAACACAGATCTTATTCAGAATAAACGTTACAAGTTCAAATGGATGACAACAATTTAGCCCACTCTTTTTTCGATAGAATTAAGCAAACAATTTTCTGCAAAGGAAAATTACATGGAGCATTTTATTTAAAACCACGAAGCGAATTTCAAAACCGCTGCGCAAAAAATGCACTCAGCCGACTTCTGATTATAATTCAAGCTCGCATTGTCTTAGTCTTCCTTCGCAGCCTTTTTTTGGGTTCGTCCCGCAACGCTACTTCACCAACAAGTCTGGTCTGTAGCCATTGCTTTAGGGTGCTGCGGGCCGTGTTGCGTGACAACCCCAAACGATGGCTGCAAAAGAGACCAACATTCTCTCTCTCCATAGCCCCCTTGGGAGAACAAGGCCAGGAATTACAAAGGGAATCACCAGTCAGGGACAATTTCTACTCCTACATCCCCTTTACTAACAATAGTGACTGAATTTTCTTGTTCAAAAACAAGTTCACATCAGACATTCCATCTTGAAAGGGGGTCATGAGAATTTAAGACCAGGCCATAAGTGGTGCAAAACCTCATTCTCCACGGAAGAGTTTTAGAAAATGAATGAAACAAGTACGAAGAGTGTACAAGCACATCCAGAATACAAACAAAAACATTTTACCATCTTCCGCTGCAACATAAGTGTTGTCCAGAGGATGCTTTAAGCCAGGATATTCATGACCAAATGAAAGATGGCGAATATGATGCGTCAGATTAAACTGCAAGTAAAACATAGTACGGTTATGACAAACGGAAGATTAGGTAAGTTACATTAAAGTCTACATACTGTATGAGCCAGTGGCCCATCAGGTCGGAGCTTAATCCCTGTTTCTGTAGCATGAAGCGACTAGGAGTCTTTCTATTGAGGCTTTTAGCCAGATGGGTGTCCAGGCGTCCTGTGGAACGCCACTTTTTAAAGAAAATTGTTTAATCTTTCATTTGTTGCCTTATAAATTGTTGATTTGCGCAGACTTTTTAGCACATTTTGGACAACCACTTCTCAAATCCTGGCTAAAAGCCTGTTCTACTCCCCCCTGGATGGGATGCTAGTCCATCGCAGGGTTACCCCCCAGCATTAAATTCGCCGGTACCCATTTATACACCTGGGTGGAGAGAGGCACTGTGAGGGTAAAGTGTCTTGCCCAAGGACACAACACAATATCCCCGGACAGGGCTCGAACCCGGACCGCTCGATCTGACGTTCAAAACCTAAGGATTACGTTTTTGGCTGACATCAATCATGATTACAATGACAGGCAATGAACTATGAGAGAGAGAAACAAACAAAATGGATCGAAATCTACCAATCACAAGCCACAGACGTGACCTTCTGGACTTCTGCTTCCCGAGACGTCCGCTACGTTGATTGACGGCAGCAGAACACGAAACCATTGATTGAGGAAGTTCGCGCGTTATTGAAAGACACCGTAAATATAAATTTGATTTTTTTTTTAAAGAAAAGGCAAGATCCTGTCACAAATAATTATTGAACGAGGCGACGATTGGTTTGAGATGTCGCTAAGCAACACAGCATACTTTTATGTGTTTTATTCTTGATTCAACGCAGTGATTATTGATTTTGCCCTCCACTACAAGACCAATCAATGATTTTTCTGCACATCATGCCACAACGACATAAAATAGGACACAGCTTACCTGAGTAGATCCAAACGGCTGAAGATCATGCACTGTTAACGGTAAAAAAATAGTGAACAATTAATGAAAATAACCAAACAAAAATTGTTCATACTTGTAAAAAGATTCACATTTGACCCTTCAATCTTCAATACTTTGTCTCAAACTGTTAGCTGACAGAAAACAGCCACTATGGCTTGTTTCTTGGAATAGTTAAAACAATTCCACTTGTTTTCCAGTTACCAATAGAACAGTTTTTTAAAAGACTGCCATAAAAAATAAGGTCATAGTGTTCACACACACAAGGAAAAAAGAAAATGAGCCAATCAGACTTGACAGCATAACTGTGCCACTGGTGCCAAGTGTGGGAAAACAAGTGAAAGCCACGTAAAGATTGAGTTTGATTGGTCAAAAGAGATCAAATGATTGGTTAGAAATTTTGAACCAATAATTGTAGAGCTAGGGAAACGCAACACTAAACACTATTCATTTGAAAGACAGTGCATGAAGAAAGGCTCTAATGTGAGTCGCTTGGTTTTCTGAAATTATACAAAAAAAAAAAAAATTGTTGAACAGTAGTTTAATGGCTTTCAACCTTCAGTACTGCACACAAGCTGTACAAGGTCAGTTCTGGTTTATCACTTAAATGCATGTTGCTCATACATTTCTTTTCTTTGGGAACACAAAACAAACCAAGAACAGTGAGGACTGTTCAGCCGAGGATATGCATACAGACGATTGATTACCTTAACTTTTGTTTTAAACTGAGATTTTAGAACACAAGTTAATGCGCCTTAACGACAAGGTTACCCAGTCTGAGCAGAAAACGGTTGCTTACATGTACGTAGAAATTAAATAATATTACAAAATTTACAATAAAGTCTTGGTAACATGTTTCAGGTTTATAACAGAACAATAAGACAGATGTCAGATTTTAGTTTAACTTGGGCTTTCATTACATGGTGATGCATTAAAAAAAGGTTTTTTTTAAAATTTCTTTTCAAGTTTATGGTTTAATCACATGTTTAGCTACTCATCACAACAAGCTTTTTAAGTTTACAAAAGCACCTTACAGTGATGTGATTTTAATTTAATTTACTATACAGGTGTAGGTAACCTGCTGTGAAGGCCTTTCGTAATGACCAGCAATCACTAAGAATCTGGTCTTTTCTGACACACTCTGCAGCTCTGTGAAAAGAGTCTCTTCTATACTACAGTGCTGAGTGCCAAAGAGGGATGAGTTAATTAGTCTGTTTGCATCAATCGTGGAAGAGCAAAGAGAATTAAGCAAGTTCAAAGGTGAAAAAGGGATTATACATGTAGCCAACTTGCTCAAATTCTCATATTTCTTCGTTCAAAGGTCAATGCAAACAGGCATGTGTTTTCAACGGCTATACGGCACAAAAAGATAATTTGCCCTTCACCTCAGGCTAACAAGACATTAACTCCTTTACTTACTATTGACTCTTATAACATTTCCCCCTGAGCTTAACTTGAGAATGGCGACTGAAAAGTGCAAAATGGCAGTTAGAGAGGTGATTAATTTATTGCAAAGAAGTTTAAGTTTTCACAGTCAAAACCAGTTAAATTAAAGGGTTTTCCTGCCAATTAAATGATGGGCTAAATCAACAAAGCGACTACAATGATTAAATTGTTTAAACTTCCACCTTTAAATGAAGAGTTCATTATTTGAAGACTAAATACAAGACTTAGCAGTGATTGGTCTACATGTGATTTTTGACTCTACGTGATCACACATGCATAAACTTGCCTTCAATTTGAACAACTTTGGCTACCAATATCAGTGACTACAACACACCACGTTTTACTCTCAACATAAAGACAGAGGCAAGACATGTTAGTGTACTTGAAATGGCCAGTGGTGAAAAGAAATTTGAGAATTTTCTGCATGCATGCCGACCAGCACACTTGCGCACATACATGTAGCACATAGCTTTTGATGTACACCATCAACAGCCTAAAGGGTTCAGCCAGACATTAATACTGAAATCAAAATGTAGATTTTCTGTCAAGTCTCACTTGAAGAGTCAAAGTTTGGAAAGCAAAATGGAATAATCAAATTTCTGCTTGTAAATTCTTTACTCCACTATCGGGTGGAGAGGTGCACTTCACCGGTTTTGACTGTAAAGAAGTATTGAAGTTGTCTTATTCAATGTGGTGTTTTAGTGCTTACATTTTAGATATTCAAGTCCTAACTATAAGTTAGTGACATTGATTAGTTGTTGTGGTGATTCTATACAGTGTAAATTGATTTAAGTTTAATTTATGGCTGCAGTCATTAGAAAACCACTGTACAACGACACACTGACATGGAAAAAAGTCAAAAACACAACAATGCAAAAAAAGGTTTTTAAAAACAATTATGCATGACATAGTGATGCAAGTAAATCCATCATGACAGGTATCAGCATATAAGAAGTGATAAAATACTCAAGATTTCCAAGCTTACAGTTGGCATGCAATTTTAAAGTTTAAAGCCAGTGTTTAAATATTAATTTAAATTAATTAGCACATAAATTACTGCTGCTTCAAGCGTAATTATTACTGCTGTTACATGTATTAATACATGTAGTGCAACTGAGAAAACAAATGGGAATGGGACAATTTCAATTCTACAGGTAAATCTTGCACAAAACGGTCAAAACAATTTGCCTAATATTTTGATGAGTGGGTACATGTATGTACAGTAATGTAGGTTTCTTATAAAGTGAACACTGTCAAGTCAACTACGTTATTTAAAGTTTTATTGAGTTCTGCTCAGACTGAGCTGATCACCACATGTAATCAATAGATGCTGTGAGGGGTCATACAGCATCATATGAAATAAAAATGTGTGGGATAGTGTCAAACATTTCTTGCTTACAATAGTCAGACAAAACGTTTTTGACATGCAGTTATTTTGTTATTCATTCATAAAACATTCAATATTTACTGATTTATGTACACAAGTACCTTCATTTATATATATTTAAATGTGGGGTTCCAGAAAATATCCATACTCCCTCCATAGAAGGGATTAGAATTTCCTGGGGGGGTGGGGGGCTCTATGAGATAACAAAATTTAAGGAAATGTATGAAGCTTAACTGGAATTTCCAGAGGGGTGGGGAGGTGTTAGAAAAAATTCCTTCTGTGGGGAGGGTATGGATATTTTCTGGAACTACACAATATAATTTACTTATTTGTTTATTTACAAATTATTTAATATAAATTTTAATATAAAAATTTATTTACTCATTTTACTTACTTGTCTAAAATATTTAAAACTTTGATCTGTTATTTTATATTATTTTATCAAGTCCATGAAGATCTATTTAAAAGCTATCAGTGTTTTAAGCCAGTATTAATTATTAATGATTATTAACGAGACAGTATAGTTATTGATAATGGATTATATGATGCATTGAAACACTTGTGAGTGAGCAGGCTCGTATTTTGGTCATGTGTGAAGAGCAAAACAATGAGTCGGCATACAACAGGAGCTGATAATTAGTGAAAGAGAGCATGCTTTGATCCCTGTTAATAGTTCACTTTCACCCCAGAAACTGCAATTGGGTTTCACCTCATAGATGTATTCAATTTCCGTAAAATTAGCACTCAAGTACTGCATGTTACAGAAAAGTTTAAAAAATGCAATCTTGACTAATTAGATGTTGTGAAATACAACCTTTAAATTCACACACATGTATACTGCCACTTTAGCGCAATCCAAATCTATAACCAAATAACTTTCATTTAAATTTTGTAACTTGAAGTAAACTAAGTATTGTATCTAATTTTAATCTTTTGAACTGTGCTCTGTTGAAACTGATCAGAACATCCCATTTCAAGATCACACCAAAAATTATATGGTCTACATAATGATCAATTCGCTACTTCCTGTACATGAATTTTAACCTTACCATGGACATGATGTTGTTGAAAACTTTTTCCTGGAGCAAAGTGAAAGTTTCCGGCAACCTACAACAAGAAAACACCTGACTGAGTTTTGTGCTGCAACCTGTGTTAAATGTAATTAAAAGTTAACCAATAGTTAAATTGCAGGTTCAGTAAATTAAAGCAATATTAATCAAGACAACTGATCTTCTCAAGACAAGAAAGGTGTATTTTAGAGCACAGATGAGGTACAAACAATAGGGACCTTATGCAAAACACGATGGCAACAGAACCAAGAACATCACCAAACAGAAGGTTTAATGAGCAGAACAATAGCTGTGTACATGTGTTATCATTCTTGGTACATTTCTTTGCCATCCCCGGCAAAACAACAACGTAAAATGACCAATTTTCCAATTTTTTGACAATGGGACTCACCACGACTAATTTTTTGTAATTTGTAGCATATTCAGCAGGGGCAAGTTAATTAATATGGACAAACACACTGAATAATTAAAACTAAGTAAATGCAAAATTCCAAAGGAAAATATAATACACTTTTTAATACGCCATCCTCGCTGTCGCCATCGTACATGCGTAATGTCCCTGATATACATGTATGATGGTGATACATGTACATGTAGTTGTGGAGGTAGCAGTGAAGTGTGTTAGCAGTAGCTGAAACATTTTATTTTGAATTTCTGGCATACACTGTATTTCATGACAAACCTTATTAACTTCCAAGTGCCCTGTTACAGCACAACCTTCATTTTTCTGTTCTTGAAGTTTGTCCTTCCAGCCCTCTCTCAAACACTGACAAAACAATAATATCATGTTTATTTACTACCTGTACATGCATGAAAATTAGATACGGCAACATTTGATATGCCAGGTTTACAGTTGCATGTGAACAGCAGCAGCAGCAAGTATGTAATCATTCAAGTCCATATGTATTTGCAGGTGATACAGGCAAAGCCAAATGGGAGTCCACAAGATTTAAACTATGAATAGAAAATAAATTATTATTTTGTTGACATCTGGATTGCTGAATTTCTGGTGGGCATAGTGTTAATAATAAATTTGGAAGTCATCACTAATAAACATAAATTTGTTCTCATAGATCTGAAAACTACAGAATTGCACCTCAATTGCTCTAAGTCTGCAATTATTGTTTTAGGGTGGGTAGCACTTCCCCAGATGCCAGATTAACCCATAACACATGAACCTTGAGGGTACATGTACATGTAGGCTCTTAAAAGAATTACAGAGTTGTACATGTGCATGTATGTACAGCTGTACTGCACAATGCAATGCACTGTGGAAAATTTTGACACACCCACTTCTCAAATCCTGGCTTAAGGTTACTTCCCACCTTGGCAGGTGCCCTTCAGGGAAAAAAAAATTTTACACGCGCCAGTTTTAATAAAACCCAAACAAACTATATACCATGAGAAAGCTTAATAAATGTACTTTAAGACAAAAAAATACAATTTCAGAAATACTTTCTTTTAGGAAGTGTCAGGAGGCAGTAAGGCGTGAAACGACCAAGGCTTCTTCTATTGAATTTATCCTGTATCGGATTCCACAGTATGAGCAAAATGGCTGCACAGTCTTATTCACAAGGCATCAATCAACAAAAGTGTGTCAGGCTTTTTCGATATTCTGATTGGTACTGTCTAGATATCCATATCTAAAGTTGGAGTAGCTATAAATATGCGAGACGTGTTGCGTAAATGGACGCCATGGGAAAAATGTGTTAAATATCAAAATTTCCCAACACACTTTGGTTTGTCATTATCTCTGGAATGTTCTGGCGAAATTTCATGAAAATCCGTCAAATGTGCATACCCTATAAATTCGCTCAAAGTGGATATATTCCTCCAAAAATCAAATGGGAGATTTTAGCTTGTAAAGGTTTGCAAACAACTCGGGCCACGCCTGGAGATTATCACGCCTAATAAAACCACAAACCAATGGAACAACAGGACCTCCTAGTGTCTATGACAATAGATCAAGATTTCCCGGGAAAAACATCGCATTGCAACATGTTTTTTTATCTCGCTCAGTGGAGTTCAATTTAGGATGGCGATGTAATATAATGGGCAAAGATGCCAAAGGCAAAGGCAAAGGCAAAACCTGTGCCAAAAATGTTAAAGGTGGAAAATGAAACACTTGCCGCTGAAAAACAAGATGTTAAGGAATCGACGGACAGCCTATTGGTATCGATGAATACCCTGTTTGTTGAAATGAGTTCCCTTGGGTAGGTTTCATTTTCTTCATCGCTTCCGCCAGATTCCAACGAAGAATCTTGTTCGCAGCCTGCACTGACATTTACTTTGATTTTTAAGCCACCTGTTCCAAGGATATTTGAATGCTCTGGATCTTCAGCAGATGCTGAGATTGTCGAAGGCGTTTGGCCAAACCAAGAGCCTTTGTCGCTTTCGCCAAGGTTTTTTTTCTTTCCTTGACAATATGGAGCTTTTTCTTTCTTCTTTGGGCCAGTTTTTTTTCGTTTTCTTTACCCAATGACTTTTTTCTGCTTTTAATTTTTCCATAGGAGTTAGCTTAAAGAGCTTTCATGTGGGAATTTTTGTCAAGTGCGTGACGTATATAAAAATATGCAAATGACATGAAACACGAGCGATGAGCATTTGCCGCGAAAATTTCCCCAGGGTTCTCGCCAGTTGACTAGATTATGACACCTTCCTAGTTAATTAACTTCATTTGAAAATACGTTTTTTCCTACATAACTTGGCCGCTTTTTGAGATTTTTAACATTTTTCGTTTGGAAACACTAAGATAAAATGACAAACTTAAATTTTGTCAAATAAAAGAAAAAATGATTTTTTTGGCCTCTGAGGGTGGGAAGTAACCTTAAACTCTCAGGTGATGTCATGGTCTCTTAACCAATTGTAAGAAAGAAAAAAGACTACCATGATTCATGAGTGATTTTCCAAGTTAGGAGTAAGCTGCTCATTAGTACCTGTTTGATGTCATCAACGTCAGATAAAGCCCAACCTTTCCTTCTATAAGCTTCTCTAACATCTTCACAAGTGTTACAGCAGCTCTTTTCAGGTGTCTCAGCACCGTAACAAGATTCACATCTTTTGGGATCAAGCTGTAGAAGAAAAAAAACCCGATTGTTACGGTGATACCCCACCTTATGGTCACCTTGCTAATGCGGTTAACTTGTTACTACTGCCACATTTTATGTCATGGCGAAACGCCATGGATACATTTTCTTGTAAGAAAACCCTGCTAAATTCCTCAGCTTAGAACAGTCATGAAATTTGATCCTACCCCATTAATACAGCCACCCTGTAAACATGGCCAAATTTCATGGCCCATTGGTGACCGTATGAACAGGGTTCAAAGTGCATTTAAACACTTTAATAAGAGCCCTTACTGACTTAGTTAAAGCTGTCTCCAATTACTTGTGACAAGTATCTGCAGACGGCTTTAACTATTTCCTTTTTTTTCATAATCCACATGAAAGTTTGTTTGTTTAACACACACCTCAAGTAATTCTTTAGCTTCATGACTCTTATCACCTAGATCTGTTTAGAACAAAGAAAACAAAACTCAGAAACACTTACCATGTATAATAATGTTAGTATGTACATTGTATACTGTATTTATTTATTACAAACAACTGAGATTCATAGTAACTTACATCAAACTGCAAACTGTTGTTGACTAACCTCCTTTTTCTATATTTTCATCAATTGGATTCCCATCTAGATCCACTCTCTTTTTAAATATACTATGCATCACATCAATCTAAGAAACAACAAGGAAATCACATAATTATGTATACATTTTACAACTTGTAATTGGCGTACTCTGAGAAATTGGCCATTTAAAATGACCAAGTCAAGCCAGACGCCATTATTTCAATTAGAGCTTAGGTCAGAGTTTCAATCTTGGTTTCATTCACTGGAGAATGGCACTTGAAATAAACAATGCAATCAATATCATATTCCATCAATCTTTCATTTGCAGAATCAGTCATACATGTACATTGTAGTCAGATTTAGCAGACCATCACAATGTGATGTCCTTCCAATGGGTCATACGTCTACAATTTAAGAAAGCTGTCACATTCTGACCCGTTATGTCATGAAACTCACAAAATACCACTGTTACATGTTCAAAACCCATATAAATAATAATCAGTTGCTACATTCTCCAGACTAATTTCCATGTGCTGTTGTGTTGCTATTAATTTTGTTGTTGTGTTGTCTTTGCTGAATCTGTCGTCCCAAGTTACCAAAACTAACTTGTATAACACTATTACTATTAATCCACATTAACTTTACTATGAATAACTGTAAGATATACATGTACAAACCTGTTGCTCTCCAGAGACATCCATTGCATCTATACTTAAATCTGAAAGAACATTGATGTTGCCATTTTCAGTTGCAAGTTTGAAATACAAATTCTCTTCACTGAATGCTATACATTTCTTTTTATATTAGTTCGGAGATTTGGTGCCAGATCAAGACAACATCTCCTGCGGACACCCATTAGACAAAGATGGATGTCCATGTTATGGAGGTCCAGATCATGAGAATTCTGGTTTCTCTGAAAACAAGAGAACCGTACAGCGGAATTCCAATTTCTCGATAACTTGAACCAACAACTGTCGTTTCCCCTCCTCAGTCAAACACCGTAATTTTACCCCAGATTTCAGATCCAGATTTTTTAAACCAAAATTGGGATTCCACTGTATGTAACAGATGTAAGGAGAGGTTCGACTATTTTCTTTCTTATACATGTAATTACGTGTCTACTTGAAAGTAACACCAAAGATATAATTATTTGTAACTAAAATAAAACTAATGCCAGTCAACCAATTTCATAAAGTTCTTCACATAGTTACATCACAGATTCCTGAAAATAATAAACATGTATGGTATAATAGACTTTCAGTACCTGGCCTGTATCTAATAACTACATGTACATGTTCTATATATTATAATTTTTTTTAATAATGTAATCAAAGACAATATACTTACAAACACAGGGCAATTTTGGAAAAATAACATCTACATTAATTCTAAGCTTTTCTCCTCTGGCTGTGTCGACAAAGAGTTCAGGTGTGACCTGAAAACAAAAACATTATTTTGATGATCATTAAACTGATAGAAATACATGATTGTACAGTTGTATGTTGCTGAGGCAACGAGTATGGATATGTTGGGTGCTGTCATAATTATTAGCTTGGCTGTTATAAAATTTATGTTTACATCATTATAATTATACTAATGGTAAGTATTGCACCTTTTAATTTCATGGGGAAAATAAACTTTAATGTCAAGTGAGGAGATTGAGGGGGAGGATTTTCTCTCTTGGCAAACTTTTGTTTGTCTTTCAAAAGGGCTACAGTTGCAAGTTTTAATTTGAAACATTTTTAAAATTAATTTCACAAAAATTGAATTGAATTTCATCTGTATCATATACAACATAATTCCAACAGTTACTGCATTAATTTACAAGTAAATTTCCGCACACAAGATAATGATTCAAATTAAATGGTCACAGCTGCTACAGGATTCTCTTCACGGAATAAAAAATTTTAACCTGCACATTGAACCAAAGGTTTGACTCAAAAATTAAAAGTGAGAGATTTTAGTGGCAGAGGGAGGGTTGACTTCATAGTAATTATAACATTCACTCTACAATCCATTGACTCACCTCTGTTGATAAGTAGAAACTTAATTCTGAGACAAATAGTAGAAACATCAAAAGTCCGCTAACAATTGTAACTGTAAAGAAAACAAAAGAGAAAGTCACTAAATAAGCAGAACTCTTCTTGTACAAATAATATGCTACATGTACACAATGTGCAAAGAAAGCCATGTCCGATAGCCTGGGGCAAGCTTATTTTGGGGTCAGGCTAGTGAATCATTACAAAAATTAATTACTAAAAACTGGATCATTGGATAATGCAGTTCAAGGGTTTTCATTGGCTTAGCTATCATGTTATACATGTATGAGCAGTTATACTATGCTCTACAAATATGGTAAACGTGTGCATTTTTTTTTTTGGGGGGGGGGGGGAGGATGTTTATATTTCTATTTTATTTTGGTTTTCTATATTGTGGGATAGTTTTGTTAAAACAATCATTCCACACATGCTTGTTAGATATGAGATGATTATAGCCAACTCAGCGTTACACATTGGCGATTTACAGTATCATCTCATACATCTAATGCATACTTGTGGAATAATAGTTCATTATGCTTTGAGACTGAGTGCCATGAAACCATGGGTACCAAACGGATTACTTTATATGCAAATTTCACTTCAGTTTAACTTTAAAGTCAGTGTCTTTGCCAAAATTGTCAAGTAACTCTTGTTTCACTCATAGTTAATAGAGGGGAATGGTTATGAAACTAGACAAAGGTCTTTGTTGTATGTTTCTGTTCTCTTTTTTTGGCCTTGAGCGTGCACAAAACACAATAGTTGTTTACTACTGACCGAGGAACTAGCCAATAGAAATGTTTTGGTTACATAATTCATGCATAGTGTATGAAAGCAAAACAAAAGATTGTGCACAGTCGTGGACCTTCCAACATAAATCTTGGCATCTTTGTTTGCTCCTTTGATGTTTGCCGGGCTTCATAACCAGTCCCCTCTATTAACTATATGTTTTACTCAAGCAGAAAATCTTGTTTGATCATCAAAAAATGTGAGGAGGTTAAAATTCGACAAAAGTGCACAAGTTGACTATAACACAAGAGAGAAGGCCAATAAATGACAACAAGAACTTAAAATTCTCATAAACCCTTATGGTTAATGGAAGCATACCCACTGTAGCTTGATGCTACAGAACAAGAAAACACAACACAAGTTGTACATGTAAATAAATCTTTAAGAGGCCTGTTTCTCTAGCATGTTTTCATCTTTTGTTGTCATTTTATGTCTGGCAAGAAGCATGATGTTGTAAAACTAAAAGACGCCTGTTTTGACAACCTCTAACGCACCACAACAACATAAAACCGTCCAAGAAACACATGGATGCCTGTGATTGGACAATCGTACTTGTCACAAATTTAGGGGCATTTTAGAGGTTAAATTCAAAATTAGAGTCATCAACCGAAACATGCCCACAATAAACTACATTGAAAATGCATTTCAAATTACAACAAAGTCACAGGAAATGATCCCGAGTTAAAAACTTCATTTTCTTAAGTGACAAGATTTTAATTACACATGCATCCTGCAAATTTACCGGAAAATCTTGCCACGTTTACACAATAAAACAACAATGCCCATAGCCTCTCCACAAATGAAACAAAGTTTATTTTTACACTACAGGTTATTTTTGAAGTTTCTTCATACTCTAAACAGATTACCGATCTTGTCTTTTGTCCATTAGCCAGGCTGTATAATAAATTTGTCACTATTATACAAATCTCATTACAGCCACAACGTCTAAATTAGCGTGAACTTACCTGCAGCACCGCCGAAAGTTTTCACTCGAAAATCTTCAAGTGTCTTGGGGTAGGCGTCGAATTTCTTCAACGTACTGACTAAGTCTTTAGTTTGCATTATGCTTCGTCGATTTGTGTGGGAAATTCTAGCTGTTTTTCGTAGCTTTATCCATCCGTACGAAATGTAAATTCACCGGCGATGAGTCACTTTAGTGCGCATGCGCCGTTTATCTCGTTTCCGTGTCAAAAGATCATCTCAGCCCTCCCTACTGACTATCTTCAGAATTGCAAAAATCAATTATTTCTGAAATTCGGTAGGGACCATAGCCAAGAAAAACCAATAAGGAACCATCCTTGGAAGTAAGTTAGTTGCTGCCAAAAATCGAGGGGTTTACGGGCAAACGTTCCCTCTCTCGCCCCACTACCCCCTGTTTCGTCGAATTTTTGCTCTTGCTCCAATTTTAATAAGCGCGGTCAGAATGCGGAAAAGCTCTTTGTAAGGGAACGCTTGTTAGGTAGGCTACCAATTTATTTACATATTCAGCAATCGCAGGAGATACGTTTACGATGGGGTCTGTTTTTCGGAGGTTTAGGGACCGTGGGGGTGGGTCTGGTGTGAGACAAGACGTCTTCTAGGTTTCCCTAGTTTGTACGTGGCTGGGGAATCCTCTTTATTTTTCTCTCTTTTTTACTCTTTTAGCATGTTAATCATTTTTCTCTTGTATTTTTTCGTATTTTTCTTTTAAGTAAATAAGTGAAAATTTAGTAATACATTATTTATGAATACATATAGTAAAAAATAAAAGATCGGATTAAAACTAAGGCGTTACAGGTGCTAACTTCAAAACAGAGAGAAATGTCAAACAATGGCTTTGGCACGAAAAGAGTTCATCAGTCGTGCCAGTCTGTTTGCGTTTCTCTATGTGTCGTAATTAGCACCCGTTGCGCCTAATTTTTATTCCGATATTATTATTTAACTCACGAAACTATTCACACCTCACCTGTACAGTATATAAACAGGCCAACCGTTATTTTTATTTCTAAAGTTGATAATGATGTTAAGATGACATCGAAACGTCGTTATTTAGCCTTTTAGCGTTTTCCCATTAAAAATAACGTAAAACAAAAACGAAGAAACCAGCTGGCGACGGACGCAATGAGAAGGACAGGAAATGAAAAGACAGCTGAGACATGTCATGGCTAAAAGCCGAAGCGACCACCCTGGGGGAGACTTCCATATGAAAAGGTCGGGAATGCTCGTCGGAAATTTTGAATTACATCCCTAAAGGAGACCAAACTGGGTGTGGTCGGAATAGGCGCGATTACCAGTCGCTGTTCAGAAAAGGATCCCGCTCTAGTGGACCAGACTCGAGGACCGGCAAAAATGGAGCCTTGAGGTGGAATGGTACCCGAAAATATGGCGATTTTCATGAAAAATTTAATTTCTTGAAAGAGGGTGGCAAAGGGTTTTTGCGTGACGCGTGATCGCCCCAAAATTAGCAGCGTGCACGTGATGCGTGATTGAGACCAAATTATCCGCGTGGCGCGGGACAGGACATCATAACGTGATGCGTGATTTGCTACTTTACAATGCAAGCACGTGATGCGTGATTTGCCAATTAGATTTCCGTGATAAGTGAACGTTCTTTGAACTAGAAGGATAGCATTCATTCAAAGTAAATAGTAAATAAAGTCTTAAACAAGATCATCAAATTGTGGGAGACGTGACACCATTTTCTGGTCTTTTTCTTCCTTTTCTTGACCTCTGATGTTTTTGGTCTTCGTGGATCTTCATGGTACTATAGGTCCAAACAATTGTAATATAAATTATAGAAATAACAATATACATGAAAAAATTACTCAATTCTGATTGGCTGAGAGCAGTGCAGTTCAAGTGTAATACCAGTGCAAAAATTGTAACACCAGTGCAAATTACACATCGAAATTCTGGATTATGATTGGCTGAAATACAATAGGAAATTTTCTAAGCCAATGATATCACTTAAAATGGTGACGAGAATTTTGTGCGGAAACTTTGAAAAACTTTGAAAGATCTTCCGGCACTTCCTCCACGCGAATTTTTTCATGTGTATATTATTAATATATAAGTAATCATACGGTTTTTCTCATTCAATCTGGAATTAATTTGCAGTTGTGAGTTTTTCAAAAAGCTGAAATTGCACTCGCCGAAGCGGCTCGTACAATTTCAGCTTTTTGAAAAACTCACTCGTGCAAATTAATTCCAAAGTGAACTCGAAATCGTATGATTACCTATACTAAGCCAAATTGAAAATAGTTAAACTTTGCATTAAAGGACTATGAGCTTCAGTGTTATTTTTGTCCATTTTGTCGACCGATCATTTTTGGCAGTGCATCAGACCAAGAGAATATGACATACCATATCCGAATCCGGCTACCGTATAAAAGGTCTGAACGCCGTACGTTTCGCCCTATTTTATGTTTTTCGCGCTCGTGGGGAGCCTGTTCACTTACAGAAGTTGAAAACGCTTCCAGATTATCCAGGAGCCTCATAGATACAGACCAAATCTCCCGGTCTCCCGTACAGGTTGCCACTTTTATTCTCGGGGGGAAGTTATTGGAATAATTAACGATTAGACGGCCTTGCGAGCTACGGGTCAATAGCCACTGGTCTATACCACTGGTCTTGCTGGTTGATTTGAGGGACCCACTGGTCTTGCTGGCTAATCTGTGGCACCCACTGGTCTTGTGGCTACTTTTTGCTTTGCATGATGTTTTATCCCAAGACCAATCGAATGCGGATGAGAGTATCGTGTAAAAACCGTAAAAAAAATCACATAAATTGCAGCTCTTTGTCAAGGTTCTTTTTAATTCAGCGATTAAGTTGTCGAGCGTTTTGGTAGGAAGTTTTTCCCTCCTGCTGAAACAATATTAATCTCGTTTTCGTTACTTCGCCGATGCAATACCTTTTCATCTTCCCCATTACTACACGGCAATCGTTTGCATCTTCTTCTTCAGGATAGCTTAAGGCTTTGAACACTTGAAAGCCGTCGTCGTCAATAACGTCCTTGAACATGGCGAGTTGATACTCGGGGCTTTGCCGCTCCAAACTAGGTAATTATTACAGTATTTCTCTTTCCATAGCTTCCAGTTCTCGAGGATCTCGCCACTTAATTGACCTCAAATCTAAATGTTGCGGAGACAATGATATCTGGTGGAATAACATTGAAAATTGTGATGCTTTAGGCGGCGAGGCACCGGAGGTTGTTTTTGCTCGTAGGCATTCGTAGACGGTAGACGTTGTCGATGAATTTGAACTGCCCTTTCGCGTGAGAGGTCACATATTTGCCGATGCATTTTTGTGGTTGAATCGGGAGAGTTCTTCTTTTAACGACGCTTTAAGGGTCGAGAAAGTAAAATTGACGATGTACTTACTTCTTTTTACGTGACGCGTGATTGGCGAAAAAAATTCTCCGTGATGCTTGATTTAATAGAAAAATTCAGCGTGATACGTGATTGGTACCCCACCTTTGCCATCCTCTTGAAAATATGATCAAACGTATGCGACGAAAGAATAAAATGTAAGTGCTTAACTGGTTCTTAGCTGTCCACATGAAATTTTAAAACAGATCTTTTGGACGCTTTTTATCAAAGATACAAAAAGCCTTCCATCTGTGAGCCAGAAAAAAAAAGGCCTTCTTCCGATGTACGTCACAATCGAAGGAGGCTGTTTGAAACTTATGCTATTTGAATCTTTATTTTATCAGTTCGATAACTAACCACCTAGTCAGGTAGTTTTGCGTGATTCCAACTTTCGACGCTTTCAGGTGGTTGTAAAGTGCAAATAAGATGATGGATCTACAATGGTGGAGAACACTTGTGTCATAGCATGAATTATCTGTGTTTTAAAAACGGAGTTTGGAAAAGCACTGCTATCCTTTTCAAAATGCGTTGCTGTCTCCCCCTCCCCTCTTCAATACTGTGTTGAAACTCTGGAGAAATCGGGTGTACACGTGGAGGGGCCCGGTGAGCAAGTGCCCGTGACTGGTTGTTTGGCGCATGTGAAAAAGCAGTTCAAATTGACGCGCTGGGAAACTGGGTAGGAGAACATTCAGGATGGAAAGTTTATGGCGCGTACACAGCGTACATTATAAAAATTTACACGAAGATGTTGCAGAGTTTGTGCAGACGAGTTTACAGCAAAAGAACTCCATCGGCTCAGGTAATTACATCCACATTTGTCTTCATTCCATAAAAATAGCTAGTGTCTTAGTTTTTCTTTTTAGAATAAAATTTCATTTAACATGATTTCCGATCGAGAATGTTGCCTATTTGCGTACCCGATCCTAGTTGGCTTGAACCAAACGTCTAACATGTTCCGTCCCCCGTGCCACCTCCACTCACTCCTCTTCTTCAGTTTTCTTCTCTTAAGTTTTTAGCGAACATCGAAGGAAGTCTTTTTCAAGAAACCTTTAACCATCATACTTCTAGACATATACGTATGGGTTACTGACCAATCTTGTTCCGTCAACTTGGCTGGATATTGGACTCGTTCTTTTTTTCTTTTTCTTTTTCCTTTTTGCAAAAAGAGCTTGGCTAGTATCCAGCCATCTTGACCTAACAAGCTTGGTCAATAAAGGATTTATGACATGGAGTTGGGAAATTTTTTCTTGTAGGACACAGTGCGTAATCCCGGGTGGGCACAACAGTACCGTATTGCCTGCTTGGGTAGCCAATCACAACGCAGGATTTGGTTCATCTTTCCCGCTCATGGAGCTAGCATATACTAATGTGTGTTATTGGCTTCTCCTTCCCCTTGCCCTGCTCCAAAGAGGAAGGGTAGGGGTCTTAGGTGAGCTTTTGCTAGGGAGGGGGTGGGAGGGGAGCATTTGAAAATTATCAAATTATCCAGTGTGCATAACAAATCTTTTCCACCGTCTTTTCATATTGGAGTCCCCCCTCTGGGCTTTTGTCTGTGAATCCACTAATCAAAATGTGATCCCAACCAGCAGCATATTCTTATCATGTTATTATTAGGGATTACCTTGCATTGGTTATGGATAATGTTATATACCCTGGGGGTACTCCCAGAAAAATTGGGTGGGAGTGTGCGGCCCACTTCCCAAAACCTTTACCTTATTTAAGATCAAAACCTGTGATTTTCCCTACCCTATAATTTATGAGCTGACCAAAAATTTGACGCTCCATAATTTAAGACCTGACCCTTAAATCAATACCCTATTTCAGATATGTCTTATCGATAATGATGAAAAAGTAGCTTCTTCTTAAAAACATTCCAAATTTAAGACTAGAGTGTAACAACCATGCATGCTCTACTTGAGTCCAAAATGGCCAAAATCAATACCCTATTTATGACTAAAACAGCTGAATACCATACCCTATGGGACCACATGCACAGGTCTATATAGCCCATATGAGGGAGTACTCCCCTCCCCTTGGGTTATACACATCAAATGTATGGTGTTTAGATCTGCTATAATAATAACTTTTGTACGGCTCCCTTCAGCTATGCAGTCGATTTCTGAGTCAAGGAAAAGAAGGAGATGAAGGCCTTACTATCTGTACCCAAGAAAATGGCATCAGGAGAATTGTGCTGAACAATCCCAAGAAAAGGTAAAAATTGCGATAAATTAATAATATTTAACAGCCTGCTGGGTGCTAATTTTAATTTTTGCTCAGCAAAGACTGAGACTGCGTGCTTAGTGAGAAAGGACTTGTTAATCCTCTACACCCTTGATTGTAAATGATGCTTTTGATAAATTGTTATGCTTATTATGAAGGCAAATTAAAACACTTCATATAGAGTGGCAAATGTTTTACAGTCTTTCAGAAAAATCAATGATATATTAAGATTTTCGTGCTTTGCAAGTTACATCCAAGTAAAGGAAAAGGAGGAAAAAAAAAACCATTAATTAAAATCTAATGCTTGTTAAATCCAGCCTTTTGTTTTTCAGGAATGCCCTTTCTTTGTCAATGCTAACAGCAATCAGGTCAAACTTGCTTCACAATGTTGACTGTGATTTAAGAGTAATCATCTTGTCTGCTAATGGAGGAGTTTTTTCCTCTGGGCATGACCTTAAAGAACTGGTAAGGCAGCTAGTACTTATACATGTAGTTGTTAGTAATTTGGTTGTGACACAAAGCAACTTACCTCTTATGATACTAGATTATGAGCTAAAGTTGTTTATGAGTCAGCATATATTCAGGTACAGTTGAGTTGCCAAGCTGTTTTATTATTTAGGGCTATGCACCAGGAAAATTTGGAAGCTGTGAGGGCGATTTTACCTGCCTACTTCGACCACATGGAGGAAAGTTCCTTCTTGCTGAAAATCTTATATAGTGAAACCCCTGGTTTAACATCACTCGTATTTGAGAATTGCGACCATCACTCAAATGTGGTTACACTATCTGATAAGTATAATTTTGCAAGCAAGGGTGATACAGCCACAATTTATCTTTTGCAGACTGAGGAGGATGGAACAGAATACCATACTAAAGTATTTCATCATTGTACAGAGGTTATGAAACTTGTGCAGGTAAATTGTGTTATTTAAATAACCTGACTATTTAAGTACTAACAATATTTAATTTATTGCACTAATTTCACGAGTTGATTATTTTAAGTAGAGATAGTCAGAAGTCAAGACAAAGTATATGCATGCAATATGGATGAATATTAAGATTCATAATATTTAGTAAAAAGTTAGAACAGAAAATATGTGTATGGGACTTGGAATGCTTTCAGTTGGGGCTGCAACTCTGTGTAAATTGTGACTCAGTATCTCGTATATTACTTTCTAAAGAAGCAAAAAACCTGTACATGTGATAGTTTTTCATTTATAAATTTATTTATTGAATAAATAATAACAATAATTATTAAATACAAGTGCTTCTCTTAACTATTTTGATTGAAATTTTCAGGATATCCCTGTGCCAGTTATAGCTCAAGTGAATGGTAAAATTACATTATGTACTAGCAATGACCACATTTTATGCTATATGGTACCTCATATATTTTTACCCTCCTCCCACCCCCCCTCCCCCCCTTCCTGGCTCTCCCTCCCCTCCCCCCCTTCCTGGCTCTCCCCCAGCCGACTACAGGGATGCTGCTATGATCCAGCTGCTGGCAAATTTGTCCGCTAACTCAGGAGCAATAAATACAGGAATTTGCATGGCCAAATTTTTACTATTGTCTGACTAGTTAATTTTACAAAATATGGCTTGACATCATGTCTGAGCAGCAGATAATGAATTGCTAAGCATCATTTCATGTGTGACGATGAATTGAGTCATCAGTATACAATGTATTTGTCCATGCAAATGCTAATTTTATCGGACCAAATTGGTATAATGTCCATCAAAATAGAATTTGAAAGGACACTTGTCCTTATATGTAACCAACTGACCTGAGTCAACCTACCAGATATGTACAAGTTGCACTGATTTCCTGACTGATTAAAGTGCCATAAAATCCCACATTAAAGCACTGGACTTATATACATGTAACTTCACAGGGATCGAGACTAACTTTTCAGCTTGCTAGCCCAGTGGCTAGTGACAGGTTTGATTCACTAGCCCAAACAAATTTTTCACTAGCCAGATGTACACATTTGCAAACACAGGCATCGCTGTTATAATTAATATTAGGCGTCGCTCAACAATGAAAACCGAAGTTTCCGCTTCCGTGAGAAATTCCCACAGAACTTCACAACTCGCCACCGAAAAACATTCCTTGCTTTCAAAATGTCGATTCATGATTTCTCATGAACACAACAATTCGTTCCATCTTAACTTTATGTACAAGTTGCAAACATAGGCATTGATGTTATCTATTAGGCATCATTCAAATTTTTGAACAACTGCGAATTTTTTAATTGTTTGAAAGCATACGCGACCTCCAGATGCTGCGTGCATGAAACACGATCCCTAGAGTTCCACATGATTTCACACATGACTTATCATTAGTGGCTGGCATTTTGTTTGCCGTTTGTTGCTTTTTACATGTATTAGGGTAAAAAACAAACAAAAAAATCAATCATTCTTTCGCATTTTAGTAATTTAAAGTTCTTGTTTGGGCCAATAAATTATATATGATATTTATTACAGCCGATGTTTTAAATTCTGCACGCTTTGACTGGATTTCATTTTGTGAAAAATTTGAAATTAATTTTTAATTGGTTTCTTCTGGGCCTCCAGTGCTCACAAATTTTCATTTTCACTAGCCAAAATGGCTAGTGAAGTGCAAAAAAAAACTAGCCAAAATGGAATTTCACTAGTCTGTGGCTAGTTGGCTACCGTTAGTCTCGAGCCCTGACTTCATGAGGGGTTTTGGGTGGGCTTATAAATGGGGGAAGTTTATACCCGGGGAGGGGGGGGGGAGTATATATTAAGCGGAATGAAAAAAATGTTGTGGAACAACAACTTAAAACGTATACGAGAAACAAATTAAAGCTAACATACCATTACATTTAGGGCTGTTACCCTACTTACCCTATTATTTATACCTTATTGCCCTAGTAGCCTATAACTTTCGGTTAATTTAAAAATTTTGATGTTTGTAAAGAAACTTAAAAGAAACGCACTTAAACATTAGATGGGCTTATATCCAGAATAATATCTTTGTTACCAAACAGAAGAGCTTATATCCGGGAGGGGGGTGGTGCTATAACGAGGGGGCTTTAACATGGGATGTTATGTTATACTACGTACCCAATCTCTTCTTTCTCGACAGCTTAGTCTCCTCTGATCTTCTGAAATTTCGAAGGCAATTTTAGGTGCTCATTTCTTATGTGTAGTATTAAGTAAATAAATCAAAACAAAACTCGTCTATCAATTCTTTACACATGTAGGACTTGCGACTGCTGCAGGATGTCAACTGGTGGCTAGTTGTGATATTGCAGTAGCTTCCACCAAGTCACAGTTTGCTACTCCAGGGTTAGTGCAGTGCAGTGCGTGTGTATTAATTTAGCTGGAGCTCAGTACTTCTATTTGCGAAATGCTTGGTTGCCATCTTGAATTTTTGAAGCAGAGGAAGGTTTGGGAGAGAAGGGAATTTCTACAAAGTGGGAGGGTAGTAGAGGAAGGAGGAGGTGGAGAAGAAATAATAAGAAATAATAATAATTCCCCTACCCCACCCCATTCCCACTCACCCTAGATCAAAAATGGCAGCTTGGTAAATGATTGGGAGGTCAGAACGGTAGCTTGCACTCCCTATAGATAAGATGCCTGCATTGCTGCCTAGGGTTACTACGGCAGAATGTCATGACATTTGGAATGAGATTTCACATGGAAGAAAAAATTTAGGGTCCTCTGCAATTCTGAACAGTTTGTTTTGCTCTTGCCGCTTTTTGTGCTGCTCAGACCAAAAGAACACTTAGAACAGGCTGGTCCAGGTACAACGTTGTGTGTTATTCAAAGCGTTTGTTATTAATTTTTGTTTACCAGAGTTAATATTGGCCTCTTTTGTTCAACTCCTGGAGTTGCACTGGCTCGAGCAGTACCAAGAAAAGTTGCATTAGAAATGTTATTTACTGGCAGTCCCATCAGTGCAGAAGGTAATCAATCCCGACTCACATTTCATGGCATGAAAATCTCATTGTAGCAATGTTGGTATTAAAAGAAAAAAAAAAAACTGAAAAGGTATTAACTAATTGTTTGGTCCAGGCTAAATGGACTGGTGCAAATAGAATTGCCATTTAAACAAGTTAAACAAATAGCATCAGTTATGCTCACTCAAAGTAAATACACTTAACCCTATTCATAAATTTTGCTCTTTAACAAAATTAATGATTCCTCTTGTTGTGTTTTGTGGAGCCACAGTGGCCTCATGTTTAGTGCGCTTGCCTCAGGATTGAGCGGTCGCGTTTGAGCCCTGGCAGGGGACATTGTGTTGTGTTCTTGGGCAAGACACTTTAGTCTCACAGTGCCTCTCTCCACCCAGGTGTATAAATGAGCACTGGCGAATTTAATGTTGGGGGTAACCCTGTGTTGGACTAGCATCCCTTCCAGGGGGGAGTAGAAATACTACTAGTCACTTCATGCTACGTAAACCAGAGATGAGCACTGCAACATAAACCAGAGATGAACATGCAAGCCAAGTGGCCTGATGGGCCACTTGGCTTGCATGCAGTTTTTACCTTACCTACCTTGTCGTGTTTTTCTTTCTTGTCAGAGGCTCTCAAGCATGGCCTCCTCAGCAAGGTTGTATCAGAGGATAAACTGGAGCAAGAAGTCGATGCAATTGCAAATAAGATTGTTTCCTTAAGCCAGCCTGTTGTAGCCTTGGGGAAGACCTGTTTCTACTCACAAACTGTGAAGGGACGTGATGAGGCTTACGTGTGAGTGTCAAATCAACACAAAAAGGTTCATTAAGTACTGTAAAGCTGTCAGTATTAACTGAGTATTAACCCCAGCCCGCATGATCCTGCCATGTGCCACTGACCCGGTCCATAGTGGGGGTCTGTGGATATACTGATTTTGATCAATATACTGATTTTTATTCCTCAGGGAGGCTGAGTCAGTAATGGTCGAGAATCTGAAACTACACGATGGACAGGAAGGAATCAATGCATTTCTTCAGAAAAGGAATCCATCCTGGACACATACAACGGACTGTCGCTAGCTTACAATAACTATATTAAGAATAATGTTTTAAATGATTCAAGACGCCTCACAGAGAAGTAGAAATTGAAAATGGTAGTTCGTTACAGTTACAGTGAATGCAGACGCGTCCGTAAACCATAAACCATAGTTGCCCTAAGGAAATTTGTATTTTCTCAGGAGTACTAAATGGAATAAAATACTTTGTCTATTCTCTTTGCCCGGGGACAAAAAGAAGTTCCTGCTCTCCAATAGGTTGGCTATATGCTTCTAAGACACTTTCATCACCGCTACATCTTAATCTGTAAATGTACCTTTGCTATTAATTTTAGAGTGCAGTTGAAACTCTCAAACAGCTGTCACGGGTAGAATGAAGCGGTCGTTCTGAAGAGCCGTAGAATAAGTGAAAATGCTCCGGAAATACTACCTCACGGACATGGAGTGTGGATTCAGTATTCAGCAATTTAGGGTTAGTTTAGGGTTAGGCGGACAATTAGATTTAGGTTACCGGGTTAGTTCTCGTGTCAGCTCTAGGGTTAACAATCAAATATTGTAAGGGTCATCCTTGCTCGTCGCTTTTGACTTGCTCTTGGTCGTTGTAGAAAACAGGCCGCTTGAAGAGGTTTGACCTTTTAACTTTAATTTTGCGTGCTGGTAAATGTATTAATAATAAATACGTCTATATTAATAAATATGTTTTAATTAAGCCCGGTGTTTGGTTTTTCACGATAAGCACTGAATAGACCATTTCCGAGTGGCCTTTTGTCTCTGTGTCAAAACGGCGTCGACAAAACCAGGATCGGACCGGACCGGACCGGATCACGGATCGGATCAAGGAAAAAAAATTCAAAATTCAAAATTCAAGATTCAAAATTCAAAATTTTGTTGAGCAAATTACACTAGAGTGACTACTGTGAGCAGAACGTTTTATTTAATTCAGCTGTGATATTCCTTTATTCTTTTATAATATCAAGCCAACTGGGAGCTGGTCACAGACGAATATTTTTCAGGCTGTTGGGTTTTGATTGCGATGATCAATCATGTCTTCATAGCTTTCTCCGCAGTTCAGATAAATGATATTTCGTATATTCGCTTTGATCAAAGGTAAACTGTCATGAAACGAGTCAGCATGGTAATAATAGGACGAACGTATGAATCGAAACACAAAAACTAAAAACACTAAAAAAATTAAACACCTGATGATTTCAAACAATTTCCTGTCCGTTTCTGAGACAGGTCTATACTTTTACAAGATGTGAGTTTGGAATGCGATATTTCGTACTGGAATAAAATGAAACAAACCATTTGTATTTCAAGGAAATATACCTGTTTTACAAAAAATTATAGGAATAACATCGATAGTGTGAACGATAACGCAACCCGAGAATAAACAACATTTTAGGAGTTACGTCACGAGTTTTAGAGTCATTTTTAGGGTCGTAAAGAGTTGCCTTTATGTGGAATAAAACCTAAAATGATCGTGTTCTAGGATAGAAAGCACTTAAGAGGCAAGAACAAATCAAAACGGAATGAGGATCGTTAAGGATGGCAAAGATTAACGAGGACTGCAAATGACGAACTTGAAAAACTAGGCTAGTTTTTTCAAGATGCGCAAATCGTGACGTAGCTCCTCTAAAGCAAGTCATGTCCCTAAGCTTTCGTACGTAAACTTTCTCATTTACTGTAACGCTAACTGTAACTCACATCTGACACGAAAAAGTAGTCGAGAATTAGCTACTGATACTAACAGCAATTTCAAAAGCGAGAATGGGAGGTTCACCCAAGCTTCGAGCCAACTAACGTTCAAATATAACTACAGCTGCCTGTTCATTACAATTTAAATTTGTCCTAAATTAGGCGCTTATGTGGCTTTTTAAATGACCTCTTGTCATTCTCTGTAATTAACATGTCATTGCCTCAAATTCGGGATTCTTATTTGTATTTAACATATTTTAGTTTTCTACTTTTATTTTTTATTTGTTATGATCTTATAAACGATTTGATTGTTTTTTTTCTTTAAAACTTTTTTTTTTTTTTTTTTCTGTGATCCGATCCGTGATCCAATCCGCGATCCGGTCCGTGATCCAGTCCGGTCCGGTCCGATTCAACTTTTGTCGACGCCGGTGTCAAAATGAGTCTTCGTTCTAAACCATTCATATGGAAATTAGCTCCAGCTACAGGTTCATTTTCATGCAAATCAAACTCATTTTCATACGACAGGTTTTACATCAAGACTCGTTTTGAGACAGAGGCTATAGGTAACTTAGAAATGGTCTATTGAAATTAACTTTTGCACACTGGTAGATGTATAAATAAATATATTCTTAATTTAGCGCGGATGTTACTGTTCACAGCATGCAAAAGATCGATAGAGTTTTTGTTGCCAACTTGGGGATGATTTTGTGGGGTTATTCAATGGGAGACAAGTTGATACGAGAAAAACGAAAAGAAATTACAAAGGAAATTTGGAAGGATGGCGATTCTCGCCGTTCTTTTTGAGAAAATAGATTTTTTAAAAGAGTTTTTATTGGTTTTCAAACCAAGCTTGACAATTCTTATTCATAAAGTATAATTACCGGTAATTTACAGCAAGTTTAATTACAAAAATTGAGAAACCAGATGAAAAGCCTTAAGAAGCTATCCTTTCTAAACTAACCTTGGCTTGTAAAAAGAAGCTTGGACTACCTCGACGAAATGATACTTCATGTAACATTATCGCTTAATCCTTGTCGCTTTATAAAAGCTCTCCAGACTTTGCACTTGACGAGATGAAATTAATAACCATTAATTTAAATCTAGTTGAATTAAACTGAAAATCGAGAAACTAGATGAAAAGCCTAAAGAAGTTATCCTTTCTAAACTAACCTTGGCGTCTAAAGAGCCTCGACGAAATGATACTTCATGTAAAATTATTAATCCTTAATCCTTGTCGCTCTCCAGACTTTGCACTTGACGGGATGTACTCGTTATTCTCAATTAAATAATGACAATGTCGTCAAACTTGGGGTGCTTCTGCAGGTGTCTTTCAATTTCATCCATGCGAGGGACACGTGACGCAAAAACTGACTCGTTCCTAGCAGTCTCGTGTGAGAAAATACGGCTTTAACTTAATCTAGGGCGTTTTCACTCACGTGGCGAGCAGCCATGCAAATTTATTAGTTTGAAAAAAAGTGTTTACATAAAAAAAGAGTTTAACTCCCACAGGATTGGTTTGGTACACTAACATGGCCGCCGTTTCATTGTTTTGGTACACAAATATGGCTGCCGTGATGTCGGGAAGGAGACCGACTGGGGAGGTGTCAGTCATTAGAAGGAACTGCATGAGATGCATATCCCTGCAACGGCAGCCACCATTCGTCTGCCTTATAAGTGCCTGTAAATGACGTCACTACACCATAACTGTTGTGCAGTTGCCTACAAACAAACACAAAGAAACAAATTAATTTCATGTCACCTCAGACATGTACAAGAGTTTCTATAATAACGTCTGTTTCATGCAATATTGTGCACAAATAATTTTCCAGGGAAGAATTGGCAAACAAAAGCATAAACGTAACAAGATTAATAGCAGTACCATTTGGCTATTTAGTAATAGTGGAGTTGAACTCGAGTCAATGTTCTGTGAAACGACTCTAACTTCATGGCCAAAAGGGTACTTGAATCCCTGACCCTTCGGGTTTCAAGATGAAAACTTTAAGCTCGAATGGTTGATTGGACTCTTTCCTCTGCGGAGGCTCAAAGGTGTTTTTTTTTTGAGTGGGGAAAAATCGCTGAACGAATCGACTTGGCACCTGCACTCACCACCCACAGCGGCTTTCTACAACGAACGCTTGGAACCTCTCAGGAGGAGAGAATTGATTAGATATGGACACTTAACCAAACTTACTTCAAAAGTGCTACTGTATCTCCTCCACCAGAATCAGTGCCGTATCCCATACCCCACTGCCAACTGTGTCTTTCAACTGATTTTACTTGCCTCATCGGATCTCCACTCACGGAACTTTGATCCACGTAATAAGAAACCTACAAAAGACAAATTTCATTTGGAGGATTGAAGAAGAATTTGTTAGATTTAATCGACAATGCCGGTGGAAAATGTAAATGACATTCTGAATTTGGTGCAACCTCCGTTCTAAGGATGGGTGGATCACCAAATACAATGGATAGCCGTCCCGTCCACAAACAGGCCACAAACATCTGGGCACATCAGTGACGGGTCGGCCGTATTCATGGGGCTTTTTAACCTCCCTTTCGACGTCTTGCAAGGCTCCGGCCGCATATCCACTGTTCAAATATTCCATTGTAAATGTTCTTTACGTTGTTGAATAATTATCAAAAGTAATTATCTTTGCAATCCTGAAGAATATCTTCTGATTTTATTCCAGTGGGCCTACGGCTTGGTAGACTAAATATTCGGTGATATTTCTGGCGACTCGCGGGCAAGATAATTGTTAAACATTCCCACTAATTAAATGGCATTCAAAACTGCATGCACTGAAACAGTAAGAATGGTTTTGTGTTTTAAAGAAAGTTATCCGTAACTTATGTGAGCGAACGTTACCTGTCTGTTCCTAACCGTACGCTGGTTTAGCCGATACAACTCAGTCTGAGAAAAAGTCCTTATGAAGTAAGGGTGACAAATTTATCTACATAACTGAACGGACATACTCCATGTGCTGCATAGTCAATCATTGGAAGGTTAACAGCCTGCAGCAACATGTTACACCACGTCCGTATTTGAAGAAAATGCTCGGACCTGTCGATAGGTCTGGAATGTCATGGAATAAGCTTACATGATTTCCTTGACACGTTTTGGCTATCGCGTACTCACAAGAGATCTCTTGGTACTCACCAATATGACCTTACGGATGACGATGCCAGGTGGTAAATTAAGAATCCAGTTAACAGGCTCATAACTTCCAAGCACTAGTATAATAGGTCTGTTTAGGCTTGCACGGATGACAATTTTGACGGTAGCGTTACCGGCGGATGGAGGACTTGTGTTTATAACTTCGTACAAAGACAGTACATGGACTTCGTACTCTGGGGAGCAGAACTTAGGCTTACAGCTGTAGGTTGTCTGGGGGCGCTGCTTGTTGTACTGTGCTTTGGCGAGAGGTTTAGCATTATTCGCAACGATTCTGCATTCATATGCATCAGCTGAAAATAAGAAAGTTGCTATATTGATGCATCAAGAATATATATATATATCTATCAAGGAAACACGTATGAAAGCCTAAAAAGGGGACAGTGGTACAGTACTTGCAAAAAATTTCGGACGATTCTAATTTCAGACAAAAGTGTCCGGAAATGAAAATGACCGAAATTTTTAAGTGCCGAAATATTTACAGTACAGTATAAAACTTTGAAATAGCTCCAAAGCCGCTAGTTTCCTTTTTTGAGAAAACCCTAGTTAATTAAGACACTGCTTGAGATGCGCAACGGCTTGACAGAATTTTTTTAAGTTCTCGTCGATGCGTGTGTAAAACCTTGAGGACGCAGTAAAACTTTAATTTTCACAGATGTTGGTTCAGTCTAAAACGTGTTTTGTGGGCGTAAATTTGCGTTAATTATGTTTTAGCAAAATTTCGGAAAATCTTGTCTGAAATTTGTGCGAAATGATAATAAAAGTGTCCGAAAATTCAACGTCCGAAATTATATGCAAGTAATGAGCTTAACTTCACTTTTTACGTGATTTAACAAAAATTACGCGTTACTTGTTAGCTTTTATACTCTTACATTTTTCATTAATTAAACTCTATTTTCAGGAGATGTATATAACATGCTTTTTAACCTGGGTTGCTCAGTTTAGTAAGTTTGCCGAGAGCCTGACCTTAAAAAGCTCTCGGAAAAGTGCCAGATCCCAAACCAGCACTCATATGCATAAGAAACCCTTGTTTCCTTGCAACATCCCAAATAACCCACTTCATCTGTTTCAAAACGTAACCGCAATTCGATGACCTTGCCAGAATTGATAGTCGATCAATGTTCTTTTTAAATTGGAACTCAATTGCTACTTTTCATGTCATTTCCACTAGTCTTTGGATGACAGTACATGAAAATGTCTTATTGACCGATGCACGTTATGTTGCCTCTGATCAGTGTAAAGTATTCTTGCAATTAAACCTTTACTTTTCTGTAACATATCTCAAAAACTACAACATTCAAAAATGGCGGTCCTGTAAACACACAACAAAACGAGGCGCACATAATTATTGAAGGCGGGAACCGAAGCGCATACATTACAAGCAACACCTGATTTGTCGTGGGCATTAAAAACAACTTACGTAAGCAAGTATGGTAGTTGTAATCTTGTCCAGTGCACACGCAGTATCCGTCTTTACAGACAGACTTCATTTTAGAACTTCCAGGACAAGAGTTGGATCCGGAGTAACATTTCTGTCGTTGAAAAGTTGGTTTGGGTGTGGTGGTGGGTATTGGTGGAGGTGGGGTGGTAGTAGCTGGGGTAGTGACTACGGTGGTGGTGAATCCAAGTCCTTGAAGTCAAAATAAAAGAACCTGTCAACTTATACATGTTAAATAATGACATTATACAACTAAGGGCGATACAATACATCCTAAAATCGAAGGTAGCGGCCAATAATTTTTAATCATGTTATGAGTGTCACCGCCTTGAGGTGAACTTGTCTAGTCAAAGTACATAGCTAGAGAACGCTTCCAAACATTTTCTCTACAGGCTACGTACGGTTCTTAATTTTTTATTCATTTATTTATTTATTTTAATTGATCCATACCATTGTTGATTGAGGAGACTGGTTATGAACCCGGCAAACATCAAAATGTGCAAACAAAGATGCCAGGATTTATGTCGGAAGGTCCGCGACCATGCACAATCTTTTGTTTTGCGCTCACGGACTTCGCATGAATTACGTAATAAAAACGTTTATATCATGTTTATTTCCGAGTCAGTAGTAAATGATTATTGTGCTTTGTGGACAGTTAATACCAAAAAGACATACAACAAAGAACTGGGTCAGGTCTGATAGCTATTCCCCTCTATTAACTATTTATGTCCATACTATGAAATTTCAGGTCGGCAATAACAAACGAATTGGCGCACCTTGTGAAGATAACGTCAGTGACCATTTATCTGCTTTGTAAGTGCCGGTGAATGATGTCACTACACCAAACCTGTTGTGCACTTCTCTACAGAAGAAAGAAAAATGCAGATAAGTATACACATGTAAATATGTACTCAATAACTATATAATTTTATGACCTACACTTTCTGTTCACTTACCTCAGAAGTCCTACTGTATCACCTCCGCCTGTATCTTTACCATATCCCATGCTCCATTGCGAGGAACGAGTTCCTTGTTTTTCAATTACTTGCACTTGGTTCACATCTCCGCTAACAGAACTTTCATCTATGTAATAAGCAACCTAAAAATTGAGCAAAATTCTTTATTTAGACCTGACTAAGATGATTCTGTGGTTTTATTAAGGATTAAAAGTCTATTGAAAATTCACTTAATTTTAGTATATTTTTGAACTTGCTTCGGTACCTGATGCGCGATATTAGTTTTGTTTCCTCAGTATAGAATATCTACTGGATTAAACTTCTCGCTATAAAATATGCACTAATGATCTGCAATCATGAACGCTGCACGCACACGTTCCCACTGCTTCAGTGACTGGAAGAAAAAAATTGTTTAGACGTAGGTTTTAGACTAGAATTTATAACATAACTGAGCTATTAAGCGCGCTCTCATTAGTCGATAGATGTGTTTTGATGAGAATATGTAAATATGGTTATGAAGTTTCTGATTCGCGCTTAGTTTTGAGAAATATTTTATAAAAGCAATAAAGCACTTTTCTTTTGTCTTCATGGCCTCATCTAAACACGAGGGGAGTTCGAAGAATTCGAGACAGTTACTCAAGCCTGAGACGCATGCAGTCGAGGGTTTGCATAACGTTTAAGAGTTCTCGCAACCCCACCAAGTGTCTATAATTAGATGACGCAATGTGAACACGAAGAAAATGTGCTCTACTGCTTTTATAAAATATTTCTCAAAAATAAGCCCGAATCAGAAATTTCATACTTTCATAATTTCATACATGTTTACATACTCTCATCTAAACACAGCTATCGACCAATGAGCGCGCGCGTAGTATCTCAGTTATTTTTATAAAATTCTAGTCTAACAACTTCGTCTAAACATTCTTTTCTTCCAGTCAGTTATAAAAGGTATGACTTTTATTTTCTCGAATTTGATTGATGATTCAGCTGCAAATTCTGAACGTGTACTACAGAGAAGTACAAACCCGGTTAGTTTGTTAATAAATATTATCTCGTATTCTTTGCAACTGTCATAACTACTTGCTGTCTTAAGTCTCTAATTTATCACATCGCCGATGATTCGTTAGTTTTAGTTCCCGCTGTATACTGTACTCACCAAGATGACTCTACTGATGGCAATGCCAGATGGAATATTAAGAATCCAGTTAACAGGTTCGTAGCTGACAAACACGAGTACAATAGGTCGGCCTGACTGGCCGCCGCTGACAATCTTGACCGCAGCATCACCGGCTGATGGGGGACGTGTGTTAATAACCTCGTACACAGCCAGTACGTGCACTTCGTACTGTGTGGAGCTGCTGCCAGGCGTACAGCTGTAGATTTGCCGGGGCGGTTGATTGTTATACTGTGGTTTGCCAAGAGCTGTATTAGAAGAAACCTCGATTCGACATCCAAATGCGTCAGCTAAAATTGAGAAAGGAAGCTTTAATGCATCAGCAAAAGAAGCCCCGGCAAGGGTGGGAACGGGGTATTGGTGTTTGAGTTTATGCGTATTAATTAATGCCGGAGTGCTTGCAGTTCACAGTGATTTACTCACTCTTTACGTGTTTTTGCGTCGTCGACGTTTAGATAAAATTGCGTGCTCTATTCATCAGATAAAACTTTCTTTACCTTCGAACGACCTGTAGTATTCTATCTTCGAATGTTTATTTTGAAAAAAATTGTTGTTAAGAGACAAAAACAAAATCATGTTGGGGCAAGAATTCAAGACACTACCTCAAAATTTCAAGAACTGGAAATTTGTTCTGATTAAACATCTATGCAAAATAGCATAAAATCTTAAAAAAAAAAAAAAAAATCAGTTTTTTGCAAACTAAAAAAATATGAATTTTTCCCTACCTCAAAAAGAGCTCAAAACTTGTCTTGTACATTTTTTGCTATATTTTACATAAATGTTTAACCAGAGGAGATTTCTGATTCCAAAGCCTGAAAACTGGGGCTTATTTTTCCCCCAAAAGATTTTAGTCAGCCAGGGTAAAATGAACTAATTGATTAATTTTCAACGATGTGCTTTTCTGTTCTAGCGGAAAAGTGTGATAATTTGCCTCATCAAAGAGCCACTCTTTTCTCTGGCAAAAATTTTTGCACAAACGAACTTACAAAAGGTAGTGTTACAGTTTTAATCCTGTTCGTTACAGAAACAATATCGGTCTTTCGGTAAAGGTTAGTGTATTTCATCAATTTCTCTTTGTTCAGGCGGCGCATCTTATGCCTTTCATATTGGATTGCTGGGTTTTAATCACTTTCGCAGTGCCTATCCTTAGAAAGCTCTAGGAGGGATTAGATTGCGAACAGAACTTATAAAAAAACACACTTCTCTCTGGCAATAATGGCGACTGTAGTGAAAACTATGTACAGTGTTAGCTTGTCAAATTAAAGTTAACAGCTGATGCTCTGTTTCAGTCAGAACTCCATCTTTACTTTTATCTAAACTATAAAGACCACATGGCGAAAATTTTTTCTCGTCATTTTGGATGATGATAATAACTGATTGTGTCTTATTTTTAGCCTTTGACATCTGAGCCCCTGATTTGTTGTGAGAGTAAAACAACTTACGCAAGCAAGTGGTATAGTCGTAGTCCTGTCCAGTACAAAAGCAGTATCCGCTTTTGCAGACGGCCTTCAGGGCTCCATATTTCCCAGGACAATAATTAATGCTACCAATGCATTTCTGTTGGGAAATAATTGGTTTGGGTGTGGTTGTAGGTATTGGTGGAGGTGGGGTTGTAGTAGCTGTGGTAGTGACTACGGTGGTTGTGAATCCAAGCCCTTGAATTAAAAGAAAAAACACAGAGAGAACTTTAGCAAACTACACATGATTATAAAACTCACGGCAAAAAAATACATGCTAAAAACTATCCTCATACTTCGACTTGAGGGTAGTGACTAAGAATTGTTGTCACTGGTGTTGCAGTCTGGAGGTGAAACAGTTTTCAGGTCAAAGCACACATAACAATAGCTTTCATTCGACGCCAAAATAAGCCAGGATATTAATTTGTCGCGAAAAGTTTCTTCTCCGAGAACCTATAAGTGAGCATCGAGGAACAGATAACAGGACATATATCCGAGCATATTTTTATAGTCAAATGCGGGCTTTTGTGTTTATTATGCTTCAAATATTTTTCTTAACACAAAGAGTTTTTAAAATTGAAGAATACCACTTGGAAATTTCTCAGTTTTAGAGGTGGACATATTCTGTCATGTGTCGCATTCAGACCAGTCGCGTGTGAGAAAAAGTATTTGTTGGATTACAAAGCTGCAAAATCTTTCTTTCAAATTTTAAAACTTTTTCCGGCGGGCTACGGTTCTTTTTAAATCATTCAACTTTTGTTTTATTACTTTATATCTATACTATAACAGTCGGCCATAAATAGAAAGCTTGTACCTTGGGAAGAAGATAACGTCAGTGACCATTGATCTGCTTTGTAAGTGCCAGTAAATGACGTCACTACACCATAAGTGTTGTGTATTTGTCTGCAAAGGAAGGAAAAGTACAGATTAATGCACATTTGCGCTCAATAACTTCAACGAAAATTAAGTGATTTCCTGTTCACCAACCTCAGGAGTCCCACTGTATCTCCCCCGCCTGTATCTGTACCATATCCCCTACTCCACTGTGAATTACGGGTGCCTTGTTTTTCAACCACTTGCACTTGATTCACATCTCCACTAACAGAACTTTCACTTATGTAATAAGCAACCTAAAAAATTAAGACACAAATATGGAAGAGCTACAGTGAGACAGTGAGGACAGGACATCCGCCTTGTAACAGTTGTGCCACCGACTCATGTATTATAGATAACATTAACTAAAGACGTGTCGTCATCAGTTTTAAGAACGCCGGATGTTCAACGAAGTAAAATACAACTCTTTGACAAGATTTTGAAGAGCTGTAATTCGTAATACTGATGATTTTGTGGTTTTAGTATTTAGCACTGACAGAAACTTCACTGAAAACTAATCATATTTTTTATATTCAGTCGGTCTTTAGAAAGGCTTATTGCCTTGTTGACCGTGCAGTGGTCGAGTACCTAGTACTTTATTGATATAATTTTTGTTTCCTCAGTATTATACATTGTATATCTTCTGGTTGAAACGTGATATTTCAAATATTCTAATGATCATGAACACTTTACACGTTCCCACTGCTAGACATGTTTTAACATCACACTGGTTTACGACTCTTTGATTCACGTTACACATACTCTTCGTTTACGTTCTCTTTTAATAAGCTCAGGTGTACCCAAGGGTCGATTTTAGGTCCTTTTCTTTTCTAATTTATATTAATGATATTGTTAAATCAACCAACTACTTTTCCGTAAGACTATTTGCTGATGACACTTCTTTAACTGCGACTGGTAAAGATTTAGACGTACTTTTACAGAGAATAAACTCTGAATTGCCTGCTATTTATGAATGGTTATGCTCAAACAGATTGACCTTGAATTTAAGTAAGACAAAATATCTGGTTTTTCAACCACGACAAAAAAGAAATTATAATTTACATATCCCTCTTAAACTAGCAGACCGGTACCTAGAACAGTCTTTCAGTGTTAACTATTTAGGACTCATTATTGATTGCTCACTGTCTTGGCACGACCATATCGATTATATAAGTAATAAAATTAGCAAAAGTGTAAATGTTATTGCAAACCTAAAACCCTATGTGACATCCCAATCCCTAACAAGTATTTAGTATGCACTTATATATCTCTGTTTAACTTATGGCTGCGTACTGTGGGGTAATAATTACGAGGCTCCATCGTCACAATTGGTGAGACTACAAAACAAAGCTATTAGAATAATTAACAATGTGCCACTTCGTGATCATATTACTCCCCATTATGTAAACCTTGGTCTTATTAAGCTTCCTGACATTGTTAAATTATGTACCTGCCAGCAATTATATGACCACTTAACTGATGAAAAACCGTCTAATCACACCTTATCTCTGGTATTTGAGCAACATAACTACGCTACTCGAAGTGCATCCTTACAACACTTAAATCCCGGTTTTGCCAGAATAAATATAAGGAAATTTTGCCCCACTGTTATTGGATGTTACTATTGGAATGACCTTCCTTTATCTATACGTAACTTGGCAACTAGAAAACGTTTTAAAAAAGTACTCTACCAGTATTATTTTGCTCAGTGTTAATTAATTCATACTTCTTCCTCTCCTATGTTAAGTTAACTTTTTCATCCTAATTGTTATTGTCATCTAAACAAGGGCATCTAATTAGCTTGCTATATTTTTGACCTTTTCCATTTCTATTCTTCTACTTGTTTACTTTATATCTATCGTTGTAATTTTAGAATGGAATAAATAAAAAAACAAAAACAAACTGGTTTACGACTGAAGAACTCTGCTCCTCTACTCAGAAGGAATCAGCAACATGTTAAGATATGGTTGAGATGAAGTGAACCAAAAAACTCAGATGTTAAAAGAATATGACTTCTTTTATTTTTCTCGATACTTATTGATTATTCAGCTGCAAATTCTGAGAATATACAGCAATAGTCTTGTCCGAAATTAATTTGTTCTTCTTTAAATTGTATCTGAAATGATTTGTTGGTTTAAGTTTCTCGTCTTGTATACTCACCAAGATGACTTTACTGATGGTAATGCCAGCTGGTAAATTAAGAATCCAGTTAACAGGTTCGTAACTGGCAAACACGAGTATAATAGGCCGGCCTGACTGGCCGCCGCTTACGATATTGACATTAGTATCACCGGCGGATGGAGGGCGTGTGTGTCTATTCCCCTCGTACACTGACATTACGTGGACTTCGTACTGTGTGGAGCTGCTGCCAGGCGTGCAGCTGTAGATAACGCTGGGCTGCTGGTTGTTATACGTGGCTTGCCAAGGGCTGTATTAGATTTAGTCTTGATTCGACATCCAAACGCATCAGCTGAAAATCAAAAGGCATGTCTTAATTAGGGTCGGCACACACAAGGGAACTCGATGCAGGGACAAGGCCCCTTTTTATGCGCGCATAGGCCGCAATAATGATGACGTGGTTTCCATTTGATTCCATATTTTACCGGCAGGCGGTAGAAATTTACAGTAAAACTTTTCTTCTCTTAACAAAGTCCGAGATAATCGCCTTTGATCAGCTCACAGTACAGTGTAACTGCAATTAAAACTAAAATATTTCAACGATGTGCTTTCCACACTTCTACAGGTGATAGTAACTATTATTATATAGCTAGTAGCTTGCGGAGCGGGCAAGATAAACCAAATCCTGCGCTGTGATTGGCTACCAGGGCGGGCAAAATGGCGATATCTTGTCCGCTCGGGATTACGTGCTGTGTGCCGCAAGAAAAACTTGTTCTTTATCCCATATAACAAATCCTTTATTGACCAAGCCTGTGCGGTCAAGATGGCTGGATATTGGCCTCGTTCTTTTGTTTTTTTTTTCCTGTTTTTGGACCTCGACCCCGTCTCGGCCATTAAACACGCAAAAATGAGTGGAAAAAAGAACTTGGTCAATCTCTAGCCATCTTGACCTCACGCTTGGTTAATAACTTATATATAATCCCGCACCAAAGGGCCATCTTTTATGCTTTTTATCTGACGAAGATTTTTGCACCAAACAACATACGCAAGCAAGTGTTATAGTCGTAGTCCTGTCCAGTACAGAAACAGTATCCGGCTTTGCAGACCGCCTTCAGGGCTCCATATTGCCCAGGACAGTAGTTGGAGCTACCCAAGCATTTCCGAAGCTGGCTTGAAACGTTGCCGGTCAAACAGGAAAGTAGGCCGATCAAAATACCGAGGGAAAAGGAATTCATGTTCTGCGGCGTGATCCTAGGTGTCTTGCTGTGAAGAAACGAACGTTAACGTTTAGAAACAACACAATGCACTGCACAAGGAACGAAGTCAACGCTTGTCAGAAAGCAGATCCTTGTACATGCTTTCAGTTAGAGTTAAATTGAACCACAGTGGGGTATTTAGAAGCTATGGCTCTGTCGTTTCCCAGATCTAAGAATTAGAGTTGGCCGTGGATTAAGAATTCCTATGGTAATAAACATTGCTCAAGAATGAAGGTTCGTAATCATCTGGTGCTTATTTTTTTACCCGTGAAATGCGAAACAGCTAATTTGTTTTCTCATGAATCGTGATTTCGTTAGAAGCCAAGAACACGATTTTTCAAACTGAAGATTTTGTTGTGAAATGAGAAATAAAAGTTTAATTCATCATGAATTATGCTTTATATATTATTCTGCGCCCGTTATTACATAATCGCGAGAACCAATTCTTTCGATCCTTTGGCATTTAGTTTTCAGTGGAACGCGATTTTTTTTTGCTGCTTGCCACAGAAAAGAAGCTTTGGACATCAAGTTTCAAAATATCATTCTTTTCAGCTGTATATATCATGAAAAAAAGAAAGATATTGCTAACTAGAACTTACCTGATCTCGACCCCCATTTTACCACACTCAGTAGATATTGGGCAATTTATATTGTCCTTATTCGAGCAAATTATTTCTATATTTTGGTCAACTAACAATCATATATTCGACCTTGTGTTTTCTACCCTAATGGTTAAAACTTCCTGTGAAACTTAAACAGGATTTGGGTGTTGAATTTCACTGAGTTCGAGCTCGTTGTCAAGACGAATACAAGTCTCTTTTCAAACAATATGTTTGACTCTTGCCTTATGTAGGAGTACTCCAAGCTTACGGCACGTTAGGTCTGATGGAGAAATCATCCCCTGGCTCGGGAGATTGGGCAACCACACCCCACGTTTACGACTTAAAATAATAATAATAATAAAATATTTAAAATAAAAAAATAATAATAAGCTTGGAGACTGGAATCTTTCGTTTCCTATCAGACCTAGAAGCAAACTTACATTAGACAAATAATGCAAATTGTAACAAACTCGACGAGCCTAGTGTGCGTTTTACAGAATGTAAAAACACTTGAGTTAGATTTGCAAGATTGAACAAGACGTCATATCGTATAATGTTTTCTTCAATAGCTCTGATTGGTTGCATAGAAACCAATAACACATGAGAACGTTAACGTTTGCCATCTACCGGAAAATTCTACTAAGAAGTTCCTTAATCCCAACCTTCCCTCTAAAAAAATAATTGTTTGTCTAAAACTACTACCCTCAAAACTTAACATAATTAGCCTAATACAAAAAATACACAACTTAGATTGTTGCAATTTAGGTTCAACTTACAAATTGTTTGGCGTAATATCTATAAACCTTAGCAATCAAATATTGTAAGGGATACCTTTCCTTTACGCCTTAACGTTAGTATCACCCACGTTGTTATGTAAAACAAAAGGGTTATTTTATAATCCTACAGTTTCGTTTAGCTTTCTGCAGAATCATAAACGATGTATTCGCTCATAAGCTAAACATTTGCATCATGTCTCTACAAGCTTTTCAATTCAGTTTCTGTCCACTGAAAATGGTTTCAGAAGATAAATGCATTTAAAAGATGTTCACGCGCTATAAATACATAGAATTTAGCACTGACTTCCAGGTGTTCGTGTCTATAGAGGACTGAAAACTTTTCAGTTTCCAGTTGGTCCATGAAATGTCTACACAGAAAGAGTTTACTTGTTGCTGCAGTTTGTCATTCCAGCGTTTAAACTCATTTCGTTACTCAAATGCACGTAAACTCACTTACCTCAGTCAGTGACAAGCCCTGTTATTTTGTGCAGTTTGCACCAAACGAGTAACGCACGAGATTTATAAGGCTCAACATAGCATGAAGAATGATGAATGACAATCTTCTGTACCGCGTGATTGGTTACGAAAAACAAACGCTGACGATGACTAAGGTCAGTAAAATAACATTCACTTTTAAGGCAGCCACAAGCTGACAATATAACTTATTTCCGCATTGATAAGAACTCTAATAAACATGAATCCCGCAATCGATCCTGATATAGCGTTTCTAGTTTCGTGGCACGTCCCTCACGAATTGTGGCGTTTCATTTATTTTCTCAGCCACATAGTTTCCTACCGGGATGGTTGTTACCTTTATAAAACGGTTTTTTATTGAGTGTTGTAAAACGAACGCCAAACCAATAACTTACCAATTAGACCACTCAGCCAATCTCAAGCCGCACTAAAACCAGAACCAAAACCAAATTAATTGCCTGATTAGTTTCGACACTCAATTGAAAACCGCTTTATATATAGGTTATATAGGTATGTATGGCTTCAAAGGCTATGGTTTATGAGCTATATTGGTCTGAATAGAGTATAGGTTTTAGCCATTTTAATCTGAAATAGGGTATGGTTTTTGCGCTCTGGTCTTGTTTCAAGAAGCTATTTCTTTATCATTAATTTTTACGCCAATCGTGCACGTGAATTAATTGGGTATGTTTCAAGACAGCTACATGACTCCAACCATGCACGTGCCGCAACGGCTTGTCAGGGCGCATACACCGACTTTGAGTCGCACCCAATATTTCTGGGAGTGCTCCTCTCAGCCCTCGTGGTTAGATTTCCCACCATCCGATATCATCGATAACGATAATGAAACACAACACGATTAACGTACAACACATCATCTCGAAAATACATACAGCATGATTTATTGGAATCGTGGAATAAACCGGACTTTATTGCTCCGTCCACATTACACCGGAGAGGTTTAAAAACGGCGTTTTCACTCTGAAAACGCATCAACTGTTTTCCGTCCACACCAAGCCGGAAAAAGTTGAGATATCGCTAGTCATTTTGCATTTGTGTTTGAGTAAAACTCGGTCAGGGAAATCAAATTATCATCTTGGTGTCATAATTTTCGAAAAGTTCCGTCTTCAAAATGCATTTTTTTCGTCCACACTAAAACGCAAAGCCGGCGTTTCCAAATTCTTCCTGTTTGAACAGCGATTTTGAAAAGCCCCGTTTTCGTGACGGATTACTAGTGGACGGTAGGCCTAGCCAAAAAATTAAAGCTGCGTTTTCGAATTTTTCCGGCGTAGTGTGGACAGATAAGTTTTATTACGTAATATACCCGCAGCAGGGCAATTTAGTAACACGCTCAATACATAACCAAAAAATATAAAAATAGTAACTAAAACTAAATATACGTCAACTGACAAATTGGTTTCCGCTCTCCCGCGCAGATGAATTACTTCACGCAGATTACTCATCAGTCCAACACTATATTTTTATGCTTAAAATTCTTTTGAAAAAAAAAAACTCTCTTTAAATGAATTTGTTGAAAAGGTAGCTTTCCAGTGGATAACAAAAAGGAAATCACTCTTCTTAAGGCAATGTAAATCTTTAATAGATAATTGACAACTGCGCTCAGGTATCCTTTCCGAGAGAACCAAGGACAGATAGTCACTTTAACGTTCGTCCGTACTGCTTTCGCTCGTTTGACCTCTTCAGGATCGTCATCCGTGTACCTGCCCCTTAGCCTCCGAGAACAGCATGTATGAAACATAATGCACTTGTTCAATATAGCCTGCCACCAGGCTCTTATACGCTGCGGCAGAAGCAACGCCTCGGTTGGTTCAAAACTACTTTTTGTTTAAAGTTTATTACATAACTCAATATTTTTTAAAGGAAAGGAATATTTTGTTTTTGTCTTGCGTGAGTGCGTGCTTATAAATATTTCCCATAGTAATGATATTTATTTCATTACAAAATCGTACTAAAAATAAATTGTAGTTTACTTTACTACCAGTAAATAAAGCTGAGAGCTGAAAGTAGAGGCTTGTAAATGTTGTATGCTATTAACTTAAGTGTCTTCAAAAAACAAACAAACAAAAAACGTAAATTAAATATTCTGTGCCCGGTTCAATACCGGCTATTTGCTAGAGATTTTATTACATAACTCAATATTCTTTAAAGGAAAGGAATATTTTGTTTCTGTCTTGCGTGAGTGCGCGTGTATAAATTTTCCTTCAGTACTCGTATTTATTTCATTACAAAATCATACTAAAAATAAATTTTAGTTTACTTTACTACCAGTAAATAAAGCTGAAAGCTGACGGTAGAGGCTTGTAAATGTTGTATGCTATTAACTTAGGTGTCTTCAAACAAAACAAACAAACAAACAAACAAGCAAACTAACTAAAACTAAAACTAAATATTCTGCGATTCAATAAAAATTCTGAGTAGCGACGGTTTTTTTACAGTAAATGAACGCGGCTATCTATACTGATCTAGTAACTGATAATGAAGAAATATAGAGTTAGTTGATTTTCATTATTTCTTGTTTTGCACTTAGAAGGTGATAGCGCTGTTTAATTGTACTGTTTGTGGGTAAACTGCGGTCCCAGTCGGTCTTTTTCGTTATCTCTTCCGCAGGCTAGCTCAATTTCATGCCTGCATGAGAATACGAAAATAGCTTGATACAATTTTCGTAGCTATTTACCTATTAAATATTTTACCGGAGTAACGATATTGATAGTGACTTCATGATATTGACATTGTGGGCGTCTGTGCTGCATAAAATAAAAGGTATTGGGAAATTTCTGTGTTCCTTTTATCGGCGCTGCATCACTGCTCCCTAAAAATACACGAAAACTTCCACGTATCTGTATATCTGCACTCCACTGAGAAAAACACTTGGAAATTCCTATGTACGTATAATTACTCCAGTGCTGCATAAAGGTTCAAGGAACTCTCCATTCTTCTTTACTTTCTATCAGCTCTTTGTTGCATAAAAATAAGTGAAAATGGTCATGTATCTTTGTATCCGTTCATAATAGAAAACAAATTCTTCGAACTTCTGGTCTTGAAATGTGAAAGTACATTACATCAGCTCTTTCTAAGAATACATGGAAATTTCCGAGTATCTCTAACATTGTTTATCACTATATTTGCTCACGAACAGTAAATTACTTACTTTACACTCGTGCTGACTAAACATATGTGGAAATTTCCACCATCTACCTCCTCATCAGCTATTGCATCTCTTCGGTTGCACATTGAAATATCCCTGCTTCTTAGCAACTTGCAACTGGTAAGAAAATATTCATGTATCTTTTTGTTTATGCTACTTGATGCATTAATATCAAAACATTCTGAGAAATTTAGGTTATTGCCCCAGCGTGAGGTCAAGATGGCTGGTATTGGCCGAGTTCGTTTTTGCCTGTTTATTGATCGTGACGTAGTCGAGATTCTAAACACGCAGAAACAAAAAATCAAAGTGCTCTATGAGCAAATCCGTATTGATTTACATGTGCCACCCTGAATTCAGATACCCTGAATTAGAACACTTGTGGCTTGAAATTCAAGGACGCAATAAACATAGTCACTTATTAATGGGAACCATATACAGATCCACAAGAATACTAGATACCCAACCGCAGTGGATGTCCCAAATGGAGAGCATGTTGGCGGATCTGTCAACTTCGTGGGACGGTTTATTGCTTGTTACTGGGGATTTAAATATTGACGTGCTGAAGCCAAATGCGCCGTTGACAAAACAGTATACAGATTTATTGAACACATTTAACCTAACACAGCACGTGCAAAAGCCAACAAGAGTTACACCTCACAGTGAGACCTTGATTGATCACATAATCTCAAATGATCCTAAGCGTGTTACACATGTTGATGTTCTTCCTTGCTCAAATGTGAGCGACCATGATGCACCTTACGCGTGCCTCAACATTCGTGCTGAGCGCTTTGTTCCAAGGTTTAAAAGGATTCGAAAAGAGCGTGGGTTCAAGGAAGAAGAGTTCGTTCGCGACTTTACATCCCTTCCATTTAGTGTCATTCAGGCAACAGATGATCCTGAAGAAAAGCTAGAGATGTTTACTACACTCATCTCTGACTGTATTGAGCGACACGCTCCACTGACACGCACAAAGGTCACACGGCCACCAGCTCCCTGGTTACATGATGAGGAAATTGTAGGTCTTCAAAATCAGAGAAATGTACTAAGACACAAGGCACACTCGTTAAAAACACCCGATGCCTGGCAAGCTTTTCGCGACGTCCGTAATCGTCTGAAAACAACGATCAAAGAGGCGAAACGATCGTTCATCAATACGGCATTATCATCAACGAAACCGAAAGAGGTCTCGCGTATTATACACCGTACTTTGAACCCATGTCCACAGCCTTTACGTCTGGATGTCAATGAGCTTAACAAGCATTTTGCCGAAGTTGCCCAACGCACCACCGGAAATGCAGACGTTGACGTAAAAGAAGACCTACTGAACTTTGTTGATAGCTTGCAGCCATGCCTGATGGGGGAAAGATCATTCACTTTGCGCCACGTTAAATATGAAGAGGTCCTCAAGGAAGTCAAATCAATTCGTTCCGATACATCGACAGGACCTGACCAAATACCAGCTAAGCTCCTAAAGCCTGTAGCCGACCTGATTGTAACACCTTTGACAGACGTGATAAATTCCTGTATTGTCACATCAACATTTCCCGACGCTTGGAAAGTTGCGAGGATAACCCCAATCCCTAAGACCAGTGGCCCTACCTTCAGTGTATCAGACGTGAGACCGATATCAATACTTCCGGTCCTTTCAAAAGTTTTTGAAAGACTCGTACACCACCAAGTCATCGATTACATTGATTCTCACTTCCTGTTAAAAGAGAATATCTTAGGCTTCAGGAAAGGACACTCAACGACTACTGTTCTATTAGGGATTAGAGATGACATTATTCGCGCCATGAAGCGAGGAGAAGTTACCCTCATGGTACTAGCCGATTTCTCTAAGGCGTTTGATACCATCAAGTACAAAACTGTTCTTGAAAAGCTTAGCCTGTTGGGCTTTTCCAAGGAATATCTTAAATGGACGATCCAATATCTTACAGGAAGGAAACACTTTGTGCAAGTCGACGACAAAACGTCAGAGCTTTGTATGGTGAGTTTCGGCGTACCTCAAGGTTCTATCATGTGGCCACTCATTTTCAATCTCTACGTGGCTGACCTTCAGTCATATGTACGCGGAGTTAAATGTCATTAATATGCTGATGATACCACATTGTACACACACTGCAAACCAGCAGATCTTCAATCAACTCTAACTGAACTTTCTGCAAGCATAGGCAAATTGGAAGTGTGGTCACGTGAAGCAAACTTAGTCATTAATCCTTCCAAGACTAAGCTGATGTTATTATCTACTCCGCAGTTATCAAAGGTCCATCATTTAAACACTGAAAAGTTCGACATCACAATCAACAGCATCACCTTGGAACGAGTGACCACCACTAAATTATTGGGGTCTCACATCCATGAGCATCTGAACTGGGAAGGAAATGTCAGACAAGTAGCCGCGTCCTGCTATGCTACTCTAACAACCCTAAGGAAGTTAAAGAACATCCTGCCTTTCCATATCAAAAAGAATCTGGCACAGGCACTGGTTCTAAGCAAGCTATATTATAATGACATAATATACCACTCACTCCCGGATTATTTAATCAAACGTCTCCAGAGAGTACAAAAGGTTACAGCTAGTTTTGTGCTTGGTAGATTTGTGTCATCCGAAGACATCCTTACGAAACTCAAATGGCTTCCCGTAAAGGAACAACGCGAATGGAACCTACTTAAGGCAACTCACAAAGCCCTTCACAACCCATATTGGCCAAGTTATCTGAAACTTAATGTATTTCAACACGAAAGATGCTTAAGATCTAGTAACAGCATTCAGTTAGAGAGATCTTTAATTAATAATACTCTACAGGACCAGACTGCAAGTTTATTTAACACGTTGCCCAGCAACGTGAGGTGCTGCCAAGACTATATTAAATTTTGTAAAGACACCAAAAACAATATTTTTAAAGGAGAGCTTTAGAACATCTGGCATAATTTTAATTATTTATTTATTCATTTATTTATTTTGTACATCTTAAAACACAATTTTATCTCGTTTACATATAGATATAAATTTTTAGATATCTTTTAACCTTTTTACAATTGTAAATTTAGTTAGCATCGGGCAGGCGAAGAGCCACCCTGTGGATATACTGCCCGAAATGCCATTACTATTACTACTACTATTACTACTACTATGTGCTGACCTTCGCGAAATATAACTCTCTTCATAAAAACAAAGTCACCCGTGCTTTAAAGAGGAAAACTTACAGTAAGCAATAACGTAAGCCTCTTTAAAAGAAAATTAGTGACTTTAACAGTATACTTTCACAATGATCTTTTCTCCTGACTTCATGCCCACATGCACCACAATCAAAAAAACTTAAATCCATGCATTACAATACAATACTATCATGAAAATAACTTTTTTACAGAGTTGCAGAAATACTCGCGCGCTCATTTGATAATTTTTATTGTCAATAAGCGGACAGACGCATGAATTTATAATTTATGAAATGTTCACGCAACAAGCGAGAGCGCACAATTAATTTAACAATTTGTTATTGTAAAAACAAATTGACGTCAGTTCTTCATGCGTCTGTCCTGTTATTGACAATGAATTTCGTCATAACATTGTCAAAGTAGTCCGCGGATCCACTCAGCTATCGCCTCGTGGTTAGTGCGCTAGGTCTCCGGATCGTGCAGTCCGGGTCTGAGCCCTGTCCGGGGACATTACGTTGTGTCCTAGGGAAAGACCCGTTACTCTCAAAGTGCCTCTCTCCACCCAGGTGTATAAATGGATACCAGCAAACTTAATGCTGGGGGGTAATTCTGCGATGGACTGACATCCCATCCAGGGGCCCGTTTTCCGAAAGCCCCGGAAACTTTTCGGGCCCGTAAAGCCATTCTTTGTTCATCCGTATCTAAAAACGGAGAAGTGTATAAGCCTGAAACTTCTTGTATGAAGGGAACCTATGTTCATGTTAAGAAAATGCGAATAAAACAGCTCTGTAATCGTAGGGTTCGAGATTTTACTATGGCTTTCTGGGCCCGAAAAGTTTCAGGGGCTTTCGAGAAACGGGCCCCAGGGGGTGTAGTAATACTCTTAGTCGCCTCATGCTACAGAAACCAGGATAAGCTCCGGCCTGATGGGCCACTTGGCTCGTACGCAAACTTTCCTTATACAACCTCGTAAGCGCAGTTCGAGTGAGCCTACAGTGGGGGCAGGTTATTCCCGCAGGGCACTTTCATGTATAAGTTATATAAAGCAATCTATAACCAAGCAATCCGGCTATGACCAAGCTTAAAAAGGAGGAGCTCATAAACAGCATTTTACGCTACACATATATTGCTAGCACAGGGAAATGAAAAGTGATTGTCCGACAAGGATTTTTAGTACCTTTGCCATGGTTCGATCCATTCAAAAAAGACGCCTTGACTTTCCTTCGCATCCTAGTCCCTAATTAAGAATTCTAAGTATACGCTAGGCAGTGTAAGTCATGCAGTAGCTCAGTATTGTTACTTATTAAAATTATTATTTTTTGCCATATAATCTGTTTAATACAGGTGCAGGTTTTATAACCAGGTACACGTTCTATAACCTGTTTAATACAGGTATACCGTACTGGTGAAGCTGAGCGTCCATATCATGAGGGTTTCTGTAAAATGGAGATAGAGATCCGGTAGCTCAGCCAATCAGATTGTAGCATATGCATTAGTATACGAGTAGAATTCTACTAACTACTGTTATTAAATCTAAAGCTCGAATGACTATGTATGCAACCAAAAGTCGCTGAACAAAAACTAATTCAGCAATCTCTGGAATTGAGTTGTGTGACTACAGTTTGGTTAAGTGGGAATCGAAGCTTATCATATATACAGGGTATTTGTTATCACTGTTAGCATTACGAGAAAGGCTAACAATTTCTCCAGGGTCCTGTGCGGGGATACACCGGAACACCTTTGATCGATTTCCTGAAACAGACGTGAAAAGAATCAAGTGAGCTATTGTTAACAACACGTAAAAGCGTACAACAAAATAATTCAATGGAACTTGCTATGTCTATTTGAATATGATTTCCTGAGGTTATTAAATGGTTACTCGATAGGAGAAAAAAGTGATTACCATAGAAACTGGATATTTTTGATGTGTGGCGAGTTTGATTGTGATATTTGCGAAACTAGCTAAAAAGTCTAATGAGTTACTACTTTCTAAACAAACCACTTACAAACCTGGATACCCGCGACAAAATGATACTTCATTTTCCCGATACAGCTATTTCTGGACCATCCCAAGCATTTTCAAACAGCTTTTAACCAATCTTGCCTTAATCAGATCGATAGGAAAATTACACCAATAATTGGAAATGGATTGCAGATTGGCATAATGTATTTCTTAAGGCAATCGATATTTCCATGAAAACAATAAACCAAAGAATCGAAAACTATGAATTTTGTCCCAACCAAATGCACGTGATATGAAAAAAAAAACAAATACCAGTGCCTTAAACTATTGTGTATGGCAAGTAGAATATGCAAGAATTAAAAAATTATGTAAATTTGATCTCGAGTAAATCGTAAAAACATCTCAAATCATACTTGTTGCCTCATAATAATAAATAAACCTACAGTTGAACACTATTTTGATGACTTTGCTTCAAATAACACCAAACTGCGTATTGAAGTTATGTTTTGATGTCATGAAAGTTTCGTTGGTATTCTTTTTGGTAATCTCACCGATGAGACTTTTTCTTAAGGTCACTCCCATAATAATTTGTTGGGTAAGCTTTGATTTTGGTATTATTTGAAGCAACATCATCAAAACAGTGAAATGAAATTGAAGCAGATACACATGTAAACTGCTGCTCTTAGAATTCCTGATGCAACGTCCAAGAAGCAAATGAAACTTTTATATTATAAAACGTTTTTGTGTCTCATTATAAGAGGTACTCTTACATGGAAGTTCAGTATAGAGACAAATTTGCGCTTGGCATCTGTAAACTATAATTTTCTCTCACCGTATGCGAGCTTTCGTTACTCCCATTTGGCCAAGTAGAACTTCGGTTTAGTCCAAGCTGAAGTTCGTGTTTAGTCAAACGAAACTTCGCGAAATTAAGCAGCACTCTTTTCACTTAGCCAAGCGAAGTATCATGGAAATGTAACCGGCATTTTAGCAAACGTTCGCTGAAAGTTCGCCAGAATTCGAAACAAATTCGCTCGCGTTGCTTTTGTCCTAGTGTAATTCGCAAGACGGACTAACCTGGGACAAACAATTAGGACTGCTCTGTCCTTGTGGAGAAGATAACTCCAGGGACCACTTATCTGCTTTGTAAGTGCCTGTAAATGATGTAACTTCACCAAACCTGTTGTACACTTGTCTATACACAAAAACAAAACAAAAAGAACGTAATTATATGCCGTTTCCTATAAGTTTTGTTTTAGAAATTCAAATAACGTCCAGTTGGTTCAGTATTACGTACAGTACCGGGAAAGAACAAAGAGACATAATTATTTACTCTTTGTAAGTGATTTATAGTTCATGGCAAGCTAAGAGATCGTACTGAAACTGGTAGCGGCACTTGGCTGTTTACCAGCATGGTTGAGGAGCTTTGGGTCAAGTGTGAAACAACTGCATGAAGCGGTCAGAGCAGGACTTGAATCTGCAAAATCTGGAACCCTGATGAAAATTCTAAGTCTGGATGGTTGACTGAACGTTCAAACTGACTTACTTCAAAAATGCTGCTGTATCTCCTCCGTCAGAATCACTACCATATCCCACACCCCAATGCCAATTGTGTCCCACTTTTTTCACGCGGTTCAGGTCTCCACTGATGAGACCTTGATTGCCATAAGGAGCAACCTACAAATACAAATAGGGAGCTTAAGCAAACCACGACGACGACGGCAACGAGAACGTCACCAAACAAAAGGTTTTATGAGTAAAACAATAGCTGTGGGAGCTTACGAATCGACGACTTTTTGCACGACGCCGCCGTTAGATTGCGTGACATGCTCACTGCGCATGCCTTTCTGAGCACTTCTCAGCTTCGCGCCAAAGTCGACGACGTTGGTGAGAGCGATTTGCCGGCGTCTTGGAAACAGGAGGACGTGAGATTAGTTTTCAAAGTTTTCCCTCGATACTTCGGGTATTTTTGCCAGATAATTTAAGTATCACATTAGGGGCATGTCCTTAATTGATGTTTGATTTTAATTTTATTTGCCTGAGCTGTTTTCGTTCAGGAAACGACCTTCTACAGTGCCATGGCGAACGCTATGAGTTCAACCAACACTGAAAGCGGTCAAAGCACGACACGGTATGAATGAAAAGCAAATTGCTGTATGAAAAATCTTCCATTTTAATCACGCTTCACTGAAATATAAGACATTTTCTAGAGTACAATGAATTTGAAAGGACTAATAAGTTTTAGCATTCGTGTCGACAGTTACAAATAAGGACTAAATTGCTCAACTACAGAGCTAGGCGATTTTTCCTCTGTTGTTTTGAGTGGTCTTATAGCCAGCCTAATCTTTTAGAACACAAATTTCTCTAAACGTGCAGCTGTACTTTCTTTTCTGCCATGCTAGCACATTTTGTTGGTCTGTCTTGTGTAGTTTTTTTTCTCGATCTTCTGAGACAAAAAAAAATTTGCAGGTCGCGCATAAACGTCGTCGTCTTTACTGCGAATCGTAAATTCAAATTTCTACAGGACGACGACGCGAGACTATAAGATGACCCAACGGCGCCGTCGTGCGAAAGTAAGCTCCCTAACGTGAAACGTGGACGACGACGGTTAATTTTTCGTATTTCCATTTAGAATTGAACCCCGTCGTGGCATATTTAGCTTGAGCACGTTTTTAGAGCCATTGGCGTACTGCAAAGATCTAGACAATAGCGAATTTCGCTTGCAAAATATAAATTCATTATTTACCAGGCGTCGTTCTTGGTGTCGTCGTCGTCGTCGTCGTCGTCGTCGTCGTCGTTGTTTAAGCTCCCTCTTTTATTTGGAGGATTAGAGAATAATTTTAATTTGTGGTTTTGAAAGACTGGCGGATAAAGGGTCACTGAATAAACAATACTGTAAATCTCTCATGAAATATTTGCCCGTATTATCCAATTCTTCTTGATACGGTACAAATAACGCGCAAAATGAGGACAGGGAGTTTTAGCAAACCACGACGGCGACGGCAACGAGAACGTCACCAAACAAAAGGTTTAATGAACAAAACAATGGTCCTGCGCGTGCGTTTTGAATCTTTGAACGTATCTTTGCCGTCGTCTGCAAAACAACAACGCGTGAAATGACAAAGTCGTACGTATTTTGGAGAACGTGTACCTCAATGGCTAATACTTCGTTTCTTCCTTTGGAATTGAACGTTTTCATTGCATATTTAACCTGAGCAAGTTTTTAGAGCCATTCGCGTACTGAACAGATCTACAAAGTTGCGACATTCGAGGGTAAAATATTAATACAGTTTTTACAAGGCGTCGTCTTCGCCGTCGTCATCGTCATTGCTAAAATTCCTCAATATCTCTCGTTAAAACTCAGCACATCAGTATGTGGTGTGGACGGGCCTGGTATTTGTTTTCCGTCTATGTTCTGCAATATTCGCAGTTTGCTAATAAGAATCGTCGGACAACTTCCACAGCACTGAATACTACTACTGTTCATCCCTCGGTACACGTGCTCTACATTGACAAATTTTTGAACAACAAAACAATTATATCCTACTCATTTCTGTAGAATATCCTCTGATTTAATCCCGGTGGCTCTGCAAATTAGTATCAGCCGATATTCCTCGCGATTGCCCAGGATAATTAGAATATAATTTTACTTAGCCTGCGAGTAAGCTCACGTTGGAGCACAAGCGTGCGCGGCGTGGCCGCGAGTGCGAAATCCCTCCCGTCGGATTGCTTTGCTCTTCGCCGCTCGCGCGCGTGACTCAGAGGTGAGCCTGCTAGCAGACTAACTTTTACTAAAAGGAAAACATCCACTGAAACATTAAAATTGTTTCTGTATTCAAAGACAAGTTACGCGTAGCGCGTGTAAATGAATACCACCTGTGGGATCTGATGAATGTGACTGGGCCTGAGTATAAGAACTCGTGGTAACATGTTTTACTACATAACTGAGGACACATAGTTACTGTATTGTAAATAACTCTGGAATTAACGTAAGGCAGAATGTGGCGTCCTTGCTCTTATTTGTAGAAGGGATTCGGAGTCGCCAGCAAGTCTGGAATCAGCTTAGATTATTTCTATACCTCGCAGTTATTTGCTACTCACCAGGATAACTATACTGATAATCAGGTCAGCTGGTAAATTGAGAGTCCAGTGGACAGGATGGTAACTTCCAAGCACGATTATAATTGGTCTGTCTGAACTTCCTCGACCCACGACATTGACAGTGGCGTCAGCGGGTGATGGAGGGCGTGTGTTGCTGACTTCGTACACAGATAGGACGTGCACTTCGTACAGTGGGGAACTGTTCCTAGGAGTACAGCTGTAGACTGTCTGGGCGGGTTGGTTGTTATACCATGGTTTGGCAAGGGCTTTATCACTATTCAGGAAGATTTTGCACCCATCTGCGTCAGCTAAAGAGAAGTACGTGTGCAGTTGTCAAAAAGCTAGCGCTAAGACCGAACATTTCACGTGATATAACAATATTACGCTGTCTTCTTAGGCTACGAACTCACCAATGCGAAAACGAACGAAAATATTTGCGACCACACCAGCATTTTCGTTTTGTTTTCACCTGTCCACACTTATTCATTCGGAAACAGATACTTTTTAATACGTTTTCGTCTATCGTCCACACTAGAAAACGCCCAAAAACGCTGATGGAAATGACAGTATTTGGCGTTCTTTTCGGCACCGTTTTCAAAACCTCCGTTTTAACTGTCCACACTAGAAACGGAACGTTTTCAAAACGCTCCACTTTCGAAACCGTTTCCGAAAACCTCCATTTTCATCAGCGTTTTCGGGCGTTTTAGTGTAGATTATAGAAGAAAACAACACGCTACAGTGTGGTCGGGACCTCAGCTTTAATACTTTAGATCGTACATTTATTTTGCATATATATTTTTCAGTTATTAGTATTTTCAGGCGACATATCACGTGTCCTTTAACTTGGGTCAGTTCAGGTAACTTACTGAGAGTCTACTCTTAAAAAACTACAGGGACCAGATTCCAAACAACACCTGTAAAAGCCCTTCTTTTCCTGCAAAATCCGAGACAGGCAACTATAGAAAAAATTACAGTCTAAACTTATCAGAATTGATAGTTTTAAAATGTTCACAACTACTTTGTCTTGAACATTTTAAACAAAATAACTGCAGCAATTTGTGTTCTTTGCTCGCCTTTTATTTGTTCTTCAAACATTTCGTGTTGAATTCGAGCAAGGTTTTTTCACTTGATTTGTTGCGAGAGTGAAAAACAACTTACGTAAGCAAATATTCTAATCATAGTCTTGGCCAGTACTAAAAGTTATCTACCGGACTAGGGTCGGTCTGTATAGAGAAGAACTGTGACCTCGGACTTAAAAATACTGCCCTCGGCGTTAGCTTCGAGCAGCACTTTCAAGACCTCGCTCACAGTTTGTCACTTTACGGACCTTCCAGACGGCAAATAACATATAAGTACAACTTACGGTAAGGCCATACACCCTTTATCCTTCGACTTAAATGTGGAAGCCAAGAAATGTTGTCACTAATGTTGCGGCTGTCTTGCGGTGAACCGGAGTGTGATTGATTGGTCTTTATTTGTCCATAATACTATGACAGTTGAAGTCTGCAATAACTAAAAAGTTTGTACCTTGTGGGGAAGATAAGGTCAGTGACCATTGATCTGCTCTGTAAGTGCCGGTAAATGACGTCACTACACCAAACGTGTTGTGTAATTGTCTGAAAAAGAAGGAAAAGTGCAGATAAGTGCGTACATGCAAAACTGTGAGTGATAACCATACACTTTTACGACGACGTACAATTTTCTGTTTGCCTACCTCAGAAGTCCTACTGTATCACCTCCCCCTGAATCGCTTCCAATTCCAGCATCCCATTGTGAATCTCGGGTACTTTTTCTTTCAATGACTTGCACTTGGTTGACATCTCCTTTAACAGAACTTTCATCCAAGTAATATGCAACCTAAAAATAGAACACAGGCCTTCATTTATATCTGGAAGGGTTATTTTTTCATAATTATTAAGGCGATTCCCTGGATTCATTATAGTCACTGACTAAACTTCTACTAAAATAGAATTAATCATATTTAAGAAAATTTTGCAGTGGACCTTAAGAAAGGACTGTAATAAGTTGTGAAGCAGACAATACATAATACAGTATTTGTTTCCTCAGTATTATATATCTTCCGGATGCTACTTCTTACTTCAAAATCTGTACTCGTGGTCTGCATTCGTGAACACGCTACTGGTCTACGTCTAAACAATCCTCCCCCTCCTTTAGCCAAGAAGTGGGCAGCAAAATGTTAAAAAATAGTTGAGGTGGTGAAGTTGGCCAAAAAGGGTCTAGCTATAGATTGTTAAGGCTTCTTCAAAAAATATGCACATTGTATTTTCTCTCAATATTATTAACTATAAACGAATTCCATAATATTCCTGCTTGGAATGACACGATGTGTACAGTCTTCAAGTCTTTAAACGGTATGTCTGAATGATTCGTTGGTTTTAGTTCGCGTGGTGTGCTCACCAGAATAACTTTGCTGATGGTAATGCCAGCTGGTAAATTGAGAATCCAGTTAACGGGTTCGTAGCTGGCAAGCACCAGTACAAGAGATCTGTGTGATTTCCCTCCACTGACAATATTGACAGTAGCGTTACCAGCTGATGACGGACGTCTGTTGATGACCTCGTACAAAGACAATACGTGGACTTCGTACTCTACAGAACTGATCCCAGGCGTGCAGCTGTAGATTGTCCCTGTGGGCTGGTTGTTATGCTGTGGTTTGGCAAGGGCTTTATTTGTATTTATCTCGATTCGACATTCATATGCATCAGCTAAAAATGAGGAAACTTAGTATAAATGCATGGCGAAGACCGAAATTGGTGTGAGGTATGTGGAGCCTGCAGTGCTCAGAGATTACCTATTCTTTTAGTGCTTATTCAACATTCGAGTTTATAACGCATAGCAGTCGCAGTCTTGTCTGGTATAGTAACAGCACCAGCCTTTTGAGTTGGGTTATTAGAGTTTTCAATGGAACTTGCTTTATATCTTCAAGCGAGGTATTATCTGCACTTTATCTTGAGTTGTTCACTTTGAGTTATTAAAAGGGATTTGATCAATCAATACATACATACATACATACATAGATACATACTTTATTTGGTTTCGCAGGTTGAAAAGATCTGGCAGCTGTTGGCTGATGTGGACCTGCGCTACTAATCAATCAATCAATCAATCAATCAATCAATCAATCAATCAACCAATCAGGCAGTCAGTCAGTCAGTCAGTCAGTCAACCAACCAACCAACAAACCAACCAACCAGCCAGCCTGCCAGCTAGCCAGCTAGCCAAGCAGGCAGGTAGGCAGGCAGGCAGGCAGACAGGCAGCCAGCTAGACAGCCAACCAGCCAACCAACCAACCAACCAACCAACCAACCAACCAACCAATCAACCAACCAACCAACCAACCAACCAGCAAACCAGCAAGTCAGCCAGCCAGCCAGAGAACCAAGTAATTTATTGGGAGAGTAAAAAAAAAAAAAAAAAAAAAACCAACTTACGCAAGCAAGTATTGTAGTCGTAGCCTTTGCCAGTGCAAACACAGTATTCGTCTTTACAGACAGACTTCATGTTGTAACTTCCAGGGCAATAATTGGAGAGACATTTCTGTCTGGGAGGAGTTGCTTTGGGTGTGGGTGTGGTTGTGGTAGTGACTATGAGGCTGCTGTAGTTGTTACTTAGGCCTTAAATTGACAGTAGAAGAACAAGTTAAACCGTAGATATTACATACTGCCCGGGCATAATTGACACTTAATGACTGGTCCCTTGGGGAACGGTGAATTTTGTTTCCCGAGAATCTCAATGTTTTCTCATTGAGATTCGAGGGAAACAAAAGCGATTTGTTATGTAGAAAAACAAATCGGTCAAACCGGTGGAAAAAGAAAATAAGTACTTAATTGAAAAATGACGTGCAACAGCGGTCAACATTTTGCGGGTAACAGCGAGCTGTTTCCCGTTTGACGTCATAATTTTCGCAATGTTGCCGGGTGCCGCTTCTTGTTGGTAATTTAACTAAAGAATTTTTACCTTGTGAAGAAGATAACGTCAGTGACCATTTATCTGCTTTGTAAGTGCCGGTAAATGACGTCACTGCACCATAAATGTTGTGTATTCGTCTAAAAAAAGGACAAGTGTCGATAAATTCACACATGCAAACCTGTGCGAAATAACTGTAATTAACAGAAAGCAGAACTTCTTTGTTTACATACCTCAGGAGTCCCACTGTATCTCCCCCGCCTGTATCTGAACCATATCCCATGCTCCACTGTGAATTACGGGTTCCTTGTTTTTCAACAACTTGCACTTGGTTCACATCTCCACTAACAGAACTTTCATCTATGTAATAAGCAACCTAAAAATGGAAAAAAATTCTTTATTTAGACCTGACAAAAACACTACAGTGAAATTAGTCACATTTCAGTATGCATATTCAGCCGGTTTCTAACACCCTGGGTAGTTTTTTAAACAGTCCTTCTCTCACATTCAGAGGTGGGCAGCAAAGTCTTAAAATATGGCTGCGGTGGCGAAGTGAGCCAAAAAAAGTGCCTAAATTGAACAGTCGTTTTTAAAAGGTATGACTTCTTTTATTTTCTAGTTTTTGATTATACAGCTGAAAATTCTGAAAGTACATCGCAGAAGGTACACACCAGGTTTCTTCAGGGGCGGATCCTGGAATTCTTGAAAGGGGTGGGGGGTGGCGTGTTGTTCACCTTAATTGGTGTGGATGACGAGCGCCGCACACGCGATTCCACGTGCCCTTCTTGGTGGAGTTCGAGGCCTTCCCTTCCCGGAAATATTTATCTGATTTTACCCTCTAAAATACCATTTCGGATATTCCTGACATTTGAAAAGTGTTTGTGAAGATATGGTATAAAATCTGGAGTATGCCTCATTTCTTAAAAGAAAACAAAAAATAATCAGTAATGCGGTTGCGAAATGTACATTTTCTTTTCCTAACTTGACAGTCAATTGGTGAGAGTGAAACAACTACGTATAAAACAATTTTATTCTATTATTTTTATGCACAGTCAAACAAATAACAAAAAAAGCTGCTCAAATGAGGGGGGAGGGTGCAGCCCCCTCAACCCCACCCCTGGATCCGTCTCTGTGATTTGAAGCTAACTATTTTCTCCTAATCTTTATCACTGCACTCTGAAAGAAACAAATCATATTTACGCTTAAAATGACTCAAGTCTCTTACTTATAAGACTGAAAATGATTCGTAGGCTTAAGTTCCCGCCGTATACTCACCAAGATGACTTTACTGATGGTAATGCCAGCTGGTAAATTGAGAATCCAGTTAACAGGTTCGTAGTTGGCGAACACGAGTACAATAGGTCGGCCTGACTGGCCACTGCTGACGATATTGACATGAGTATTACCGGCTGATGGAGGGCGTGTGTGCCTATTCCCCTCGTAGACAGACATTACGTGTACTTCGTACTGTGTGGAGCTGCTGCCAGGCGTGCAGCTGTAGATTGTATGGGGCTGTTGATTTTTATATTGTGGTTTTGCAAGAGCTGTATCAGCATTGACCTTGATTCGACAACCATGCACATTAGCTGAAAATTAGAAAGTTCAAATGCCTCAGCTGACTGGGCGAAGAGGCCATGGCGTGATCTAAAGATTGCCATGAGCTGTTGGCAGTACTCTTTTCGCGCTTAGTGAGAGGCACTTAGTTGTGGCAGGTGCGGTGGCTTCATGGTTAGTGCACTCGTCTCTGGATTGAGCAGTCCGGGTTGGAGCCCTGGTCGGGCACGTTGCGTTGTGTTTTTGGCAAGACACTTTACCCTCACAGTGTCTCTCTCCACTCAGGTGTACAAACGGGTAACAGCGAACTTAATGCTGGGGGAAATCCTGCGATGGACTAGCATCCCATCCAGGGGGGATTATCCCCGCTTCATGCTACAGAAGTCGGGATAAGCTCCAGCCTGATGGGCCACTTAGCTCGTATAAATTACAGGCTTACCCTCTTCTCTCTTTGTTGACTCTAACATGTTTAACGGAATTGTAACGCATAAAAATGCCTTGTTTTTGCCCTAGATTTAAGTTTCTAAACTCCATGCGACCCAGCAAGCATTTATCTACAAGCATTTATTTCGAGACACCCTAAATGCTTTTTATCTGACCAAGATTTCTACATAAAACAACTTACGCAAGCAAGTGTTATAGTCGTAGTCCTGTCCAGTACAATAACAGTATCCACCTTTGCAGACCGCCTTCATGTTTCCAAATTGGCCAGAGCAGTAGTTATGGATGCCTAAGCACCTTTCCCGCTGACTTGCAACGTTGGCCAGACACAAACTTAGGGCGATCAAAATACCAAGGGCAAAGGAATTCAAGTGCATGATCATTGGTGTTTTGCTTTGAAGAAACGAAAGCTTAAGTTTAGGAACAATACCATGCAGTCCCTAAGAATCAAGCCCTGGCAGGGGTGAGAGCTTGACCCTGACGCTCCCACGTCCTTGGACATTATCTGTTCCTCAATGCTCACAGTTTTCCTCGAGCTGCGCTGTGGGAAAACTGTTCACTTCTCGGAACAGATAGTGTCCGCGAACAAATATCCAAGTATATTTTCGCGCCAAATGGAGGCTACTGTTTACATATACATATTCTTTCTTCGAGTAAACAACTTCTGCATTGTGGTCTAACAACCAGAACAATCACTATTGGACCCTTGGGTGGCAAGCTAAATGGTTAAACGCAGTAACTTCAGAGAGCTAGGAACTAGCTGTTAAAAATGGATCTGGGCAAAGTTATCACTGGGTTTAGTTGGTCTGTATCTTACAAAAGACCATGCATTTACTGGATTTACCAGTACCTACGTACCTCATTCAGGATAATTGAAGGGGTGAGCGCAAAACCATGCTAAGTGACGATTTGGGTGAAAAAAAAATTTTTGCGAAAGGGCTTGAATTTTTGCACGTGGTCTTCAATGTAATAAAAAAACGTGGTCCTGTATTTTTGTCGCTGGTTTTTGCTTTAGTTTCGAGTTATAACGTATGCAAAAATACTTGGCTTTTCCTAGCCATGTCTTTAGGAGTTAATTTGTTGAACAGCAAACAGGCAGACTGTTTATAGTGTATGAAGTCAAAATCAAATCTCACAGCATATATAGAGTTGAAATCTGGGAACAGATAGTTTACATCGGTTATTGTGACGTGAACACAACACGTGAATCGATCGAGCGTCAAACGAAATACATCTAACAAAAAAGAGATGTGCCGCATTAGAGCTCTGTCAACTAATATCTTAAGCATTGTTTTAAAGTACCTTGTATGCCTGCCTGGTCGTTGAGAGGCATCGTAAAGTCTCGATAAACCCGTAAGTCATTAGCACGTTTTATAGAATCAAAATGTGTTCTGAGACTTGGAAGGCAGCTGATATACCGTAATCGTGTTATCGGCGTTCGAAGTCAGATCGAGCCAGTAAGCAAAGTCCAAGAGCAGTTCTTGCCCAAGAAAAATACCCTCTCATGAGTTGTGGCCCATTTACCAGGCGTTGCTAGCGTTTGGAAAGCGAGAACTGGTTTAAGACTTATAAAATTTGTCTTGTATCGACCGTGTATCCCCGTGATATGTGTATCCCCGCACACATATCACTAGTGATATGTGTATCCCCTCCAAAATGGCGACCAGTGATATGTGTATCCCCCATCCCCCTCCCCTCTACTTTAAATAGCAATATCCTCCTTGAAAGCACTGTCGTCGTCCGGTCGCTTACTGGACGAACGACTCATCACCCAAACAGACTTTAAACACAAATCTCAATTTTGTAGTTGAAAGAGCTTACGTATCTGCTGCTGGAATTGTGTTCTTGATCCTAACTGGTTTTCTGTGAGCAGGATATGATGAATTTAAAGTTGAACAGCAAATGGATCTACAATAAATATATTTCAATTTGAGTTTCACGGCACGGGATTTCTAGGACGATATTAATTGCGCGGTGCATTCTCACCCCTCGAGTAACGCATATTCTCTACTGTTCATCGCCTTGTTTGCATCTGAATTATTCGTGGAGTGAAACACATATCACTGCTTCGACCCGCTCGCCATAAAATGATTAGTGGCACTCGTGTATCCCCTGCACCCGCTTTTCAGTTCGACGTTTTGTAAGATATGTTAAGTCTTAAGCTGTATACATTGCTATACTGCGAATATTGCTAGCAAGTTTCATAATAATCGACGTTTATTCTTCCGTAGATAGCCTAGATAACGGCTGTCTTCAGGGGATACACATATCACTGCGCCATGTAATAATTAGCGGTATGTGTACCCCCTGCATGCCGTCGTATACAAACGAGGTCAGTGAAACTCCAGAAATCCCAAGCTATGAATAAATGCCTGGTGTGAATATTTCTAGCGAGCCAGTTTTGACAATGCAAATGTAATGGGCATTTTTCTTCTTGGGTAGAAAGCCAATATAACAGCTGTGTCCATGGGGATACACATATCACTAGTTCGTGAAATAATCAGTGATATGTGGAACCCTTATTATCCCGTGCACGGGTGCACGCGTTTTTAGTGGAATAATCGAGTTTCAAACTCCAGTAAACCCAAGCCCTGTAAAAACGTCGGGTGCTAATATTGCCTGCAGTTTTGACAAGGTTGATGCGCTATATTATAACAGTTGTGTTTATGGGGATACACATATCACTGCGCCATGAAATAATTAGTGATGTGTGTATCCCCTGCACGCGATTTCAGTTTAGATATTTAGACGTTCGAGTTGGAAACTCCGCAAACCTCAACCTGGGTATAAACGTCGTCGCGAATAAGCAGCCAGCACGTTTCGGCGATAATTGGCCCTTTTTTCGATCAGGTAGATAGCCAATGTAACGGCTGTGTTTAGGAGATACACATATCACTGCGCCATGAAATAATTAGTGCTATGTGTATCCGATGTTCGAAGTTTTAGTCAGATATACAATCGAGTCGGTTGGAACTCGACCAAACTCAAGCAATCCTAAGCTGCTCCGTTGGGCGTGAATTCATTTCTGGTTTCGCCTACTCCTTACAGTGCTCGCTGGAACCTCGCAACCGAGCCGCCATTTTGTTCGTTGAATGCCCAGGCGCGTATCAGTGTTTTGTGTATCCCCACGGGGGATACACATATCACTAGTGATATGTGTGCGGGGATACACATATCACGGGGATACACATATCACTGTCACCGCCATGTTTTTCCGCGCACGAGGTGTAAAGACCCTTCCCGGCATATATTGCGACTACGTTCTGCGGACGTTTCTCGAACTGGTAACTAGATTGTTTAAACATAATAATGGCCAACAAGTGGCGATCGATTGTAACATAGATCTGTGATCCACGTTGCGTTGATTTTATTCACGTGAAGTCATCAAATTCTTAAATCCAAAACTAAACAGCCACCAAAGTTGTTATCCTCATCAGGCATAAGAGGTACCAGCGCATTTTGAACTTCGAAGTTATGGCGGTGCGTGACATAAAGCTACGATCGCGTTTGTCGAAAACTATGCATTTATCTCGTGATTTTTAGCCATTTAAGGCGTTGCCGTATTTGGAAAAGTGCTTATTGAAATGTTTATTTTATTTTTATTTACACTTTTTTGACCTGAAATCAACATTTTTGAGCTTATACGTTGCGTGAAATTACCATTTTCAGGAGCCCATCATGGGCTCCTGCCATTTTGTTGTTTTCTAAGTGAAACCAACATCCCTGTCGTCATGCGTTAACGTCAAATCAACATTTTAAGCTATTTAGACCTAACAACAACAACATCATTGAGTTTATACGTTGCGTGAAATTACCATTTTGCTGTTTTCTGAGTGAAATCAACATCCTTGCCGCCAAGCGTTAACTTGAAATCAACATTTTACCTTATTTAGACCTGAAATCAACATCATTGAGCTTATGCGCTGCGTGAAATCGACATTTTGCTGGTTTCTGAGTGAAATCAACATCCTTGCCGTCAAGCGTTAACGTGAAATCAACATATAGACCTTTTTTGACCTATAAAAATCAACATTTTTGAGCTTATACGTTGCGTGAAATTGACGTTTTGCTGGTTTCTAAGAGAAATCAACCTCCTTGCCGTCACGCGTTAACGTGAAATCAACATTTAAACCTTTTTTGACCTAAAATCAACATTTTTGAGCTTATGCGCTGCGTGAAATTGACATTTTGCTGGTTTCTAAGTGAAATCAAAGTCCTTGCGGTCGCGGCGGGCCGATCCTTTGTTATGATAAACCGAGGCGAGACTTCGACTTATAACAAAGGCTTGGCTTGGCTATTATAACAAAGGATCGGCTCTGTTTATCATAACAAAGGCCCGGCTTCGTTTATTTGAAGGACTCGGCGGGTAAAGGGCATTAGGTATTTTAATCAAAAGTGAACTTTGTCGAAAACGCTCCAAATTTCGCATGCAGTTTTGTTTAGGTATGTTTAGCAATGTCCCGTAGTTTTTCCGCTAAGCTTCGCTTCGTTTTCGAGATATTGCGCATGCCAAAAAACCACTCGGTTTTCCTGGCGGCGTCTTTATAAAGCGAAGCAAAACCCAGCGGGAAAAATACAGAACCACGTTTTTCTATTACATTGAAGAGCACATGCAAAAATTCAAGCCCTTTCGCGAAGTTTTTTTTTTTTTTCACCCAAATCGTCACTTAGCATGGTTTTGCACTCACCCCTTCAATTGTTAACCACGCTGATCAGGTCGGGTGGAAGAGCTTGTAGATCGTGATAAACCCTTCAGTGCGACTAACTTATATACTGAAACTTTAATTGAAGGAATCAAAGAATAATTTGTAAAGTTTCGACAACATCGTCAGGCACGTGCGTTTTAAAGGACGAAAAAAAAAGAATATCCTGCTAGATTCGCACAATTGAACAAGCTAAGATGTCAACTCGTATAATGCTCTTGTCAACTGACACAAGTTATAGTAGAAGAACACAAATCTTAAATTGTTTTGTTGTTTAGGTCAGGCCTACAACTTATTCAGGACAGAAACCTACAACAGTTGTATTGTTGTGACAAAGTCTAAAAAAAGTTTTTTTTATAGTCCTATAAATATTATTTTGTTTAGTATTCTAAAGAATCGATCATCAACGTCACGATGAATTCGTCTGTGAGCAAAATGCTTTGGCATGTCACTGCAACATTTTTTACTTTCGTCCATTAAAATGTGTTTCAGCAGACAAATGCATTTGATCGAAAGACCTTTTCGTACGCGGAGATACATAGAATTCAGTATTTCAAGGTATTCATGCAGTAGTTTTTACGCGTAGCTTTTAATTTCGAAAAAATCCTGCACGACATCGTTCCTTCGTTTACTGTAAGATTTTCTGCGAATCCGGTCACCGAGTGAGTATGTTTAGATTTTAAACACGTTTGGATAGTAAGAAAGAGCTAATGCAACAGAGAAACGGGAAAAAGAAAAGCTTTTATTTGATTACTTCTCTGAGTTTTAAGGAACAAAACGTTTGACAAAATTTATATGCATGTTAAGTTTGCACTCGACCTTTTGAAAAGTGATGAATTGATAAATAACGCGAATTAATAATGAATGAATGAATAACGGGTAACGTAACGTAAATAGCCTGGGAAATGTCACGTTTTTCGATACGGAATCTTTAGTAAAAGGGAGTTGAGAATTGACTTGTACTTCCTGGTTTTATGCTTAAAGTAGGAAACTGAGAGCCACAGGGATGGCCATGCAGGGATTTTCACTTGGTCACGCGTAGAGTACTAATCTACTACGTTGGCAGATAGAAGCAGTGCTTTCTTTGTTGTAACGTCTCGGACTAGCATGACTTCATGAATGCTTTAAATGTCCTAAATGGTGTCAATTATTCTTTTACTGTTGCGTTTGAAATTATTTGTTAACAGTGCCAGTGGTCTTTAATTTCATTTATCGCCTTTCCAGCCCGATAGCTCATGTTATGTCATAGCTTGTTTATAGCGTAATTAGCCTTGATATACAAGCTGTCTACTTCTTTTGATCTAACTTGGCATGACTCTGAAAGAGAGCCAGAATATTGTAACAATCTTTTTGTATTGTAATACTGATAAACCAAAACCTGGTTTTCAATTATGTTAAAAATCCTCGGGCTCGTCTTGTTTATGTTGCTAGCTCGATACATACGACCTACGGATTAAACTCAGTTCAGTGGCATCACAACGCTGTTTACAGACGATTCGTTTTCAAAGTTGAGTAGTTCATAGCCACTTTGATTAGCTTATCTATGGGATGTCTACACGGCAAGCGTTTACATGTTGTGGTCTTAAATTTAAGAACAGCGTTTAAGCTCGTTAAGCGCTAGCTAGTGAACGGTGTGTTACTCACCTACCTGAGTCAGTACCAAGCTTCGGTAGATAAGTTAGTCGAGTCAGCTGATGAGAAAATGTCCTTCTTTTGGCTATGAAACATCCAAACTTTTAGGTAATGTATCAAACAAGTCAAACGAATAGCGCAAAATTTCAGTTTCAAGATTCGCAATACTCAACTCGACAGTTCCGCGTCGCTCTGATTGGCTGCGTGAAAATCCATGACGCAAGTAAAATAACATTTGTCCTTAAGGCAACCACAAGATACTGACAATATCGCTTACATGTGCTACCGCATTTAAAATTCTAATTAACCTTGTTCGAATAACCCCAGGTCGGGAATCTCGATATAGTATTCCTAGTTCGTGGTTTAAAAGTTGAGGCACGTCTCTCGATTCATAGTGTTAATTGTGTTTACCTGATACATACAAATTCTATGTATCTTCGCTTCGCTACAGTCACTGCCGAAATGTAAAAATACTTAACATCTGGGCGGACGAAAAATACCTCAGTGGAAAGTTCCGTGGTTCTCTATATCACTGTTTTCGCTTCTGAAATTACGTTTTGGCTGACTAAACATACTTGGAAATCTCCATGTACCTTTACATCAGCTAAAACATCTTTATAATTGTACGTCGGGAAATTTCCGTGTTCGTTTGCAACTTGCAGCTCATGAGGAAATATGCATGTATTTTCTCATTTGTGCTGCTGAATAGGATACTACGACAAATAACAACAAACCGGTTAGAATAAACACCTAGTCCTCTAGTTAACTACAACACCAGCAGCTACGAGCGTTGGTTTTCTGTAAACATTTTGGATCAAATAGCTTCAACAAGCAATATTTCGGGTAATACCGCTAGCCATGATGATCATGAGAAAAGCAATTTACGGGTTCCTATGAGCATGGTGCTCCGCTCCGCAGCTACGAACGTTGGTTTTCCGTAAACACTTTGGATAAAATAGCTATATTTGTTTAATATCTTTCACTTTAGGTAATAAGCTAAGCAGTCTCCCTTGTTACTTTTATACGTTTTAAGGTCGAATCAGGAGATAACTTTTTTACTTTCCAGACTTGTTATTAACTTAGCACAGCAAGCGACCATGATTAAGCTACTTACGAAAGCACACATTTTTATAATCGCCGTCTTAGCTTGAGCTCAAGAAAGTGGAATGCATTTGGTGACGCTCCGGTGCAGTGGGTGTGGCGGTGGAGCTGTTGCCGGTGGAGCTGTTACTGAGGTCTTCAAACGTCTGAGAACCTGTAATAAGACAAAGTACATAACAAATGTGGGGCCACCGTGCTCGTTTTCGAAATAAGGCGCCGCATTTTTAGAAACTTTCGTTATTTTAAGAAGATCTTAGCGAGCAAGAAATGAAGTTACGCTAATGAAATTGAGATCAGGTAAAGGTACTCAATTTAACACAACTACATGTATATTAAGTAAACTTTTACAGCTGATTTCGTCTTTGGAGGTAGTATAGGCCTTGAAAAATAATACATACCAGGCACCAATGACGTGATTAACTTGGTTCAAGGGCATATTCTCCTTCTGGTTAGTTGCACAATGTGAGTAACAGGTTAGAAACTGGGTTGTTTTTCAGTTAGATATAGATACATCCTGTAACATAAATATGTTTTTTTTAAAAAAATACGTTAAATATATGTTTTATACTAACAAAGTTGATAAGTTGGCAACAAATAAATTGTTAGCTATGTACATGTACCAGTGTGTGAAGATACCATCAGGGACCATTTATCCGCTCTGTATGTTCCTGTAAATAACGTCGCTACCTGTCATACACTTGTCTACAGAACGCAGGAAAAAAAGAAAATACATGCGTGCACGTATATTGTTCATGGAGAGCTACATCAATACGACTATCAGTGCGTCATGTTTTAATCATGCTTACCACAGCTCTTCCAGGGTTAGCCGCTATGGTATTTGTGGCCGTATGGATTGAAATAAAAATTGTTAGCTGTTCTGGAAGCTGCTGGAGAATGATATACAGCGTCTTCTGCTACCGCACCCATCTAAACCTTTTCCACTAAAGAATGATTTAATAAATGAATGCACGAACGAACGAACGGATGAATGAATAGATAAATGGATGGATGGATGGATGGAATCTTTGTCTACGGTCTTTGTTCTGCTTTGCAGTCCTTTGCGCAAACTCCAACACACTTGCTATCTACTTACTGCAAAAGTCCCACGGTATCTCTTCCCCCTGAATCGCTGCCATGTTCCGGCTCAGCTCCATTCCGAAGTACGGGTTCCCCTACTGTCAACAACTCACACTTGGTTCACGTCTTCACTAACAGACCTTTCGTCTATGTAGTAAGCAACCTAAAAGTAGAGTGCAACTCTTTTTTAGCTCACATAGGACTTTGATTAGCAAGATTACTTAGTGTTCACGGTATTCTGGATTACTAACGAGAACTCTACTCAAAGTTAATGTGAGGAAAAACACAGTCCGTGTCTGAACCCGAATTATCACTGGTGTAATTACTTGGAAGAGAGGTGTGTTCACATTAGTGCCCAGCTTAAGTTGTACTCAGGCACCAAAAGGCACCAAGTGTGAACATAGGCTAATAATGTTAAAATCACTGGTTGAGCCAATTGGAGAAAGACTTGAAAAAGGAATAGATCTCGTTAAGAAAAGTAAGAGTAGATTTATTGATTTTATTGGTTATTGAACCGCAAATTCTGAAGTATTCCGCAGAAGGTTTGTTTGTTGTTAAATATTTTACTTTTATCTAATTTATTGCGTCAGAGATCCATAATACTTCTGCTTATTATGCATGATTGCGCAATGTCTTCAAGTCTTAATCAAGACAAAATCCGATAGGAAATCGAGCAATTTTAGTTTTAAGCGGACAAAAATTTTATACCGGAATAATGTCAAGTATATTACAGTCCTGTTTGCATTTCTAAGAGCTCAATATATGAATAGTCGCTTGAAACAACACCAATACCAATTACCCATGGGAACTCGAGGAAATTAATTTCAAAGGTCAGAGACATTTGGAAACACAGATAAAATTTCATCATCGTCTTTATTTAACTAGAACTTTCAAGCGTTTCAAATGAACTTCAAAATTGGTTTTCGACATTTGGTGTTGTTAAAAATTACTCCTTTTGAGAAGATATTTAACACAGTCGCACAGAAGTTTGCAACAGAATGTAAACAATCTTGTTACAAAGTTTTTGTCCACTCGTTACTCGAACTTCTGGTGCATTCCCTCTTAAAATCTGAAACGATTTCGTCGGTTTAAGTTCCTGTGGTGTACTCACCAAGATAATTTTACTGATGGTAATGTTTGCTAATACATTAAGAATCCAGTTAACAGGCTCGTAACTGGCAAACACGAGTACAATAGGTCGGCCTGATTGGCCGCTGCTGACAATATTTCCATTAGCATCACCGGCTGATGGCGGACGTGTGTTAATAACCTCGTACACAGACAGTACGTGCACTTCGTACTGTGTGGAACTGCTAGCAGGCGCGCAGCTGTAGATTGCCTGGGGCTGTTGATTGTTATACTGTGGTTTGGCAAAGGCTGCATCACTATTCTCAACGATTTTAAATCCGTATGTATCAGCTAAAATAAAATAAAAATAAGTTGACTAGTGTATAACGTATTAGCCGAAGAGATGCATGGTGGAGTGGAGGTGAAGGACGTCACAATGTTTTGAGGGGACACACCCGGTATCAAGTGGTCAACTTGGTCTTTTCTTGTGCTCGTCGATCCAACATCCAGCGTTTTTACTATACGAGTGTTTTACTAGGAAATACAACACTCGTTAAATTCATTCGAAATTAAGGATATTGATGACGTGCAAACAGTCAGTTTGTCTATGTAATAAAGAGAAAATTACTCGATGGCTTAAAGATAAAAATTTTATTTTCTCGTCTTAAAAGATATTTTAGTAAAACAATTTACTCACTCGCAGCTCAACGCAGCGCTCGTTCGTAAAATACTGTTATTACCACTCAGAAATAAAATTCATATCTATATCTTCGTTTCGCCGTGTGTAACGTCTCTATATTAAGAATTATGAACCATAGAAATGCGTGGTTTATGTTTCGAATGAAACACGCTCAGGGTCTGAATTGGGGAGTCCATATGTCGGTTGTTGGTTAAAATTTCATTACTTTGTCGGTTGTCGGTAAATCTCAGTTAATAGTTAAAAATGGAAGTTAATTATTCAAATTTGTTATGTAATTTGCGCACTTTTAAGACTAAACTCTAGACGAAGTGTAAAACTTATAATATTCATTATTTGATTACACTTGAACCTCGTTAACTCTTATTTTTTTAGCAACGTGCATGATTGCCTACCCCACTTATTTTGCAAATCTAGTATACCGATAAACTCCAAACCTTTTATTCTAGATGTGAAATTGTTTTCCTGTCGATATCAGGGCATCGAAGTAATTCAAGAGAGGTAAATTAGGCAAAGAATGAAAAGCCCACTCTAGCCCTTAGGATACGTAATTTTGTCAGCTATGAAGTCTCTTTTTTTTCCCAAGACTTCCACGAACACTTATTACAAATATTATTCAACGGCTCTCGTGGCTTTACTTTAGGGTTTCTTTGGGTTTTTCGCTGCCATGCGTATCAATCTACACCGTTTAATGGCTCTTAATGATTTTACAACTATTGTTACCTCTTATCGTCACATGTCGAGACTCACAAATTCAAATTCAAATTCAAATTTTTCAGATACGTTGTCGGTGCGATGAACAGCGGAGACAGCTGGCGGCAAGGCCCCAGCCTCATATCTTTTGCAGTCTCGCTCCTAACCGTCCGTTGGCGTACTGGTCTATAACTCTCTAGCCACTCTTTAATTTTGATCTGTCTTTCCTTACCTAGCTCTGTTGTAATGTCCTCACCTGGCAAATGTGTCATCGTAGCTATAGCAGAAAGAAGCATGGCCCGACCACATGAACACACAACGGCCAGTGAAAATACAACAGCAGGGCGGCTCGTCGGCTTGATTACGAACCGCTGTTCTAGAAATTAGGCCCTCGCTACTCCCCGAAAAGGAGGAGTAGCGAGGAGTAGGAACTAAAACCCAGTACACAGGCAATATCTGTCCCTACAGATGGAGCCCATGGCTCCAAGTTGGCCAGGACAATAGTTGGAGTTGCCCAAGCACTCCCGCCGTTGACGTGAAACATCGCTTAAGCAGATAAAAAGGGCGATAAAAGTACAAAAGATGTGCATGTACATCATTCTTGATAGCCAACTGTTAAAAAAGGGCTACAACTAAGTTCAAATAAACTATTCAAGATGTCTGACACCCTAGAACCACGCAATACCGCCATTCTTCATTAACTTACCTGTAGTAACGGTTGTGTGCGTTGTTCAGAACGCAACGAGGAGTTTCGGTCAAGTTTCAGGGGGTGATTTTTTCGCGCAATTACAGGGCCAGGTTGTTCAGCGGTTAACGCTAACCCAGGCTCCTGCCCAGGATTAAAAGTTAACCGAGGAATTAATTTTTCTTGCATAATGCTTTTTTCGGCTTAAACTGAAGGCCAAACAATATAAACCGAAAACCTCATCGAAAAATAATAAAACTGAAATCAAAATTCTCGCTAATCAAACGCTGTAATTTTCAAACCCTCGAATTCTCGAACTACCCAACTTTTAAAACCAATTTTTGTTTCACTTGGAGGTTCGAAAAATCGACTGCGAGATTTCATATATCTAAAGTGAAATTATTATTTTTTGCCAAGTATAAAAAATTAAAGGTGTAAGTTCAAACCGTTAGTTAAAGACAATGCGTACACTGTTTTAACTAACTTACAATGTTAAATTTAGATTTCTTTTAGCAAAAAAACTTCCGCACTGTCATTGTGGACAAACATACAATATTCGATGTGCTGATTGCTGTGTATTGATCTGGTTTTCACGAGACAAATTTGAAAGACGTTTTTATCGTAAAGAAGTTAAACTCAGTACTTCTGTTATTCGATTCGATCACGCTGTTTCTGATCACTAACTGAAACTTAACAACTTTCCTTTAGTGCACATGGTATTGTCTAAGTTTCAATACGCTAATAAGGAGTGTACAAGTGTCTCTTTACATACAGCAGCCATGTTATTTGTTTCAATTCAAGTTTTTCGACGTTTTGTTTTCAGTTGAATCATGAAGAGCATTCACTTGGTGGTCTCATGTAACAAATTTCACTCACCTCCGGCAGCAGCAGGTTTTTTTGTTTCAAATAAGTTCAATAGGCCATTTTACAGTTGTCTGCTCAGTGACCTGGCCTTTGTATGGCAGCGAGGCTAGAGTTGACCTTGTTTTGATACAGACCTCACTGCTTTTGTTGCGTAAAACAAGTTGTTCTGATGCTAACTAGGTGCATTTACATGACAAAAGCAGTGAGGTCTGTATCAAAACAAGGTCAACTCTAGCCTCGCTGCCATACAAAGGCCAGGTCACAGAGCAGACAACTGTAAAATGGTCTATTGAGATGATGGTTTTAAAAGAGACTTAGATATATAAAGTTTTCCGTGTTTACAATAATAGATTGTAAAATTAGTTTTTTTAGATTCGCAATATTGGACTTGATTTCAGCTTCGATGATATCATATTCATATGGCAATGGTCATGATTGGTTGCGAAAAAAAAAAAAAACAAAAAAAAAAAACAAAAAAACAATGACACATCCTGATTTTAAATAAAGTTGCAACTTATTTATATTTGGCAAACATTACTATATTGATCAAGAACTGTATATATTTTGAAAGGAGGTGGATATCTCTGACCATGAAGTGATGAAAGTTATATATTCTGAAAATTTGCACCACTTTCCTGATTTGTTATTGTTGTTAATTATTTTAATAACTTAATTGTATTTTATTTTTACACGTCACCTTGATATTATTTCCGAGTTATCCAGTAAAGTTCGTTTACGGTTATTTCAGGGAGGGAGGAGCCGGGAGGGGTGGGGTGGAGTTTAGCCCCCCAAATTTCAAGCAAAAAATACAAATATCTCCACACCCCCTACAAGTTAGCGCCGCTGGCGCTCGCTTGTAAACCCCCCACCTCCCCCCAATTCAAAATATGCTCTACCACCGCTGTATTTCTTTAACTTCCCTTGCAAACATTTTCTGTACTTTTAAAACCGTGCATTAGTACTATCTCTGTTTTCTTCGAATTCTAAGACAGCGTCCTCATTACGCCGGAGAAATTTGAAAACGCAGCTTTATAAAACCACGATTAGGCCTACCGTCCACACCAATCAGTCACGAAAATGGAGCTTTCTGAAACGCTCTTCGAACCGGAGGAATTTGAAAACGACGACTTTTCGTTTTCATGTGGACGGGAAACATTTTGAAAACAAAGCTTTTCGAAAACATCACGATAATCATGTGATCTCCCCGACCGAGTTTTCCTCAAACACAAATCCATAATGACCAGTGATTGTTGAGTTTCTAAATTCCTCCAAAGTAGTGTGGACGGACCGGAAAACATGTACGTGATGCATTTTCGGGGTTAAACCTCCGTTTTCAATTCCTCCGGCGTAGTGTGGACGGAGCCTAACGCACGAAAGGTAAAAGAATCTACAACAGCTTGTTTTGTCTAGCTTCAATGGATGGACGTGATCTTGGCTGTGATCACATCAAAAAGGCTATGACTAAAGTCAAGACAGCGATAACTTTAGTTAGCTATTTTGGCAGTGTGACCTCTTCTCGATCTGTTTGCCGTAACTATATAACCAAAAATTGGAGAATGGAGAATACTGTTGTCGAGTACTTAACGCCTACGCTCTTGATGATTCAAGGGCTTCTCTGTGCGAGTATTTCAGTAACGGCTGTATTCTCGATTGTTTGACGAGTGTTAACGGCTTTTCTAAATTCTGTTTGTCTGTGTTTTCTATAGCCTGCGAACGCCGTCGTATTTCCAGCTGTCATTTGTCTCCGCCGAAAATAATAACACGTTATTTTTTGCAGAGACAATCAACAGCTGGAATCCGTCTGCACTGCAGGCCATATTTTCTATCGCGTGGTACACTTAGCTTATGTAAAACACGGAGAATGCAACACTCAAACGTTTAGTTTTATTCCGAAGAGGTCAAGTTTGTCAGCTCCTTTTCAACAGCCTCAACAAAGGCTGGGAAGTTACTGTCGGTTAAACAAAGTCTTATCATCAGACTTAGCTGATCCTGTGGTATATCAATATGGCTACTGGACTGGTTGGTATCCCTGTGTGACTCTGATGAAGTAACCTGAAATACAAAAGCATTCAGGGAATGAGACTGATTACTTAATCTGTTGAGTTTTTATAAGTCTGATTATCGTCAAATATGCATGAGGATATCATTTTGTCAATCTGTTGGTGCTTTTCGACCAAATATTCTATAACTTTTACAATCTAGGAAAATGTAGTAGAAATGTTTTGGAAAAGTTTCCGGAAAATTTGAATATTGTTGAATTTCCGAGATGCGAAGCATTCATTTGGCAGAAAATACAGGAAATTCTAGGCAAAATTGTTTTTAAATTTTAGGTATACCTCGCTGGGTTATCTTCTTTTCTGGAATGTTCCAAATGCCCCTAGAAATTTCCTGGAGTTCAAACTAGAAATTTTGTCGAATGGAAAACGCCCCTTGCGATGTTTAAAAATCTGAATTTTTATGGGTAGACGATATGTATTTTCAAGAGCTCTTGGCGTGTTCTCTTTGCAATATCGATGCTATTTGGGTAGCTATAGATGCAGGAAAAACGGAAAGGCCGAATTTTGAGCTTCGAATACGTTACCTCGGCCGTCAGTAGCGACTGTGGGATAGCCAATTATTGCACAAAACCCTTACAAACGCCCAACCCTCCTCCTTCTCTATCACGACTATCAAGGAGATAGGCTACCTTCTGCGCTAAGTCAGACAGTGTCAATCCACTCGCAGCAGCGCTTGCTATAGAGCTGCAGCCGGCCCCGCGTGTGGTTCCTCTACTGACTTGCTGCGAGTCGGGAGAAATAACCTGTGAATCCTCCATCTGCATCTGGGAGTCGGACTCGGGTCCCGCAGCTACTGGCATCTCTCGCACGGGGATTCGGGGAGAGACGGCGGAAATGAAATGACGGCAGTTTTCCATCGCTGATCGGTCAGAGGTTTTGCTGAATTTCACTCTGAATCTTCGGCAGTCGTTCTATTGAAATAAGACAACAAAGAGACAAATGATAGTGGCCAAAGTGTTTACCAGTTATTAGTCAGAAAGCAGCATTACCAAAAACCGAAGTGATGAAGACATGCACTCCTGTTGCGAAAACAAATATTAAGTGAGGAAAGTCTAAGCTGGTGCAAGGAGCTTCTGATTCTTATTATTTTCATTGGTAGTTAAAATTGCCCCCCACCCCCGATTAATACGGTCTCTCACTCTTCTAAAGACAAACAAGCAGTGACACTACATAAAACTTACGTTCATCTTGTACATGAACAGCATACTGTCACCTTTAACCACAGCTCTCAACCACTTGTTGGCATTAAATAAAGAGAAACTTTCCTATGGAGAAAACACGAATAAACAGCAGAGTTACAGGTCATATATTAAAGCTCTTCAAAGAGTACTTACTAAGCTCATATAGTGCAAAATGTGAAACTATGAACATAAAAACTGAGGCCCCATTAGGGGTTTTAGGGATACGGGATATTTGCGAAAAAAATTATAGGGATACGGGATATTTCGGGGAAAAATTATAGGGATACGGGATATTTAGAAAAGAGATAGTGGGATATCGAACTTGAATTATAGGGATACAAACTACAGGAATTAATGGGGTACGGGACATTTGGGGCAAAAATTAATGGGATACGGGATATTCAGACCCCCCCCCCCCACGCCTAATGGGGCCTCAAAACTGTGCTAAGTTAACACAAGATTTATAACTTGCTTAGTAAGACTAAAGAGAGATCAATGAAAACCTACGTGAATAACTTTTCCATCGCTTACGACCATGTTTGATTCTAGTAGAGACACTTGTAAATTGCTAGATCCATCTTCGGCGGGCAAAAATTGCTGCAAAGAGTACATTAAAGAAAAATAAAATACAATTTAAGTGAAATCAACTTTCACTGACTCTGTTTTTGTACATCTATAAAACACCTCACCGACGCGAACAACTAACCTTCCAGTGACCCTGATCTTTTGTCTGTTGTCCTTGGTTTGTGCCTGTCATAATAAACTTAGCATATTTATCCACGGGCCAGGATTGTACAGTTCTATTTCCACATAACATCTTGTTTGAAAATCAATTTAATAATGCAAAGATCAGCTAGCATTCAGTAAGCTAATCTAGTCGCAAGTTCTGCAAGGTTTCTTTTTTATTTCTGAGCGACTTGTTTTCTACAGTCCCCGGCGCGCGTCTGTTGAGCGCGTCTGCTAACTTTTGGCGGGCTTTTTTGCCGCCAAAATGTACTGAAAGCAAAACGCATGACTGCCGAGCTAGACTGCAAAGATCTCTGCGATATATATTGTAGCGATTGCTCCAAAAATGTTGAGCGATCCTTATAATCACGACTACCAGTTTCCATATATAATTGCTGCCATCGTCATATCTATTCACAACGATCGCCGCTGAACCTTTTTTCGAAGCGACCGTAGCGACCGTACCTGGATCACTGGGGATGATTCTTGTCCCCAGTGCTACGTTTTTTAAAATACGTGACCAAAAGAACCGAAGGCTCTGGGAACTAGAACGATTAAAATAAGAAGCCTTTTTTTGGTGTTTCTTTTGAAGAATATTTAATTTGAGCACAAATTTCTCTTAATTTTCCAATCGTGCTCGATTTGACCACGTCAGTGTCACGTGATCAACCAGAGCGTGACTTTCTTTATAAATATTCTCTTTAGAAATTATTCTCCCAAAACCAAGACCGATGAAAGAAAAATCTTACTATTTTAGCACGTTACCTAGCATGTATTTATGCTTTGAAATATGCACCACTGAAATCCAAAAATCATATTTCACTCTGCGTCTGAACTCAGCTGATTTCAAACCAATGAGCTTCGAATATCCACAGATTCCCGTATAGGTGACGTCATCGTTATCAATAAACCATAAACAGCTTCCGATCAAGATGGCGGCCGTGTATTGAAGGAAGTGAAGATTTGCGGGAATTTGAATTGTTATGTGGCACTGTTAATTTCATTCTTCGGGTTACAACGATGGATATCAGTTACAAGGAAGCGTTTGAACGTTATATCGTTCAAGTTAACAGTTTTGGTGCTACACAGTGTCGTTTGGAGTTCTAGCGATATAAATTCGAATGAAACTCAGCTTGGTTGGATATGCAATGGCTTCTGTGGAGTGCGCGCTCTGTTGGAAGTCACGACACGAAACTGGTCTACGTTTTTTATATGTCTTAATATTTCTAGGTTAGTGTGGATTTGTGTTCATGGAAAATTCGTTGATTCGTTGTGTTTCTGGTGCAGTTTTCTTAACCCAAGCTAACGTTTATTGCAGGAATTGTGGCTTCGAAGTCGAGTAACATCGACGCGAAAAAGTGTACCAAAGATGGCCGCGAATGGTACAGAGCTACTCTTCGAGAAGGCGCCAGGGCTGGCGATTTTTCAATTCTCAAACACACTACGAGTATGAAAACATGCAAAGAACTATGCTGTGCAAATGACTCATGCGAACTAGCCTTGCTTGTCAATGGTGGTTGCTTTTCTGTTCAGTGTAAAAGCGCTGATGCGTGTATGCCGCAGAAAGTTGTAAAGCGATCGGGGATTGTGGCTCCTCGAATTTTCGTGCGGAACATTGGTAAGTTGAGTTTATTTTTGTCTCAGATTAGCAATATCCCACGGAAAGTAGCGATCGAAAGTGCTGTTTTCACACATCAGCGCTGGAAATTGCGAGAGATCACAATGGTTTTGATTGTATGAGACAACTGAATTCCTGCAACGTAGGCTTGAATCCGATTAACTAAAAGCTACTTAAAGTGTGGCATTCTGATGGAAAGTTTTTAGCTTCTTGACACCTCTGTTGCAATCAGGTTGTTAATCTCTACTGGAGCTATGTACTTTTCTTAGTTTGGAAGAAAATCGAAGTGATCAAAGACTAAAAAGTTCATAATATAGCGCCTTTTGTCTGGTCAGCTGAAAGCCCTGTTCATATTTGTTCGTTGTACTCTTGGTACCTGTATAGGAGACAATCTCCGTTATAGCTTTTTGCAATTGTTGTAAGCGATCCAAAAGCCAGTTGATCAAATATTTTGTCTTTATAATTTATGGTTGCCTTCATCTAAATCTTAAAAGCAGCTGAGTCAACTTAAATAGACTTTATGCTTGTGTGGTTTCAAGTTAAGGAAATGCTTGAAAGATCACGGCTTAACAAGAGAATTAATTATTTATTTCTTTTAAATTCTTGAGGGAGAAAGGTTTCCTTGGAGCTAGTTATTAATCTTAAGTTTCAGGTGAAGATTTGACAGTAAGCAAATGAAAAATGAAAAAAATCGAATGTAGAAGTATTGTGCAAGCAGCAACCTATCATCAGATCATTATCTCTTTATGAATGGGAAGTCTCATATTTCTTCATTGCCGTATGTTTATATAGTTGACTTTAAGGGACAAGTTGTGACATGTTTGTATCATTGAATGTTGACATGACTGGCAGTAATATTGAGCTGCTGTAGGCTTGTCGCCTGTCTGAGTTTCAAATCATTTTGGAAGGTCAGCAGATCACTGTTGCATTTTCAACACCCCTGATCATGAATTTTGTTTTCACTAACCTTCATGTTCAATGCATTTTGAACAAAGTCTGCCATACTATGGTGCCTGAAAATGTCAAATTTGAAAAACATTCTAACCTCAGAAAAGTCCCGTGCACATAGACCAAGATTTATTTGTTTTTTACAAGTATTTATAACTCATTTAACTCTTTAAATTTACTAAAACACACAGGACCTTATATAGCTGCCCCCCCCCCACTACCACAAAGGTGTAATCTATGATACCTTTGGTAGCAGTGATCTTTGTTTTTTCCTCTGATATGAAATATCAAGTAATTAATTCTGGTTTACCTTTCAGCCAAGTTTTTAAAGAAAAGGGACCGTGAAAGGTTGGTATTGCACATTCTCTTTTCTATGCAACACACACCTTAATTATTTGTGGTTTTTCTACCAACAAGACATAATTTCTTTAGTGTTTCCATTTTTCTGATCATAAATTGAATTGACATCTGCATACATAAAATATTTACTATGTACTTTAAATTTACTTTTTTGTTTCGTTTATAGTAGGAACGCCCTGGATTATGATCCAGACAAGGAACTTATTAGAGAGAAAAGGTATTGCAGATGAACCCTTATTAAGTGGCCATCCTCCAGGAAATGGGAGGTGGCCACTTAATGGAGGTTTGATTACTTTGAATAATTTCAACATCAGGGTAATTTCTTAGTGAACATTGAGTCACTTTAAGACAATCATTATAAACATGCATTTGAATGTTTTTATCACTCGTCACCTTCTATTACAGACGCTTATATGTCTTCACTCATTGGTATGACCCAAAGGTGGCCAGTTAGTAGGGGATTTTATTGGCAGTATTTTACTGACAATAAATTTGGGACTTTGATAACCGGTTGCTTAGTAAGGGGTGGCCGCTTAATACATGTAGGTGGCTGCTTGCTATAAGTTGGACTGTATTTATAGTTATAAGTATTTATTTACATTTTGCAGTAATCCTACTTATACAGGTTGTGATTCAATTTTACCCTTGGTACAATTTGGTAATTTCCTTAGTTTTGGGGTATGGTGTTAATTATATATTAAAAAACTGTAGTAATATAAAACAAATGAAAATGCTAAGTTGTGTCATGCAGTGTACAACTTGTACAATGTATGCATAAAGTAGGGATTTCATCAGTGAAGAATGGTAGAGTTACAGTACAGTCTAAGCTCTCCAAACGGACAGTGTCTGTTTTATGGAGCTGTCCATAATACATGAATTCATAGACTGAGTAACCTGTAGACATTATATCAGTCTGGTTTTTCTGGGTCCTGCGCAGTCAGGAAAAAACAAAAACTTAGAAAAACTTAGACTTTCAGATGAGCGAAACAATGAATTGAAAGCAGGGATGGATTTAAAATCCAAGTGTACTTTGTTTGCGTTCTCCTCTGATTGTCATATAATAGCTGCTTTCTTGGATGCTTTGTTGCAAATATATCAGGCTAGTAATTATATTTACATGTAAGTGAGGACAAGTGAAGACTGAAATTTGTTGTTTCAGCTTTTTTTTCCTGCCCTGCATAGCATAAGACATTTTCAATTGAGGGTACATGTAGTTTTTGAATCAAAGCTTTCTTTTCTTTTTCCTCAGACAAGCCAGTTGCCATCACTACCATGGTCACATCTGCAACAATTATTTAGATAAAAACAAACTATTGTACATAAACAAAAATCCCAAGATACTAGAGGAGAGCCTTAGAAGTCCCTTCAGTCTTCTCAAGCCACGACTTCTGGAAGTCTGTGCAAAATATGCGCTGAAAGCTATTTGCCTTAGTACGTACCCCTATTGTTCAAGTTCAAATAAACCTAAGCCAATCAGGCTTTGTAGAGAAGACTGTGAAGTGCTGGAAAGTACTGTATGTGAATCAGATTTTAGGGTCGCAAGAGAGTTTGACTATTTGGCTGTTATTTTGCCGAACTGCACATCTTTACCACCCAAGGGATCTGCAGAAGCAAAAGGATGTGTCAAGCTTGGTATTTCTGAATTAGGTATGTATAAGCTACTATGTACATTAAGAAAGAAATTTTCCATTTTCTGGAAAGTTTTGTGACAACAAACTCCTTAAAAAGTTTTTAAATACTTGTATGATGTACAAGTCATGCAGTCAAACTTTGAGATTAAAGACTTTTTCTGTTTTATTACTAAATTATGAAAAACATGTACATACAATTTATTATCATTTAATTTCCCATTCTGACAAAGAGGTGCACAACAACAGCTTGAAAATTTAGGAAAGAGAAAACATCTTTCTTTTTTTTTTGATGCTGAATGTCTTTTTTCTCTTGTGTTGTAAACATCTGCATTAATTAGTCATTTTGGTTACGGATTTCTTTCAGAATCAAGTACACAAGAGCAAACGAAATCACTGGATGCTAACAGCTCCAAAGACCTGAAGAAATTACTCACCCATAGCGATGATGAATCTGGACCAACTACAACTGCTAAACCTGTAACAAACTATTCTTTACAAAACACTTCAAAAGAACTTTCAGTGACAAGGCCACCAAGTGCTGTAAATACAGTCAGGTCTTCATCACTGACACCAATGACGCAGAATGAAGCCGTGCAAAATCAAAGTTTTCTGCAAGCTTCTTTAGGAGAGATAAGCCCTTCAGAACAGCAGCAAATTCAGCTATCATCTGTTATTGGAGACATTACTCCTCAAAACACATCTCTAACACCTCCTCAGGATGGACAAAGTAATGTTACAGAAAAAGTGAGTGACATTTTATTTTCAAGAATGTTTTTATTTTATTGTGGTACCTAGCTATAAGTGCACAAGTGCTGTAACATAATAATTATTATGATTTAGGATAATGCAAATTTGGTCCTGTTTAATTTTATTAATTATAGCCCCAAACTTTCTGAAACACAAAAATTAATTTCTTCTTATAAAAATGCCCTAGTAAAATAGATTAGCTTCTAAAGAGAGGAATGAGTAACAAAAAAGAAAAAAAATGTTCATGTACATGTAATGTACATGTTCATCAAAGTTTGTAAGCTCAGGTGATCCGTACATGTCTACTCTACATTTACATCTAGCTCAGTACTGTAAATTATATTCCTGTGCTATACAGTTTCTATAATACTGTAATAGGGCATTTTGATATACATGTATTAATTAAAATTCTAACGTGGCTCCTAGGCTGGGGGTAATAAAGCAAAAGAAAGCACATCAAGGTTGTGGGATAAATAATTACTTTCCTTTGTTTTGTTTCCCCAAGCCTTGTAGCCAAGTTAGAAATTTTAATTGCTGTATTGAAAGTGGCCTATTGAATGTATAAATTTTTGTTGGTGTGTTTTATTGTAGGTTGGCCCACTGCCCTCACCAGCCAGCCCTGTATCGACTGTTTCTTCCATACTGCAAGGTGCAGTGAACCAGCCAACACTTGTCAACGTCACTAGTGACACTGATCATGTTAACTTGGCTCAAAGCAGTGACAACGTATCTTCAGCACTTCCTCCAGTTGTTACTGCAGGCAAGTGTACAGATGTACTTGTTATCTCTGCTATTACAACATGGGAAGTGGGGGCAATTTTTAAATGCACGTACATGCAGGGTTTTCATTAATATTTGAAATAGCAGGAGAGTAGTGTAAAGTAACAGGAGAATGATTTTTTAAAAATAAAAAAATGGCTACAGGCCTTTGAAATTTAGCCGGAGAATTCTACGTAGTAGCCGGAGAATTCTCCGATCCCCGATGCCTAATGAACACCCTGTACATGTAAGGCTATTCAGAATGGTACATACAGCACTGCATTGTAGTACACGTATAAGTTATCCAGATCTTGGACTTTCTTAATGTAAGTTTCTGCAATTGAGCAAGTCCGTGCAGGACCATACTGAGAGAATAATACATGTAATTTCTTATTGGCCTTCTGTGTTTTTTGTATGGACCTTAATCACTGTTTGACCCCTGCTGTCAAGACTGTCACATACTGTAGGTTAGATATTTTCCCAATACAGACCTCACACATGGTTAATAAGCTAAAATAATTATTCAGCATTCTGACTGGTCCCTGGGGGGGCCAAGTTTTGTGATACAGATCACGTAGACTTGTAAATAGCTAATAAATTAGTTAATGTACAGGTCTACTAAACTTTCTTTTTTTTAAGAAGAACAATAAGAAAACTGCATCCTTTTGTACAAGTTTTTCTTAGCTTAAGGTTTACATGTACAACATACACCATACGTAAAGTAATATAGGAGGGTTGTCTGTTAACACTGCTTTACATGATTTCAGTGCCGATCACTAATCACACTGAGAATAATTTGGGTAAGAAGTCATTCTTGTTTTTAAGCTGCATGACAGTTGTACATGTACTTTTATTTGTAAGTGTTTACTGTAAGTTAGTAACATTTAGCATGAATGCAAAATATTTAAAAAAATATATTACTGTGGCTGTACATTTATACAAACAGTAAGGTGTTATAATTATTGGGAAGCTCCCATTTATTTTATTTCATTGCTATATGAACACTGCTTTAAAATATTACCACTTTCACACTGCATGAGACGTCTGAGACTACATGTACGTGTATGTATATTAAAAAAGTAGAAATTAGGAACATTAGTAAACATGTACATGTACATGTATACATCGTTTCAAGAGCTCTTTTGAAAACGGTTACCATGCATTTTAATCAGTGACGATATACATATGTATACCTTTTCTGATCTTCAAAACATTTTGCTTGTTTGATGCAAGTTGGTTATCTTTGTTAGCTTATTGGCAGTTAGTACAACCACAGGACTTGTTTGAAACCCTTTTATTGAACATGTCGTTGAAATAGAATTATTTTTGTGCATGCTAGAGAAAAGTGCAGAGCTGTGTATGTTTTTTCTTACTCTGTCTCCCTTGGACAATTAATTTCTTGTGGTACATTTAAGTATGATCAGTCATGAACTTAGTTTAAATCTATCTTTAAGTACATTGTAAAATCATGTACACATGTTCTGATTACTGATCCATTTTTTTTTTTTTTTTTTTTTGACAGAAACAACTTTGTCCAAAAACACATTAAAACCACCCACTGGAGGTCAGTTAAATTTGTGGTGTGTTCTAAAGTAAATTTTGTCCATCAGCTTTAAATAAATTTATGTACACGTATGTACTATGTGCATGTTAGTTATTGTCATATCTTGAACTGAGATTTAATTTTTCTTCCCCTAGCACCACGGCCATCCCTTCAAGTTTCTGCTGGAGACAACAAAGTGTTAACATTGCCTGTGAACACAGTAAGCTTGTATGCAAGTGCCTGGCCCAAGGAGACCTCAGGTGAGAACTAAATTGAGAGGAATGCTTTTGGCTACTGTACAATGTATATAATAATAATAAAATATATAGCTGTATAGTACACAAAAAGCATTTTACAGTAAATTGTGCATTTTTATCATTTTTTTTTGAAAATCACTCTCTCTGTTGGTTGACCTGCACATGTATGTGTAGTGCTAGAAGATTTGCAGAGCAGTTAAATCTTTGGGTGTTTTCTCGTGTTATTTATCATAAAGTGAAATACTACATGTACATGTAAAAGAGAAATATTTAACTCAAATGAATTTAGAAAAAATCATACATGTACCTACATGTAGTAAATTACTAATTTAAAACCCTTCACAATGTGGATGAACATTTTAATAAGGTTTGAAAGTTTTTTTTTCTCTAATTGATTTTGTTTCATTAGACAATCCATACTCGTATCACTGGCAGCAAATTTCAGCCCCTGAAGGCAGTCATGGCTACATGGAAGGACAGGACTCAAGGAGAGTCATACTTAGTCAGGTACATAATAATTATTTGGAAAATATTGAAAACAAACAAATGGAAAAACAAACAAGCAAATAAACACATATTTACAAGAAACCAAAACATTCACGTGATGTACATGTATGCAAGAGCATATGTGGTAGTTTTACATGTACGGTGTACATGTATGTAAATTGGGCTTGTTTTAAGAAGATGATATTCTTTTGGAGAAAATTTCCTGACAAAAGATAATAAGCAGACATTAGGTGAATACAAAATTAATTATGTGCATGAACATCAAATATTACATGATATTATGTACAAAGGGACGACTGCTGTCATGCATTTATGGAAAGAGATTACATTCTTTTGTATTTTACAAAACATACCCTGCTACAACTATACCTAGCATTCTACTATATACAATTATTAATTATTTTTAGAAAACAGTCGTAAGAAAATATGTGCACTGATTGGTTAAAAATCGTGTTTCTATAACTCAATGGAAACACAGAACTACATTGTAGCATGAGCTGTTGACGTAATGATGGTGCGAGCAAACAGAATTTACATTTTGATAATCAAAGTTGACAAGTTTTTTCCTTTTTTTCATAACAGTGTTTTCTAAAAGAAATAGAAAACATGTTCTGTGTGTTTCTATCAAGTTATAGAACACTCGTGAAAGTTTGGGGGAACTTGAAAAAGCTGGGGAAACATTCGCCTGCGGCTTGTGTTCCCACAGCATTTCTCATTCTCCCAAACTTCCACTCGTGTTTCTATTAAACAGTTAGATTATGAGCTTGAGATTTCTATCGCGTGATAGTTGATGAGGGTGCAGACTGAGTCAACTATCACGCATAGAAACCGAAAGCAAATAATCTAATTGTTTTAGTATAAATCTACTAGTCGTTCAAAACTTTCATCTAAATCCTCTTCACAGACACTACGAAAACACAAAGAAGCGGCCCCTAGCGCACGCTGCTACGCAACTCACTATCTTTCACAGAATAGAACGTGAGTAGCATAGCCAATCAGAGGATGGCATTCGTGATAGAACGCTAGTAGATTTATACCAAAACTCGACAGAAACATGGTACATGTTTTCTATTTCTTAAATGTTATTTAATTAATCCATTAATTATCTTAATTCTTAACAGCTTGATCAGTCAGGAACATACCAGTTCAAAGTGAAGGTTTCAGGAACAAATCAAGCTTATGGATTTGCATTCATCAATGTCACTGTTCTTCCAGGTGGGTTTTGAGTCGAATGATTTATGCTATAATACCTCATATATACATGTACATGTTACTGACAGTATGTCATCTTTACTGTACATACATTTTGGTGATGTTGTGAAGCCACATTAGTTTTGGTAATGCTGCCAGTACTTGTCAGATATACATGTACGGTACATCTACATGTACTGCCCTTAACAAATAGGTTCCATGTTGACATGCATCTTTTCTGTAATAGATCACAGATGACATTGTATGTGGTAAGAACAAAATATGGCACACAAAGCAATAGCCCACTGTCACTGATGTTCTTACCACATTTTGACATCTTACGACTGTGATCTTTTACTGAACAGATACACAGCAACAAGGAATCTACATACATGTACATGTAAATGAACCTGTTTTACTATATATAATATTTAGAGAAACAACAACAACAACAACAACAAAAAACATTATTAATGATATCGTCTACATGTATCTAAAAGAAATTATACATGTAGATCTACAGTACTCAATAGATCATAAGTTAGAACCATTAAAAAAAATAATAGTACGACTTTTTTACCATTGTAAATGTAAATGTAAATCTTATTTGGTCCTGCACTTAGCTACTGTATACAAGCACTAAGCTTAGCTAATTTACAGACATGCCACCAAAACAAAGGGAACAAATATTTCAAAATTAATAAACGTAACATAGTTAAGAATCCCAACTGGCAGTAGGCAGACCAGCTGGCTATTTACAAAGTGTGACCTAGGATTTGAACTTGGGGCCATTTTGATTTCTGTTGTTTTGAGAGACATTATGGCATGCTCAGGGTGCAAATTAGTATGTATTTGCCCTGCTAGTATCCGATACATGTACATGTAAGTAATGGCTAATTGAAACTTACAATGGAATTCAAAATGACCGCTGAATTGGTAAAAAGGTCTGTTTGACTTAAGTTACTATATGAATGCTTGTGAACTATCAAATGATTGTGTTAACATTTTGATGCATTTTCACATTTTTGCAATGTATACACACCGTACTTATATTACAGAGGGATTCTGATTATTTGGTAATAATCTATTAAAAATATTGTTAACTGATGTTTTGATGCATCAAGCATCATTCTGAAGACTGAGGTGTTAATGTCAAAGTTGTTATTTACGAGTTGAGTTTGAAATGGATTGCATTCCAGTATGCGTGGATTATGTAAATGTCTACTTAGAGAATAGCTTCATAATAAAGTGTATTATCAGTTGTCTCACGATGTAGTCACTTGAGATGTAGATAGCGACGTTTCGACTGCTTACTGCTAGTCTTCTTCAGGCGATAAGTTCGACTGATTGCACGGTATCATTTATATCACAAAGGTCGGCTGTGATTGGTGCATTTTGATCCTATTGTTCCATTGTTCCGGCGAGTAGCTGTTCCCTCAGCGGACCACTGAGGGAACAGCTACTCACCGGAACAATGGAACAATAGGAGAATTGAAATGCACCAATCACAGCCGACCTTTGTGATATGAATGATAGTGTGCAATCAGTCGACCTTATCGCCTGAAGAAGACTAGCAGTAAGCAGTTGAAACGTCATGATCTACATCTCAAGTGACTACATCGTGAGACAAACGATAATACACTTTATTATTGCATCCACTACGATGAATAACAACAACCTTTTCCTCGAATAGCTTCATGTGGATCGAGTCAGATCACTGCAACTTTTTTTGTGATTTTCTTTATAGCTCCTCGAGTGAACAAGCCACCTCGTGCTGACATCTCACCCAAGGAACAGACTATAACTCTCCCAACTAACGAGGTGGTTCTTGATGGCTCAAGTGAGTGTATTAATTTAATAAAGCAGTTTCATTGTTGTAGTTGCAATTTTAATCATATATGTAACATGTTCATTGTACGGTACATCTGGTTGTATTAAAACAGGACCGCATTAAGTTATATGATGCTAGACTGAACTAATTTTAAAGTCATTTCATGTAAGTTACAAATTCTTTTGGACTCCCAAGTACAGTGAACACTTCTAGTATTGCAGATGCATTGTATCATAGCTGAACATGTTTTGTATGACTCTGCAGACTCATGTTAATAATATAGTGAACATTACATGTACATGTACTGCAGGTGCATTTTATTGTAGACTCGTGAACAGGTTTTCTGATGGTTGTTGCCCTTTTCCCTCTCTGAGGGCACACATTTTGCAAACATACAGTGTAGTAGCATAGTAAATATATATGAAAAGCATTGTAAGTGCAGCTCAACATGAAAATAATGTGCTTTACTGACCAATTTTGGTAGCCAGGGAAAATGGGTATAAAAATTAGAGCAATGTGTCACAACTTTGAATTTTTTTAGGCTATTTGAAAAAAATGCTTAAGTGACTAACTAACTGCAAATGTTGTAACTTTTTAAATTCCCTGTTACATGTATGTGTTGCAGAGAGTTCTGATGATGACAAAGTCACTCAGTACAAATGGGAAGAAGTGAAAGGTCCTCTTAATGACAAGACAAAGATGATGAGTTCTGGAGTGGACACTCCTGTGCTTCAGCTCAAGTCCCTTGTGCCTGGAATCTACACATTCAAGTAGGTCTTTTCTCTGGTAAACCAAGTGGGCTATTTAGCTTTTAGCTGTATGGTGTTTAATACAAAACCGTGCTCACCAAGTGGTTGCCATACATGTACATGTCCATGTGGTGTACATGTATAAAAAGTGTAGGTTTGAGGACAGACGTAAAATGAGAACAACTGCAGCAATTATCTCAAATTAACAAAAAATAGTTACAGTGCTGTGCAGTACGTTGTTTTCTTCTAAGAGTGGATGGTTACGAGTAATGGCACATTGCAGTGTTACGTGTACAAATGTAGATCTATGTACTTTTCTTGACTGTAAATCTCACCTTCCCCTACAGCTCTTGGGGAAAAAAAAATTGTCTACTTTTCCTAACTGCTAGCCAGTTATCATTTATTTTCTTGGGTGGAGAGATGTACTGGGGTATGGTAAAGTATCTTTCCTAAGAAACACAGTTTTCCTACCCAAACCCTTTAACCACAGTCTGTAAGTTAGATGTTCATCGTGCATGGAGGTTTTGCTGGGGTTTGTCTATGAATCTTGGTTCCAGTCCAGAACGCAATGAGTAATAGTTTTCAAGTGCCTGCAATTTGACAAAAATATTATTACTTGCAAGCTTTAATTACTGCAAATTAATTTCAGTGTTAAATGTGCTTTTCAATTTTAGGCTGACTGTTACCGACTCAGATGGTGAATCAGATTCCACAACAGCGACAGTTACTGTCAATGATGGTAAGGACCAGTCTCCGATTCCTGCATGTACAGTAACTTCTCTTTAGCTCTTTTATGACAAATACAAGCAGGTGTACTGTGAGAAAGAAGGATCTGGTCATTTCAGGAGAAGGTGAACACTAAAAAGGAATTTATCCAAATAGGAAGATGTATTTAACATGACTGTTAATAGTTAGAAATTACTTTGATAATTGGAAAATATGTTAATTTATAATTATTTTGATGTCATGCTTGGAATTTATCTGCAAAGGCCTGCCAGACATCCACATTGAACAAATGTCGCTTTTCATATTTCTTCTTATCAGAGAAAGATTACCCACCTGTTGCACGTGCAGGGAATGATGTTGTGATTGTACTCCCTGTGGATCATGTGACACTTTATGGAAATGGAAGTACTGATGACAAGGTAGACTGATTGAAATGATTTGTTGCAATGCAGTTTTTATGTTTCAATCTACAAATTCAAATACATGTGCATGTACATGCAGTGAGCTATGAGCAATGATAAAGTATGTACATTGTCAAGTCTGTGTTTGAGCCTGGTGGCCCATCAGGCACATCAGTCCAGCACATGAACCATCAGGCCACAGTGGCCCTTAACCTCCTACACAGACGCTCGTTGGGCACGTCATGCAGGCTACTGTGCCTCTTACATGCCTTACGGCCATCCTTTTAAAAGCGCCAACTTGTTACATGTATTACAGTCAGTTTATTCTGGTCCAAAACCTCAGTCAGTCATTTTCGTATTTAATTTATACTTTTAATACATGAACAGTATGTCCAGGGGCCGAGCAGATTTTTGTGACCCGTTGGTGACCGGATTAACAGCGTTCCACTGTACATGAGTACTGGTATACTGATGTACACAGTACACTGTATAATCCCACTGTTGTTTGATCTGGACCATTTGTGCTGTTTTTTTGTAGGGGATTGTCAGCTATGAGTGGAGCAAGACCCCCTCTAGTCCAGCAGTTGGGGACATGCAGGTATGCACAGTACCATCAAGTTGAAGTATACATCATAATCCGAATGGGTTTAGAAAAATAGTCCATTCAAAAAAAATGCTAATGCTGATTGGTTTAAAATTATGTTTAATCTAATAATAATTCGATAGAAACAGTGAACTCGTACGTGAGCTGTTGACATAATGATGGCATGAGGAAAGACAATTTACATTTTGATGATCAAAGTAAACAAGTTGTTTTCATTTTTTGTCACCGAATTTTCTAAAAGAAATAGAAAACCTCTTCTCTGTGTTTCTATCGAGTTATAAAAACATGAGTGGAAGTTTGGGAGAACTCAAGAAAGCTGTGGAAATCCTTGCCTTTCAGCCCGTACTCCCACAACATTTCTCACTCTCCCAAACTTCCACTCCTGTTTCAATACATGTAGCTCGGTAGAAACACGGTACACGTTTCCTATCTTAATTACTGTATTGTGTAAATTAGGTTAAAGCCTTGCATGCCTACGTGGACAGTGTGATTACATGAACAGATGATGATGGTTACATGAATTCTGTTTGTTTAGGGTACAAGTTCGCCAACTCTTAAGGTGTCCAACATGGTGGTGGGTGACTACACGTTTGTTTTAAAAGTGACAGATACAGGGGGACAGACAGCCAGTTCCAGTGTGACAGTGGTAGTTCAACCTGAGAAGAATGCACCACCCGTGGCAGTGGCTGGTTCAGATAAGGTAAGGAAGGATGTCCTATGGTCTTTATGGATTTGTTTAATTCAGGATTTTAAAAACGTAGCCAGCAACAACTGGCAAAAATCACTATCTACAGCAATGCACTTCATGACTGGGACTGGGTACTCTTCTGGGTTATTCACCAGATTCTTTAAAAAGATAGCACAATCAGTTGCCTTCTCTAACAATGGCCAATCCCCTCTTTGCGACGTACCTGCTGGGAATCATGGTAGTTGTGTTCATCAACTTAGACTGGATATTTGTTTTGTAGCATGATTCCCAGTAGGTGGGTCTAATTGAAGGAATTGCCCATTAAGCCATCTGCTTCAAATATTTTTGTACGACCAGTTTTATTTGTAATATACTTGGAAAAGGAAGAAGATGCTTTACGTTCAAATTCCTCCATGTTTGATTAGGACCTGGTATTTCCTGATGACTCTACAGTCCTTGATGCTTCGGCAAGTCGTGATGATCAGAAGATTGTGAGTTACCACTGGGAGCAGTCAAGGTGACTATAACTGTATAGAGAGCATGTCTGATGCTTGACGTAACTGCAGTCTGCTTACTGAGCACTTCCTACAGATACATCTACAGCTGTATATCTTCCTGAGAATGTTGTTTAGATGTTTCAAATCATGCATGTAACTACCAGGATTTCAAAGAAGTTGGGTTTAATTGCTTACAGGCATTATAATCCATGGTTTTGTTTTTATTACACACTGTTAGCACAGCTCACTGTATCATTGTCTACATTCTACTTGTGTCGGTAATGCAAAGGAACAATTACAACTTTGAAATGTCATAAAGTAGACAAAATTTAAACAAATCCTCTAGAACACAGTACATGTACATCATGTCATTACAACATCACACAGATGCAATGATACTGGTCGAACAAGTTGATGAGATCTGTTGAAAATGTAGTACATAGAAACTCCCAGAAGTAATACAGATTTAGAAGTCTTTGTACTAAATTTTAGTTCTCTATTCGTCTAGCGGTCCACGCCAAGCTGAGATGTCAGGAGTCAACGAGAAAATTGTGACAGTAAAGAAACTCCTGGAGGGTCACTATGTGTTTAAACTGACAGTTACTGATGACAAAGGACTCACAGGAAGTGATACAGTGGCTGTTAATGTTAAAAAAGGTGAAGTTCAAAATAAAGCATCGGTAGTTAATCTACTGTAATGGTCTAAGGGATGGCAGTCCTGACTAGGACTCAGTGATTGATAAGCACTTAATGACTTGCCCCAAGGGAAAGATTGAGTTTTGTTTCCCCGAGTCATTGAGTGTCGAAGAGAAACAAAACTCACTGTTTCCCGTATACCTCCCAACTAAAAAATAGAACAAACTACTAAAAAATTATTCGTTTCATACTGGCTAGTACACAATTTTTCAGCGGTATCACAAGGTACAGGGCCTGATCACGTGCGAGTCGAAAGTGCAAGTTGTTGTTTCCCTAGGGAGTTAGTGAATTTTTTTCGCCCTTAGGAGTTTTTGAGCCATGACACGTGACACGTTCTCCTCCAGTCGAAAAACGTATTTGAGTTGGGAGGTATAACAACTGCTTTTGTTGACCCACTGACAATAGCCCTTTTCAGTAGTACTCTTTTAGGCCTGCCTTTACCCGAACAATCACGTTTGGCCACTGAGCTCTTTCAATTCACGTGGTATTCGTAAATTTAAAACCACTGATTTACAGATCCTTGCGTTTTTTTTGCAAATTTTCTTTTCGACATACTGGGAATGGTTTTCTTTTCTTCATGCCTTTTCGTTGCATTTCCCGCATTTACTTTTTTACCCGCGCTGTATGTACCTTCCATGCAGGCTAAAGTGTTTAGATGGCAAAAAATTGTTACAATACCTTCAATTCGCTGGAAGTTTAATTGGTAATCTTGTTGTGAACAATTACTTTGTTTCGAGCAAGACGTATCCCCAAATTTTGTCATGTTCTGAAGCAAGTTATTGTACAAAAGTTACAAGGCGATATAGTTATCTTTGTTTCCTACTTCATGTAAACGATATTTAACTCTGCAACATCCTACATTGGCTTTCCAGATGTCAATAAGCCGCCCACAGCCAATGCCGGCCCAGATGTTGTTGTGCATCTTCCAAACAGAGCTGCTGCACTGGATGGTTCCAAGTCCTATGATGATCACGGGATTGTCGAGTACGAGTGGTCACGTGACCCCAAGAGTCCTGCAGCTGGTGTAAGTGTTAGCATACGTCACGGTTTGCACATATTGAAAAGTTGAGACTAAATTCTTTAAGTTCGCGTCAATTTTCTCCATCCTTAACCATCCTTCTTCCTTTATGATTTACTATTATCTCCTTAGTGTTTTTTTTGTTCCTAAGAAAACGCTAAGTTCAAGTTTCTTTCAATTTAAAGCTAATTTTGTATAAGGTTAAAATAAGTCCACATAACGTGACTGAACTCCTTTAAGACATTGTCCACTATTGATTCGGTTTTTTTTTGTCGACACATTGTAGGATGTTATAAACAACAGCGACCATCAAGCTGTGTTGCGCCTGTCCAACCTAGTAGAAGGAATGTACAAGTTTAGGCTCACTGTGGCTGATGGGAAGGGTCTCAAGGGAAATGATCACGTGGTACTTACTGTCAAGGAAGGTACGAGGCTCATTTCGATATTATTACACGATAAAGGTTTGATAGACCTGCACGAAAGAGAAAGTGCGTTTTTCCCCATGCAGATTTATAACTTTTTGTTATCAAGACAGAACGTTACGTTGACCAAGGGTTTGCTAGGCGCTTTCTTGAACAAGCGGTTATTGGCTGTTGAAAGCGGCACAACAAAGTTTTGAAGTACTGGTCCAAGTAAGAGCGCATATAAAACCTCACGCATACCAAGTCCATTTCTCCAAGTTGACTGTTTCGATGTAATCCGACTGTTCATGCCTGGAAGCTTAACATTTTCTCACTTTGCAGATGAAAACAGTGCTCATCTTGTGGAGTTATATCTGGACGTGGATATCACCAAGTTCACAGAGGAGAATAAGGTACAAGACACAGGAGACTCCGAGATGACAATAAATACTTGTGCTTGTATTTGTATCTGGGCGTGGATTTTTACTGTAAAGAATTAAAGCCTCTTTAGAACCCACATGTATTTAGAATGAAACCAGATTGAAGCGTGGTAACTGAGCATTTATTTACCACTAAATTAATTTCTTTTCGGTTTATCTTTTTCGGTTCGACAGGAACAGTTGATTCGTAAACTGGCGGTGATACTTGACGTTCAGGATGAAGACATCATAGTGGAGCATTTGAAAGAAGCTGGAGTTGGACACAGGTAAACAGCAAGCACCACTTAGCACATAAAAATCCCTGAAAGGAGTCAAGCTTTTCAAGGCGAAGAGATCTGACAATGATTCTTGACTTGCAGAGTATTTTTCCTTTAGAGATCGACAAAGCGTGTACTGAAGCGTTCAGGCAATGGGGCATTTCAGTCCGAGTTGCCTTGAACCTCTGTTTCAAAACTAATTCTCGTGCAAAACTTTTCACATGAAAAATGAGTTTGATTTGCGTGAGAATGAATCTGTGAGCGAAACACATTTTCATAAGAATGTTTTTGAAACAGAGACCAAATGCAACCTGGAACTGGTTTAGTGAAAGGAGCTGCAGCGCCAGTTTTCTGTGACTATGCTTAAGGCTTCGTCCACACTCCGCCGGAAGAATTTGAAAACGGAGGCTTCACTCTGAAAACGCATCAAATGTTTTCCGTCCACACTGCGCCAGAGAAATTTGAAAGCGCAACAATCACCGGTCATTTTAGATTTGTGTTTGAGGAAAACTCGGTTAGGGAAATCACATGCCATCGCTTTCGAAGAGCTTCGTTTTCGAAATGTTTTCCGCCCACGCCAAAACGGAAAACCAAAAAGCTCCGTTTTCGTGATGGATTAGTGTAGACGGTAGGCCAAACGCTAGAAATAAAGCTGTGTTTTCAAATTCCTCTGGCATAGTGTGGACAAGGCCTAAGAACGATTCATGTTCGTTTGGCCAGTTTCAGAAATTATTTTTTTCAGCAGTGTACCTGAGAATGCCTGGATTATTGTGTGCCAACTTTTTTAAAAGAGATTCCTAATTTTTGTTGTTGTTTTTTTTGTCCCCACAGTATGATGGTGATGTTTTACGTTAAGGACAAAGTTTTCGAAGCTAAGGACGGTTATGAAGTCGCTGGAATGTTAAAAGACAAGATTGGTAACGAGGAAGGCTTCTTCGAATTTGGAATGTTGAAAGTTGAACCTTACAGTAAGTGTCCACGTTATAAGCTTCGTTATGGCCAGCAACCCAAAGTCTCTTTTTTTCGGACGTAAATCGTACACTTTCCTTCAAATCAAACTGAATTTCAAAGTAAAGGTTTACCAAGGCGAAGCGGGGATTACTTTAAAGTGTTTGGTGGGGGTGTGTAGCCTGCTTCTTTAACCCTGTTATCCTCTTTCAGTCGAAAATTATGCGATTTTCGAGAGCGAATTCCTTCCTTAATACATGATCAGCTTCCATTTGCATAAACGTTTGAGAAGAGCTTCAAACATCATGTCCAATTTCAGGCAAGAGGGCAGAGCAGATTCTATTTCACACAAAAATTATGCTTAAAGCTTATGCCATATTTCACAGTAAACAGCTTAAAAAACCATACCCTCTAGCTCCGCAGATATTTCTTTAGTTTATATAAGAGAATTACCCCCCCCCCCCCCCCACTTCTCCTTTCCGTTTACAAAGGAAGGCAATACGCAGTGATAACAGAAAACCAAAACAGAACAGGGATGGTCACTGTTGAAAAACACTGAGCCGGATAACGAATAACAGATCGTTTCCAGATGGACCTCCGTGGCCCAGAGCTATGTTTCCACTGTACTGCACAGTCATATTGTATGTCGCTCTCTAGTTTCTCACTGTTTCCTATGTTTTCAGTTTGCAGGAATAACTGCTCAGGTCATGGCTACTGTGATCGTAGCACCAAGCTGTGTGTCTGTGAGAGTTTCTGGATGCAGGATTTTTTCAAAGTTCACTTTGGCACTAAAGAGAGCAATTGTGGTAAGACGTTTTGTTGTCTTTTGTTCGTAGAATAAGCTTGGTGTAAACCATGTTCCTAAAGGTAACATCACTGCTAGAATTTCTGTCGTATGCTATCTCTTCTGTGAGCCGTTCGGTGTCACGCAACGCCTTCCCTCTTGTTTTCGTGAGACTGCGTGACAAAATTATGTTTGTGTAAGAAGTGCCTTGCACAATATTTTCCTTGTTGTTAAGAGTGATTGTGTTTTTCGCAGACTGGAGTATACTGTATGTAACTGTGATTATCTTTGGAATCATCATGGCTATTGGCGGAATAGTGTGGGCAATATGTTTCTGCATGGGAAGGTACGTATCACATGCAACACTAGTAATGTGTTTCATATGAGTGTGACCTTAGATGACTGCGGTTATATCAAAGCTCACGATAGATCACTTAGGAGGTCAATTTTTACCCTGTTAACAAACACCCTTGGTTCATTTTCTTTCCAAGGTAAATTATATCCTGGCATGCATTTACTGAGTAATTGTTGTCTTATATGTTCATAAAACTTTCTCCTTTTTATGATGGTAGGCGTCGCAAGTTTCCAGTCTTTAAACGAAGCAGTTTTCCTTGCCGTTCTTCTCTGTTAGTACATTGTTTTTGTTTTTTCTGCCATCTCTTAAACGATTTTAGCTGGCATGTAGACACTAATTGTAGTTTGTTGTTCTTGTGAGTTCTCTGTGACTCTTACAGTCCACGCTGCTTGGGATCCTAACATACAGTGTACATACACAGTCCTCAAATCACTCTTTAGACCTATCTATACTGTGCTTGAAACAAAAGCTCAATTCTACGAATCTTCCTAGCATAATAAATCACCGTTGCCCAAGTAATGTTTGATTAGCTTTGAAGTGATAAAATGATGTATTTTCGCCTGTTAGAACATCCAGTTGTGATATTAACGACGTCTTGCTACTAGAGCCCGAATTAGGAACTCTGTCACAAATGGGATTCCCTTGATCCAAATTTTGTCATGGTCATTCCTTTCTATTCTACTCTATTCCATTCAACGTGTCTCCTCTCCTTGCCTTCATTGTTCAACGCCTCCATTGTCGTCTGCCTTGTTTTCTTTCCTGTATCTGTTTCTTTCTATCTTTAGACTTCGTCGTAAGAAGGTTATAGTCTCTGTTAACCCTGCTAGTACAGAGGATGCCTCTTCAACTGACCATAGGTATGCTGAAGACTTGCCTGGGGACAGGGTACTGCATGTAAACTGCATGACAAAACTGGCTTGAAATGTCTTTGACAATGCAAGCCTCTTCTGCCCTTGTCCTCAGGGAATGTATGTGCAGACTTGCTTGGGTACAGGGTACTACATGTAAACTGCATGACAAATCTGACTTGGTGTGCGAAACCTTGTAATTGTCATTAAGATTGTGAGCCTCTTATACGCTTGTCTTGTGGGAATCTTCTTACAGACTTTCTTGGGTACAGGGTGGTAAAGTGTAAGGCAAAACTGGCTTGGTGTGCCAGATGCTCTAAACGTCCTTAAGAATGTTAGCTCCTTCTACCCTCGTCCTCTGGGAACTACTTAAAGACTTACTTGAGCACAGGGTACAGGGTAATAAACTGTATGACAAAACTGGCTTGATGTGTTAGTCCTCTACCCTCGCCGTCTGGGAATTTATATAAGCTGACTTGATTGGATAAAGGGAACTAAACTGCATGACGCCGCTAGCTTGGTGTACTAGGTCTTACAATCATCTTCAAGACTAAATGTCTTGTGTCCTTGTCCTTGCCCTTCTGGACCGCAGTCTTGGCGTCAACAACAACAGCTTTATTCCAACAACGTCGCTCTCGTGGGGAATGGTGTTACTTAATCTTGTAACTTGCATGAAATATAACGCTATTTACTTCTTCCACAGTTCTGTTTCCATTTGATTTTTTTTCTGTTTTATTCCTTAGACCATCTAGAGGTCGAGTTAGATTTGTATGCCTTGGTTATCTTCTAACCGTTCTTGTGTTATTTCCGACTTTGTTTCTCGTGATAAATATTTTATTTTCTTGCACTTTGTCACTTTGTTTTATCCGCTATATTTCTTTTTCCCTTGCATTTCTTTTATTTTTGCAAGTCTTTCCATTTTTCCTTTTCTTGTTGTTTTCTCTTGGTCGTTGTTGTTAATAATGATACTGTCGTTCTTGGCTTCGTACAGATGAGCTCAAGTTGTTATTTCAATAAGAAAGAAAACCCCAAACAGGTTGTGATAAACAAAAGAAAAAAAAAATGAAACAAAATATAAAACAAAACAAAAAACAAGCAGGAATGGTAAAGATTTTAAAAGCCTTGGGAATGTGAATCACGCCTCCGAGAGAACCAGCAAATTGTAGTCTCCAAAACTGAACAGAGTTGCCTACTTAGATCAGTTGCGCTTTGAGTGCCTTAAAGGTTTACTAGAAGTTATTGTTTGGGTTGTGATAGAGGAGCTTACTTTTTGATGTGGTTTTGTTTAGGAGGCGTGGTCGTGGGAAGAGGCGCCATCGGTACGCTGTTATTGATGAGGACGAAGATGACAAGCTTGAGAGTATGGAGATGCTACCAAAAGGAGGTAAGCGACTCGAAGGGTTTGTCCCTTTTGCTGCTGGAATTTCGTTTGCTGACCTCACTCTCAAATATGTTCAAGAGCCAGCCTGTGCAAATACCGCTAAGAGTATCTCACGGGAATCTCTTAAGATAACCATATAGTATTTTTATTTTTGGGCTTCGCATTATGATCACTTCTTCAACCTCAAAAATCATTTTTAGTATCGATTGTTTTCCCTCGACCAATCATGCGTGATTTTGCACTTTTCCCGCCCTCTTCATCAACGTTTTCCCGCGCTCACCATCCGTGACGTGTTTTCCGCGCTTAGCACCATTGAGACGTTTTCCCGCGCTTGCTTGCCTCTAGTCTCATGTTTTCTCGTGCCTGCCATTGGTTTTCATGCTTGTTTTGAGTTCTGAATTGTCAATCACGTCATTGCCGCCATAATTATCGGCTCAGTAATAACGTTGGTATGAGATCATCCGTCAATTTTAGTTATTTTTCCTCCAGGTAAATACTTGAGTACAAGCTTGATGTTAAGCGATACGGACGAGGACAGCGATGCGGAGTCGACTGTTTTTGAAGTTAAAAAGCGGCACATGAACGGCTCGGTGAATGGTTATATAAGGAAAGATACGTGATATAGAGTACATACGGGCATCCTATATATAACATAGTGGTCAGCGTGAACATCCCAGCACGAGAGGAACGCGCATTCTGACAGTGGTGCAAGATCTAACGGCAGTGATGACTTAATCATTAAGTTTACAGACTTGCCTGGCTTGTAGAAAGAAACTTAAAGAGAGATCACCATAAGAACCAAACATTGCTGTGTTTCTCACGTAGAAAATTTTATTAATATGCTGCGACCTCGATCAAGAAGGCTGGGAAAGATCACTTGGCCGATAATGGTAAAACATCTTTGGCCCTTTTCACCGCAAACACTCACTGTATGCATTCAAATTTGTAAATCACCCCCCGCGTATCTTAAATGAGACATTTTTCTTTGCACCTAAAAAGTCTTGCATTAGAGGACATTTTACGACTCGTTGTTCAAACAATTTTAACTTCTAGGGGGATTGAACACTGAACAATGAATGATTTTAAAAGTACGGATGAAGAAAAGTAACCACAATGAACAGTTTACTTAAAGCGTTGTTCCATTGCTGTGGGTATACTACTCTCAAATTTGGTAAACTGTTTTAACCTAAGAAATGTGTCAAATTTCGTATCCTAAGAGTGTTGAATTGAATTGTTGAGTTGAATTGTACACAACATAACGAGAGGAATGTTTATTATAATTATACAAATTTTACCTATGAAATGTCCAGCGAGATATTTCGCCGTATTACAAACAGCAGTTTGAAATTATTAATTTATTAGTGTGCAACACAGCAAGGATAATGTTGTTTGTAATATTATAAACTCTCTACCTACGTCTTGTACCTTTGCATAAAGTGGTTCTTGTTGTGCGGCAAGAATGATAATAATGAACGTTTACATTCATTTGCAAACATTTTTTCCGTGTTTTTAACAGTCATGGAAATTAATTGAAGGGGCTCAGTCACGGCATTTTGAGTTATTTGGGCAACGTACAAAATTACCTTTTAATTGAAGAAAAAAACGAAAATTGTAGTTTATTAAGATGAAAAAACACCAAAGAGATAATAATAAATCATAAAGAAACAGCGATGGAGAAGGATGGAGAAGATTAACACGGATTGTAAACGACAGACTTGGAAAATTTAGGCTAAACGTTTCAAGGTGCGCAAACCGTGACGTAGCTCCTTAACGTAGAGACAGTAATTATTCCACAAGAGTAGTTATTACACAACATGCAACACGAATGGCAATACGCACAACAACGCTTTTCAACTTACAGTGAAGCATTGTTGTGCGACAAGTTGTAGGAAAATGTTGCTCTTATCACATGGCTTTTATGTAACATACACTTTCATTTTTCATTTCATAGCCGTGCATTAAAACTAAAATGACGGAATTAATTTGTTTTGTTTAACTTGTTTGAGGCGTCACGCACTTCTCAGAAGGGTAAGCCGGATTGGCTGAGAAAATAATAAAACAAACTAAAGAAACAGTGAAGCTAGCCCTTAGAACAATACGTACGAAGCATAAGCGGTAGTGAGATTTAAGTGAATGATAACCAAGGAGGAGTTGTCATGGTGTTTCATTAAAATTTTACCAAGTAAGTTTACTCAGTATGCTAAAATAATCACTAGTTCGACTGTTTATATATAAAAGTACGCATTTTCTTACTTTTAAAACTCGTTTTATAGAACAAGGTATATCCGTAAAATAGATGAAACAAGGAGAACTTTAAAGCCTGGTTTTCAGCACAAGCACAAGCACAAGCGCAAGCACAAGCGCAAGCTCAAGCACAAGCGCAAGCACAAGCACACAAACGCAAGCAATAGGGATGACCCTATAGTGAAAACGAAGTTCGACGCAAACACAAGTACAAACAAAATCATCCGGTTTAGGCGCGCGCGGTAATCCGGATCCAGTGTTTTTCAGTGACCAAACACAACCACGTGTAGTAAACATCCTTGTGCTTGTGTTATGCCTGAGCGGTATTTCGTTTTCACTTGTTGCAGCGCAAACGCAAGCATCAGCGCAAGCACAAGAAAAAGGAAACATTTTGAACCTTGTCCTTGTGCTTGCGCTTGTGCTTATGCCTGTGACAAGGCCGTTTTCACGGTGAAATAAGACTAAATATCGTGTTTGCGCTTGTGCTTAGCGTCGCTGGTGAAAACCAGGCTTAAGCGTCTCGGATACACGAAGGAAATTTTGTGCATGTCAGGATATAGGCAAGCATATATTTATGTATTGTTCTTGTCTCGGGACAATTTCAAGATAATTTGCTACAATAAATTAGCAAAGATGAATGAATAAATAGGTAGAGTTTTGTAATATTAGCATTTTGTCATGTCTTGTTCATTTTCAAAGCTTTGTATGCCATTTTGGGAAGATCTTTGGAAACCACACGATGTGTTTGAAATTCATATAAACAGTATTAACAAGACATGTTTCGGATGAAACATCATCCATCGTCTATCTTTTTTAAAAATTTAGTTTTAAAGAAACTCTTAAGCAGCAAGGAAAATTAATGTTACTAAAACATCGTTAGGAGATATCAATAACAACATATGTTCATAATTGTAAGACGCCCTAAGTTTCGCTGTTGTCGTCTGCTGTTACTTGCAAAAAAATTCGGACGTAAAATTCTTGGACGTTTTATTTCGGACGTAAAATTTGCGGTACTTTTTATCTAATGTCGGATAAATTTCGGACAACAATTTCGGAGATTTTGCTGAAACATAGCTTAAGGAAATTTGCGAAACGAAACACGAATTAGACTGAAACAGCATCTGTGAAAATAATAGTTTTACTGCACCTTGAAGGTTTTGCGACTCAATACAATGAAGAGAAAACAACACAAATGTTATCATGCCGTTACTCCACTAGAGTTTGCGCCCTAAAGCCCAGTATGAAGGAAAGTAAGAGCGTTGGGGTTACTTCCAAGATATATACTGCACTAAATATTTCGGACGCTTGAAAATTTCGGACGGTTTTATTTTCGGGCATTTTTGTCCGAAATTAAAATCGTCTTTATTTTTTTTTTGCCAATAATGTACCCACCTTTGTTTGTGACCAATTACCAGGCCTCCTTGGCGGTATAAAAATACCAACGTTCCAAGCGCATGCAGTTTCTGTAATTGGATATGATCAAAGAAGTAGGGAGACCCACGCCAAACAGTATAACAGGAAGTGGAGTTCTTCCCGCCCTTCCTCCCTGTAAGTTCCAGGATAAACATGGAAGAAATTCAGTTTATCAACCCTCGACTACATTTTGTGAAGGTATGCACACACACGAGGGTAAAATTCTGCGGGACTAGTCCTTGCGACATGTCCTTTGAAGATTTTATACGAGAGGATTGGTTGCAGGGACTAAAAAAAAATGATGAACGGCTAGGAAATAAGCATTACACTGGCTGGCTGATTTACTTGTGTTCAGAATGGTTTGGAATCGTTTATCAATTTCGTCATCATTTCACAAAAATAATAATAATAATAATAATAATAATAATAATAATAATATTAATATTAATAAAAAAAAACATTAGAATAAAATAGTAGTGGCCAGTGCAAGGGGCCTATAGGGACTGGAAAGTTGTTCTTCCAAATGTTTTCCGAAAACCGACATATAAGCCCTCCATCTTCTTTATCGGGCTAACTTGATTTGTTTAAGAACTGCGCCCTCGTCAACCATCACGCGAAAGAAATCTCGAGCACAAAATCTTATTGTTAACTACTACAGCAGAGCCCCATGGCTAAGAAAATTTGGCACTCCATCGAGTCAAAAAGTTGTGATTTTCACTTTGTCCATATACAACCGTACGCGCGCCAGCCTCTTGTGACAACAGACTAAAGGTTTGCAGCACAAACCTGCAATTTTGTGTATTTTAAGAGTTTCAAGAGCAGCGCACTGTAGGTTTTGTGCTGTAATCCGTAAGAGTGCGTACTTCAACTATTATACTACTCGCCTTCGTTTTCTATTAGAAAACTCGGGGTCGTAGCACGATTGTTAAATATTATCAAAAAATTGTGAAAAGAGCTGGTAGCGTGGCCGAGTAGTCTAAGGCGCTGGTTTTAGGCATCAGTCATTTCGATGGCGTGGGTTCGAATCCCACCGCTACCACAAAATCATATTTTATGAAAAGTCGTTCGGGATCTAAACTCATCTGCAAAAATCCGATAGGCCTGTAGAAATGTTGTCGTAAGATACACAGCAGCGAAATGCAATGATCGACTTTAGAAACTTAAGTAGTATTTTTTCGCACTCAGCGTCGTAATTTTGCTGCAATGCATAAATTTTGCACAAAAAGGTACCTATTGAATGAATGAGTGAATTATTTAAGTCTCAATGGTATTTAGCTTAAAAAAAAAATAAAAAAAAAATAATTGGGACACTATTGAAACACCTCCTTTGGGTATTTTGGGTATTTTGGGGTATTAAAATGGCAAATTTCTGCCAGCAGGTTCTTAAACTTCCAGACGGGCCAGGTTCTTACTACACATGCGGGATTTTACTCTACTACCGTAGTAATAATTCGATCCAGTGTCCCGCGTCAGTGCCACGCCTCCTATACGTGCTGTCACGAGTTGCTGCTCTACGAACACGCGTTCCTACGCAACCAATGAGAGGCAAAAACGAGGAAGTTAATTTATCTGTCTCAACTGACAGATACAACTTCAAAATGGTCAGTAACAATAGCAGTGTTTATCATAATATATCTTCTCCTTACCGGTTCACACATGTTTTCTTGAGTAATTTTCTGATAATTTTGTGTTACTTCGGGAACATTGTCTGTAGGTTATGGACAATTTCATTTATTCTCGTCCCCTGTCTTAAAACTGTATTAAAACTGTAAAGAAAAGCTATAGTGTCGGCCCCTAAGGCAGCTGTTTCATCCTAGTAAGGACTCATCGACTTGAATGTTTCCCTAAAGTTAGTTTACGTATCTCTAGTCTCCTTGGCTATTACTGTGCACTTACAATTGCACTCATAGAAGTGATTCTTTTATCTTGAAATAAATGCGTAAAAATATGAATTAAATGATAATGACAGGCCGGAAGTTGAACAGCTAATGTCGTTATTCCTGCTTGTCGCTTATATTTGTTCTTCGTTATGGCAATGTCCTAGTTGTGCCTCGCGTACTTTTCTTAACGGTGTTAAAAGAGCGTCGCAATGGATGACAGATCTTCTTGCTGTTTAAATTTTTATTACTTGTAGTGTTTCATTGATTACGTCTCAAAAAGATCCCGCCAATTCTTATCATGTTTTGTGGCAGCTTTTCGCTAAATTATACTTAGAGTTTTTAGCTCAACCCCTACGAAACACGATTTAGAATTAATTGCTCTGCTCTCGACCAATCAGTATTGAGTAATTCTGGTGAATTTTTTTAGTGTTTGAGGAAAGAGCAAGGGTAACAAGACAGGTATCAGTAATAATACTCGGTTCAGGAACGTAGTCACCATCGCGTATAAACAGACGGACAGAGCGTTACCACTGTTATTTTAGAAGGCACACCCGCATCGACTACATCTAAAGAATGCTAATGGTTCACACAGTTAGCTATGAAATAACACAGCCCGAACACTTTCGCAGATAGATTCGAATTGTTTAAGCTTCCTTGAATCACGAGGTCATGAGTAGATTACTTTCTGTCGAGCTTGCCACGCGAGCTAAGGCTCTAGAGTGGACTGAAACAGTTTTGTTTGCTGTTATTAATATTGTCGCCCTCTTCGGCAATGTTCTAACTTGTTACGCCGCGTACAGAAACCAGAGACTTCGTACGCTTCCCAACATGTTTGTGATAGCACTTGGTGTAAGCGATATTCTCATGTCCACCTTCTGTATGCCTTTTACAGTTGTAACCCTGTTTCACGGCCAGTGGATGTTTGGCGACACTTTTTGTCGACTTCACGGTTTCGGAGTTTTGACATTTGGACTGGTGTCTCTTCAGACTATGGGATTAATTGCAATTAGTCGATACTGCCACGTTGTCAAACCAGAAAAGTACACGATGTTGTTAAAAAAACAAAGAGCTTTGCTGTACATTGCTGTTGTTTGGTGGGTAGCTTTCGTTGGATCTGTTCCTCCATTCTTATTCAAAAACGGCGGATTTAAGTTTCAGCCGGGCAAAGCGATGTGTTTGTACACATTTGAAAGCAATATTGCTTATACTGTCTTTATTGAGTGCGTTTACATCGCAGCGCCCTTAACTATAATCACATTCTGCTACGCCAAAGTCTTTAGTACTGTGTCTAGATCAAATTAACTATTATCGAACGCAAATGATCTCCAGCAACTCAGAGCGAATGTGAAAAAAGGAATAGTGACCAAGACTTTAGCATCAGTCACGGTCGGCTTCATGTGTTGCTGGCTTCCTATCTCTGTCATAGATAACATTGACGCCGCGCGCGGGGAACGCACTTTGCCGCGACAGGTGTACCTCACTTACGCTTTCTTGGTTTATCTGAGTGGCACCATCAACCCCTTCATATATGCTGCAACAAATATGCAATTCAGACGGGAATATAAGACAATTTTGAATAAGGCGATGTCTTGCTTCTGTTGAACGTAGTTTTAAAGAAGAAAAATTCCCAAGTTACGCTTCCAGAAGTTGAGATTATGATTGATGATAGTCTAGGATTCACTATTTATGTATATGGATGGCTCCTACCAGAAGACCATGAACTGTACACTACAAACTTGAGATCAATTACTAACATTACTGTGTCTGACCTCGTAAAGAGTATCAGCACACTGTCGGCTATTTGTCCTGGGGTGAAACCATCTGAATTGTCAAGCAGTATCGTGCATCACGTAATTCCGAAGTCTGTTAATCCTTTTTTTGTCAATGATGATGATGATGGCAGTTCATTTCCACATCAGGAATATTGGAGAACTCGTGGTTGTGCAGTTTTGTTTGGACATGGTGAACAGTGTTGTAGCTGTCATCAGTATTCACAGAAATCTGAACTCAGTCACAAGGCAAAACAAAAGAAACAAGCTGAGCCAGCACATCTATTTTCACCCGTCTCACAGACCGCACCAGAGCGAATTAAGCTCACGCTGCAGATGCAGAGATTCAGATGTGCTGAACTTGAGCAAAAACTTGAGGAAATGAAGCTTGAAATACAGAAATCAAGTGTTGAAATTGATCACCAGTTGAGCGAGGACATTACCAGTATTCTTGGTAAATCAGACAAGAACATAACTCCGTTTATGGATCTATTTTGGCAGCAACAGAAAAAGCTGTTGACCAGAAGCTCAACAGGTGTACCATACCATCCCATGGTCATACGCTACTGTTTATCTCTTGCTACAAAATCACCAGCCTGCTACGAAGAATTGCGCAAGAGTAATATCCTTGTCCCTCCAAGTCAGCGAACTCTCAAGGATTATAGGAACTGTATCCGCCCAAAGGCTGGATTCCAAGAAGAAGTTATCGAAGCGTTGAAAGACTCAACAAATAGCTACTTTGATGTCCAAAGATACATTGTACTGTTGTTTGATGAGATGAAGGTTATGTCAAACCTTGTTTTTGACAAAGTCACTGGAGAACTGATTGGATATCTTGACCTGGGAGACCCAGATATAAACTTTGGAACACTTGAAAAAGTTGATGAGATTGCCAGCCATGCTCTGGTGTTCTTCATCAGAGGCATTTACACTGAGCTGAAGTTCAGTCTGGCATATTTTGCTACAAATGGGGTAATCTCCCATCAGCTAATGCCACTATTCTGGGAGGCCATAGGTGTACTTAAATTAACCTGCAACCTTTGGGTGATTGCTTAAGCACCTCTGATAGAGCATCACCCAACAGGAGGCTCTATCGAATGCACAAACACCTCGATAACAATGCTGAGGATGATTTTTGTTACCGAACCATAAACTTATATGCACCACATCGGTACATATATTTCTTCTCTGATGTACCACATCTGATCAAGACCACAAGGAACTGCCTCTACAGTTCTGGACACGGATCATGCACATGGTATGTTTTGTGAAGTGATATTATTTACCATTTAGTTGGGAGCTATTATTGAAACGCAATAAATAACAATAGTGTGATTGCAATAAACCTTCACAATACTAAACTAATAGATACTGGTTGACAATATTTATATTTGTTCCTTTTTTTGTTTAGTAAACTACTGTTAGCATTACCCACTGACATTCAATTTCTATTTCACAGTGTTATTGCAATCACTCTTGCTGGGTTTTTTTATTATTAAAGTGGTTCTACTAATCTATTAGTGTGACAGTCAAATACACAAGAGTAAAAATTATTTAAAGAATACTACAAGGTGTATTATACTGTTTTCACCCTAGCACTGAAACATGTTAAAAAATTAGCATGCTTATTTGAAACATGTTTCCTCAAAACATGTTTGTTTTCTACTGTTCCCATTAGTTTTTGTTTCCAAACACATGCCATGTCATAGTTCTATTTATAATTAAAAAAATGAACCTTGAAATTGCTCTTGTATGCATTCAATGAGTTAATCTCACTTAAGAAGCCCTTCGAGAACTTGCTTTGCCCTCACCCTTGGCCACCAGCAGATGAAATCTATCCAACTTTTTAAATGCTGAATAACTATCCACTTCGTACAACTGGCCCCAGTATTATATATGAGCACTGTCATACTGTATATTAAAATATGTGAGACAATTTCTGCTTAGGTACATGTGGAATGACGGGCATTATGTGCTGTGGCAACATATAGTTCAGCTGTTTTACCAAGATGTTGAGAATGGTTTGAAGTTGATGCCTAGATTAACTTATGTTCACATTAAGCTGAATTCCTATTCAACTATGTGTGTAAGTCTGGCAGCCCAGGTACTGAGTTCTACTGTGGCAGCTGTGTTGAAGTCATTTGGTCCTCCAGATGCAACAGGTACATCAAAGCTGTGTGAAATGGTGGATTCTTATTTTGATTGTCTCAATGTGCGCAGCACAACTGAGCATCAAAGGAAGAGGAAACCATTTCTTGCACCATATAGATCAGTGGATGATCCAAGATTTCTTTGGTTGACAAATGATTTCCTTGGCTATCTGAGGGACTGGAAGGACAGCATCGCCCAATGCCCTGGTAATTTCACTCAGAATGCCAGGAGCAGGATGTTCTTATCCTGGCAGACTTATGAAGGCCTGCAGATCTCAGCCTATTCAGTTGTAGAGGCAACAAAGTTTCTTCTGAATGAAGGTGTGGAGTATGTCTTAACTGAGAGGTTCTGCCAAGATCCTTTAGAAGAATACTTTGGAAACCAAAGAAAGCTTGGAAGAAGAAATGACAACCCTGACATGAAGATGTTTGGCTACAACAACAACACCATCAGAGTACAACGTGTCGTCTCCTGTCAGTCTGGGAACACGCATGGGAGGAAAGACAAACACAGATCATGGGTCAATGTTTCAAATGACTCAGTGTCAAAGAGAAAGAAACAATGATTAACTTATACATAAGTCAAATTTATTTTATTTTACGGACAGCGCGGGGAGGAGGGGGGGGGGGCTTTTAGTCCCCACCCCCACTTTTTCACAAGGATGATGTTTCATTGTTTAATATATAGACATGTATTTTTTCTATGTAAATATTTCAACTTGCACATATGAGTGTAAACAGCCTGGTAGACAGTAGTGTAGCAGCATCCCCCCCCCCCCCCTCCCCGGCCACTTTTTCGCAAGGATGACATTTATTTGTTTTAGTATGAGGTACCAGACCTCCCTACAAACTCTCACACGCGGCCCTCGTTTTCAAGCCCCCCAGTTTAAAATGGGCTTCGTCCCTAATATTTTAAATATACATTGTGACATGTATGCTGATTGACCAGCTACTGGTATTTTTCTATGCAAATATTTCAACTTGCACATATCAATGTAAATAGTTTTTATTTTTAGTCAGTTATTGTTTTGAAGTATAAGCAAACTTGTGTTAACATTATTTAACAACAAATGCAACAGTAACTTATTACAACAAACAAATATGGACATGATTTGGTCAAGGCGTCACAATAAATAAAATTGTTTGTTGCATGGTGATTTTCACAATTTAGCTTTGCCTTTGTTGGTCATACTCATGGGAGGCTCTGCTTATGTCCCTACAAAGTGCTTTTGATTTCATTTGTTTCAATCTAATCTTATGTTTCTGGATAATATCTTTTGCAAAAGAAAATGAACGCACTTTGATATACAATTGTATGATGTTGTGCAAAACATCTTTGGCAACACTACTGTTGATTATCAGTTCAGAATTGGATAACATTGAATTGTATGCTGAGACTACTTCAACATCATGAACAGATCTTGATATAATACTATTTTGCATGTTAATAATAATATTTTGCATGTTAGTCTTGGAAGTGGCATCCCTGAAATAATGTTCAGTTCTCTCAAAAATTGATTGAGCATTTTTTGAAATTGCCCACAAACCACCACGATTTAAAGATGAAGTTAACTTCTGGTTTTCAATGTCATTCTGGTCTTCTAATTTACAAGCCTTAAGGATGGAGATCGCCTGCTCCCTTTCTGATGATTTATCAGCATGCTTGGTATGAAGTTTATGAAGCACATGACCTCCAATATACTGTAGTCCAGCTCTTTCTTCATCTGAAAGTTTAGTTAATGGGGCACAAGTATACATGCTTTCAATTTTCTCCTTGCTGTGTGCCAACATACAATCAGCAACCTTGGTAGACAGTAGTGTAGCAGCGTTCCTTGATAATCCCTCAAAATGCTTAACTGCATTCAGAGCTATGGTCGAGTACAAGGAAGAATACAATCTTTCAGCATTTCCAGACGTTATCAAGCGTTTATTTAGGTCTTCAATATCACAGAATCCAGCTGTTACGTCTTGCAGATCGTTGTTGTAGGTGTAGGATCTTAGTTCGTCTCTGATTTATTTTGGATAGATTTTGTTGGCAGCAATTTTGTGTTTAGCTTTTTCAACAATTCTTGAGTAAGCTACAAAAGTTAAATAGCTCTCTTGTCCTCCTTCTTTTTGCTTCTCGACATCTCTCGTATCTTTGTGTTTAACTGTCTTGTGTCGTTTCAGTCCGCTCTTGCTTTTGCATTTCTTGTGGCACAGTTCGTTGTGGCACGTTTGTGGCTTGTGGCACGTTTTCGAGTTGAACCTGTTGTAAACAAAAGTAACTTTCAGTTGAGAAATCAGTCATAAAACGATACTACAAAGTCTAGTTCTAAGCATAGTTAATGGAAATAAAATAAGAAACCACTTAATAATTACATCGTCAGTACAAGGATTTAGTTATAACACAAGTCGCTACAAAAAAGCAGCACCGATGATACCCGATGATACTCGATCGAGCTGAAAGAAGATGAACGTCAAAGCACAGCGCTTTTCGCTAACTTCTGGGTGGCTAAGAAAGAATATAATACTTACTTCATCTGCAGCTTCTCTAAACTGTTCATCAAGCCCTTCTTCGTCTTCCAAAATACCTAAAATAGCGTCAAAATCGTCTCCAATGGTAAACAAATCGTTCGTGTCCGCCATATTGTTTGGGAATGAACGTTTGGCGTGTGCACGGTCAACAGGGACCTTAAGCACCGACGACGACGAGCCCAGAGGACGACGACCGGAAGTAAAATTTCCCCTTACCGCGCTACTGCGCATGCTAGACTCGTCGTCCACGTAAAGCTTAGGACGTCAAAACGTCAGGTTTGCCGTCCTGAGCGAACGTGAGTAAGTATTAATCTATTAAAGCTGTGTTTCAGGCAGAAAATGTATATCAAACTATTGAAATGAAAGTTGGTTATTTATTTAATCTCTTAGCTTTGTATCAACTAGATTTTACGGCGAGTTTGGTGTGAAAATCGTTGGTAATTACCTTATTTTTTCGGCGATTTGTCCGTTGTTGAATTTGCTTGTCAGCGAAACTAGGAAATTAAATGAATTCAGAAATTGAAAAATGACTCTGTATTTCATTTCTTCTGGTTCCTATCTACATGTAGGCTTTCGCTTATGTTTTTAGGATAGAATGTTATACCGTGAAGGTCGTTTTAGATTATATCGGGCGAAAATTCGGCATCATTCATCTCTTCGAGTGAAAACCTGTTATGTTCTTCGTATGAGAAATCGGGATTTTTCGACATCAATTCCTCACGTAGGACTGAAAATGTGTTGTCATCGATAGTACCGTTTTCGTAGCTCAAGAGAAACAGGTCTTGGAGCTCGCGAAATTAAGACATGACAAAATGTTTCGATGGTTTTAGGTCCATGTTTACAAGAACTCAGCTCTGTTTACATGTACTCGCACTTGGTTTTCACGGCGTGAACGACGTCCTCGACCCAGTCCTACAACAATTTTACTCGTCGTCGTCGTCCCATTCGTCGTCGGTGCTTAAGGTCCCTAATGTCCCGTGATGGTGCAATTCAACCTCAAACGCGAAACAAAAGGCCGGCCTCTTGAAGTTTGCCGGGTTTCACAACCAGTCCCCTCCACTAACTATGAGAAGACCTGCAAGATTTCGAAACTATGTCTTACTGGAGTATTTCAGTCACAACTGAGTTCTTCAAAAGATCTCGGCAATACTTTCATCCTTTTCCAGGCTTCGTTATTGCTAAATTTAGCTTAGTGCTTTATTCAACTCCTACGGACAACGTTTTGGAATTCATTGCTATGATCTCGAAAGGGGACATACACCGATTGCAAACATGGTGACGATAGCACCAAAGCGGAGCTTTTTGGTAGCAACCGTTGCTAAGGGCTGGCCAGTTCGGTTTTCCTAGGAATTTTGCAGCTTTTGCACTTCGCAATCGGATGCAGAAATCGAAAGGAAAGCTGGTTTAAGGAGATATGTCGTCGAAATATTCCTAAGTAGATATTTGGGGAGCTGTAAAGGTCAGTATTTTTACTAAATCAGCGTTTGCATTTTCATTCTTATGCATTGTTATGCAGATTTGAGCGTTGAAAACGCAACACAATGGCGACGTATTTTATTGAAATGCATCTTTAGCTTCTACTGTACGTTGCCTGTTTTCAACGTGAGCATGGACAGACCTGTGGAAAAGATGCATGTAAACGAACTTAAAGAACTTCTTCGCAGCAAGAATGTGAGCCTCAAAGAATTAACAGTGAAGGCACAACTAGACTGTTTAAGATTTCATGTAAGCTTTCGTTGAATAAATTTTGAAACCATTTTAATAAGCCTGCGTTTAATAAGCCTACATTTTAATAAGCCGACTATCCCACGTCTGCAAAGAGTTTGGCTTGACTATCAGCATCAAAAAGACCAACATCATGGCCCAGGACACAGACTCCACTCCTGTCATGACCATCGACAGCACAACCCTTGAAGTGGTGGACTCTTTCACCTACCTGGGCTCCACAATGACCAGCACCCTCTCCCTTGATACAGAAATCAACACCAGGATTGCCAAGGCCGCTGCAGTTATGGCCAAGCTCGGCAAGCGCGCCTAGGAGAACAGCCAGTTGACGGTAAATACCAAGCTCCGTGTCTACCAAGCCTGTGTCCTCAGCACTCTTCTGTATAGCATCGAGTGCTGGACATCCCACGCCGGGCAAGAGAAGCGGCTCAACAGCTTCCATCTCCGCTGTCTCCGACGCCTCCTGCACATCAAGTGGCAGGACAGAGTAACCAATGCTGAGGTTCTTGAGCGAGCTGGCATTCCGAGCGTGTTCATGCTACTCATGCAAAGGCGTCTCCGCTGGCTCGGGCATGTGCGTCGCATGGACGATGGCCGCATCCCAAAAGACATGCTCTATGGAGAGCTACGCGAGGGATCCCGCCCTGTTGGCCGGCCAAAGCTCCGCTTCAAGGATGTTTGCAAGCGAGACATGAAGAAAGCAGAGATTGATCCAAACACACGGGAAGAAGTAGCTGACATCAGAGTGGCCTGGCGACATGCAGTATCTTCAGGAGTCGGGAGGGCTGAGAATACCAGAAATGACTAGCAGGCCTTGAAAAGAACCAGAAGGAAGACCAGGGCTGCCTCAATTGCAGCACCATCCTCCTTCGTCTGCGTTATTTGCAACAGAGACTGCCACTTTATAGTGGGACTCTATAGCCACTCGAGACGATGCTCCGCATCGACATAGCGCTACACCATCGTCTCCCGAGACGAACGGCTGCCGACGACGACGTTCGTTTCATTATTTCCTTGTATTTGATGTATTGTTGTAAGTTAATATAATATTAGTATTAGAATTTTAGGTTTAGGATCTTAGACATTTTATTGGAATTATTGTACCTGATGATTTTTTTATGGTGTATCAATAATGATTATTAAAGATCAAAAGAGAAAGAAAGATGACAATTTTAAGATAGGCGTCCTCTATTCACTTCCTAGAGCGAAAGAAGTATTTCCAAACACTTCACCCGCAGCGACGACAGGCGTTCAGCAAAATGAAAATGGCGATCAAGGGAAAGAAGCCTCTTCTGTTCAAACTAAAAAAAGTAATTCAGAAATTGTTAGAGAGAAAGAAGAAAAACTCCGGTTCTGTCCCCAAGAGATAGATATGGACAAAATTTTGGACGACTTTCCCCTATGCACGTAGAATTCTATTGTGAAGTATGTTAGAAACTCTGTTAAAAACATTCAACATTCCCCTGACTACATGGTGATGAAACCGTTTGACCGTGGTGCGAATTTTTTTTTTTTTTTTATTGAAGGATATATACCTCCGCAATGTTTTAGTCGAGCACCACAAGGGAAGCAAGACCTTTTGCTTCAGAGGCCTTTGCTATCGATGTCTGCGGAAAAATGAATCCCCGCGTAACATTAGGTTAGCAATTTCCACTAAACAACCCTATATGTCCCTGCATCATCTTGCACCTGTGTACCTGGATCTCTAGGGTTTTTATAATCATGCTGTGGGCCTAATGTATCTTGTTTCTCATTACTACATGACAAAAACGAAATCTATTCCTCACTATTAGAATTCTACTAGTATACTAATGCAAATGCTGCAATCTGATTGGTTGAGCTACTTGTATACTATGGCCATTAGAGTGCGGTGGCTGTCGGTCGTCCACGAAATGCGACGTTTTTATCGTTTTCCCGAATTGTTGGCAGAAAGTTTAGATGTAAACGGATCATTAAATTCCTGAGACGACTAAAAGAAGGATAATAAGAGTTTCTTGACCTTAAAATCATGAAATTATTGAGTTAACGGGTGCTCGCCCGTAAACACCTGCAAATTTACCAAGGACATTTCAATACCTGCGATTTTGTTATAGTGTGAAGGTCAATAATGCGTACAAAAATAATTGGAAACCGTTATTTCGTTAATTTCAGTTAGAATTCTACTAAAACAATTAGATTATTCGCTCTCGATTTCTATGAGGTGATAGTTGATTCGGCCTCATCAACTATCACCTCTCTCGAGCTCATAATCTAATTGTTAATTATTTGGTTTCCACCTCCCTTCCCCAGCAGTGGCACAAGCCTAGAGGAAGAAGCATCTCATCAGAACCATTGATGAACATGGTTTTTAAGAAACCCAAATTAGCACTTCAGTACAAACGTCACCTGGCATTTCTTGTTCATTGTATCGTGCAATTAAGACAGCCCCAAAGATTGAAAGTTTCAAAGCCCATTTGCAAAAGTTGAGCAAGAATTGTGGGCGCAGTTCGTACATGAATGCTGAGGGTGAAAAAGTACCCACCAGAGTTAGGCCTGCACCCTTGGGAGGATATTTCAGCTATCAAATGGCACCCACTGAAGGAAACTTCAAAGTTGCATGCAATGTTGACTTTTCCAAGCAACGTAACAGTGACAGTGTTCCCATAACAATTTATCCATCTTTACCAGTATCTTATTTTTCCCCCTGTTTATTGTCACATAGTGCCCTTCAGAACATCAGTAATTTTATGCTTCCTTGAAAATAAGTGAACAGGAGGATGCTGTTACACTCGGTATGAAACACAAACACAACGCAACAATAGCCGATGGTGGAGTGAAAGCAGATCCAGATCGACAGCTTCAACATTTGGAAACATTTTAAATCGAAAATCTATCAGTAATTCTTTTCTTAAGGGGCTTGTTAGGGACATGAATACCTATGGAAACCTAAGAAATTTGCCAGAGCCCTTGTTAAACGGTATTGAACATGAATGTAAAGCCCACCTGATGAGACAAAGGACACCCAATAGGAAATTGCTGAAATTAAATGCCCCTGCAAACACCGAAATGTCATGCCCAAGACAGCATGTGCTGGTGATAGTCAATTTAATCTGCAGCTGAATGATGGCTTCCCAGTTTTAAAGACAAACCACAAATCCTATTATCAGGTTTAAGGGCAAATGCGAATAACAGAGGCAAGGTGGTGCGACTTTGTTACCTACATATTTCAAGGGATGGTCATTAAACGTATTTACTATAATGCAGACTTTGTTACCACTATGTTGGTAAAATTAGAACACTTTTTCTTTAAGCACTTTACTACGTATTTGTTCGGTTGTTCCAGTTGAAGTGTGTGCTGTCCCAACAACTGGCATAGTCACTGTTATGGCAACATTAGCAAGCGGTATCAGTGGATGACAAATTATTTCTACTTACTAAAGTAAAGTTTTAAAAGGACACCTCCCTGATATTTAGTGATGCAAGCCACCTACTAATTATTACAAACAGTCCACATTTGAGTCAGACTACCAGCTAAAAACAGTGGAATAGCTTGATCAAAAATGTAGAAGTTTTTCACCTTGTTTATGGCACTTTCTACATGAATTCGCTCTGATGCTATTTCTTGAGTGGTAATGACTTTTAAAAGGGTCTGTTGACTTCGCAAACCAATAAACGGGGGGATGTTTAGGCCGCCAACACCAATAGGTTCAAAGAGGTCTTTACATATTTTATGGCTCTTGTACTGTGCAAAACTAAAGAGGATGGGCTCTAACACTTGATCTCTGTTCCATCAATAATGACCCTTGTTTTGGGGTATTTGTCCTTGAATGACTGGGGCTTTGCCTTGTCTGTTTTCTGTCTGTCCTACCAAATGTTGAGGTAGCCCAATTTTAAGTACGAAAAATTGACCCAGGAAATGCAGATCCTGTTTGCTGTGGAAACATGCACTCTGAATCTGTGGGCCAAATCAAGTTCAAATAACGCAAGCCTCATTCTGACAGGGACCATAAAGAAGTCATCCAGGGTACTGAGTTTTCGATGCCCTGGCACCAATCCACATCACTTGATACTGAAAATTCTAAATCTTCTGTAGTGCTGTTAGCATAAACAATGTTCTCACCATTCTCACCTGGGTTTAAAACAACTTTTAGCAACCAGAAGGGTTTTATAATTTGGAAATCCCGTGTAAAAATTGATGTCCGAATCAGAGTCTTTAAATCTTGTCATTCCAAACAGGCTGTTGAGAAGCTCGTCGACGTTCTCCAAAGGATGCTTAATTTCTAGCGGTAGAGACTTTATTTGTTTTTCTAGCTTTGCAATATATATATTAACGTGCGCGCAAATCGCTGATTTCGTCCGAAGCGGAGGATCGCTGTTTTCGCTCACGCTACGGAAGATTGGCATCTCAACTGCTGAAGAGGGATGTTGCGACCGCTTACGTGACGCCTTCCTTTTAGGAGATGCTGCATCATCTATTAAATATCGGCGACCTGTCAAACTTTTACAAGAAACAGTTGGCTTAAAATGTAACGAACAGATCTTAGTTCGTTCTGGGGAGATACATCCCGCCAAATTTTTATAAGTCAAGCCTAAAACGAAAATAGGATGAATGAACAACGACAGCAAGAAACAAAACAAAACAAAACAAAACAAAACAAAACAAAACAAAACAAAACAAAACAAAACAAAACAAAACAAAACAAAACAAAACAAAACAAAACAAAACAAAACAAAACAAAACAAAACAAAACAAAACAAAACAAAACAAAACAAAACAAAACAAAACAAAACAAAACAAAACAAAACAAAACAAAACAAAACAAAACAAAACAAAACAAAACAAAACAAAACAAAACAAAGCAGAGCAAAGCAAAACAAAACAAAACAAAAGAAAACAAAGCAGAACAAAGCAAAGCAAAGCAAAACAAAACAAAACAAAACAAAACAAAAACCAGTTAATTATTAGAAAAGGAGGGAGAGTAGTCATATTATTAAATAATATCGAAAGTGAAAGAAGAGCTGGTAGCGTGGCCGAGTGGTCTAAGGCGCTGGTTTTAGGCACCAGTCATTTCGATGGCGTGGGTTCGAATCCCACGGCTGCCACATCATTATCTTTTGTGAAAAGTCACTAGCCAAACTTATCTCTAAAAATCTAATAAACCTGTAGAAATATTGTCGTAATATACACAATGATGCCTTTAAAAACTTTAGCACTATAGAAGGAAATTTTTCTCCCTACTCATTGTCTCGTAATTATGCTGCAATACATTTTGCACCGAAAGCTACCCATTGAAACACCCCTTTTGATGAACACGTCTAGCAACGCTTTAGTTACAGGAAGCATTACATAAAGTCAAGAGAAAAAGTTCAAAAGTAAAAAAAAAGTAAAAATACGAAGTGCAATCAAGGTTCACTCTATGGGTAAACAATTATTACTGCAACGAAAACCTTGGGAAATACTCAAAGAATTTTTTCGAAGGCGTTTAAGGCAGCGTCTCGCGCAATTTGTCTTGCGATTGGGCAACAAAATTCCCTAGCGTATAACAAATCTTTATAAGATCTTTGTATTATTTTAATAAGCAAAAACCATCAAATCCTACTTTCGTATACAGGCATACCGTAAACTGCTGCTTATAAAGCCCTCCGGGTATAGGCCCATCTACCAACAAAATGACCAAAACATACATCCGGTTATAAGCCGCCACCACCCCCCCCCCTCCCCTCCGGACATAACTCCCCTCTAGCTTTCCTTGTTTTGCATTCTTTTTTATTATGATGTTTTAAAGCTTAATTACCATTAAATGAAAAACATGTTTCCATCAACATGTACAGCTATAGCTCATTTCGAAACCGTTTTTTTTTTTTTTTTAAATTCCGGTTGTAGCCCCCTCGGACATAAGCCCCTCCGTTTATCAGTTCATCTAAAAGCCCTTACGAAGTTGTAGAAGCCCTGGGCTTGTAAGCGGCCAGTGGTGGATCCAGATCTTGAGCTAAGGGGGGCTGGGGAGGGGGGTTGCTTGGTCTGTCGGCTTTTCTTCTCTCTGCGATTTTTTCTCTTTATACCCAAAGTAAAGAGGGGAGGGGGAGGCCTCCCCTAGATCAGTTTACGGTATTTAAAGATGCAATAAAATAATAAATAATGCATGATTAAATGTATCAGAGGATAGAGTGAGAGAAAGTGTCTTGACTGACTTTGAACGCGATGTTGCCAGTAAGTCTTCATGTGTTTGCTTTCTATCTTTCTCTCCTTTAAAATGGCCATGGCTATAGAAACTACATTTTAAATTGTGGTGTTTGGTTTTACACTGGGTGAACTTGTAATCTCGCTAATTAGGCAACTGAAAAGTGGACAATTATTTCCGGCTAGATAGTCTCATTATACGGGGATAATCTTGTAAAACAAGCTAACACAGCGTCTAGATTATTCAGGGCACTACTTAGTTTGGAAATATGTTTCAATAATTTCAAACAGTGGCTCTGCTGCTTAACGCACCAATCTTTATTTCATGGCAGGTGTTATTTTTATAGTATTGCTAACTCGTTAAATTTTGCGGTTTAATTTAATTGCGCGAAAAGTAAATACAGGAAAACAAAGCTCTTTCTTTGTTTGATTAGTAGTGACGGGAAGAGGATATAAAATGAAAATATGACGGAAATTCAGAACTTTTCTAGAACCTTGTGTTTGCTCCGATCCAAAGACAGACAACGATATTACACCATCGTATTCTTCTGTTTCAGTAACAAAAGATTCTCCTTCCTTTTAGCTTTGCAATGGAGAGAGTCTTTGAGAAATCACTGTGTCTTGGAACTGGAATACCTTTTGCGCTGCTGTCAATAGTCATTTCTGTTCCTAATGCAATTGTGTTGACCGCGTTGTACAGAAATCCTCTTCGCTGCTTCAGGAAAACGTTCTCGATAGTTTTGGTGATCATGTCAGCGGTTGATCTGTATGTTGGAATCGTGGTTTGCTCCTCAGAGGCAATAACTCGATTTTTGTGCGCTTTTGGTGATAAAAAAATCATACAAGAAGGCGACATTGCTAGAATATTGGGTTACATTGGAGTTAACAGTTCTATTCTGTTTGTGGCGGCGATGTCAGTGGATCGCTTCGTGGCTGTAGTGGTTCCTCACTTCTATCTTCACACAGTAAAACCAAGGAAACTTGCTTTATGCAACACAAGCATAGTGGTTTTTTCATCGATTTTTGCCTCAATCCAACTGACTGGAATTCCAATTGATGTTTACCTTCTAATAGATATACATTTGCACACGACATTTCCTCTTGTGACGACCATTTTAGCCTACATGGGGATATTCTTCGTTTTAAGAAAACGCTCCCGAGTTGATTTTCAAAGGCAAACATCCATGCCCAGCAACCCAACACTTCTCGATAGGAGACGATTAAAAACTGCCCAAATGGAACGAAAAATTGCTACAACTTCGTTCCTCAGTTTACTTTTCCTAATTATCTCAATCATCCCATATTTTGTAGCAATTCTTCTGGAAGCAAACTGCAATGGTTGCCGTGGTGAAAACTGGTTGTTCGCGCTCAGAGAGTCACTATCAGTATTTCTTTTTCTTAATTCGGTCGTTAATCCTTTCTTAACTGCATTTCGTATCAATGAATTGATGCATTGATTTCCGTAAAGATTGTCCTTGGTCTAAGAAATCAGCATGGTTTAAGTAGTTCTGGTAGTTTTTTGCCGCCAACCTCAGTAGGCAATGTTGTTTCTTTGTGAACAATATGTTAATCAAGGATTTACCGAAAAATGTCCGTCAGCTGCGTGGCACTTGGGTAAAGACTTGCATGAAAGTGTTCAATAAGAATAATCACGAATAAAAATGCCATATATCGGGTAAAGTTCCCAGACGTTTCGGGATTGGCCCTTCAGCAGTGGAGAACCATCTTCGTTGAAATCAGTGCAGCGTTTGCATACGCCATGGATCTGAAATTGAAATTAAAAAAAGTAAGTCGGAATTTAGGCCGCGCAGATGACTGGTGGCGAGTTTGAAAATCAAGCGCAACTCCAGCCGCTTTTGTTGGGAGGTCACGCCGCGGAGCAAAATTCCACGAACAAAGACATCGTCAATAGAATGTCCAGCTGCGTTAAAATGCTCAGTGACGGGAAGACCAGACAGGTTTTTCTCGATGCTCTGAAGCCGCGTGAGTATTAATCAGTTGATTTGGGAAGACTGGTAAAATGTGAACGACAAACGACCATTAAAACCTCTAACTGCAGAAAATACGAAGCTAAGTGGACCACTCTCTGCATTTGCGATGCGTAAACAGTTAATTTTTTTTTCCCTTTGGTACTCTTTTGCACAAATGTTGCAATGCCTGTTTTAATATTCCTAATAACGAATGTGGCCGTGGTGCCGTGTTTATTATTTCTTTGAGTTTCTGTACTTCATGTTGTAATTATTTTTTGCATTGCCCTTCTGTGTAATGTAGCCTAAAATCTTTAGCGATATAACGTAATTTACGTTAGTTTTAGTGCTAGTTGTTCGTGTGCGTTATTTTTAGTGGTGTGGTTGTTAATTTCTTCTTTTGGTTTTTGCTTTAAAAAGGTGATAAAAAACATTGTAAGCAGTGTACTATTAAGAATTTATTGTATTAGCATCAATTTTGTAAGCAAGCAGGTTAAATGAAAATATTGTAAGTAATGTAGAAGTCAAATTGTCCTTTAGTTTGTAGTAGTTTGTATTGTAAGTAGGGCAGCATATAATTTATCACGCTGTTATTGTAAGATAGTTGTGTGCTGGCATGTAGATTCGTTGGTATGCAGGTTACGTTATTATGCTAAGAATCGAACATTTAAGGAGTTTGTCTGTTAGGAGTTGTCACTCGACGACATCACCGCTTTAGATCGCTTCATTCTAGAAATTTTGTTGTAGTAAAGTTTACGTGTTTTTGTTTAGTACATTTGTTGTATTTATAACTATCCTAGGGCCACTTACGTTTATTTATTTATTTATTTTTTATCAATAAACGAGATGCACCCCCCACCCCACCCCCACCTATGCGACTGGTGTTTTCTTACTTGTACTAAGTTAGAAATTATTTTGGTTTCGTTTCACTGCAGAGTGATTAGACAACAAAGTTTTTTGTTGTGTGTCAATAAATAAATGCTAAAAAATAAAAACCAAAAAAGTTGGACTAAAATCCATGCAGAAGCTAGATTAAAAAAAAAAAAAGAACTTTTTGGACAAATGCACGAATATTCTTTGTATTGAGGAAACGATCCCGAATCGATTTACAGAGGCAAACCACTATGCTTAGGAACCAACCGGTCAAGAGTTTCGTCGCAAAATGGAGCAAAACCTTGTAAGAAATTCGTTTCAAAATAAGATAATTTAGTTTGTGTGTAAACTTGCCCCTGATTTGTCCCATTTGGACTGATCTATGCACCCACCTTAGCCTCTGATCAGTCTCTCTTGTTTTCGGATCTTTTTTGCGCAATCATTGCTGCAAGAGCCCTGTTGCAAATGCCTTGTCTGCGAGAGCGCCTTGTTTCAGCCGCGGAGTATCTCACGAGAGCGGCCAAGCCGCAGTTCTCGTGACCGCGCCGCCAAAACAGAGCACCCTCTAGCGAAATCCCGTCAATCGCGTTGGATGATAGAAAATATTAAACAGTAATACGTGGCCTCATGGTTAGTGCGTTCGACTCCGGATCGAGCGGTCTGGGTTCGAGCCCTGGCCAGGACATTACGTTATGTTCTTGCGTTGTGTTCTTCTTCGCCTGCCACCCAGGCGTGTACGTGGGTACCGGCGACTTTAATGCTGTGGGTAACCCTGCGATGGACTAGCATCCCATCCAGGTGGGAGTAGAAATATTCCTAGCTCACTTCATGCTACGGAAACCGGGATAAGCTCCGACCTGATGGGCCACTTGACTCATATGCAGACTTTACCTACCAATACGGATTTACTGTGCGCATTGAGGATTTTAACTCTGTTGATTACCTCAACGAACACAAGCAGTGAATTAAATAACAATTGCCTTCCTTTAAGAATGGAAGCCTTTCTTATCAGCGCTGATTTCTTAGGGGTGAGAACTCCGAGATAAAGGCGACTAAGGTGATCATCCTCACAGTTATCCGGGTACCTTTTAGGAAAAGCTTGTCAGAGAGTGTGAAAATCGAAGCTATCGTCTGTAATGCTATCTAAAGTTTAGAACATTCTAGTAAACGGTAAATAATTAGTAAATAAATAAAATATTAAAGGGTAAACTGACTCTGAACCACGCCCTCAAAAACAAATGTTTTTACTTGGTGTTTATTGCAGCAATTAGGATTTGTTGATCAAAATTCGTTACCATTATCCTAGTCTTTTTCACTTCTCCCTGAGTTCTCTCCTTGTAGATTGTCGGCTTATCCATCATCTTGGACTGGATATCTGTTTTGATAAACACAACTACCATATTCCCTGCAGGCGCTTCTCTTAGAGGGAATTGGCCCGGCCTTGAGAATTTCTGTCATAATACCGAACTTCAATGCCATATGTTTCCTCGACTGAATTTAACCTACAACTTACAAATAAATTTTGATCTATCACTATTTCAGTTCAAATACACTATTACTGCATGACTGGACGTCAATTTTCGTCGCTGCGCCGTCATCACTTCGATTTGCCCGAGACGCATTTCTTGAAAGGTTTCCATTGTTTACTGCTAAAAAAACTAATCGTTTCTGAAGCGATCCGTGATCTACAGTTAAACTTAAATAGTTAAGCCAGCTGTTAGCATCTTTAAGAGTGGTTTTCACTTGAGAGTCGTGAAGGAATTGGTTTTGCATTACAACGCTAAACGATTGGATTAAAAAAAACTCGCCCCACTTTTTCAAATTAAGAACGTAAATAACAGATGTTTTGAAACTTCAAAACGCCATTGAGGTCACTGAGAAACGAAAACGTCACTAAATATCTAGCCTTTCCATGTAATTATCTTTTTTTTTTACGATAACTGCAGAGATTCTCGCGCTCATTGGCTAATTATCATGGTCAATAATCGGACAGACACATGAATTTATAATTTATGCAATGCGTCAAGAACGAGAGCGGACAATTTGACAATTTGTTATCGTAAAAAACAATTAACGTCAGTTTTTCATGGGTCTGTCCTATTATCGACATTGAATGTCGTCATAACATTGTCAAAGTAGTCTGCGGATCCACAGCTACTTTGACAATGTTATGACGAATTCATGATCAATAACAGGACAGACGCATGAAAAACTGACGTCAATTTGTTAAGTTTACGTAGTTTATATGAAATACATGCGAAATAATTTTTCTTTTTCTTTTGAATTTCTTTCCTATACGTTCCCTCTTATTGTTTTTAACATGAGAGAATAAAAGTCATATCTTCTAACAACCGTGCAATTTTTTTTTATATAGACAAACTGACTGTTGCAACAACCAACCGTGAAAAAGTGGTAAATGACGTCATCAATATCCTCACAAGCGAGGATATGGAAAATACGCCACTTGGGTCCCGAATGTAGTTTGAGCGAGTGGTTTATTTTCCAGTAAGTAAAACACTCGTGTTCATATAATAAATCGTAATTATTACTAAACTGAATAATGAAGACATCTTCTCATTCCGTATATACTACTGTAGTTTCATTTCTTTTCAAAGTTCATCCTGATAGACTTCCTCAAAGGTAACTGATCCACATTGAATGAGCTATTAGCAATAATCACCTTGCGCCATTATGTAAGCCTATAAAAAGCAGGCGCTCGAGTAACAATAGGAACCGAGTTCTAGTTGACGCGCGTGTAGAGGTCGAACGAATCCGCTGCACGAGAGGTCCACAAAAATTATTGTTAGTTCCGTTATCAGCATGAAAATTTCCCACTGGCTGAGAGCGACCAAAGGAAATAATTCAAGACTTCAATGTCAGACTAGTCGCGTAGGCCTCATAATTTGTAATGAAAAACCCGTTTTGTTCAAAACTCTTTCATACCCAGTTGCGCGCAATTTCGGTCGATTAAATAGAATTTTAGCACAAGGGTGCTGGGGCGACAAAAATACTTGCCGAAGATTTTACGCACAAAGAGAATTTAAAAGAGTTATCCTGCTAAGGCAAATGTTGTTGTCGCTGAAAAAAAGAAAACAAACATATAAAGTATTCCGAGATGCCCCGACTACGCTGCTCTCAGCACTAAACTTACTTTTCACCGAGACATCTTCAACTGTTATTTGATGACAAAGGAGCTTTATGGAAAACTGTAAAAATCTTCTTACAGAACTCGACAAAGTGTTATTACAATTTACGACAGTTCGGATTATCAGGAGACATTAAGACAACATGTAATGTAATATTGCAATTTGCGATAGGTACGTTAAAAAAAAAAACAACAACAACAACAACAAACAAACAAACAAACAAACAAAATACTGCAACTAACAAGGTGTGAGAAAACTTTTGGCAGACAATTTTTTTTGGCCCATTACTACTAGGTGAAGGTAATGTCTGCATACTAGCCGAGTGGCCCATCAAGCCGGAGCTTATCTATATTTCTGTATCATGAAACCACTAAAGGGGTATTCCTACTCCCCTCTGGATGAGATGGTAGTCCATCGCAGGGTTGCCCGCAGCTTAATTTAGCCGGTGCCCATTACACACCTTGGTTTAGAGAGGCACTATGAGTGTAAAGGATCTTGTCCACGAACACAACACAATGTCCCAGGCCAGGACTCGGACCCGAACCGCTCGATACGGAGATGAGCGCACTAACCATGAGGCCATCGCGCCTCCCTGGCCCATTACTAGGCAGACGACCAATTAACCTGAGGGTGGCAGAGAGGGGGGGGGGGGGAGCGGTGTCAAGATCACGTCTCATGGAAAAGAAATGGGTCCGTTCACAATTCAAGGTAAGTAAAATCGGCATTTCGCGTTTTACGAACACAAAATGGTATTTTTGCATAACTCCCAAGGACTCAGCCTTGTTATTTAGATTTCTTTATCATCCGCCCATTTCTTGTTCACCGCGCAGCAAAAAGAAATTCGAGCAAGAACACGAAGGGGGATGATTGTCCTGTCACAACGACGCAGTATTGTTAATTTCGGTCGAAAATAATAGAAGACACAACCAGAATCACAGTTCACGACGAATTTAACACTTCTTTCCCATATTTCACGGAGAATTGTTTTGAAAAATTACGGTTCACTGCTTCTAATGAAATCACGATTCACAAGAAGAAAACATTTCACGGGAAAAAAATTAGGCCATTCGCGAATCACGAAAATACCCTTTATCACCCTCTAACCTGTGGTCTGTTTCCACCGTCACCAACAACAAAAAAAATAGACAAACTGAGAGTTTCCTGAATATCTTCTTTAATTAAGTTACTCAATTGATATTTCAATAACGCTATGAATCTTGCAACAAATTCGTCTTTAATTTCTAGCGATGTTACCAAGTTTTATTCTTTAACGTTCTCTACAGTAGTAAGCCTAGTCACTCTTTTCATCGGCCACTGTTTAAATCACATGAACCTATTTTAATTTCATGATTGTGGAGCGCGGACTCAATCTGGGCACACCGACTAAAGAAAAGCGGCGGGAACATGCAAATGACCAGTGTAGTATGGTATTGTGTCACAGTAAATTAAAGCAATACTGAATCTCATCTCAAATCTCCTCGATACAGAATTCGGAAGAAGCACTGACTCATCCCCTGTCGCCTCCTGTGTCGTGGAGGGCGCTAGTCGAGAAACATGCAGTCCGAGTGATACTATACTCCGCGGAATCGTTCAATGGAAGCTTCAAGTCAGTAAGTAACATTAGCGTTGCAGCCTGCGACTCTCTTAATCAATTTTCTATGCTGTTCCAGATGTTAAGCTCTACCTATATTTTAACTTGTGAATCATCACTCCGAAGAAAATACGCAAAAATGTATACGAAATATGATGCCCTGTAGACTAATGATTAACTACCTTCTATTTCTTTGTTTTGTTCTGTTTTTAAACTCAAGTAACTACTTCTGAACCGTGTACTTATTACAAAACTGATTATATGCCATCAGTAAACCTCAAAAACCATGTCATGGATTGACTATATTCCTTATTCCATATGAAGAAAAAACTGAACTTTATGATGAATTGTATATTTTTTAGCTGTATAACATTTAATTTTACTAGTATTTACTCTAGTACAGGTAAAATCAATGTAGGATAACGATTGATAAGCAATGTGTATCACGTTAAACTAGCTAAAGATAGAGAAGCTGTTTCTGTTTTTGATTGCAGAGGTGGACAGAATTGAAGTATCGACGTTTCTGAATCACTTCTAATCGTCTTTCTTTTTTTGGTAAAAATTTGAGGTTTACTCGCTACTTACATGTAATAACTATATTCTTTGACTTAGTCAGTGCCACAATAGCGGAGAGAACAGTACGGTGTACCGTTGAAGTAATACACATAGAAAGAGCCGCAGTTTCTCACTTGAATGTTTCTGGACCAGTTACAACAGTTTGAAACCCAGTGAAAGCAGACCTCCTTGGTGACTTTGCCATCTGCCACTGTAGGATGACCACCATTTAACCAGCCGGTTGCATAAGTGTTACACCTGTGTGTAGGTGGACATGAAGTAGGCATTCTAGTTCCCGCAGCTCTTTGGAAACGGAACCAGCCAGGACCAAGTCCATTGTCGCACAAGCCGTGGATATTGCCGTGGGTCACCTTTCTGTCAGCACTGGTCAAAGATTGATAGTTTTGACATTCTGAGAAATAAAGATTTTTATCTGTTAACCAAGCTAAAATTCAATTTGGCGATTAGTTCACAATGACGTCAATTTGGAATTACATCATTACAAAGCAATTTAAAGAGGTCATTCCTGCGAGTAAGTTTGAGATGACACCGAAAGTACGTTTAACCGTGGATCTCGTGTAAAAAACTGTGTGGGTTTGACAACTATATATAACAAACAAACAGAACAATTCAAACAATGCTAAGAGCAAAATGTTGTGTTTCTTTATACATGCATTCTGTTCTTATTTAGTTTTTGTAATTTCTTAAAGTTAATGTGTTGCTTGCTCTGTCAACAAAAGGTGAGATCACACAGCACCTTGCCTTAATTACATTCAAAATTAAAGTAATAATGACAAAATAATAATAACAATAATAATAAAATGACCATAACTTTAAAAGGAAGACGACGCGTTGCTCTCTTGATAGTGCTGATGAATGACCGAAATATGCAACAAACAGACACCTTTTTGAGACAGTATGCAACTTTCTTCAACGAACAGCACTCACTAACGTTTAGTTCTCTACTGAAATACGTGTCCCTAGACCTTCTTTCGAATGCAGAAGGCTAGCATGATATTTATTTCGTTTAATCAAGAATAACTCTTTCAGCGAAAACGGTCAATGCACAGTAAAAGGTATATATCTATAAGACATTAAAAAATGTTCAAGGAGCTGGTCAGTTCCAGCTCATTTTAGCGCAATACAGTACACGCATGCGCTTCGCGCGTGCTTTAGTTAAGTAATAGACCATTCTTCTATGGGTTTACTAGCGCAATAATCCACGCGGGATGTTGGGTGAACACGAGACAAGCTTGTAACTTACAAGCCGTTAGGCGAATGATTTACAAGCTTTTCGAGTGTTCTCCCAACATCCCGAGTGGCCTCTTGCGCCGGTAAACCCATAGAAAGAATGGTCTTTCGCTTTTATGAAATACTATGGAAAAAGTCTGTCAATTAGAGGAAAATGTAGTTTACTTTCGCGATCAAGTTGCTTATTCTCACCAAATTCATGAGATGACGCGACAAACCAGTCACAGCGGCTGAAAGAAAGAAAGCACAGACTCGGCAGAGCAAAGCGACGAAATTAAGTTTTGAGAAAGGAAAGGAAAAGGTTATCGGTGAAAGGCAAAAAGTATATTAATTGACTCAAAAGTACTCTTACGGGGAAATGAAAGGGTTCGTAGGCGGAGTCGGTCATCACGAAAGTGAAAGGCTTTACGAAAAGTGTGCCAGTAGTTATTTCATGTGCTTGGCGAAATGATTCAACGCAGTGTTTAACGATAACTTTCCAAAGTTTTGCGAATGGAATAAGGCTTAGTTACAGAAACGCTGCTTCCGAAATTTATTCAGAATTTCTCTACTTATGCTGAAGGCTATGAAGTCCTTGTTTCTCTGTTTATATTTTGCTAAATGAAAACTATATTAAACTACATTAAACTACAAAATCATATATCGTGTTATGCATGCATGCATTGAGTTTAACTTAAAATTTCTGATCGAAATAAATCTTTTCCCTGCTTTTGTGACAACCCAAATTGATCAGTCTAGCCCCGCTGACTTCGTCCCCCTCAGACTGTGAAAAGCACTGAAAAAAGGGTTTAAGAGGATGGTAAAGGTGGGGTACCAATGACGCATCACGCTGAATTTTTCTATTAAATCACGCATCACGGAGAAAGTTTTTTACTAATCACGCGTCACGTAAAAAGAAGTAAGTACATCGCCAATTTTACTTTCTCGACCCTAAAAGTGTCATTAAAAGAAGAACTTTGCCGATTCAACCACGTAAATGCATCGGCAAATATGTGACCTCTCACGTGAAAACGTTTCCTACGGTATCTGTTCGAACGGCTGGAAGCACGGCAAGTGAACTAACCTACGAACAGGCTCCCAGCGAGGGGGAAAAAAAATCCGGCGGAGGCGAAACAAAAAAAAAAAAAAAAAACGGCGAGCGAAGCGAGCCGTTAAGCGCGAAAAAAGAATTCTGCGATTTGCGCTCCCCCTCGTCACCATTCCGCTCTCGGCTCTTCCCGCTCTCCCCAAGTCCATTGTCATATGAGATGCTGTGGTAGGTGTAGGTCACCTTCCTGTCAGCACTGGTTAAAGATTGATAGTTTTGACATTTTGGGAAATAAAATTTTTGTCTGTTGACCGAGCTAAACTTAAATTTGCGATTAGTTCCCAATGACGTCAATTTTAATTACATAATTACAAAGCAATATAAGGAGGCCATTGTAGGGAGTAAGTTGGGGAAGACATCGAAAGTACGTTTAACCGTGGATCTCGTGTAAAATAACTGTGTGGATTTGACAACTGTATATAACAAACAAACGGAACAATTCAAACAATGCAATGCAAAATGTTGTGTGTTTTTTATGCAGGCATTCTGTTCTTATTTAGTTTTTGTAATTTCTTAATGTTAATGTGTTGCTTGCTCTGTCAACAAAGGGTCAGATCATACAGCACCTTGCCTTAAGGTCGGCACACACGAGGGTACTAGTCCCTGCAACTAGTCCCCCAAAGAGTTTACACGAAGAGACTGGTCGCAGGGATTTGTCCCACGTACAGTTCACACGAAGCGTAAGGCGCAACAGAAAGTATATATCTATTAACATTTATAAAATGTCCAAGGAGTTAAACGCGCCATAGTTTATCAGCCCGAGCTCATTCAAGCGCAATAAAGCATGTGCCTGCGGTACGGGCAGTGTACTGCGTTAGTGTAGTGAATTCTGTTGCATGCGCGCTACTTCTCGAATTTGAGCACACCGAGGGCATATTTGTTTCTAACATTCCAGTGCAGCAGAAAGCGAAATGAGGTATTTGTTTTTGTCGCGTTCCTGGTTATGAGTAAAGGGTATATGCGATTTGAACTCCGAAGCGTGGCTGCGTAATTAAGTACTCTCCAAGAAAAACCCGTATGCGATTTGGCTCCTCCATAAACAGTAAATTACTCTGAACGCTTAGAACTGTTGAGACTAGCGACAAGCCTGACACTGGTAGATACGAGCAAACCGGAAGCGCATTTTCCGACTAGGTTGAAAATTCTGGACTACTTTAAAGACGCTCCTTTCTTGGCGAAACTTTTCCCAGTCGGGCAAGCTAAAAAAGTCCTACCATTTCTGTTCAGATCAAAATTGCGTGTCATATATTTTTTTTCTAGCTATTTTTTAAAATTACGTTTTTGGAAATGGTAAACAACTTGAGAGCGATCTCCTAACGAAAGCACCACATTTCTGCCTAGTAAGTATTAGATCTCCGCGATTCTTCCCCTTGCAAAATTTAAGATTGAAAACAGAAGAAACAAAAACACCACGTGACTTAAAGAAGGATAGACCCAATAGGAAATTATTACTCTGAATATTGCGACACAGGATGAATGCGACATATCTACCTGCCACGAGCCTGCACGTTTTTCCATCTCCAGCATAAGGATGGTTACACGAACAACTGAAGGATCCAACAGTGTTTGTACATGAAGCTGAATTGTGGCAATCGTGTACACCGCTGACGCACTCATCGATATCTATAAGCGTGGAAAAAGAAAAGTTGTGAGGTTCGTGTTAGTAACTTTTTGTTTGTTTGCTTATTTTGTTTTGTTTCTTTTTTTGGTTTACTTTTCCTCAAGGGAGGTATTACCCTTGGCATAGAAAAGTGGAACAAATAACGTTATAGAAAGTGAGGAAGGTAGTCCGAGAATTGAGCGATTTCGAGGTGGCCACATAAGAATTCCTAAACAGGTGCCAGTTGTTCAACTGGCGGATAACGCAATCCACCGGATAAATTACCTCACCTAATTAGCTGTACATGAATCTAATCACTATTTTTTGACAACACTTTATTCTCTGGATTGCAGTTGTCCTCTGGATAGCGTTATTCATCTTATGAACACCTGCGGTTTGTAGGAAGACTTGATTTTATCGATGATATGATGATTTGATGATTTTGACAATTTGAAAATAACTCGAGCATTTCACACGCCCGAGGAAATTTACTCCTTGGAAACACCAAGATGATCTTGATGTAAAAAACGTTATATAATTATTGGTTATGGCTGTGGTATTGTTAAACTTATAATGATGCATTGCACATAGTGAGACTTTCTTCTGTACGTATGGCTTCATTCTGGCGATGTTCCTTTCACTGAGAAGCCTCTTACGAATCTTCTTCTAGACATTTAAAACTCGTGCATATACAAATGTGTTATTTCAGAAAGTCGGAACCATCCGTCTAAAAATCTTTTAACATGATGCTCTGAAATTTAAACTGTCAAAACCCGGTGCATCTTTCTTATAACTTTTGGCTTTGCGACTTGTCCGGAAACTGAAGTAGATTTAACCCATTGACTAAAGTGCCGGACGTAACCGGCTGTGACAAGCGTTGGCCTTTGTTCCACTTCTGACGTCATCACCATTGACCAAAATTGATATCATATATACTCAAGGTCTGCAAGAGGAAAATACATTCCCAATGATACCCAGATCAGAGTGATCGGCCTAATAGAGCCTGAAATATGCACGAAAATGCTCGGAAATTTGAATGAAAATTTCGGAGCAAAATTTCTTGCGACTACACTTGGCTACTCCGTGGTAAAAATTGGCCGTCTCGATGATGCTTTCTCAGAAATTTTTGAACTGGAAGCAGATCCAGTGGAAGGTGAATCACTGCAGCAAAAAGATAAAAGGAGAAAAAGGAAAGGCGCATGCCCGAGCAAAAATGTCGTAAAACGCGATGCTAGTGGAAAGAAAGGCATGCTGTCATGTTGCAAATGCCTTTTATTGCGAGACATTTTTAGAAATTAATATATCGAAAACTTCGCTAGGCTTCGCACTAGTTTGCTGAAGAAAAAGGTAGGGAAAAGGATGATTAACAACTGTTTGGGATAAATGGCCTCAAATGTGATGATTTTATATGAAACTAAACCGTTAAACCATTAATTGAAATCTTCTTCAGGAAAGATGGGGATGAAAATCCGCCATGCTGAAAAATGACACGGACAAACTAAAAACAAACATAGACATAGACAGTCTGCACTGAGGTCGGTGATTGGGGAAGGCGGTCGGACAAAAAGTTTCGACTGAGCGACAAAGTAGTTGTCCACAGAATGACTATGATCGCAGGAAGGGCCGCGTGTAACAGATATCATGACTTTTAGTTTCACCTAGGACACGAACATTTTCCTGTTGGTAGGAAACCTGGAACCCGCAGACTGTTGAATGACGGGAAATGCCTTGCTCTGAAAGGACATTGTGTTTCAGTTCTCCGAAATAATGTTTGTGTTTCGAGTAGATTGGAGCTAATTTGGCTCATATCCAGGCTGAAATCTCCAAAATGTTCAAAAACGCGCAAAAAACTCCGGGAGTCAATCGGTTAACCAATTGAATGTCAATTAGTAACGTGAATAAGCTAACATGCTCGTGAGCTTGTGGGTGCTGAAAGTTAATTTTCCAGTTTCTATTAAAGAACAGATCAGTACAACTTTTGCCATCCCCAGAGTATCCAGCTTTACACGAGCAACTGCGAGATCCTGGAGTGTTATTACAGCCAGCATTGACAACACAGCATAAATAAATCATTTCAGTTTTAAAGTTCTTGTCATTTTATATATTACGACAACTCAGTCGAGCTGAGAACAGAAATATGCTAGAAATTTATGACGATACTGACGTACCACTGCAAGTTTTGCCATCTCCAGAATATCCAGCTTTACAGGCGCAAGTGTAAGATCCTGGAGTGTTACTACAGACAGCATTCACGTCACAGCTATGTGAGTTTGAAGAGCACTCGTCTACGTCTAAAATAAAGTTACAGGAGTAAATATCGCACAATAGATGGGGAAGCCGCCGGAGTAAACATAACAATTAATTGAAAAAACATAACCAACCACGATTTTGGAGCAACGGGTAACAGTTTCAATCAGTTTTAAACAGTTACACTTTTTTACGGGTCAATACTAACACTTTATATCAATTAACGTTTCAAAAGTGGTGTCACAAAGATGCCTTATCATTGATGGACAGAGTTTGGTCATTCTCATGGCAAAATGGATTACCATAACAATACAACCCATTTGGACCACCAAGAATTTTTCTACGCTTTGAAACTACATGGACGATTTGGAAAAATTACTTATGTAAGGCAGATCGAGAGCCATGTATGGATTCCCTCCATACATTTTTTTTTTCAAACTTTGCAAAATGTGCCTATTGCACTTCCACGATAAAAAAATTGAGTTCACCATGTTAATTTTGGAGTTATGAGCCCTTGAAGCTGAAATAAAGGGTGTTTTAAAAGGATGTTTTCTTTGCTATCATGGTAACCTATTTACAGTTATATAAAAGGAAGACAAAGCATCTTTAACAATGATTGAGCATTTTTAGATTTATTTACACAGGTAGCTAACCAATGCTGCTGTGTACTAAATCATGTATAGTTGTGTGAAAATGTAGAAATCTCGAGGTTGTGTTGCTCTAAGCGGTAATCAAAAAACATCAATTTGTTTTCTTCGTTAATTTCCAAGTGCGTTTAATTTGTTTGTTCCCTGGCTTGTTGGTTTCTTTGACTTACCATTGCAGTTTTGTCCGTTTCCAGTATATCCAACTTTACACGTACAGGAATACGAGCCCACAGTATTCGCACAATCCGCATTGATGTCGCAGTTATGAGTATGAGTATTACACTCGTCCAGGTCTGCAACAATTTAACACAACATTGAACAACCTACATGTAGTCTATTAAGCCTAAATCTGTAAGATTTCCTGATCTTTAGGCGCATATCTTTTTTTTTTTTTTTTTGGAAATTATTCTTTGCGGCTGCTACTCTCTTTCTCAAAAGCACTGTTAACAGTGCGTTTTCTCCGCAAAACTAAATCCATACGCGTATCTTGGTCACTCAATCCACCGGTCAATCAGTTAATAAATCACGATCGATCAACGGCACCTGTAAAACAAGTAATGTTAAAGCACTTATTGCATGGCACGTCCTTCCAAGTCTATCCATGCCTCGCTCCTAGGGTATGCACACAGTCTTGTCCGCCCTAAATGCGCGTTTTTTGTTTTCTTTTATTCTTTTTTTTTTTTTAATGGAAATTGTTATTGTTCGGAACTATTACTCTCTACCTCAAAAGTGCTGTTAACAATAAGCTTTCCCAGCAAAAACTTACTTAATAAACATACTTTAATCAATCGGCCTACCAATAAGTCAGTTAATAAATGGCGATCGATTATGAGAACAATAGATTTCTCACCCGTAAAGCAAGTAAAGTTGAAGCAGTTATTGCAGGGTACGTCATTCCGAGTGTATCCATGCCTCGTTCCTAGAGTGTGCACACAGTCTTCGTTGTTCCAGTCGTTTGGTTGCTTTGGAGCCCAGAACCTAAAGCTGCTAATTTCTTTGTTTGTCCAAACAAAAGAGCCTTCAACACTGCGGTCATTCAGCCCTATCCAGGACTTATCGCCGTCATGACGGTGCTGAATAAACACATTCTCCTCCTGGTTGTGTACAGTTACCAGATCAGAGTCCATCGCAGAACAGTTTGACTCAGCGGTCAGCCACGAAGCGCATGCGGGACTCGTGAAGTAGCAATAACCACCAAAGTAGGTCCACCCTGGCTGACAAATGTCTGTAGATAGCAAGAAATGCACCATAAGTGAGAGAGGCCAATTAAGTGATTGCCCTGTAGTTGTGTTTTCAGAGACACCTATCTGTTTGTATTACACGGCCAGGCTTCCATTTTAACATGTTTTGCCCCCCTCACCAAAAATTTGGTTGCATTTTTCTTTTTTAAGATAAATATCTGCCCTTGAAACAACGTGAGACCAAAACTCATACATCGCTGCTAAAGGAAAAACTAAAACCATCAAGACATCTGTGTTTCCCTACCTGAAAGAACAGCGTATGAGATGGACAGAGGATCGTACTTTTTCGCGTACAATTCCTTTAAACAAACTCGGACACCGGTCCTGTTGATGTACTACAAGAAAGAGTAAAACAAGATCAGTAGTGTCCAAGAATGAAATTAAAATGGACATTACTTCACAATGGTTACTAGCATATTTCTAGTATATAATTTATTAAACCACGGCAAAAAATTCCAAAACTCATAACTCGCTCAAATAAAGCTTTGACATGTCAGACAAGTGCCTTAAGTATGAAGGGTGCAACACACAGTGCAGTTTTTCTTTTAACCCCCCCCCCCCTCCCCACCGCCCTCCCACCAACTACAGACTCTTATTCCTACATGCATAAGTTATTCACCTTAAGGTGTATGCAACCTTTAAGAGTATTTGTCTAAACCATTTGGTCTTAAAAAGACCGGAATGCATTTTGACCATTTTGGTGCGCAATAGGGTATGTGTTGTCGTGTAGTCTTGAGCTTTATATGCTATTTAGGTGGAACTAATTAATTTCCTCATTTACGTAGGAATTTTTTCACGTTGTTTCCAAGAAGAGCCAGTGGGTGCCAATAACATAATCCGTAAAATTTGGTGGAACTTTTAATTATTAAGTTGCATGCGCACTCTAATTTTGCTATAAACCTATTTCCATAAACAGCGGAGTGTAAATATAAGGCCTTCATCCTACCTCTACCCAAGCGGTTATTCCATTGTGTACTGGTTGTTGATTTCCACCGCTAGTTGAATGGTTCGCGGAAACAAATACGTTCGGGGTGCTGTTATACTTCCTAGCAAAGCGAATATCCTACAGAAACATTAATATTCTCATTACATTTGTCATTGCATCCAATAAGAAACCTTTGGAGTTAGTTGCCAATGCAGGTTCACTGGTACATAGTTTCAAGCAAACTCTTAAATTTACTTTGACCAATTTAATCAGCAAAATGCAGATGTTCCTTGTTAAAAAGACTCTGATACTGACCTTGCAGAAAGCATTGTTGTAATCTGCAGGAGGATGCTGGGCGTTAGCAAAATAGACTGAACTATGCTCTTTTAAAAGAGAAAAGAAAAAGTTTACAGTTATGAGCAAATCCGAAAAAAAAAAAAAAAAATGGGTGAATAACTGCATTGCTACAACCGTATTTAACTAAAATATACATTACTATAGAGTAAACCCTACCAGAGATTGCAACTCAGCCAGCCCGAACGTTCCCTAAATATATAAGGGCATATTCTTGTGGCCCAGTTCTATAAAGGTCCCATTTGGTGGAAGCTGTGACACTTACAACATGAACATCTTCGTGCGATCCTGCGTAGTTCTGCAGCTCTCTCAAACAAACTTTGAATGAAGATTGCGTGACGTCTTCAATCCACACGCTGGCAGCGTCACGCTTAAGTCCGGCATGATGATGCGCAGCAGTTACAAATACTGAGGGTATCACTGAAAACTTCCCCTGCATGGAAAACAAACAAAAGGAGTTAATAAAGCAAACAAACAAAAATCAGGACATTCTTTGTTTCGTTTAAAAAAACCGATGGAAAATTGATAGCTTTACAAGTCGTTCCAGTCCACCATTGTGATATTCGTACTTCCCCGGCAACACCACCCACTGGAGTCCCTTGGTACGCCATCCAATCAACTGTCACGTTAGCATGTGATTTCCGCTCATTGTAGCCTGCCGTCATCACACACGTAGTGAATCGATCATAACTGACATTTTCAATCCACGACACAGCGGCATCATGTACATATGACTTGTCACTGGTGTCAATATGATTGACAGTGGCCTGAACTTCAAGTGGTTTGTCTGGATAGAACACATAAGGCTTAAGGCGGATAACTTCACAATGCGAATATCCCAGTGAAGGAATATGTGGCATGTGACTGCGACCTCGTTGGAAAGGAAATCCTTAAAAACATAATAAGAAAAATCATAAGTCAGAAGAAATGGTTGAATTTACTAGTTGTACACAAGTCGATGGTATCATCATCATTACAATGTCGATTATTGATGTCGTCAAACGATTCATTTTAAAACAAATCAAAATATTAAATTCTGACCTTCACAACTACCAGGGTGTTGAACGGAAAAGTTCAATTGCAGAAGACACATTTCCTGTCGAAAAAAACACTCATTGTCGTATGTTGTGCCATTTGATGAACAGACGGGTTCTTGGTACGATGGACAACTGTCCTCGGCAACGCAACGAGCATTAAGAGGTCCAAACGCTTTACACAGACAGTGATAATGGCATGTCACATTGATACAGGGATTCAAGTCTGGCAAAAAATAAAAAATAAATAAATAAATAAATAAAAAATAAAATAAATCAAATCAAATCAAATCATATCATATCATATCAATCAATCAATCAATCAATCAATCAATCAGTTAATCAATCAATCAGTGAATAAATCTTTAACTAAGTAATATTGTTTTGAGACAAATACGAACGGAAATCTCAAGCTGACGTTTCTAGGTTGTTTCAAGTTATATGTGCAAATAAATTACACTTAAAAGAGAAATAGTATTAATTTTTTTTTCACGGTTATTTATTATTTACGCCTTGAAATCTTTAGTTTCGGGTGTATATCTGTTTTTTTTTTTTTCAATCTTTTATCACAAAGTTTGCGTGCAATTTTTCTTCGCTTGTTAAAGACGTTATTAACTTTCATCCTCAAACCTTAGCTTGGCATTCTTAACTGTATGCAGATGGAATGTTGCTGACTGCCTACCTCCAGTGATCATGTAGTCCACAGTGATAACATCGTTGTTGTTGGCGTCACTGTTGTAATTCTTCACACACATCTGTGCCTCAGTTGTAGATGTATGCTGAATTATAAAGGTAAAATTATTGCGAGCGTTTCTACCCTTTTTTAGTCCACTCAGATACAGAGATTTTCGAATATTACAAAAGGAGGTTCGGAAGAAATTTATGATATGATTTGTGCTTTGATTGATTAATACTAGGGCCAGTAATGACTACGGACCGATTTCGTACCTCCAAAAACAAAGCATAATAATAATAATAATAATAATAATAATAATAATAATAATAACAATAACAATAAAATAAAATAAAATAAAATAAAATAAAATAATAATAATAATGATAAAAATCTTAATTACAAACCATAGAAAATAAACGGTGTTAAGTCCTCTCGAGTGCACAAAGTGTGCCCAATTATCTTGCAACGTATTGCTTACCTCAACCCAAGCAGTAACGGCATTACAATGTGACCCAGACAGATGAGAACTGTTATTGTTGTCACTGCGCTTTGGCGTCACCAACACAACTGGAGGAGCATAAAATGGCTCTGTGAAGTTTATTGTCTGCAGTTTTAAAGGAAATAGTACTATAAATATTGTTCAGTTCTACAACCAAGGGAGTCTTTTATAATGGAAACAAAATACAAATTGGACATGTCTGATAAGTGATGGACTTTCTAACACTGTCGATTTTCATCAGTCGATCTATCAGAGAAACCTCTCTATAAACTAGGAAGACAGGGCTTTGGAAACTATTTGCTCGCCACATTGTTGCAATAATAGATGATTCTGTTTTGTTCAAACATCAGCACAACGTTGACTTGAAAAAGGGAAAATGAAAATGAATTGTCGCAACTGACCACTTTCCATGGAAGCTTACTGTTGTTTTGTTGTTGCTCTTCCCATCCCCTATATGAGTATCGGTAACATTATCTAGTTAATCCTTACTTGACAGAAAGCGTAGTTATCTTGATGAGATGGTGAGTTTGTATTGGTAAACACGAGGCTGTCAGTTACGGTAAAATTGTCAACTCTCAGATTCGTGAATGCCATCCAATTCTGCAATAGAATTTGGAATCAAGTAATGAGAAATAATTCAGTAATTGCTAAATAACAAAATAAATCAGTGAAAAGTTCTTCAAAGTTTAGAAGTGTTAGGCCAATAGGGCCAACAAAGAAATTATGAACACAGGGAATTTCAGTATAAGTGCATACAAATATTTCTTGTGTTTTGTTTCCTTTTGGCTTTTTTAAAATTTTTAAAATGTAAATGTCTTATATATTTGGTGAAAAAATAAACAAACAAACAAACAAACAGAGACACAACGAAATAAGCAACATCTTAAACAGCATGAAAATTGAAAATAAACCGGGATTTTTTGGTTTTGACGACAACTACATATCGTTTTCCTTTTTGCCTAGATTTGTTATTTGGGAGAGAAAAGGTGATCTTGTTGATTGACAGATATTAAGAATTATCCAGTAAAAGAGAATTAATATCTAGCTCACTCACTATTTTGATGTTTTTATGAGGTCCATCGAAAATCTTAGCTCCTCGGAGGCAAATTTTAAAATTGTCTACACTCAACTCCTCCACCCACACAGCCATGGCATCCTGGGGTCTCTTGGGAATTTGGTGACCAGCTGTTACAAATATGTTTGGAGGAGTAGAGAAACGCTGGAATAAATAAAAAAAAAATAGATAAAAATGAACGAGAAAAAGAAAAGGTAGAAGAGGATTTCATTGGATGGAAGCATTTACAGTAGTTAATTGACCAAATATTACAGATAATTAGAAAGAATTTGATTAACGAGCGATTGAATAAAAAGTAAAAGCAAAACAAACTCAACAAGCACGATGGGTAAAGGAGTAATGAGGCAAAGACAAAAATCGAGGAAGTCCGAAAAAAGTGAAACCAGGGAGCGAGGGATCAAGCCAGGGAGACACCAAGGCAACGATGCAACGAGGTAACGAGGCAACGAATCAACGAGGAAACGAGGCAACGAGGAAACGAAGCAACCAGGTAACAACGAAAAGAGAGAGAGACGGAGAGAGGGAACGAGGGAACGAGAGAACAAGAGAAGCAGAGAACAGGGGAACGAGGAAACGGGAGAACGAGGGAACGAAAGAACCAGCCAACGAGGGAACGAGGGAACAAGGGAACGAGGCAACGAGGCAACGAGGCAACGAGGCAACGAGGCAACGAGGCAACGAGGCAACGAGGCAACGAGGCAACGAGGCAACGAGGCAACGAGGCAACGAGGCAACGAGGCAACGAGGCAACGAGGCAACGAGGCAACGAGGCAACGAGGCAACGAGGCAACGAGGCAACGAGGCAACGAGGCAACGAGGCAACGAGGCAACGAGGCAACGAGGCAACGAGGCAACGAGGAAGTGAATAGGCGAGGAAATAAAGAAGCTACGAAAATATATGCTTTTGTAAACTGCAACCTTTCTCTTCGCTGATTCTGCTTAACTTAACTTTTCCTTTGTTGAGAAATAATAATTAGCTGAAATCAAAGGGAAAATGCAATGCTTACCTGCTGAAAAACGATCCTCTTGCATTCCGTCCCCGTTGTCCAAGAATTTAAAGATGTAGTACCAATCTGAGATCCTCGCAGCGAAGCCTGGAAGGATAACCAGTTTACTTCCACCGTCCTGTTGGAACCATTTCCGAATTCAAGGACACAAGCTGTGAATTCGCTTGCTGTAACAGTTTCAACCCAGACTGCAGCGCCGTTCCGAGGCGTTTGGCTCTTTACGGTATGGCCAACTGAGGCGAGAACCGATACTTGCTGTCCGCCGTAAAAGGGGCTTGGGAAGTAGATCACCTTGCAAGCAAATAGTCCTGGTGTGCTGGTAGTTATGTTATCTTTTCCAGCTTTGAAACCGAGTGCTGTGAAGGAATAACGAACGATTTGTTTTTGTCTTTGATAAATTACGATGGAAGCTCTTAATCGGTGCGCCCCACCCTCAATTCCCTTCCACTTGAAATTTCTTCCATAAAGCATAAAATAATCTTCAACTGGCGATTAATATAAGGTACACGATCGCGGAACTTTAAGAGAAAAACTATCATACCTTCGGTGGCTGGAGCAAGTGCACAAATGAACAAGAAACTGGAACGAAGTAGATCGGGTGTTTGCGCACAGACGACATCTTACTCCGAATGAAAGGGAACTGTACTCTGATGTGCGTTAAAATGACTACAAGAGCTATCTGTGCATAAGTACTGACTGTCAAGTGGAATTATAAGATTATCATAATGACAATGATGGCAAATAGCCCGTTTTTCTGTGTTATTTTGGAGATGCTTGATATTTGGTGGGGAGGTGGGTAGAGGTGCTTGGTCCGTAGACTAATGGCCATAATTATTGCATGTTTTGTAATTAAGATGTAGGATTGACCTGATTTCTCCATCGCAATTGGGAATTTGTGCAGGTCGTTGACAAAACAGCAAAAGAGAAATTTCGCATTTGCAAATTCTTGTCCTGACAGAAGTTATTTTCAGACCACACCCTATATCCCTTTTACTCATTTGCGCCTACCCCCTTTTCAACAAAGATTAAAATCAAAATTCATAAAAAAAAGTCTCCAGCCGTAAGCATCTCTCATTTTAATATAACAAATCAATCTCTCGTCTTTGAGTTTCTAATTTTCGATTATAAATGAACTTTTTGTCTTCCTTGCATATTTCGTGTTTGTCTGGCATGCTAGTGCCTGTGGCCTAATACACAGTGAATGGGTCAGCAAATCGTTTAAGAAAATGTTATGTTATGTTATATTTGGACTATCGTTGCCGCAGGTCTTCCGTTTTTAAAATTCAGTCAAGGCCCTCACATGTTGAAATAAAGTGAGACTGTCTGCAGTTTTTTGTTTGGTTTTGCCTTATTTTTGCAAAATATTTTATTTGATCTATCTTAACGTCATTATTTTGTAATTCATGTTCTCTCTCAGTCTAGTTTCATTCAAAGCTAATGGTAACATGTTTCGTTTGTTTTATGTTAACATGCTTTTTTTATATGAGAAATGGCTTATAAGTAGTAAAAAGTAAAGCAAAAAAGACCATTTAAACAAGAATGCTGTATTATCTCACGTAACATAACAGTTAAATCAATTATTTTAATTTGTTGGACTTGGTTGTAACTCCAGTGCTCCAACATCGATAGCGATAGAAATGAGCTCCGGTGTCGATTTGTCTAATGGATATTGAGTTAGTGTAAGGAATGTTAAAATAATAGTGTCGTGGTTAAGCACATCAGGCAAGCTGTAGAGATAGCCCGTTTGATTCAATTGTTTTTACAACAATCGACGACGACCTAATGGGTTTATATTTATGCCTTGAAAGATGTGGAAAAAGTCGTGAAAAACTGCGATAGAAGTGATATTTCACTTGCAAATTACTTTCGTCTGTTCTACCTCCCATGCACCGCTCGATTCTATTGTTTATAAACCAATCAGATACTAGCAGGTAACTTGTATTGTGTCCTAAATAAATCCCTAGGCCCAATGATGACATCGATGCTCTAAATTTTGACAGCTCGGTTTTAAACCCGGTGATATATTTCGTGTGATTTCGACAATTAAAGCGCCTGCATGTGATTTCTAAACTACATGCGATTCAGGAAGAAAGCGGAAGTCACGCCATGCCTTGCACATGCTCCGAATCGTGAGGCTACCTTTTAAGATTTCCTCTTTCTGTTCACGTTCATTAATGCTTGTCACTTCGTCAATAAATAAGTTAACATCACAAGTATAGCAGTTGTTATTGGGGATATCGCTCGCATGTCGGTTTCATGGATTTGTAATTTTATCGAAGAAACCACGACTTCTTTCAAAGCTTTTAACCTTTACCCACAACCGTATGACAGCTTTTCTGCAGATTTCACAATCGCGCAGGTAAATACAAAGATTGTTTAATCTCGGCTTTCTGGGAAAAAGGCAAAAGATTTTATTCGTTCTAAAACTAACATCAATTTACTATTGCCCCTTAGCAATAAAAAAGATGAAAAAAAGCACGAGTACAAGCGCATGTTAAGAAAAAGATCACCCGTTCACTGTTCTACAATTTATGAACTTTAATGCGGTTTTTAGAGATTGCAGATTGATTTGTAGAGATTGCCTACTATTTGGTGTAAAGCCCGTTGATCTATAACAATTTTTTGAAGTAAAATCGTATTCTGGCTCCTGAAGAAGTCCAGTTTACGCCGTTTATGAATGAAGAAAATTATCAATGAGACATCTATAGAAGAATGAAAATTAACTCTGGCAACGAATTTGCGAAACTCTAGCTAGTAAAGTATTTAAAAGCTGATTACAGCGCAGGAAAATGGCCCTTATTAAAGACGGACTAAGCGTTTTAGTGAGTTATAAAAGTTCAGTTCTTCTCAATGATGGCATAAGTTAATTTTAATGTAAATTCTGATAATTTGGTGCTGTGTCAAAACAATATCACTAAGTTCATGATCTTCTCCGTTTTCGTCACATTCCTGCTGGTTAATGTGTTGGAAATGTAAAGAGAAATATAAGTTTGATCACTTCTGGTAATTAAAGGGCTAAAAGTGCTGGACAACGGTCCGTGATATGCGAAATGTCTCGATACTTTTCGATGTTAGTTTTACACTATATGTATAGAATTAGGCGAAATTAAAGTAGATTCGTACTTGCTTTGAGACATGCATGTCTTAACTCAGCAAGGAAAATGCGCTCGGATAGGGAGCGCTTAATTATTTCAGGTGTTTAGATTGGCCTCCACATAACGTGCCTGGAATGCGTCAACAAATCAGTTAGAGAGCTCGAGAGCAGCCTGTGAGAAGGATCTATAGGATTGTATTGTTCGTTGTGTATTTCTTTATCATGGTTTGCCGACTTTTCTGTTTTATCTTTCCTAATTTGAATCTCATTCGATCTTTTATATGGTCACAGACTTTGTATGTTTGGCACAGAAAAAAAAAATCCTGTTTACATAGCGATAGATTGTTTTGTGTTTGCTACAGGTTCAAGCGGGTTTAAACCAGAAGGACCTTTTAAAATTACTACGTTAAAACAAACAACTAACTAAACTAAAAGAAAGGAGTGGGGTCTTCTTCGTGAAATCCTCTGCGCGCTATTAATTGAGAGTTACAATTACGCTGCTCCATCGTTCCTCTTTTGCTTCGCATTCGTGAATTCGCGTCAAACGCTCGGAAAATAAGGGGACTGCCTGCAGTTTATTGTTACTGCTTAAAGGAATTTTAAATATTTACTTCCCTTTCCTTGGTTTAGGTGATTTTAAAATTAAAGAGCTGAAATTACTTCGTATCACAAGCACAGTCGCATCTCTTTGTTTGTGAAATCACTTAAAATCGACGATGGACATGTTTCTGTTTCAGTGATCCGTAAGGCCCGGTTCATACGTCGCATTTCTGCCGTGTCGAATTCAATTCAATTAAGTGCGGCAGAAATGCGACTGTGGATTCATACGTCGCACTTGTGTCGCACTTAATTCAGAATTTATACTGTCGGGTATGTCGGCCAGCGGAAAATGTTTTAAACGTAGAGTATTCAATATGGTGGACGAAAGTACTGAGCGACGAAGGACTTTAATTTTGCTAAAAATTGTCCGCCAATGGAACGAGAAGGAGAAGGCTCACAACGCAGCAGTATGTGTTGCAATATGTTCAGGTTGCATTGGGTCGAGAATGGCCAAGTTTCTTCTTTTTCTTTGGCAGGAACACATTTACGCATGCTCAATACATTAAGATAATGTGTGCATTAGATTCGACACGGCAGAAATTCGACGTCTGAATCGGTGTCGCATTTCTGTCGGATAATGCGACAAGACCAGTCGAACGTGCGGCAGAAATGCGGCAGCCGATTCAGACGTCGAATTTCTGTCGAATTTAATTCGTTGAATTGAATTCGACATGGCAGAAATGCGGCGTATGAACCGGGCCTTAGAAGCATGACCGCTCATATCCCGGACACGCATCCCTGTGACGGCATGTCACAGGGAAGCGTGTTTCAGTATTTTTCCACGCATCTGATCACAGACCCGTGAGAAAATACTGAGAAATGCGTGTTAATCTTTCCAGGAAAAAAAGACAAAAGGTTTTCATGTTACAAAAATACAAGCCACTTACTGATTCCACTTAGCAGTATTAAAAGAAAAAAGAAAAAAAAAAAAAAAAGAATACAACTACGTCGAGAAAGCATGCTCGTTGAAAGAAGACTGGTATTTTAATGATCTTTAATGACAGTCAGGTCTCGAGAAGGTTATGGTAACACAGCTGGATAGACTATATTTATGAATAGCTCAGTGTGTGAAAACTGGATCACGTTGTAAAACAAATATTTTTCACTTTGAAACAATTATGTTATGTCGTTCCTTCCAAAAGAGAGTTAACAGAAGAATAGAATTAAGGTGACTTCTTAGTATCAGACTGGGCTTTCTTCATCAGTTGCATGCGTGACTAGCGCGAGCAACCATTGAGAAGATGGTGGCTTTTTTTGACTTCACGGCTTAGCCCGTCTGAGCAATAAATCGTCATTCTTTGGTAAACGAATATAGTCACGTATAATGTCTCGCTTATTGTGGGTCATCCCATTTCTGTACAAAGAATATGGACCTATTACTATTCTCCTGAAGAAGAAAAAAATGTGTATTTTTCTTCCTAGCAACAAACGCGGACTTAGCAAGAACTTGTGATAAAGTAACAAGTGGCCTAAAGAACACTGCATGCTAGAAGCAAGTGGAGTCACTGTTTGTATTTAGCACAAATGTGGAATTGAAACAGAACTTTACTTATCATACATGACTTTGAAGCAATATTTTGCTTTTTGCAGGCTTATTTTCTCGGCTCTTAAAAGAGTTAAAAGAACGGCTCGAATAGAAATCTCTCTGGGAGCTTACATTGTAAGGAATTTTGAAGTGATTTATTCGTAGGCATTGTGACCTCTTTCGTCCAGCCTAAATTTTCAAATCACATCAGTTACAATGGTTAATTCGTAATCTGGCAAAGTTGAGTTAAACGGAAATTTTGCATGTAACTAGCACGAGCTTGAGAAATTTCGTCCTGCAATTCGTAACTTGCTTTACCTTTGTTTAATAACTTACTTTAGGCTAGGAGCCTTATATAGTAGAGCATCTTGGTTTCCTATCCCTGCCCGATGACACACGATTTCGACCTAAATAAATGAAGTTTCGGTTAGCCTAAATAGCGATCATCGTTAGCACGCACCAATCAGTTAACCCCCTTTAACTTCTGTGACATATTGCATGGTAATTTGTAACTGAAGCGGGATCATTAAGATATTAGAGAAAATATATCATCTCACCGCAGTCCGGTCCCGGCGTTGAAAAATCGATTCTAATGAGATTGTAGGTGACCATGCACTGAATCACAAATCTGTAGCAAATTACGTTTAAGATCCTTCTATTTGGGACAATCAAACTACGAAAGCTGAGGCCTTATGCAATTGAATCAGGTCATCCGAAACATTACCTGAAACCAGCAACAAAAATTCCTTTGAACTACATTCAAAACAGCAAGTCAAACAGCGAGTCAAACAGCCAGTCAAACAGCAAGTCGATTTAGGCGGATTGAGGCCAGAGCGCGAAACGTGACACACGAGCGCGAAGCGCGATCACGAGCGCAACTTGCGAATTGAAATAATAATAATAATAAAAAAATGTATACTTAATTGACCACCTCCCATTGGGGCTATTCAGGACCAATGTAGACAAACAATGATACATAAATACTCAAATAAACACTCGGTTAAGAATCCCAACTGGCGAGAGACAGACCAGTTGGCTATTTACAAGCGCAGCCGAGAATTTGAACTCGGGGCTACCGAGAACAGCATCAGCTAGCGGTCAGAACGGGATATAATCCTAAGACTTACGGATTTCAAATCCGGCGCTCTAACCACTCGGCCACACTGCCTCCACACGCTCCACGCTTGTGTTTCACGCCTCCCCGTGTCCCGACTACCGTACTTCAACTGTAGAGGAGGCGACAGGTCAAATCGGGCCGACGCCGTAGAAATTCGTCACGCCAGAAGAAAGGATTAGGTCTCTTTCCCATCGTCATAACTATTCTGGCCTGCGTAGCAAGCGTTTCCAAAGAAAGACCTATGAACGGGATTTTCGGTGTTTTGCCCTCGCGAAAAATGGGGCGAGAGCCAAAAAAAGATTTTTTACGCGGTAATTCTTTGCTTCCGAACCCCACGAAAACACTTGCTACCCAGGCTATAACTATATATTCTCCAAACTAAAGTAGATTACAATATGAAGCGGCAAACAGCGAACAAATTGTTAAAACACTACCGTGACCGACCGCAATGTGTTTGAATTTCTAGAGCAACGAAAAATACTCTCCCCAGTTTCGCTCGCATCAAGAGACCAAGATGGCGGCCCATCGAACTCAACGATAGATATATACGATCTCACAAAAAAATAGAGGAATTCAATTAATCTAGCCTGTTATCGTCCCTTGCCACAAGTTTCCTGGAGTCGTTTGCCCACGTACGGATCATTAAACTTGCACCAGACATCATGTAAAGCTGCTCTTTTTGGCTAATCGCAACAATTTATTTTAGACTTTCAATTACAAATATAATCACTGATTCATTATCTTTTTTCGTAGGTCCTAGAAATACTTAGCACCTCTCAAAATAATTTATGGAACTTCTACAGAACATCGGTCCTATCCAACTTGCATGGGACATCACGCATCGCTACTTTTTGGCTAATCACAGCATGTTATTTTAGATTTTTAACAACAAATAAAATAAGTTAATCACATTTTAAGAAAGGTCCTGAAAAAATTTAGTTCCTCTTTAAAAAAAAAAAAAACAGAAAAAAGCAATGACTATAACATCTACAAAACATCGGTCGGTTTTAAAATTGACGTATCTTGTATATTTTATTGAATTTATATGAAGACTTTCAGTTACAACCGCCTGATGCAAAGTACAGTAGCACATGAAAGTACACGTGATCCTCAGTAGTTTTCACTTGAACGGTCATAACCTAGGAATTCATCCACAGCACAATAAACAGTACCACATGAAAGTACTTCTCGCTTTCATTTGAATGGTAACACACCAAGGTTTCATCCAAAGACTTTAAAGTAAAAACCACCTTTTATAGCATAAACAGTACAACATGAAAGTATTACTCAGTCGGTCTCATTTGAACGGTAACGCACTAGGGTTTCATCCACAGACTTAAAAATTAGAACCACCTTGTGCGGCATAATAAACAGTACCAAATGAAAGCACTGCTCAATGGCTTTCATTTGTATGGTCACATGCTAAGGTTTCATCGCAGACTTAAGGTCATTCCCCTGTATTGTATTGCGCGCCCTTACTACGCATAATTTATGGCGTCATTAGCGCGCGTTCGTGCACGCGCACATTGAAAACATTGCGGATTTGCCTTGATATTGAGTTCTGTCAGTTGAAAAATGGCTATAGCTCACTAACGAGCTCGGGCATTTTTTTCTAGTCATTTTAATCAGCTAATCATTAGCTTTGCGCGAGAAAAAACATCTGATTTCTATGTTTGAAAATTGAATAAATAAGAAAAATAGCAGCTGCATTGTAGTCTTTTCTATTTTGCAGTTTGATAGCCGTGACAGGCAATTTGGTTCTAATATTTTAACAAGGATTCAGCTGTCTTTCATAATCAAACTGAAAAGGTTTATTTGTGTTCGACACAAGTATTGACTGTAGTTTGAGGCGTGTTTAATTTCATGAGTCTGGGCTCAGAAAGAGTTTACAATAACTTAGAATACGTTCTTGTAATAAACATTAAATAACGCTAAAATGGGACATTTTCAATGCCTCACTGCTCCTTAACAAGCATGGGCACCCCCCCCCCCTTTTTTATTTTATAAGTTAAGTTCTCATATAATAAATATTCATTGGACAAAGTTTGAACAAAAATCTATGTTCAATTTTATTTCAGGGGAATTACCTTAAAAGTTATAACCACTTTGTACCGCATAATAAACAGTACCACATGAAAGTACAGCTCAATAGCCTACACTTGAATGGTCACACACTAGAGATTCATCCACTCATTTAATACACTTAACCAATATAATCAATAGTACCACACAATACTATTACTCACTAACATCTTAACTTTCCGCTGCGTGTGATTTTAGCATCCATTGCTTGCTCTTAAAAGACAGGGCACCCAGCACTTCCATTTGTATGGAAATTGAAACCCGAATAGTCCGTAAGTGTAAGGGTATCTGAAAGACAATAAGCGTTCCGGGGAGTTGGGAATTGCGACATGGACTCCGTGGAAATTGATCCTCGCTGGTGGCACGACCCATGACTCAGGAAACGTCTCCAAGGTATGATGGTCTTTAAGAATGAAGTTGTCCCCTGACGAGGATGGATAGAATTTGTGAAGCATTACCTCTGTTTTGGCGCTAGTTGTCCTATTTGCTGGTATCCACCTCACGAAATCAGCGGTCGCATTCCCAAAGATTGCCATGAAACCATTTGCTTTAATTCCTGATCTCGTCAACTCCGAATAGGCGTTTATGCTCTGTGTTCTTAAAATAAATATATCTGCGTCGTGGTCGTGTGGCAGAATGTCTCCCGTGTGATAAGCACCAAGAAGGGTTCCTGAAACGAAATAGTACCAACAAAAGTAATCTTAAGTCTTTGCTGTCACGTTTTTTTTTTTGAATAATACAGGCTAAACGAATCCGTTAATTACTGCATGTTTAGTCTTTCCACAAAACCTCTATTTTGCCAAGCGAATTTTTAAAGTAAAACCAAGGGATTAGCGTACCCCTCAATATTACATTAATGAATTGATTATTGGAATATTGAACACCGTTGAAAATGGTGAATTTTTTTTTTTCTGACACTAATCGGAGCTACCTGTAAATCACCGCAAATCTGCTTTTTGTTTGGAAAATCCACGGTTCTACATGTTAAGAGTTTCACCTCTGAATTGGTCGGAGAGAGATTTCCGTGCTCATAAATTCGGCCGCGCTGGCTCATTGCCGCCATTTTGAGAGGAAATTGTATTCTCTAAGAAGAAATCGTCTTTTAATTTGAACAATAATTCGCGCCTTTTTTAAAAAACGAATACGAGTTACTTACTTATAACCGCAAAATTACAGACCCGCGAAAAGTGTTTTCGCGGCAATGAATCACCCGTAATCTAATACCTGCTATTTAGTTCTTTATCAAAGGAGAACGGAAGGTAAAAAACGAAGTTATCGTTGCATATTTGCAACAGAGCAAATAGTTTGTTTTGAGTAAAAATTGCAGTATTTGTCCATATTTGTCCTTTCTTAACGCGTTTTGACTGGAAAATTGCTCACGACATTCATACTATGTAGGTCCGCCATTTTGACCGCCATGTTGAAGGCTGGGCTGCATGGCATGACGTCATTGCGCTCACTTGCGTTCGCGCCAAATTTAATTTTTTTGCTCGGATGGAAAATGGTTCACTGCATTGCCGTAGGCTGTTCCAATAGATCACCTAGAGATTCTAAAAGAGGAATAAGCTTTCATCGCCTTCCTTTAAAAGATAAAGGCCTTTTAAGCAAATGGCTTGCTCAGATAAAGAGAGAAAATTTGCCCCAAATGAAGCACTGCCACGTCTGTTCCGAACACTTTGAGCCCACGTGTTTTGCAAGTGAGTACCGACTAGATATTTTGCCAGACAATTTAAGCAGACGTCGCTTAAAAGAGGATGCCGTTCCAATTTTGTTTCAACACACAAAAAAGTTAAGCCTAAGGCCGTCCAGCGAGCGCCGAAGAAATAGAGCTCTACACGAAGAGGTAAGTCATGTATTCGCGGTATAAAACTGACTCTACTGATATGACCTGACGTGACCTTTTGGCCGCCGTGTTACTTTTCTGGCAAGCAAGCTTTAAACAAATTATCCTTCGTTCACAAAATTGTATTTGCTATTTTAGGCCCTCAATCAAATACTGGATGCTTGTGATAGTAATTCGCAAGAGTCGGGCCAATCCAGAGCGAAAGTCGCGCAGCCTTTTCAAGATGCAAATGTCACGACTTCTGCGGTTCCTGATTACAATGTCAGTCAGACTTTCGGTGACAAAGAAAAACCACAAAGGAAGAGGAGAAAACTACCTATTTCAAAGATAGTTTTGGTGGATGCCTCTACTGACACTGAAATAACAATGGTGGACCAAACTTGTCAAACAGATTTACCTTTTGTTGTGCATTCACCTCATAAATTTAAATCCATTCCCTTAGCAGACGTTCGTCACGCTGTAGCGAATGACACAGCTATGCCGCTCTCTTAAGTGATTCCCCTGTTGTGCCCGCTAAGCAAGTCCCTAGGGTTTCTGGCAAAGATTTTCCAGAATGCAAGAGGACGTTGGATTTCTCCGAAATTGACACATCGGATTTTCCTCAAATTGACTGCCAAGAAGAGGAAATTGAAGATGAGTGGATTCCATCCGATGTTTCAGATCATGAAGAATCGGACATGTCGGACCTAAGTGATTATGAAGTTAGCGAATTTAGTGAAAGTTTCGACTTTGAAGACGAGGATTTCGATATAAAAACTGAAATTCGTGACGATGACGAGGAAAAGGAGTCCACGAACTGGCTTAACGAAGATTGCGGTGATCTTCACCAAGAGCGAAAGTTCTTGGTATTTGAAAGCAAACTAAAAGAGCTTTTTTCTCGTCACGTGCACTGTCCAAACTGTGGACGGAACTTGGAAAAAGCATCATTAAAAACCAAGGGGTCTCTTGCGACTATTGAATGCCTTGGTTGCTGTGATCAACCATTACGATGGCAAACACAGCCGTTTGTAAGTTCAATGGCCGCTGGAAATTTGCTGTTCAGCGCTGGAATTCTATTTACCGGCAACGATTACAGCAATATTGCTAGTTTTACAAAGGCAACCAACGTCCAATTTTTTAGCCAGAGAAATTTTAGCTCTACTCAGAAAAAGTACCTCTTCCCCATTGTTAACAAAAAATTTGCTGAGCATCAAGTGGATATTCTTAACGAAGTGAGAAACACCGAGGTTGTAGCAGGAGGTGATGGTCGCTGTGACAGCCCAGGCCACTCGGCTAAATACGGCACGTACAGCATTGTGAACACAGCTTCATCTAAAGTTCTTGACTTCTCTCTGGTCCAGGTAACAGAGGTCAAAAATTCAAATGCGATGGAGCTGGAGGGCCTAAAACGTTGCCTAGATCACCTACAACGGGAACAAGTGGCTATTGCAAAGCTTGCTACAGGTAGGCACGTGCAAGTCAGAGCGCACATGAAAAAAGAGAGGCCGCACATCAAACACAACTTCGATGTTTGGCATTTAGCAAAGTCTATTCAGAAGAAGCTATCAAAAAAGGCTCAATCAAAGCCATGTGCGACATTGAAACCCTGGATACACTCCATCATAACTCACCTCTGGTGGTGTGCAAAAACCTCGCAGGGCAATTCTACCGACTGTGTGGAACGATGGAAATCCATCGTTTACCACACGGCTAATATCCACCACTGGGACGGATGTCAGCATTTCCACCAGTGTGCACACCCACCCATCCCAAGAGAAACAGAGAGAAGGAAAGACTTGTTAAAGGTTGGAAGCCCTGCTCATGACACCCTGAAGGAGGTAGCCTTGAACAAGTCGCTTCTAAACGACATCGGCATGCTAGCCGAGTTTATCCACACTGGCGTTTTAGAAATGTACCATGGCCTCATGGCAAAGAAGTACTGCCAAAAAGTGCAACACTACTCATATGATGGCATGAGGGCTCGCACTCAGTTAGCTGTTCTTGACCACAACCACAATGTAGAAAGGAGCCAAGGCCAAACCAAGGAGGGTGCAAAGAAACACAAATTTGTCTCCCCCAAGGGAAGTGTTGGGTGGATTGCAAAGCCGCAATACGAGGAAAAATCGTACGCATTTTTTAATGATTTAATGGTTTCTCTCCTTGCATTCAAGAAAGGTGACATTGAAGTTCCCCTGCTACCTCCCAAACCCGCCGCCGCGAACATCGCTCCAACCCCCAGGCCACCCAAGAACGACTTGCTAGAGAAGCACAGATCTCGTTTTAATACAGGAAACTAACTGAATGATTTATATTTAATTTCTAACAATCTCCTGTATCCAGGATAATTCCACTTCTGAGTAACTTTCATCATGGGTGCGAAAGCCCGTGTAATTCCCATCTGCGTTTGGATACACGGCTCGTATTGCTTTCACTACACAAGCAGGGATTACTTTTCTCACGTATCTCCCCAGTCTGTCATGTACCCACCAAGTAAACTGGTGGTAAGCTGCGTAACGATAATTGCTGCAAAAAGAAAACATACGAATGAAACGTGTATTGCAAAATCTTTTCAAATTTGCTCAAGCTATGATGGAAAGGAAGGCTGAAAGGTCATTGCAATTGCCGTGACAATTTGCTATCACCCGCTGATCGGGGTGTAGCTACACAGAACTGTCAGTCGCTTCTGTTTATTAATTTCATTTCGTAGAACCTACAGGAAATTTAGGCAATGGCCGTGTGTGTAAAATGTAGTCGACTGAGTTCAATGAACGAATAATTCTTTCACTAAGTCTACAGTTACTAAAACGATTCGTGTAGTTTAGCTACTTATATCTTTCAAAATTGTGTTGCAGTATTGATAGGGCTAATCAAGTATCTCAAACTGAATTTTGTATTATAATGACAATTAAACGTTTTAACATCCTTACAGAATTTGTGACATACAGAGTGCCTGTGGCAAATTGATCTAATCTACATCATCCCAGGAAAAGAGCAAAACGATTAACAATGTTGGAGATGTGGTACGTACACATTAGCAAGTTCCCGTGGCGCTCGTATGCCACGCGCCTGACTCAAACCAACAATGGCCGTCTCCAACACTTCTCTTCGCAAGCATACAGTTTCGAAATCAGGATGACGACTTATACAGCGAATAGGGGGATCGTCCTCTAAATCTAAGTCATATAATAAAAAAGCAGCAATGACAAATGGAAAACAAATGGCTGGGTTTTCATAAGCGAAAATACAAGGACTAAATCAAAACAGTGAATGAATCGTTTCATGAAATTTATCATCCTTCTAATCAACAATATTTCACCTGATATTTTTGTCATGGCTTCTTCGATCTCTTGGCAGCAAACGCACTCTCTCTCCTGCTGATTTTCCCAGTTTTCACAATGCTCGCAATTACACCAAGAGGTATTTCCCCTCCTTGCAAGCTCGTTCTGGCCGTCAGCTGTATTTTCTCCATCGGAATCCGAGAAATTTCGCATGGGTTCGAAGGAATAGGGTTCAAACTCAGCCATATTTTGTAACTGTATTATCAAGCGTTCTGTTGTCCCAAACTATACACAATATAGCTGCGAAAATCCGCGACTAATCACGACTAATGAAGGGCGAGAACACCAAAACATAGCACGCGGAGGCGAGCACGCAAAGTAGAAAAGAAAGCTTGAGCGCTTTGACGTCACGAGATGGCGGACGGTAATCCTTATTTGGAAGTAACCGGAAGAGAATGCTAACAAAATGGCGGATGTTCAATTCTGGCGAGTACTCTTAGTTTTCTATTTGATTTGCACTGAAATACGAACTTTTTTCAATCGATTCTTTGTAATTTACGTTCTTTCTACAATTTCAGATCATTTCAAAAATTATACCCTGTAGCTTTCCGTTCTCCTTTAATCCACGTTTACGTCACTAGTAAAGGGCTTATAGACTTTGTCCTGTATTCTGTATAGCTCTGCTTTATTTAGTCAAGTGTCCAAGTGAATATACGAAAGATCATAAATTTGAACTGCGGAGAAAGGTATGAAGATATGATTGATCATCGCAGTTATATTTATCGTGAAATTAAAGCCTGAAAAAAGTTCAGACTTGAACGGGATTCGAACCTATGACCTCTGCGGTACCGGCGCAGTGCTTTACCAACTGAGCTTTCAAGCCAACTGGGTAGTGAGTTCGTAATATACCCATAGGTGGTGAAGACTACAAGTGAATATATGAAAGAGATCATACATTTGAACATATATTTGACACTCGAACAAGTATCAATGCAATTAACTATCGATGAGGAAAACTATAATCATTTGCGCCAATTCTGAAACTAAGTATAAATGTTCATTATAAAATAAAGATCAGTATTCTGACAAATCTCGCGAAATTTAGTTTATTTTCGCGTATTTTATAGACAAATTTAGGCCCCGCAAAATTACTCCCTCGAAAATAAGTAGCAATAAAGCATACACGTGTACGTGCGAACGTATCTTAAGGTCTTAAGGTTACAGTATATCTTCAGGGGTGTCTCGCGTGCAAGCGATGTAGCGCGTGCAGTTTAAGCGGTAGATACCTAAACCCCCTATATCAAATTAAAGCTTAAAACAACAACCTTTTCCTCGACAAATTAAAGCTTATAGAGCTGGCTATCAAACTATACCAAGAATTTTGAATAAATTGAATTTCCGAATTTTTCACGACCACTGAATGCGAGCGCCCGAATCACCTTTCGAAAGCTACAAGTCAAAGCGAATTTCGTTTTTCGCCAACTTAATTTTTTTCCTCGGTTTCACCGCCCAAAGCGCTTAAAAAACGTGTCTGCGTTTTGGCATATTCAATTGCAGTAAAAAGTTAAAGAACATTTTCGAAATAGGATTAAAAAAATGTGGAGTGATCGTACAAAAATCGCTCTCGAAGAAAAGGTATTTCGAAATTAACAATTCCCAATTTTGAGGGCAATTGAGCAAATTCCCTTTGAGTTGTAACTCTTTAAAGTGTTTGCTTCAAGTGAAAAAAAAATTTATTCGAGAAAACAGCTCTAAGAAAAATCTTCTGCTTCGTAAACAAACTCCGCCCACAAACGCCTTCAACTGGGTTCTCAGATAACTGAGCCAATCAGTGCAGGAAAAGCTTACTACCGTTAACCTCCTTGTAAAATTTACGCGCGAATCTCTAAAAAGCTCTTGTGTTTCGCAATGCGCTCAAGGAACCAAAGGCGGAGAGATAATTTTTCTGTAGCTCGGTTTTTTTTGAAGCTGGTCTCGCTAAATGGGGAAGGCTAAAAAGGATACAAACGCTAGAGTGACTGAGCGAAGAAAGCAAACAAAAGAAAGCGCGGGAGCAACTGTGTGTGGTCAACTGTGCATGAATAATATTTCAAATGGTCTCAATGAGTCCGGCGATTCGCCGATATCGGACTCATCAGAAGAGTCTCTGTTAGCATCCCTGTTATTGCTGTCAAGTTCCGAAATTTTTACAGAACCTTTTTTTACTCTTACCACGAATATTTTGCCCGCCTTATTCGATAGCTATAGCTTCATCCGCGTGGCGAGCTTTCGCTTCTTCACTCATTGATGTATTTTCATTCGTTCTTTGCTGTTTTGGCTTTTTCGAACTGGTCCATGGTTTTAACGTGGTCTATGTTTACTTATAACTTAATAGAGTTACACCTAATACCAAAAATACTGGGAGTCAGAACAACTATGCTGTTCAACTGAGTAGTCAATTCGTGACATCCATACAGGTAATTCCCGCGTAAATCGTCTCGGTTGATTGCATACGCACCATAGGGCTGTCAATCAAGAGGTAAACTTTTACTTCCGGTGAAGCGTAAAACCGCAATTTGTCCGTCAATATTAAGCCTTTTTCAATTTTTTTTGTCACGAAATAGAGATTATTCCTCGACCACTACTTTGACCCAAAAATCCAAATTTGAAGAAAATTTTCGACCCGAAGGTATACTGTAACCTTAATATCACAATTAATTCTATTCTAATTAGAAGCATAAACAGCAACTCACCATAGTCGAGCCAATACTGAACACCAGACTTGTCAAACACCCTCGAGATATTCTGCACCATAATCCTCAAATTTTGACGTTTTTCATCAGTTAAATAACACTCGTCATTATAGCCACCACTCGCAGATGGAAGAATAACCAGGTGGAGACTAACAAGAACTACGAGCAAGATGATTAACATGACTGTCAATCCTTTGTTTGTTAGGTTGCGTTGTCTTCGAGGTGCCAACTTACAGCAAAACATGCTCGGCTTGATTTTCTGGTCATCAGTCTTTGATATGATGAACTCAGAATGCTTCGCAACAGCTTTGACGAAATAACGCGGGGAACAATATTGTATTATTCAAAGCAAAACATGTTGAGACAGGCGTATTTTGTAGCTGGTGGTTTTGTCTCTCTCACTTGGATCCTGGCTTCGAATGCTCATCTGCATGCAGCGAATCCTGCATATAGAAATAAGGAGTCTAATTAGTAACCGGATGCATCATTAAAAAAAGAATTCATTCTTTAAGAGTAGTCTTTCTTTAGACACACAACATTCGCAGATATCACTGCTTCAAGGCTGCCCTACCGTCTCCATATCGATGAGATCTCTTGCAAGGAATTACAAAAATACTGTAAATGTGAAAAATTAGTCGTCGTGGTTCACGTTCTACAGAGAACGCAGAATTTGGTCATTCACGTTGTTGTTTTGCAGAGGACAGCAAAGAAATGCACCAAGAATCATAACGCACGTGCACAGCCATTGTTATCCTCATTAAACCTTTTGTTTAGCGACGTTGCCGTGGCCGTTGCCGTTGCCGTTGCCGTTGCCGTCGTGCTTTTCTCAATTAAGCTCCCTACTTGTAGTATAGAAGGAGTGACAGTCGTAGCTTTGACGATGATTTTCTCCAGCAGTGACAGGATATTCAGCAATTACTCAAGAACATAGTCGGTATTTGGGCCGGATAGGTGAAGACTCTTCGAAAAACGACGAGGACTAATCGGGGAATCAATGATATAACTTTAAAATTTCTCTAGTATACACCGTAAACGTAATGTGGTTTTTCTGTTATGGTGATGCAGTGGTTTCGATTTCGATTCCGAGAATCGTGCGGTATGGTGGCCGACATCGGAGTGGAGGACTGAAAAGAGAAAATCTCCCCTGACATGTCGCGCTTTGAATAACCAAAACTTACTAAGGTCTCCAATTATTATGATACTTAGATAACATGGAATGTAATGAAAACAATAAAGCTTTGTGATCTTGTGATACCAAAAGAAACGGAAGCAAACTAAACACGGGCAAGTCACGCAATCTTTTATCAAAGTGAGTCTGACGCAAATGACCATGAAGCGATTGCTTCGAAGATTCGTCCACCGTTGTGAGAATCGCTTGGCATTTCTGAAAGATCGTAAAATAATCTCAGGAGGTCCCATTGCTAAGTTGTTCCGTCGAAATTGTACAAAAATTTCGGGCTATGACTCCGACTATAAATTGTAGATGTCGAGAATAGGCCGGGCCGAGGACATGGCGATTTTAATTTAGTATACTCATACTCAACCTCAAAAATTCTGAATTAAATAGGAAACCAAAAACGAAATCGGTATCCCTTAGATTTTCCAAACAATCATAGATTGTTTAAGAGCTTCAATATGGCATTCCGTGGAAAATGTGTCAAAATTTCAGACCGGCTGGCAGGCTATAAGCAACTCCATGCAAAAGCCGTACCCGATTACCGGGTATATGATCGAAGAATTGCCTTAACCAAACAACTGACAGCTAATGAAAGAAAGAAGACGTTTTACTCGAGCGAAACGCTTCAATACTACAAATGCATCAGCGTTGCGTAGGACTAGAGAAATGTACCTTAAGCTTGGGAATCATTTCCCAAAGTTCGCTCTCGAGTACAAGAACAGTGGTACAGCTTTAAAATTAATAGGGTACTTTTTGTACTCTCTATAAACTCAGTGTTATTCAATGTTACCTTTAAAAAGACCTCCCGGCCCGAGGAGCGTGTTTTTCCTTTCGAATCAAATTGAAAGCGCGATTCTATAACCGCATGATATTTTCCGCGTTGGGGTATCTGTGTGGTATGCTAATTTGATTCGTTGCCACATGGTATAAGCAGTCCGGAATATCCCGATATATTAGGACGGCTGTGTTGTCACGAAACTCACGTTTCAACCATTGCGAATGCGTGTTTTGGCTGGAGTGTTGTGTTTCACAACAAACCAAGAGATTCAAAATGGCGGACAAAGAGAGTCGCTAATACTTTCCAATGCCATGAACGCGGGCCCTCAGGAGGTGTATATTTATCTCGAATTGGGTTAAATACTGTCCAAATAATAAAATGTAAGGAAAGTTTGTGTTCGCGTTCCATGTCACAGACAATTCCGCCCAGATAACGATTATCCTCGGACCGAAGGAAGCATTACGGAACGCAATGCGGGCTAAGTTTGACGAGCTGCAGTTATCATTCTTTGGAAAGAGACGGTACAATCGGTAAGCATCTTTACTCTGCATTTTTCTAAGCACAGAAATGATCGATATGAGAATTGAGGCTTTCCTCTTATCTAGGGATTATTGGGCCGAAATCGACAGCACGCGCGTGTTCTTATATGCCAGCAAAGATAAATTGTGAATGTCCAAAATGTTATACATTTTGGCTAAATCGAGGAAATGAAATCAAAATTGAAGCAGAATTTTCAATAACGCATACGAGTGAGACATTCTTGTTCTTTTATACAAAATAAACTAAGCTAGAAAAATAGTGTTGTCAGATGCATAGATAGTCAAAAATTCCGTTAATATATTCTTTGTAAATCTGAAATTTCTCCATTTTGGTATTTGTCTCAAATATTTCTTGTATCTATTTGTTGCTGTGCTAAAAGATATCATGTCTGATTTCCACATTTAAATTATGAAAGTTTACATATAATTGTTGACTTTAACAAGTTATTTACCCAAAAATATCCAATATATAATTCCTGGACAGGTTGACAATGGAGCATTGACAATCCATCCACATGTTCTAAGGTTTTATTATATATTTATTTAAACTGATACAAAACAAACTCAGTCTTGAAAGTAAAATCCATTTTATTTTACTCACTTTTTACGTACTCTCAACCTTGAATTTGCCTCTTGGCAGAATGCAGGACCTGAAACAAATCACAAGCGCTTAGAAGATTATTACATTGCTCACAGATGTCAATATTATTACAAATGTATTTTTCGTTTTAAAATATGAATTTATTTTGAATTTAGTTACCACATTAGTTCTCAGTAAATAATTAAGAGAGTGCCCTCAAGTGGTCTGATGACTCATATGTTTTCTATTTTTTATTACATATTCTTAAGCAAACTGAAATGTTTCCTGTTCACAATCAATTAATGTTTTGCATTAGTTTCACAATTAGTAACGTTCAACACTCAACACTACATTCTAAACTCTTGTCCTTTTTCAGTCTTTGCTTTCATAATAATTATTTTGCAAAAATATTACTTTCTGGTACATTCAAGCTTCATGGGGAGGTGAAAAGAATCATCATCTACTAGGAACAGCTGCAGTGTGTATAGGTTTTAAAAAAATGCCAAAAAAGAGTACAATGCCCCCTACAAACCTTAACTTAAATGTTTGCATGGCCCTCAAACGTCTGGTAAATGAGCACAAACAATCTCCTCTACCCTTTGTGCCATTCCTTGGGATACCGATAGAATCATTTACAGGGAATCACTGCACTACCCCTGGCTTGTCTGTTTCGCTGCCACCTCTGTGCTGTAGGTGGTTTTCAACAGGCTGTTGGCTCTCCAGTGATACAACTGGGGTACACATTCGGTGAATCCACCAACACAGAGACCTCCCGCCCAAATTTGTTTAATTTCGTCCGCGTACTTAGCGACGTCTTCTTTCCTCTCTTTTCCATTTTTTCCTCACAAACTCGGTAAAGTGCCTCGAGCAGTCGAGTATGCTCTTCCATGTACTTAAGAGAGAAAAATTGAAAACAACTGTCATAAAAATGAAGGAACAATGCATTACTCAAGCCTTATAACAACAGCGGTTCAAGTACACTTGTAGGGCCTCAAATTCAAAGAGAGTTTACAAAATACTGGCGTTGTTTACAACCGTGGAATTTGGCCTGATGAAACTTTAACAACACTAGAACCAGTAAAAAATATAAACAGCTCAATTCAAAAAAACTTAAATACTAGAAAATAACACCTACTCTTAATATTTGACCACAAAATCGCGTGTACATCGTCGCTTGACACCAAAAAAACTGAATGATTAGAAGACAGTTCACGTTCTCTCACTACCAAAATGGCCGCTTATTCTCCTTCTCAACGTTTGGTCGCAAAAAAGTCCCGTTTAATGCTGGCTAGAGTCTATGCGAGACTGGAAACAACATACTTTCTTTGTCCGCATGAAAAGTCCGCCATTTTCCCTGCTAACAATAGCTTCGTGACGTCATGGCTGTCCTAATATATCGGGATATTCCGGACTGATAAGCGCAGACTAGACGTACTGCCTCTGCATAAATTATGCTTATTAGACCTTTATTTAGTCCCTTGGTTGAAGCGTAACACAACACTGCCCCGTGTGTCACACATTTGTGCTATCATTAAAAATACGCAAACTAGCGTATTTCCGGCTGTTGCTTCTTTCCGCCCATAGATACCTTAAATAGACGCTGAGGTAATCTTACTTGCAGTTTTGAAACCTACATTGCCAGCTGACTTCAACAGGACAGTCATGGCGGTATTTACCCCGGCGGTATTTCTTAATTTCTCGATGCTTTCTCGATGCTCCTTCTGTGCGTTCTTCAAAGACTGCACAGACTATAAACACGACTCATGGACCTGTCAGCGGGTTCGTAACAGTTCTAGGCTAAGGGTCGAACAAGACTGTCATCCGCTGCTTGGGAATCCCTTCGCCAATGTAAAGCGGAACTTAACGTGGACAACGACTTGTGAGTCTGCGAGCCCGAGCCTGGAGCTGTGAGTCTCTTTTTGCGAGCCTCGAAAGATTCCCACAAAAAAACAAACAAACAAACAAACAAACAAACAAAAAAACAAACAAAAAAACAAAAACGGGCATAATGCCCTTATGTTTTATTCCTTTTTGAGAATTCCCTACATAATATAAGTGAAGAGAAGTAGGGCAATGAACCGGTTTGTCAAAAATAGAACGGCAAATTCGGTCGGACCGGTCCGACCGCAATATTTAGGTCGGAGGGAACCGAAACGGACCTTCCCATTTGACTTTCGACCGAAACGTCCGGAATTTTTGGCATAATGGAAAACACCCACAGTCTTCATGTGTCGGTGCACTTTAGCATAGCAAGTGAGCTAGGTAATGGAGAGTTCCTTTTTTAAAAAGTTATTTCTATCAATTACGCAGATATTTTAGGACGGACATTTTTCCCATCTTGCTTTTGAATTACCAGACTTTGGTAGCTGGACGCGAGGGAAACTTTTGCTACTCTTTAATTAGTTTGCAAGGAGTTGTGATATTTTTCAGCTGGGCAAATTGTACTGACTTTCACTGAGCGAAGTTTCGCGTTATAGCGAAATGAAGGGTCAATGAAGTACATAAATGATTTATACTCCAGCGAGATTGTCGGGATTTAAGCAAACTTTAAACGAAACTGATGTGTAAATTTGGTTAAAAACCAACTTCGGCTTTTGTTGTTGTTGTTGTTGTTGTTGTTTTTTTTTTGTTTTGTTTTTGTTTTATGGCCGGGCGGATGGGTTTTATCCCCAAACTATTGAATTGCTCGAAATAAGCGGTCGTCCTGTCGTTCGATTTTACCGGGGAACCATTAAAAAAAATTAAGAGCCTGGTTTCCCGAGAGACAAAGCAATGGACAACTGGCAAGCAAAAAACAAATATATGAATCTTTCATGGCGGTGCTTGATTAATGTTCTAGAGTATAATCTTGATTACCTAGAATTCGCCTCACTTGAACGTTTTCGTGTTTGACATTTGGGTAGTAGTTAATTTTACATAATCAACATTTTGATACAAAAATTTAAGAGGGAACTCAAAATTTCATTCGTAGATGAAAATATAAACTTACCTGCAGAATCCGTTCGATGAACATGATGAAATTAAATTTAACACTGACAGAAAAATTACTTGCGCGGAATTTCACGCATGAAAAGAACATCGAAAATTTCTGTTCCTTCTGTCGAGTGTAGCATTTACTGGGTAAAACGTTAACGTTAAATTAAAAATTCGCAAAAAAAAAAAAAAAAAAAAAAAAAAAACAGAAAAATCTAGAGTGGCTCGCAAAAATAGGCTCGCGGCTCGCGACTCGGGGCCCGGCTCGCAGGCTCGCACATTAGTCACGCTCCCTCAAGCATGTAATACTGAGCCCCTCCCAGGTGGGGGATACATGGATGTAACATACGTACCCTGCTTCCAGTTTAATCTTATCCGATCATTAATAAATCCCCTTATCACTAATTCCCATCTGATAAGTAAGTAGGTAAGCAAAAACCTTTAACTAAATACGATGAGATTAAAAGTATTGAGCCCCTCCCAGGGGTTTTAGGGAACAAGGGAACTGGAGCATGTATTTTCAGGGAACAGGGGATATGTTCAGTTTATTTTCAGGGAACAAGGGAACTCTTGAGTAGATTTTTGGGAACAAGGGAACACCAATCTATTTTCAATAATATGTTGTTGTTTTTTTTAACTTTCCGAACCCCTAAAATATAAAATCTATTACGGTTAAGGTTGAACAAAAATCTATGTGCAGTTGTATTTCAGGGGAATTACCTTAATAATAACTTTCATTCATGCCTAAACTACTTCGTACGTTCACGAAGTGCTTACATAGAAATCTTTTAATTTGGAAAGCATAAAATTAAGACGCCATCACACTACGAGGGAGAAATATAAAAACGTAACCATCGCCGGACATTTTGGAATTGTGTTTGAGGAAAACTCGGTCGGGGAAACCACATGATTATCGTAACGTCGTCATTTTCGAAAAACTCCGTTTCAAAATGTTTTGGCTTTTTTGAAACTAAGTAAATACAAAGATGGCTAATTGACGCCGATTGCTCTTGCCTGTAGATAACGACTTAGGTGTATTGACCACGTGATATGAAGTCCTCATCTCAGGCTTTCAAAGGAAACGTCCTCAGATGTAAGATATACCCTGTAAGTTCCATTATCATTGCTTCGACATCCTTGAACTAAGTTACAAGGCTTTACCTTAAAAGAATAGCATAGGTGAAACTCCTATATTAGCTACATACCAGTGAAGCAAGTACGTAGAGGAACAGGTAGAGGCTTTTTCTCCACCCTCCCCCCTCCCCCTGTTAAAAAAAGACGGCCCGTTCCTATTGAACAACTGTTTATTAATTGAATTTATTTGCCTTACAAGACATAGACTTGCATGAGAGACAATAACTGAGAAATGTCTTAATTGTAACAATTTCTCACCTTAGCAGGGACCAGTCACCTCACAAATGATGGGCATCAAAGCCTCTCTGGTTTGCTTTTGGTTAATAAACCTGCAATGTCTGGCAATTTTTTGTTTCAAATCGTATGTTTACTCAAGTGCTAGCTTGGCATCCTTCACCAGAACAGTTGAAAAGTACTCCATGGCAGCATCTATACCCAGTACCCTCATTGGCACCCACTCCCGTTCCCGTAGCGTGGCTGCAATATCTCTAATGGAGCAGGAAAAGTTGGACGAAGCCAAAGAAAGCCTTGCACAAACAGCTTTGACATTATCTCTTGGATATTGGAGGAGGAGTGGCTTTGCCCGTGTCGGAGAAAAACAGTTGACTGCGTCAAAAACAGAAAGAAATTTCGAAACACCAGAGTGTGAGGTGAAATAGTACCTCGGACAAAATAGAAACACTCGCACGCTTGGCACTGTGAAAAGTGTCGGTCTCTTTGGTGGCTCGCCATTTGATGGCCACCTGATCCTTTCTGCCGCCGATTTTAAAGTTGCGCAAATAGGTGGGAGTAATGAGTATGAATTCAACTGCGAAGATTTGATTGCCGCTTGGTCATCTGCACCTCGTCAGTTCCAAACTTCTCAGCTATCAATTAAACTCCATCGATTCAAACCCTCTTCTAACCACGTTTGCTTAAACCGTAAAAGAAACCCAGAAAAAAAGGTAAAATTTTTGGAAGTGCTGGTGAGGTGTAGCTCTATGCTTACATCTGTGTGAACAAAGAAAAAGACCGTTAGTGATCAAACAATGATGCACAGTGAACTGATTATAAATTAACTTCACAAGTGGTTATCTCGTTGCACTATTATCGGAAAATCACCTTGCAGAGGTCTGTGTCGGAAAATGCCTAGTTGCTTCACTTACATTAGTCCCATGGTATAAGTAGGCGGCAGTTTTCACCTGGTCCTTGCCATGCTTATTTTTTATCCGTTGTATTGTTCAAGTCATATTTGTGTGTTCTTGGTCCAACACATTGACGGTTCTTATCACGTGATTAATCAGTCGTTCTCCCCAGAATACAAGAGCCCCTGAGAATTCCAGTTCGCGTCGTTGGTCTAGAGTGGCTACGTTTCCATCGAATTACTTCTAGTTTCGGGTTGCATTATCAAATGGCATCACCGGAAGATTTCTTGATCTTTGCTAATTAAATCAAACTGCTATTTTGTTTTTTGTTTTTTTTTTGTTTTTTGTTTTTTTCTGCAAAACAATCTTCCATCTCAGTGCCGGTGAATGGTGTAGAATATTGCCTTCCACGTGTACTTAAATAACTAAATAATAACTAAAATAATAAATGTACTGTTAAATGTCAATTCCTGACTGGACCTGAAATAATTCCCGATTCTAAACTTCTTTCATCCCTTTAATCACACATCCCGACAACCCTACAAACGTAATTGATAAGAGATTCACGAACAATCAAGCCACTGACGGCAGATCCAGCGTGTTAAAGGGGAATTGCATTAAAAACGATAAGAGCGCAATTATCATCATTCCGTTTAGCATCAGAGATCGGCCAACAGCACGACGAAACAACTACAGTTCCTTAGCAACAAAGACGGAATACTTTTAAAACCCGTGTTCCTAAGCCGAAAAATCGATCAGAAGCATGTTAAAACCCAAGGAGCTGAAATCATCAGTCACAATGCGGTTCAAGCGATATGGACTATATTGGTTACACACCGACATCTACAACGCGTTGCACAGCATACCTAGCTTTTTTAACTCTTCAATTGAGAAACACATACTCGTGAAGCGCAGAACGCAAAACTGAATTTAATTAGGAACTATACGGTACTCAGAAAAGTGCATGCCGAAACAAATTATTATAGTGTCTCACTAAAGAAGTGTTAATAATCAACGAACACCATCCTCTGACCTACGAACAGACTCTATCCTCACTCTTTCCTTTTCTGTTAGAAACATCACAACGTCGGACTACTTGATTTCGATTGATATTTCTGCTAAATTTAATCGGTTGTTTATAACAGTTGCCACCTGCACGTGCTAATGTGAGATCATTTTTTGTCCGTCTGACAACTGTTATATTCTCATTCATGGTGATTTGTAGTGGTTTCCAATACGCATTGCATCTCTAAGTTCTGTGCCGGCAAACTACCAATAGTAATTAGCTCAAGTTGTGTTTTTTCACCAAACGATTCAAGTAACTCTCCTGATAATCCTGATAGGTTAAGCTCGTACCTGTTCTTGCCTATATTAGTTTGACCGCGTTATGACAACAAGCCCAAAGCTTTCATTAGAGCAAGTAATAAAACAACTGCTAAGCGCCTTGACAGACCTGTCATGTACGACTCTCGGATCTGAATTAACACACCTGCAGCTGCACCTTCAAAGTACATTTAGCTACTCCGACATGGGCTTCCCAACACATCATCGAATCTGTTTTCTTCTTTTTTCCCTCAAAGCTATTTTGAGCTGTTTGGATGGTAAGTCTTGTAAATGTTGATCTGTTTTCTAATAATTTATTGCGCTAGAGGCAAGATATGAACTTTTAAGCTTCATTAAATGAAGTTCCCTTCAACCCCCCTGCGTTAATGCCTTCAAAGCATCAGCTAGACAAGCCGCTATCGCTTTTATAACGCTCTTAAAACATTTTTGCGGGTTTTTGAGCGTGGGGGTATCTGAAATTCTCGATATTATAGTTTGTCTCGCTCTTTAAGGCTTAAAAATTATCTTGTCATAATTACTTGTTATTCTGGTGTAGTAGGTCGCCAAACTTAATGAATCTTTTGACGACGAAAGTTTTACATCAGTTATTCGCGTTACCTATCATTTTCCTCTCATAAAATCTTCTTATTTAAAGCGAAAGAATATTTTTCTAGAACAATGTCTCAGTGGGGAAACTTTTTTTACGCGGATTTTGAAGGAAAACGCAATTGATCGTATTCGATAAGAACCATACAACGGTTAAAACGTTTAACAGCCCGAATTGACTTCTCTTTATCATTTTTCATCTATTCTTGTGTATTTTTTTGCTTTTTACGCCACATTTAGAGGGTAAACTGTTTAATTCTCAATTCAGTCGTGATAATTTTGCAACAGAGAGGTTTTCTTTACAGGTGTGACATATAATAATGGACTGTTTATCCTGCCGCTAGAGCATTAAAAAGTATCTTAAATTGCCAAGAAACTGTCTTTTGTTTAAACCAACTTTGCAGGATTAGAAAAACTTTTAAAAAAATGAGGCATAGATCTCCAAATTTGACGACGTTTAAATAAATATATCTGGGAATAATTTGCGGGATTTACTGTTGTGCAAGGACCTTTATGTTTCCATGGAAATCATAATTTAGCCGACATATATGTGTTCCAAATCTTGATATCTCATGTCTTAATTTAAAAAAACCAACCAAAAAAAAAACTGCTTTTACTTGTTTTTCAGTTGTTCTTCGCCTATTTTCTCTGTTTTAGAAACATGGGCAATAAAATACTGATTAAATTAGGCGCGAAATTTCGGCATTCTTTCCGTGTACGTGAATGAGAAAAATTGTTACGGCAACGGTCAGAAGAAACCAACGAAACCCAGTGGATTTTTAAGATTCCAAACCGTTTTTTCCCGGTCCCGGAACCAGTTTTTGTCCAATATCAAAACCGTTTTTTTTCCGATGCCAAAACCGATTTTCGCCGCTATCAAAACGGGTTTTTTTGCCGATCGTAAAACCGATAATTACTGTTCTCAATACCGGTTTTAGGATCGGCAAAAACTGGTTTGCGATGGGCAAAAAACAGTTCTGGGATCGGCAAAAATCGCTTTTGATATCGGAAAAAACGGTTTTGAGGAAAATCCAGTGGTTATTGCAGAACCCAAAACCAGTTTTTCTCGGTCCCAAGACCAGTTTTTCCGATTCCTAGACCAGTTTTTCCGATTCCAAGACCAGTTTTTACGATTCCAAGACCGATTTTGGCTGATATAAAAACCAGTTTTTGCCGATTTAAAACTGGTTTTGCCGATATCAAAACCAGCTTTTGCCAATCCCAAAACCAGTTTTTCTATATTTTTTTTTTTTCGATCTGAAAGCCGGTTTCTGTCTTGTATGAAAACCGGTTCTTGCCGATCTCAAAACCGTTTTTGCCGATCCCAAAACCGAGCGGTGTTTGCCGATCTTAAAACCGGTTTTGCTGATCTTAAAACCGATGTTTGCCGAATCCAAAAGCGGTTTTTGCCGAATCCAAACCGGTTTTTGCTTATCCCAAAACCGTTTCTTCCCGATCTCAAAACCGGTTCTTGCTGATCCCAAAACCGTGTTTTTGTTGCCGAAACCCGAAACCGGTTTTTGTCCTACTCAAAACCGGTTTTGGCGATCCTAAAACCAGTTCTCGTCCAACTTAAGACCACTGTGTTTCTGTTGGTTAGTGAGTGATAACTGAATAGTGAGGGGACCTGAGGACAATTTGTCACGCACTATATTATATGATAATATATAGATTTAGCCGAGCCTAAAAGCGGAACTCCTCAGTATTTTTTCGGAATGCTGTTACTAATGAAAATAATCGAACATGTATGTGAGGTAAATTGCGAACTATTTAATAGTTTCAGCTGGAAATAGGATCACATCAGCAGATCGAGGTGTAAGATGGTGTGATTGTGAAATATAGAGCCATGATTTCAAGGATTTCTGGGAAGCCACTAAAAATCTTGATCACATAACAGAACTGTCTTCTGTGCTTTTTGGTGGCATTTCCTGTTCTTTCCTACCTTATTCAGAAAGACAAGACATTGTTATTAATCATTATATTCTTTCTTAGTTAACATGGGGACTCCCACACAAAAGAAGTTTAAACATTTTTTTGCTGTGGGGACTGATTGAAATGCAGCGGTTACAATACTCAGTCCCTAAATCTCTACCAAATGAAATCTCGCAAAAATACCAAAATAGTATACATATGTGAAAAGTTGGAAAGTTTTGTTTTCTAACTTGTCCCCAAAGATACATTTAGCCATCTTCACTTTTGTCTGGAGTCTCCTCCTGCTGAAAGGGTTTGCAATAAGCAAAATCACTCTCGCATGAATGGTAATTGATATTTTTTTTTTGGTGATCATGAATACTTGCATAGGCTTCTAATAATAATTTTATTATTCAATTTCCATGTGATTTGTTCTTCTTCTTGACTGAGATTGTGGACTACAGGAGCTGTTATTGGGTTCCATTAATTAATTTTGCTATGATTAAATTATACCAAGAATTATAAGCAAGCTAAGAGTAAGTTATATTATGTACATGTATTTTGTCTGCACTACACAACCAAATGCACTCAAAGGTCTTCAGGCATGGGTAGATTTGTCAGAAGAGCCCAGCATATCCAAGATATGTTTTGATTGACACATCAATTAAGATAATTTACAGCAAAATGGATAAACAATACATCAATATCCTACATGCACCAAACTGGACATAGGGGTTACGAGGCAATCATTTAAACAACAGATTGAAATAATTTATAAACAAGAGAACACTATTTGTACAACAGTAGAGAACAAATTAGCCTTATTGGACGTTGCGAATGGCAAGGCTGTCTGTCTCCATTTCGTGTTGGCAAAATATTAATTTATGCCATGTCCAATGCAGATTATCACAAAATTGATTTACAAACACGATAAATATCACTTTAAAGCCAAAAAAGCAATTATTTAAATAAACCATGAGTAAATTATCTCTAAGAAAAACTGATTAATTTAACAGGCACCTTAAATAATTAGTTAATATATGTGTTTCTTAATAATGTAATACAGTGTATCTGTCACAATGTTGCAGCCATGATATTACAACACACAGGATGGGTTGCAGAACTCAACTTCTAAGCCAGTTTATTCAATGAACTTGGTGCAGAAATTATAATCCCATCAAGTTGTCTGTAAATACAGAGAAACCAAACAAATCATTGCAATCTTAAGTAATAAATTATTGAACTCTTTTGCATGTATGTACGGTGTATGTTCCATTAACATTGGGGATCTCTCAGAAGCTGCATCCATCATAAATTAATTTGTTCCTGCATGCATTTGTTTATAGAACTTTTCACACTTTAATATCTCTGTCATACTTATAGTGATCTCTGTGTTCTACAACAATTAGTACACAAGAAAAATACACTCAGTAAGATATTGTTTACAATAAAAATCAATGCCTATAAGCAATCATAAGGACTTTAAATTTATATTTCTTCAGAAATATCTCACCAGGCCATGGTTGCTTTGAAAATCTTTGATGTCTTAATACAGGCTGCCCATGTGTAAACTGTTCATATATTGAATGACAGGAACAGACATGTAATCATACTGTAGCTGCTACTTGAACACCACTGTTATTCAGATAAAAACATGTCGATTATAATTTATTATAATCTTTACACACAAACAGATGACATTCCTTTCTTTGATATACAGTGTACTTCATTGTTAGTTGTTTACTCAGTGTTAGTGAATCAAATGCTAGGGGCTGGTACCCCCGGGGGGGCACTGCCATATATGGGCTATATAGGTATGTGCCGCTGTGAAGGGTATGGTTTTCAAGCAGTTTACTCTAGGATAGGGTATATAAATCAGAGCGTTTGGGTCTAGAGTAGGATATCATTTTCACAAAATTGACTAGTTGGTTGAAGATTTTAGTTAGACTAAGGAAATCAGGAATTGCCACTCAAAAATATAAAAAAATCAAATCAAGTTTAAATTTAGGCAAATCAGCCTCAACAGTGTCGATAGATGGGGGGATTTGGAGAATTTACTCTAGTATAGGGTAGCAAAATTCAGCTGAACTAGCTCTAGTATAGGCTAAGGGTTCCAGGGTCCAAGCGGCACATCCCCACCCAGAAATTCCCAAAGTACCTCCCCCGGGCTGGTACCCCAACTTTCACAGTGGCAGGCTCTGCCCTGAGATGCAAAGAAAACTTACTAACTGAAATGAGCTTGGCGACTTGCTTTTGAGATCAAATGCAGTTTGCTTTAAACAAGAAACTAAAACATTGCAAGTTACAACAATGTGCCCAGTCCCAATCAAAGGGCCATCCAGGCTGTTTGGTTGTACATATAACTGTACAACTACATATGAGTTCAGCTTCCAAAAGAAAATCAGAGTTTGTCAGGATAAATACTGATGTTCTTGTTTACTACATGTAAATCTGAATGTGCAATACCAGAAGATATTCACACCCAACACCCATTCATGGCCAGTCTTCAAAAATTCCAAATTAAAGTATCAGGAAGATAGAGCTCTAATATTGAAAAAACCTCCATGTGGGGTATGAATCTTTTCTCGAAGAAAACAATGTCTGAGAAATCATTAATTACAAAATAATGTTTAAGAAATATCTTACCTGGTAATTCCAACTTTCAGAAAATTTTGTAATCTAGACTGTCTGGCCACTTCATATATTTGACAAGTTGACGCTGGGCATGTTTGTCAATTTGTGGGCTTCAACATCACATTACAATAGTAGCATTGGTCAACTAAAAACAGCATAATTTGGTTAATTAATATACACTGTACATCATTACGTTGAAATATTGGTGAAGATCGTTGCACACCAACAGATACAGAACCACCACAGATATGATATGATATTCTTAACCTCTCTGAAATTTCAGATTATTCAAGATTAACATGCACATACATCATTAAGGACAACCCTAAAAAACTGATTCCGGAAACCGGAATCCGGAACTGGAAACTAGAATCCTGAATCCAGATATTACGAATGATGATAGAAATAATTCACTTCAGCAATGTCTAATAAATAAATATGGGGAAAAACTATTTTGCTGTTATTTACTTTCTTGGCTTTACTTCAGCTACAAACTGTAATTGCTAAAAAATTTTTGACTAGTTCTGAACAACCCTTAGCTATACATCTGGCCCAATTGTTCAAAAGCTGGATAAAGCTATCCATTGGGTAATCACTTTCCAGTCAGGGTTAGTGATTTTTCAGGTGGATAGAGTTACTCATAGCCTGCGAGCAGGCTCTACTATATGTCTCTAGTGCCTGAGCAGGCTAAATAAGTGTCTAGTGTTTTTCTGCATTGGCATGTCAGCAAGTGCCTTCATGCAGCTTTACCGCTCATGCCCCCGGCCCAAACACAAGAGCCTGCTCAAAGGCTTAGTTACCCATCTTTTGTTCAATCTGGCTCTGGTGAGAGTGCAGTTCTTGTCTAGATCAAATTGCTATGAGAAGACTGGTGAGTAGCACAATAACAACACGCTATTTTGGTGAGTTTCTGGCAGTCTTTAAGCATCTTTTAACAACATGTGGTCCGATCTGTTAGCAAGTGAGAAGCAGACAGAGGTAAGTGTGCAACATTTCTATAAATTGTTTTAATATGATGGCCGCCAAGAATATGAAATGCTGATTTGTCACAGTATCAGTGTGGAAATAGTGTTGATCCGAAACTAGTTTGGTATCTGTTGGACAAATCAAATATTATATTAAGATGAGCCAGGTTAGCCTTTGAACTTCGAAAGTGGGGGGCGTGACCGTCAATGTACAGGGGGCTGCCACTGACAGACATCCTGTTCTCTATGACATTTTCTATCTTGTTCAGTATCTACTAGACATAAAGGGTAAATTTATACCTCCGGTAAATTGCAGATCACTTATTAAACAAAATGGCAAGAAGATCTTTTAAATCTGATAACCACGCTTTTAAAATTTAACTGTTTTGTTAATACTACAGTCACAACGCAGTGCACATTCCAGAGCAGTCCTTGATGATTCATTGATTACTGTAAACACATCACTTGATCAACACAAACTGTGTCATATCTTATTGCACCATCAGTCTTAACCTTTGCGAAATCTATGATGATGTAATGGTCTTAATCTGGAAGTTTGCTCGGGACATGCCCATGAATGATACAAAAGGAAACGAGTGTCACGCTATTAATAATGCTTTTAATAAACAGCTTTCTTCCTGAAACGTCAAAATTTAATTTGCTTGCGCTTTGAAGTGGTCACGCAAGTCACACAATCAGGGGGGTTTACGTTATCCACAGCTAATTTTGGAACGGTTGTGTTTTTTCTCCTAGCACTGACTTAAACATTGCAAGTTCTGGCAAGCTCTTGTTTACCTCGGCAAATACTTAATTTTTCTTCAAATCTCTTAACTCGCTGCGATGAAACAGCCAAAGAATTCGCTTCATTTGCCGAAACCCACAAGAAATACTCACAAAATTGCACATAAATTAATGACCATTGCTTCTGGCAAAATAAACTTGCAAAGTAAACATGATCTTACAGTGTATTTGCCATGTAGCGAAAATGAAAGCTGCAATGTCAGCGCATTCCATGGCTGACGTAATACCCTTTTTTAGCGTTTCTAGCGTATTTATTATTTCCCTTTGAATCCAACGCTTCGATAAAACCAGAAGAAAATATATATTATACACAAATAAAGAAAACAATATCCGTAACATTGTCCTTGTATTAATGTTTCAACAGCTTATGGCGAATAAACATCACAGGTTGCGTGATTCAAAATTTGGCTGAGAGGAAGTTTGGGTCTGGTCACCGACCACCAAAAAAAAAAAAAAAAAACCACTGGTAGAACACGAACCGCGCTCGGCCCATGGCCGTGCAGTTAATTGCCAGCAAGCTTATTTTAGATGCTCTCAGGGTGCTTAGAATTAAATTATGACGCACTTTACTAAGATTCTCATAATTATAGCCCTCACTAAAAATAATGGTTGCACGAATTTCGACAGATGGGGAACTTTTGTGTCAGTTTGAGGTCCTTTTTACTTGGCCGCTTATTTTTTACAGGCAAAAACCTAAGCAAAACAATTTTCGAGTATTTGAAGAACTTGTTTTCTTCGATTTGTGGATTCTGGTTTCCGGTTACTGGATTCCAGTTTTTCATTCTGGATTCCGGCTTCCAGTTTCTGGGTTTTAGGGTTGCCCCACCTTTAACAGAGTGTTTGCTTTACATTCAGTTTACGCATGGCTGTTATCCAGCATAGGCAGACTTATAAGTTTGCCTTCAAAAATAAACTGCAACAACTATTGCATCTTTCATCACCTATTCTTGTGATGAAATGACAAAAAATCCAAGTACAAGAAGTCAAAAGCATAAAACAAACTTACCCGGTAATGCTTACAGTTCCTCTTACTGTCTGCATATGCCTTCCATAAACTGGTACTGCCTGGACATTGTACTGACTATTTTTGTGATCACACCTTAAAACATCACTGTTATATAATTTGTCCTGAAAAAGCAATGCATGAAATGTTATGCCTTTGGCACTCACCAAATACCTTTACATGATGTACAAAGTACACCACATCAACATTCACAATTCTCTTTACTTTCACTGTAACTTTTTTTATGTCATTTTCCCTAACTTGAAGACAGGACTTCCACATTAGGTGATAATTTGCCTCTGAAATCTCTATGAATTCACAGGGAGTGATAACAATTAAATCGTGACTAATTTTAGCAAAGGAGGCATTCAAATGTCAGATTTTAATGTTAAGTTTATAACTTTACATTACTCTTCGTATATATATATATATAACCTCTCAATAATTGCACCTGTAGACAGAAGGTGTGCTGGGGGAAGAGATGTTCTAAACTCTCAGAACTTTTCCCCCTTACCTGTAATAGGATGATTATTATGAACTACGATTCGCAACCAACACCAACATCAGGTTATGTATACACATGTATATTTTGTTGTCTCCTGTATTCATAAAAAAATAAAAATTTAAACCCTCCATAAAGTTCATACCCAATAACACTGCCACATGTAGCACTGTTACTGGGAATTAATTTAAGTGAAACTGTTGAAACAGCTCTGTCAAAATTGTTTCTAGCAGTTAAGACAGGATAACAGAATATACACGTAGTACACAGCAAAGGCCAGAGATACACACATGTTGGTTATTAGTTAGGATTTTGTGAGCTTCTGTGCTAGGTATGGTGGAAAATAATGGACTATCAAAAATGAAGGTTCCTAAGACATTTTGACAGCAATGAGAGGAATGAATGTATAAATTTACAAAAGAAAGAGAAGTTCTTGCCCTGTCCAGTTCTCTGTCATAAAAATATCATTTACATACATTTATTACATATGGTTTGTGTTTAAAGCTGATATAATGCACACTCTGATTGGCTAATTCTAGTGTATTATTTACATTTACATGGTATACGTCGGTAAAATCATAAAACATCACATGTGACTAAAATAAACAAGAAGATCTGTTAGATCTTATAACCGCGCTTTTAAAATTTAACTGTTTTCTTAGCACCACAGTCGCAACGCAGTGCATATTCCAAAGCAATCTTTGATGATTCATTGATTACTGTAGACATCACAGCACTTGATCAACACAAACTCTATTATCGCACCATCAGTCGTAGCCGTTGTGACATCTCCGATGACGTAATAGTCTTAATCTGGAACTTTCTTCGGGATATGTATGGGCATGAAGATATGAACACTATTACAAACCGCTTTCTTTCTTTAAAGTCACGATTAAATTTAACTGTTTTTTTCCCTTGAGTTAAGGGTTAGCAAAGAAGTCACACGAGTCACATAATTCAAGAATTGCGTTATCTACGGCTATCTTTAGTACGGTGGTTATTTCCCTATCAATGACGTAATCTTTGCACGTTCTGACACGTTCTTTGCTTGGCTTGCAAATATTTAATTTTCCTTCCGATCTATGAACTCGCTGCGATGAAACAGTCAAAGGATTTACTTCATTTGCCTAAAACCGCAAGAAATACTGGCAAAATTACAAATAAATTAATGACCGTCGCTTCTGCCGAAATAAACTTGCAAAGTAAACACGATCTTATTTGTCACGTAGCGAAAGTGAAAGCTGCAACGTCAGCGCATTCCATGGCTGACGTAATACCTTTTTTCAGCGTATTTATTATTCCCTTTAAATCCAACGCTTTGATAAAAAAAAAAGAAAATATATTTTACCTACAAAAAAGAAAACAATATCCGTAAAATTGTCCGTGCATTTATGTTTTAACAGCTTCTGGCGGAAAAACATCACACGTTGCGTGACTCAAAATTTGGCCGAGCGGAGGTCTGCGTCTGGTCACCGACAAAAAAAAAAAAAATAATAAACCACGGGTAAACCTAGAACCGCGCTCGGCCCATGGCCGCGCGGTTAAAAATAAAAACTAAAAAGAAATGCCTACATGTAATTCATAATAATTTAAAAATACTTAACACTAAAACAGATCTAATTCTTTACTTTATTCAAAATTATGCCCATGGGTCAATTACGAGCATGCTAAAAGGTCCTAACACAAAGTAAAAGGAAATTAAGAAAACTATTGCTTTTTTCCTGAAAATTGTAGCGACTGAAAACAATGATTGAACACTCTGAGAGTGCATTCTATCACCCTGACAAGATAAAATTTAAGGAGAATAGAGAATTCACAAAATTATATTACAAAGGAATTGGTACTGGACAGGACAAAGGAAACAGCCAGGAAGAAACTGAAACTTTCTTTGACGAGCAAAAAAAGTATGCATGCACAACAAAGAAAACAGTGAGTGACATTCGGTTAATGAGTTACAATGTAGTTAATAACAAAATTAGTGTGAAGAAAAGAGCAGAGAGAGAGAGTGTGTGTGTGGAGAGAGGAGAGCGCTCTCACCAACTAAATTGTGTATGTATGTATGTATGTAAAACTTATTTCTATTACCGAGAAATGGTCAGGGCAAGAACTTCTACTCCCTAAATTTTTTCTAAGTATGTAAATGTCATTTACACTGTTCAATTTACCGAGTAAAGCTCTTCGCATTTTTTTTTTTTTCCATTAGTACTATCTCACTTTTGAGGGACATTTCCATATTAAGTGTAAATACTGCATATTTGGGGAATAACCCATGTACCCCCAACCAAAAGCAGTGGCACTAATAAAATGAAATAGTAAATCAAAATGAAAGTAGAGCTTTATTTGCACACAGGATTTACATGCACAATTGTCTACTCGACATTTGGACTATATAAGCATTTCACCAAACCGAACTAATTGGACAGACAACAAAATAAAACGAGGAAATCTACATTATAAACACAATAATTATGCATATCACTTCATCTGAGTATCAAAAGCAAATCCTTCTCATTGAAAGGTAACTGAATGAAAGAGAGGATAAAGAAAATCGTTTAACCTTGCAGTGTTAAAAGTTTAATAATTATTCACGCTTAAATTTGAATATTACAGTGTGCATTTTTGCCGAAGGCTTAATTTAGCTTTGCAGTCATTTTATCGGCGGTAGCTTTGCCAGTCTTCAGCCAAATTAACCTGGGAATTCACCCAAGCATTTCGCCAAACCGAATAAACTGAACTAACAAAACGAGGAAATCTGCATACTTTGTAATCACAATATGCAAATCTTCCCATAGGAACGTTGAAAGTAAATTTAGCAAATCCTGTTTGTACACCTTTCTTGGTTTTCAACAACAGAAGAAGAAATTCTAGCTGTCTACGAGGCGGCTGTGCCAACTAACACAGAGAAAACTTCAAAACTCGCCCGGCCGTGTTTACAAATACGGTTTTGGTTAAGCTTATTTTTAGACGTGAGGTTATAAGCTTAGGTTGACGACGAAAATCGACAGAAAGCTTAATTTGTTTACAACTTACAACAACCTCCACAAAGCGATTCACTTGCTATTGTTTAGAGATGAGAGAAATTAAAACGATGCAATTTATAAATTGTCTCACAACATGGCTTCAAATAAGCAAGACTTTCAAAGGATTCCAATTGAAAATAAGCTTATATCGCTGAGGCAACTTGTTAATTTTCATAGCAAACGCAACAGCAAAAGTCACTTACCGCAAGTTAGCAACATCAGTTCGGCCAGTGTAAATCTTCCAGGCAGAAACTTGTAGCAAAAGTTGTGAAGACTGAACTGAACTAATCTTTTTGACAGATCAACGAATCAACCACTTTTTCCCGCTGTGTTTACTGTTTTGTAACACTCGGACATGTTTGATTTCTCTTGTTCATCACCTGACCAAATCATGTGACTTTTCTTGCACGGCTGCACAGCGTCACAACGCGCGAATTTTAAAAAACTTGGCACTGCAGTCTTCTGAGTACTTTCACATCCTATCTATGGCCCTCGTTAGCTTTGGTTAACGGCATTGTTCGGTATTATTTCACTTCCTTTCTCTAGCCCGTGACTCGCTATAATTCCCGCCATTGTTCAGTACTGTTTCGCCTCCTTCCCCAGCGCTGGCCCGCTCTTTTTCGCGATCTTCTTCGCTACTTCTTTGCCTGTTAATTCTTGCTTTCTTTTTAATTCCTTCAGTGCAACCCTATCTTAAAAACATTAGATCAACCTCCGCTATCATTTGTCGACATAACAAATAGAAATGCGTTTTCTTTTCTTTAAAAATCCCGCCAAGAAAAATGGCATTCTTCTGCTAGAGACCGAGGGTGCATGTCTCTGTCGACCTATTAGCTGGAGTATGGCCGCCATGTTGGGCAACTCCGCCGTCGCCGTCGCTGTCGTCGTCGTCGTCGTCGTCGTCGTCGTCGTCGTCGTGCGCACGCGCCCACGAGCAATACCGCTAGCCATGAAAACCATGAGAAAATTCATTCATGGATTTCCTTTTGTTTCCCATATGATTATGGGGCTCCGCTTGGCGGCCCTTCGTGCCGTCAGAGCTCCGCTATTAAATTAGCCCGTTATTCTTACACCTTTCACGCTATAAATTAACATCTCCACCGTTATTTTCTTTTCTCTACTCGATAATGGGTACTGGTTACTGGTTATTGGATAATAGTTACTTTGGCTTCTTTTTTAACGGGAATGACGTTAAATTAACTCACAGGAACCCATAACTCCAGAGTCTCCATATGAATTATACCCTTGATTCAATTAATCCTTTCCCGTATCTTTCTATTTATGAAGCAGCATTTCCCGCGAGCAATACTGTTTTCGTCGCGGACCACCTGGGCTCAATTTTACGGTTAAAAATAGCCTGTGATGTCGACGCATATTCTCGTGTCCTTCGTCTGTTTTATTGAACATTTAGGGGTATTCCTTCCCTTTTTACAGCCCAGAGAACTTGTTTGAGGTTGAATAAACATTTTTCCTGATCTTGGAGTTGTCAAATGTTTAAATTAAACATCGAATCGTGCTCGCGCTCGCGATCGGGAGCCGTATGTTGTTCGATTAGTCTGATAAAATAGCTTATTAATTAAGAAAAGCTTTAGAGCTCTTTGGATTCTTTGGAGAAGGTCGTTCTCAGGGTGAAAACAGAGATTGAGAACTATGTTATGCGATCTCGGATGGTGGCGATAAGAATACGCGAGGATTACCAAGAAGCGCAAAACTACTTGACAACACCCAGCAGTACTTGGGTCACAACCTCCCCCGTCATTGCTCTCTAAAGAAGAACTTATTCGCACGAAGAAACAACATTGAAGTTTGCTTCGAATAGAACAATTTCGATATATTAAATTTCAGCCTAAAACAATAGACCTCAACACGAGGCTCTGGGGAATAAACCCCACAAACTCTAAAGTTATTCCCCAGAGCCTCGTACTGATGTTTATTGTTTTAGTTCGAATTTTCATCATCATCATCTTGCCTGTAGCCCCGTCTGGGGCAAAGGCCACTAATGAGCACCCTCCAGTCATCACGGTCCTGGGCCAGTCGTTGCAGTTCTCCCCACGTGTAGCCATTTCTCCTCATGTCTGCCTCTAGGTCACGGCGCTACGAGTTTCTTGGTCGGTCCCTGTTCCTTTTCCCCTGAGGGTTCCAGGTGACGGCTTGCCTTGTGATGTTAGATGAGGACTTCCGAAGGGTGTGGCCGTCTCTTTCGTTTCCACACATCTTGGTTGCTGATGATGCCTGGCCAGCGTATCTTAAGAATCCTTCTGAGGCAGGTGTTAATGAAAGTCTGGATTCTTTTCATAGTGGCGACGGTGGTTCTCCAGGTTTCGGCTCCCTAGAGCAATACAGGCTTCACGATGGTGTTAAAGATCCTGATTTTAGTGCTGGTGCCGAGAAGTGATGATCTCAAGACATTCTTCTGCTGTTGGAAAGCTGCTATCGCCTTGCTGATGCGAACTCTTACATCAACGTCTGTCCCCCCGGTGTTATCTACGAAATTGGTCTCTTATATTAGCCAACCTTCTTTCTATTGTTATTTAAAAAGCGCGAATACGGCTTGCCTGACAACAATGGAATATTGTTATAATTGCATTCTAATTGTTCGTTTTAAAGACAGGGCGCGGGAAAGGGTTAAATCCAAGGTTAGTATGTGAGATTGAGGTTCCTGGTCATGGGTTTCTGATTAACTTTAATTAAGTTTTGATTACCCATACATATTATCAGTAATGGTAGGCTAACAGCAAAGAGCTAATGTGAGATTATTTGAACCTCTCAGATCAATGCCGTGAATTGGAGTTTCCAGGCTCTTATCTCTTCTATGGGGAACGATTGATTAATCACGTGATAAGAACCATCAAAGTTTTGGACCAGGCTTTTTTGTGAACTGCAATGCTACCTAGAACACAACTGTGTCAGCGTTAATTTTGAATATACTGGAACACACAACTGTGACTTAAACAATGCAACTCATAAAGAACACGAGAACGACCTGGTGAAAACAGAAGGCTACGTGCACCATGGAACAATTGTATGTAGGACGTCAGAATTTTGCATGTCCGGTCTCCCTCTGCATTTAAATGAAATGTCGACATTTAAAACGGAAGAATGTTTTTGCAACATTTGTCAATTGAAGTAGTAATCAACATTCAACAGACAACGTCGTCTACCTTCCACGCGAATACCCTCGCATATTTGACTAGTTGATGTGCCGGGAGGGGAGGGGAAGACGAAAGTGCTAAATGAAGGGCTCCGACTGTACAGCAACTTTTTTGGCTCAAGAAAAAGAGCCTTCAAAGACTTTCTACTCTATTTTAACATAGAGAATTGCTCGTGAATTTCGAATTTCTAGTATATTTTAATAGAAGAAAAGACAACATCTGAAACCGGCACAATTAAAATTTTACGCTTTTATTTGACGCCTAATGCCCCGTAGGGTTCCTGGGACATATAACAGCTGGATCTCCGAATTGGTCATTACATAGCTCAATAATAACTTTCGAACTACTTTTGAAAGTCATCCCAGACGACGTGCAAGCGAATAATAATGATAAAAAAAAACGCATTTTTTTTTTGGTCCGTGCTCGTTCAATCGCCACGGTCCTCATTTGCTTAAGCTCTCGGCGATCTTAAGAGACATTGTTAAAAAAGAAAAAAAAAAACTATAAATATATAATTAGCTGATCCACTTCTTGCACAGAGTGATTTACTAAACCACTTGTGGACGAAGATATGACATAATGTTCAAACACCACTTCACCTTCTTAACAAAAGAAAAAAACGCGTTTTTTAAGCTATTTTGAATACGTCCAATGGTTACTGTGAAAAAAAAAGAACCACAAGGGTATGTGTGTGTATTTTACCTAATTCAATGGGCGTGGTAATGATTAAAAATAGCTGAACATTTTATGTCATCGATTTAATTGCGCTTTTTTGTTAATTTAGAATGCTTGTGGTAACGCTCTTTGTCAGAACAACGGAACCTGTCAAACGGGTTTTACCAGCAAAGGATTCCGCTGTTTATGTTCCTCTGGATTCACAGGTGACCAATGTGATCTTGGTAAGAAATAATTTTTTGAACGATAAACAATCAGCGTTGGTAATATTGCAGGTGCAGCAATTCTGAGTAATTTGGCACTAATGCCATCATCTCGGGTGGCTTTATGGGTTGGGATAGAGAGCAGTAATTCTACAACCCTCCTCTGTGTTATTGTCGGGAGGTCAATTTTAGGGGAGTGTCCATCGTATCTTACCAAGATGTTTGTTAGAAATGCAGACGTGAACGGAAGAACGAGCTGGCATGGTCAGTTAAGCCTTTATGCAAACGTTGCACTGATTTCGACGAACATGGTTTTCCCCTGACGAAGGGCAAAGCCCGAAACGTCTGGAAACATTACCCGAAATATGGTACTTTTATTCATGATTATTCTTACTGACAACTTTCATGCAAGTCTTTACCCAGTGCCACGCAGCTGTTTGACATTTTTCCGTCAATGTTTTTCAATTAAACCTTGTCTGCCCCCGATTAAAACGGGAGACTGAGGATGGAAGGTATTTCTCAGTAATTTTAAACATTTTATGAACAGTTATGAGGAAGTGGACCATTTTATCACCTAAATTTTTAAATTTCTTAGTTTAGACTTAATCTAATGCTTTGTTTTTTAATATTTTAGTGTGTCTCATATCTTAGTTTTTTATATTATCGTTGCATATTTATGAATAATCTTTCTATATGTTTAATTTTATTCTGTAAATATTTATATGAAGGCCACTGGTTTTCAGTGATTACTGTTGTGTGCTACCCTCAATTTATATTATTATTATTATTATTAAAATTATTATTGTTATTATTATTATTATTGGAAATACGTAGAAACATTGTACATATTATTTTGCTATTATTTTGCTATTATTTATATAATAAACAAAGACGGTAACGCAAAACCTCCAAGATTTCAAAATACTGTACATATTTTTTTGACTATTTTGTATATGGGTATTAATTTTATATTGTTACTGAGATATCGACGAGTGCAAGGAAAAAAAAATTCACAGTTGTAATGTGTGCAATAATACTATTGGGCCATACATTTGCACTTGTAAAGCCGGATGCCATTGGGATGGCCATGTCTGTGCAGGTAAAGAAAACCTGTAACGCTTTGAGGCTCTGTCAGTGGATGTAAATAGAAAGGGAAAGTTTATAAATATTGGAGAGAACTCACTTTTCCTCTGTCTCACCGACGGATCGCTCTGCTAAAATTTCTGCCTAGCCGTTCATACCGTTGGCCAAAAAGTGGGATTGGTGACTAAAGCTGCATTTACATGTTTTTCTTAATTCTTTCTCGTTTTGTTTTTGTTTTCTCGGTGAAGCCATAGATATTTGCCCTGGGCAGAATCCATGCCAAAACGGAGGTGAATGTGAAAGTACACGCGAAGGTTACTTTTGCAAGTGTGAGGTCGGTTTCGCTGGGAAAATATGCGAAACTAGTAAGTTGTTATATAACAAATTTGTGTATAAATAAAAAAAAATACCCACTACAAGTGCGTCATCCTTCAAATTCATCAGTTGCACAAGATCCCCGTCGCGGTAGATGAGAGTCCGTGTTATGGTATAACATGTATATGCATTTCTCTTTCTCCATGCGAGCAAGTGAACTGTGCATAATGCAAAAGCATTTACAGCTTTGGAGGTGGATATTCGAGGAGAGGTTGGACTGTATTTTTATTTGATGTTATTAACCCATCACGACCTTACTTTTAAACTTTCTCTTTCTATTTCAGAGCTCCCAATAAGCTCAACAATACCGTCGAAAAATGCATCTTATGTCACTCATCTTCTGCATTTTCTTGGGCCCTCTGTTGGGGACGACTCTGAGTGGAAGCTGTGTTACCGCGCTTCCTTACATGGTTGGGATGCTTTTACCTTTCACAGCCGTTGTGATGGAAAGAAAAATACTGTTACAATCATAGAAAGTAATCAGTACGTCTTTGGAGGATACACAGACGCTCCATGGGGTAAATGACCATGCTACCTCCTTATTCCATTCAAGTACTTTACCGCATACTGTTCTGTCTGGGTGTCTGTCTGTCTGTCAATCAGTCAGTCTGTCTGTCTGTGTGTCAGTCATTCAGTCAGTTTGTATGTCTGTGGCTGGTTACTTTAGTTGGTTTGTTGGAATCTGTTTTTTTTGTTTTTAAATTAAATTATAAGACGGGGAAATATGATGTGCTTATTTATACATCTGGTAGAGAGAGGCAAATTTTTCCAAGTGCAAAGTGGTACAGCAGAATACCCCTGCCCAGGGTTCGAACCCAGACCACTTGGTAATGAGTCCACCATACTAAAAGACCATGATCTAACGAATCGAAGATCATGGTCTCTTGGCATACTAACTCTGTGACACCACTGTGCTTCCCTTTTAAAGAACATCGCACTGAAGATTAAAACAGCTCGATTTCGATTCATTACCATATTCAATCAGCCCTTGGTAGATAATGAACATCATTGACTTTCACAGGGAGTCTTTGTCCATCGCCAGGGAAATGTTGTTACTTTCCTTTCAACTTTGAGGGAAAGACCTATCACCACTGTACCACAGATGGAAGTTACTTTTCTTCCCTGTGGTGTTCATTGAACAGTGTCTACAACGGAAAGTATGTTTATTGTGGTAAGTTGAACTAGATCTAGGAAACGAAATATGAAATTAGCCCTCAGACGTACATGCAGACGCATACCCAACAAGAGTACAAGGGCCGGCTCTCCTCAAACTTGTTCCCAGGGCGTTTCTGAGGGAAAGGCCCCGGGAACGATCGAGATTGGACTCTTCCAGGTTTTCGTTGTAATGGGATATCCAAATCGTTTTCCTTCAATAGATAGCATTGGCCCTGCTTTGAATGATGGCACACTTTTTGTTGGTCATGCTGCCATTTGACGTCAAATTACGTCATTAAGAGCCACTGCCTCTAAATATGGAGAATCTGATAGCAAGTCGGAAAATTCGAATTTTCTTTATAACGTCAACAAGACCCTTTTGGTGAACTATTTTCAGAAACATACTTTAACCCTAGGACGTACAAGGGGAGAGGGGTTGGAGATGCCACCCCCATGAGCTTTTTTCAAAGTTTTGAAAATACAAGTTACTCTAAGGAGCTTAAACTTTCAGAAGTTGTTCCTTCATTCTCTGCGAAAATTTTGACATGTCAACTGCGTGTCCATCATTTTTGACGACGTTATTGCAGCCATGAAATCTCATGTAGGCCTAGCCAAAAATCAACTTTTTTTCTTCCAGTTTTCTTCATAAAATTGTACAAATTCATGAATTATCTCCGTTATTTCTTGACTTTTAAGAAAATAATCCAAGATGGCGGATCCAAGATGTCGGTTCAAATGACGTCATTGAACGTCATATGACGTCATAGACATCATAACCAACAAAAATGGTTTTATCTTGTAGAGCAAGCTCAGGGCTATCAAGTCAATGAAATTTATTTCGCTCGAAAACCCAATGGGGAGGTCCCATCATCTCCTCACCACCCCCCAACCCCCTTCCCCCTTGTACCACGGTAGGGGTACGAGTTCGCTTGTACGTCCGAGGGTTAAAAGTTCCAGCGAGTTCATATTTTTTGTGAAATCTAGGAAAGTTCGAAATACTACTTGATCAACCAAGTTGGCATATGGAATATATGCAAAATTGTGCATTTTAAACAAGCCGGTACAGAAAGAAGGAAACCTGACTGGATTTCACATTCTCACAGCTTGTGATTTTCGGTTTAATCATTTCTCTGAGCTAAAATGCATTTTGAAGTAAGTACGTTTCGTCTACCTCTTGACCACTTGAAAAATACTAGTATCGCAATTTAATTTAGCCGCCAAATTTCAACTGATTTGAGAGAATCCTAACTCTTCTAGTATACCAAAATCTCGTCAAATAAGAGGTTCTAAAGAAAAAGTTATGCTGTGGTATACCATATCTAAATGGCCAGTTTGGCCCGTGAAAATTAAGCGCGCTAGACGAAAAGCTCTATTCAAAGAGTATTTTGACCAATTGCGCCGTTTTTAGACGACCGAGCGAACACTTCGATTTCGCAGTCATTCCCTTTTCTTTCTTTTATATACCTTAGGAGATATAGATGCCAGTTCCAGCCATCATGGTGGATGTCGCGCTACTGACAAGGCCTTTATTTATTCTTTAAGCAATAAAGAAGGATTAAGGCCATTTAAGAGTAAGGTGAAAAACCCATCACAAGCAATTTACATGAATCCAAATTACGGTCCAACATTTGGTGGAGGGCATGATATTTACATTGATGACAAGGCAAATGGTAATATTAATTCATCTGCACAGATTGGTTTCTCGTACAATCGTCCAAGTGGAGTAAAAGACCAGAAAACAATCCTAGCTGGAAGTTTTCGTTTCACTCCTAGTGAGGTGGAGGCATTTTATCTCTTTTGAGAGACCAGCACTACAGGATCATTCACCAGAAGTGTTCTAGAGAAACACACAATAACGAGTCGAAACTTAAAAACAATTTAACACTGCTACCACTTAAGGAAGAAAAATTAACATGTTTTTACTTGCAAATCATTTTCTTAGCTATAGCTGAAAATATTTTCTCGATATTGTCGATGATACCTAAACTAAACTGATGTTTTCTCAAGAAAACCACGACGGCAATGGCAGCGAGAACGTCGCTAAGCAAAAGGTTTAATGAGCAGAACAATGTCTGGGCACGTGCGTTATAATTCTTGGTACATAATAAAGTGTATTATCGTTTGTCTCACGATGTAGTCGAAACGTCGCGATCTACATCTCAAGTGACTACATCGTGAGACAAACGATAATACAGTTTATTATTGCATCTACCACAATGAATAACAACAACCTTTTCCTCGACAATTCTTGGTACATTACGGCGAAAATGTCAGGAACAACGAAGATAACTCTGAAAAAGAGAAAATCGAATTATCATTGAACAGTCCGAGCAAGAAAGTAAGGTGGTGCTTTATTGTGTTTTATGAAACCAATTTGCAGTGTTGTGGTCGGCTGGATGAATTCTTGTGAACTATGCCGCAATATTAATTGCATTCCCCAACCCTAGCAGAGAGAAGTCATAACTGTTGTACACAAAAACTGTGAATGGATATGAAGTAAGCCGCTGTGTACACGTCCCAGGGTTTTAATGAACACCTTTAAAGGTTTAAAACTTCCTTGACAGATATCCCAGCGATATGTGCGTGTGTGTAGATAAGCTTTTTTACTTGGACACCTTTGTATCGAGTAGTGAATTCCTTTGACTCTATGTGTATAAGCGAACGCATCTTACTTGCTTCTCCCGCGTTTTCAAGTGCTACTAGTTTCTAGTTTTGGGCTGGGAAAAGATGCGATTAAGGGTAAAATTAATGTGATTCGTGACTAAATCACACCAGTGAGAGCCAATCAGATTACAAGAACCACCGCTGACCTCAATACACTTGTGCGCATTGCGTACCTGTTTTCTTACAGTCAGAAAATCATGAAAACTGACTTAGAAGGATCTGAGCTAAAATGATCTAGAAATGTAATATTTACCTGAAAAAAAAGATCGTTACAAATTTGAAAATAATAATAAAAAAGTAATTGAATAAAAATCGTACTACAAGTTAACCCTTTCGCGGCCAGTGTTGTCCCCAGACAACATTTGGAAAGGTACACAAAGAACTAATTGTGACGTCATCAATTTCTACGTCAGCAGATTGCTCTGATAAACAACAAACTCAAGAGAGACAACTTTCTACACGTGTGTCCATTTTGAAAATCGACTGAATGCTGACAGAGCTACTGGAAAAACAAATATTCAATCATTAATGCAAAATAGACCAATTTCGATATGTTAAAATTCAGCCAAAAACAAGACCTCAGTACTAGTACGAGGCTCAAGGGAATAACTACAGAGTTTGTGAGGTTTATTGCCCAGAACATCGTGCTGAGGTCTGTTGTGTTAGGCTGAATTTTAATATATCGAAATTGGTCTATTGCTGGTGAAATTGGCCATTACCTCCATAATTGATCAATGTCTCATTTGTCAGTACAAATTCTTTTGCAGCTGATAGAAAGGAAGTAAAGAGTAGAAGATAGCGAAAAAAGAAAGAGAGAGAAAAAGTGAAGGAAAAGGAGGCAGAACAAAACTCGCAACGCATCAGCAAAATAATGGCTTATGCGCATGCGCTAAAGTAAAACGTTGCTCATTAGACTGTGGAAAATAGTGGAAAATCTAGATGAAATGTAAAATATTGTATTCCTAGCAAAATTTAGTGCAATTCAGCAACATTGCATGCCAAAAAAATAAATAAATAAATAAAAAAATAACGGTAATAAATACGGCTTTTTTGGAGCAAAGTCAAGCATGAAAGGGTCAAAGTACATGTTTGCCTTGCGGAAGGCGAGAGAGATTTTCTCCGATACACTTTGTACATGGGGGAGAGGGACACTCGGGGTGCGTCGCTGTTAACCTGTACCCGCTGCTCCCTGGCTGCATGGTACAAACACCTACAATGTTTCCTTCAATACTCTCCGATCACAACTTGTACATTCTAAAGATCCCACAACCGATGGAAGGAAGTTTGGCGTCATCCACAAATTAGCGTGTGCTGATTGTAAAAAGATCTATACTAGGAAACCGCCCGACCCTTTTACCCATGCACGGTCCGTTTAAAGAACCGTTCTAACACTACTAGATTGACACTTTCCGCCTTTGGAGAACACCTTAGGGAAACAGACAACAAGTTAGAGGAAAATAGGTCGACTGTCATAGCAAGAGAAGAAAACAACTTGATCAGAAGAAGAATTTATGAGGCCTTGGAGATTCTGTGCCAATCCAATCGAGACAGTCGATTTGAACTTCCGGCCCTATACAGAGATGTTTTGGCACGTGACTTGGTTCACTCAAACTCACATGACAAATATATTCCCGCCATATTCACTTGAGAAAGACGCTGTGACAGTGTCGAAAGCTTGTGATCGCTGAAACATTACCTCTGCTTCGGTGTCTTGTTTCTTATTGTCCCCTACAGATTCGGGAAAAATTCATATTTTTACTCGATGTATTGTTATTATTTACCTTTCATAAAAACTGCCTTCACCCTTTTGGCTTGTGGGAAAACATTTCCTTTGATAGTATATCCAAACTTGGCATATATGCTTATTTTAGCCTGAATACATGTTATTGTAGGTCTAGGCTGAGATATAGAACACATTAAAATTTTTATTTGCCTTAATGCGTGCTCCACCTTGAAAAACATTTCACCGGAAAAAAACATTTCTTGACTGGCATTGTTTGGACATGTTTTCAAAGATCTCAAAGCGTACTCGGATACGAATTCAATATCTATAAAGCCTTATATTTATAAAACGTCCAACTTCAGCATGAACCATTAGGAAAAAAGAAAGCAACATAGATATTAATTTCAAAGCCGTGATCATTTTTCCAATCTTGTGTGGAAAACTGTCTAACGGGAAGTCAAAGTGACCGCAATTTCCAAAAAGAAAAGCTAAAACCGATATGTATAACGTAGTAAATAGAATGTTTTATTCCTAATGATGCACAAATTTCGAAAATTAAACGTACTTCTTAGAGTAACTTAGGCTATTTAGCGGGTATGAAAATATTTTTAACGTCTGTTTGACTACGTCAGTAGATCATTCAATATAAACACATTTAAAAATGGAAACCGCATTTAATATTTAATATGTAAAATAACGATGAGTAAATTTTCAGTGAAGCTACAAAAACCAAGATACTCTGTTTGCAAAATATTGCATTTTTAGGAATTTTAGAGTAGGTGTAATTTCATGCTGCAAAATAAAAGCCGATCGCCATCTGGGGAGGAAGTCAAATTAAAACATCTTTATATCCACTGCGTCATAATATTTAATTATCTTCCTTAGCTTTCTAGTGAGCTCTCCAAAATACACAACATATTAAGAAACAAGTAAAAAAAATACCCCAGAGCACGCACTTAATTCAGAGCTGTGTGACATTCGAATTGTAAATTCGAAATACAAGTGTATTTTTTGTTTGAAGAAAGATAAAAATGTTATCTTAGTTAACATTTGGCATTTCAAATTTATCCAGCCTAGCGGAACCCTTTCAAGAGTGGCTCAGTTCGTTTGGCAAAGTTAAAACTGAATCGTGTCGGATAAATTTCAAGAAACTAGCTGCTGTGGAGTTGTTTGACTACTTTTCAACTTCCTGCACGACAACCTACTAAAATAATAAAAATTTCCCTTAGCATAAAGTGCTAGTAAAAAACCGACGGATCATTAAATATTCAAACAACACACGACTAAAACATTTTATCTTGGTATTATTTCTAATATATCTCTAAGTTAGTCGTCGTTGGTTGTAAACAAATTGCATTTCGGTTTTATTCCATTGGTCAACGGAATGGCATTTTGCACGCGGGATGTTCCGTCCTTGTTCCTTATCTTCCTCGTTGGCTCATTTTCTACGGCAGGCAAAGTGAGTTGCGTCGAAGTTGAAATTGGTCAGTTTTTCTAGGTTTTATACGTCCCAAGAACATACAACAATATTCTTCCTTCGGAAGATGCTGCAAGTCTGAACACGAGCGGACGTGTTGGGCAAAAACAATATTCTTAAATTATGCAGAGTGGTTATAAATTATAAATATTATTGACTTTTGAATCTATTATCGTTAAAAGCTAACTTTTCATTCGACGCCGATAAAAAAGTATGAAATTAGCATAAGAGTGTTGAAAACCCTTCGTAAAACATGCTTTGTGAAACGTGGCGAGATAAAAATTTGTAACTCTCTTTCAAATTTGCCAAACGCGCAAACTTTTCTAACATATTTGTCTCCATACATTTTCGCATTTAGCAGTTGGGAGAAAGTGCGTGCATATCAGCAGCCATATTTCACTTATTGTAGTCATCTTCTTAAAAGCTCTTAACCTGAATGCTTGCTTAATAAGTATTTCGAACATGTGGAGAAAATTAGTGCTGATCGCTATCGACACTTGAAGATTTAACGATAACCCTCGATAAAAAAGTACAAATCGCAGCTCCTCGTGTAGAGAACAAAGTTGATCGATAATCTAACGATCAAGGATGAGCCGATCTCTAAGTTTTTCCAAAGGTTTAATATTTTAATTTTACAAGTTCTTCAACTTTCAGGAAGGATAAAACTTCTCTACTGGAGCAAGTGCTTTATTTTCCGTGTAGATGTTAACATAATGTTTTTGAGTAAAACGTTTTTCTTTTTTTTTTCCTCATAATTACGGGATTATAGCCACCGACATGCAGTCGATTCCATTTCTCTGGAAAGCTTCTTCCTTGAATTGAACGCTTCAACTTTCGGATCAAGAAAACTTCTCTTCTGGAACAGCTACGTTATTTTCCGTATATATGTAAACATTAATTTTTGAGTAAACGTTTTTTCGATAATTGCAGGATTAGCTTAGGTCACTGAACGAACAAAATTGTGTTGTGTTGTACATATATCGAGCGAGTTTTATATCTTCTTTCATATTAAAGCTCAACGAACTTTTTTTGTCTCGCACTGTTCACAAAGCGGAAATAAAACGTCTTCTTTGGAAAAATAGTTAGTTAGCTTGAGTAACATGCTCGGTGGTGGGCGGACAAAAGACGTCTGTTGGGTAATTAATCCTTCTAAGAACTGCTCTTTAGTAAATTTGTTTGCGCATTTTATTATGTTTCTTTAACAACCCTTTTGGCGAGTCTTCCTTAAATAGAAATATAACCTCTTCTAATAATGACGATGTCAAACTGTGAGAACAAACACTGGTCGCATAATGATCACAATTTTTTCAATCTTGATAACATGTTTAGCTAAACTAATAGTTCTTTATAATCGTTATCTTTCTCGTTCTTTGCTTGTTAAAGACTCTAAACGATTTTTGGGAACAAAGAATCAGTCACTAGCATGGGACAAGGGATAATTTTGGATTATTTTAAGGGAACAAGTGCTGTCTGGGAACTATCAGCATAAACTTGATATTTTGAGGCAAAATTCCAAAAATGCAAAGTTTTCAGACATCCGGAGAAAGTGTAAGCTTTGACCAGGAAGTCTTTTGTCATGGGCTTGATAGATGTCTTAGCACCTATTTCTCAATCACATTTAACTTGCTGTGGCATTCAAAATCTAGAACTTCTCATTGCAGCAAAGGATAGTTTCAGGGAAAAAAAACGTAGGAGCGAAATCATGTGAGAAGAAAAAAAGCGGAAAAAAAATCATTAACAAGGGATGCATAGATGATATTACACGGTGGCGAGAAGATGTGAATTTTATGTTCGAGTGGCAAGAACAATATCTCACGAGTGAGCGCAGCGAACGGGTGAGATATTGTTCTTGCCACGAGAACATAAAATTCATATCATCGAGCTAACGTGTAATGTTCTTTTTATTATATAGACATGCTGATGACGGCGTTTTTAAAGATTTTCCGAAAATTTTCGAAGATTGCCAAAGATTGCCGAAGGCGTTCGAGGAAGACCCGAAGATGTTTCGACCGTACACCAACGAATTTACGTACAATTTAAGAGGTAAACTTGATATCGGTGAAATCACCGATATCTTCACTGCTGAGGATATGGAAAATACGCCACTCGAGTCCCGGATGTAGTTTCGTATGAATTTTGCGAGTGGTGTATCTTCCAGTAAAACACTCGTGTCTATGTAATAAAATTTTGATAGACCATCCTGTTCACAATAATAACGTTCAAACAAGTGAGAGTACACCAATAAAGAATCTTGATGCGAGACTAAATAGCGGGAATCAAAAACTCAATCATCGTTGCACTTAGTTTAAGAAAGAATCATATTTCTTACAAGGAGAACCGGAATTTTGGAAATTTATTTTCTTCTTCTATCTAAGGTGTAACTGCAAAAAAATCTCCTTTGTAATCGCTTGAGGACAGTGAATTAGTTTAACTTTGTGGGTTATTTCGAACTTAAACTAGAATGGCTCTCGTTCGAATATATTCAACCAGCCTACATGTAGGGAAAAAATGTACATTAATAATTAATTGAATAACCGTATTCTGTTTCTTCATCAAAAATGCACAACTAGAATGGGAAGTTTACATGCGCTGAATAAGCTGTCAAGCGAAGACGTAACATGATTGGTTCACGCCTATTATCTGAGCGTTGTTTTAACTGTGAGCCAAATAATGCCATCTTTCATTAGTCGCTGTTAGCTTTCGTTGGAGCTTAATTCGACAAGACATCACTGGTGACCGGCTATTCAATACTGTATTGACTTGTATCTGGGACTTATTAAGTGGAGACATCCGCCGCAGGTTAAGAATGAGTTTTTCTCTGCTTTTCGTTCTCGTGTCATGGATTTCAGTAATCCCTTGTCCAACTCGAGCGCAGGGTGAGTTTGAAAATTTCCTTTCTACCTGCTTTGTATTTTATAGATGCTATCCTTATTCAGGCTTCTTCAGTTGGGCTAAAGATGGCTGTTAAATTAGGATTATTGATAATTTGTGCAACGAATCTATTGTCGGAAATTATACCGAATTTCTACGAATTAGCATCACATCCTTTCCATTCTGACTTACACAGAGTCGGCGCCATATCTCTCCATGCTGTATTAATATTGTCAAGTGGCGGACACATCAAGAGAATAAAGAAAGCCAAGCGTATAATCCATTGATATTGTCACAATATTCTGTCCAATTTTGAAAATCAAGTGGTATCTAAACAGGCCTATCTACTTCTGGTCGTGATCAGGAGTTAGTTTGAAGTCTTCCGTTTGAATCGGGGGCCAACACATTCGCTGATGACCTCCAATTAGTCGTAGATTTGGAAGCAATGTGATAGAATGCTGCAAGCATTTGTGTTCATAACCATTTTATTCTGGAAAATTACGCATTGTCAGCATGTAAAGCGAGGAAGTGAGACTAATTTTAAACTAGCTTTATGTCTAAAATATAAAAACCAAATGACAGCAGTTTGAAGAAACCATGAACACTTGAATAAAGGTTGATGCCGAGCATTTTCCTCTTCATTGGAAAAGGTGTCTACTAGTTAACGTGAGGTGGTTACCGTAAATCCTTAGGACAATCACTCGGTCCATTTAAGTCTATTAAACAACGTCGAATTTGGATTTTCTGGAAATAATTAGAGGTTACACCTTTTTGGAAATCAAATGAGTTACATGCGACATGCGAATATTCTTTTGCTAATTATCTTATCTGAATACAATATCATGTATGAGAAACGTACGTACATCAGCCATGTTTACCAAATTCAAATTACCTACAAGTTTCTTATCTTGCATTTTAAACATAATTTTACTATGCGACACATGCATTTATGGCAAACGCTTTTCATTAAATCAGTCCGTTTCCTAGCGTGAGAAGTTTAAACGCTTCACTACATTATTTTGGCCGGTAAATCGAAACTTGTATGTTAGAGGAAGTTGTTACAGTTTGTCTAAAACCACCCACAATGGAGGCAAATTTGCGTAGGCAACAGAACTCCGCAATTAGTCTGTTCTTTTTAAATGTTTGCCTATTGATTTTTGTTTCGGACTCTAAAAGCCTGTTTCTTTTATTGCCCCGTCAGGGTTTTGGCCTAGAGGCCAAAACCCGAGGAGGCATCAATAAAGAGGTAATGGTGTATTGTTAGTATTTGTCTATAGGCGCGCACGGTGGTCCCGGTTAATATACTCCTTGCATAACGATTTTACCGCGATCAAGTAAATTCGCTTCGAAATGGCGGCGATTCTGATATAGAAAAAACTGAAAACGATTTCAAAGATCCTGAGGATGGATTTTGGGATAAAAGCAACTCAGAAGGTATCGCAAGTAATTCTGAAGTACTGGTAAATCTCGATATTTGAGGCCAGTGTCGCGTATTCGAGGCGAGTGTTCAATTGTGACTGAAATACCCTTCCGATCGCCATTTCTACCTTTGGCATGTCGTTTATTCGGTTCGCTTATTTGTATTGAGTAATCGTACGTGGCGTACAGCTCATGTGACGGCTGGGTGACTTTGGAGCGATCCAAATGTAAATTTAAATGTTTTGCAGCGTTTTCGTTGAGAACAAAAAGCTTGACTCTAATTTGCATATATGATGACTGCAACGCGATCTTCTGTTTACGTCTTGGAAAAAAATCTCGACTTCTGTTTTGCTTTCGAGATACGTTTGATCGTATATAAGACATATGGTTTGTTTCGGCATCAAATTGGAACAGCAGAGTAGTTTTAAATAAGTTTTTGTTTCGCCATAATTTTTTAACCTTTTGTTTCCCTATAAAGTTCTACTAAAATATTAGTTTCCATGAAGGCAAGCTTTTTTTTCCAGAAAGTGATTCGTGAGAATATTATGTAAAGAATATCGTCTGATAGAATGAGTTAAACAGAATGTGTTGGTTTAGTTAACTTAGCTGATTGTTTGGATCATGTTCATGGTGAGATGCCTAAGTTACTGGAACAGTTTGAGTGATATAGTTTACAAAAAAAATAATATTTTTATTCCATGCAATAATGCTCAATATTATTGTTTTCAATCAGCAGAAATAAAAGAAAGCGGGGGCAGCTTTAGTAATAACTATTACTAGTTTATTACAAGCTCTTTAGATAAACATGTTTATATTTTTTCAAGATGGAGGACGTGAGCTGTACTTTCCAGCCTACTATTTCTATGCTGAAAAACATTTAGTAAACCACTGGATAAAAACCATGACTGTCAAGGACTTGGACGAGTGTGAATACCGTTGCTACCTGGATGCAAACTGTGTCAGTCTTAATATCAAGAACAAAGATCATGACAGTGGAACACACGAATGTGAGCTGAATAACTCCACTCACCTGGAGCATGACGGGCATCTGCAGTACAGCCCGCTTTACTACTATCGTGGCGCCGAAGTAAGTGGCTCTCATTTTTATTTTTATTATTATTTTTTTAAAATTTTGTTTAACTTTTCGCCTTCACTTGTTTAATAAGCCAATTTATACCAAGGATAATGGGCATAAAAGCTCTCCACGAAAACTAAGATCTTAATAATTGTGCATAAATTACTTTTCTTTCTTCCGGGTTAAGTCGGCTAAAGTCGGCTGACAAGAATTTCAATTCCAATTGTGAAATAAACCTATATCTTGAACAGTCGTTCATATATTTATTCCAACAACGAGATAGCAGTAGTTTAATTATAAGCAACTATTTTCCTTTTCTGCGTTTCAGAACAAGTGCGGAAAGATCAGATGGAAGTGCGAGAACAACTCAACTTGTCAGTCCGGTTTTACACAGAAAGGATATCGATGTTCGTGTAGTACTGGGTTCGAGGGCGAACACTGTGAGAATGGTAACTATGCTACTCCTAACATACCCTTGTGTTGTAACTATCATTTAGCGCAAACTTCTTTGAACATCAAACATTCTGTGGTAGAAGCTAAACGTTGGAAGATCGCATATTTCTAGAAAATTAGTTCGCCATGATTTTTGACCCTCTTAAACGAATTTTCCGGTCCTTTCCCCAGACAAATTCTCGATCACTTAGAGGCAGCTCCTCGTTAAAAATTAACAGTTAAATTGGCTCTTAAAACCAAGTTTAACTTACATTCCAAATTTTATAATTTTTAGAGATAATCTGACGAATTAAAGGCACTTAGTTGCTTCTCCGATTCAGTGGATCCTATGAAACATGTTTTACCTTAACTTTAGATATTGATGAATGCGATAGAGGTTCTCACAAATGCCACGTGAACGCCAGCTGCAACAACACCAAGGGAGGGTACAACTGCTCTTGTAAAGACGGATACACTGGAGATGGACAAAATTGCGCAGGTTTGTTTCATGTCTGTGTATAGCATACTTTAAGCCAATGACACACGGTTCAACATTTGATGAGCAACAAATGCTGCAGCTGTTGTTCAACAAATGTTGAACAGAGTATAATGTGATGTTGAACGTTGAAATATCCGTTCAATATGTCGAAAGTTGTTGAACGAAAATAGAGCTTGGCTCTATTCCGTTCAACAATCTGCTTGAAAATCCGTTGGAACGAGGTCGCATGCCCGATACAGAATATGCTTGTTTAACACGCCTTTGTCACTTGGATGCGAATTGGACAGGAACTAAGATATGTGTTTTACAACGGTGGATAAATATAACATTCATATCACATTCTTTCATGTCAGATATCGACGAATGTGCTGCACAGGTCAACCCATGCGTTACAGTTGCTAAACCTGAGTGCATGAATACGGATGGTTCGTACAACTGCCTTTGCAAAGGTGGATTTGTAATGGAGGGTTCTAACTGCGAAGGTATATATAATGTAATTTTGTTCATAGCATAGGTAATACACTTTGCTTAAGATTAACTTCAGGGAGCCGTAACAAGTCATTATTCACTACATTAGTTGTAACCCATATATTATCTGATGGTACACCTGACTGTCTGAATCGAACTCAACCGAAACTACATTATTTTTTAATTAAAATTCTCTCAAAAGAATTGCGTTCCATGAAATTAAACCAACTAAGTAATGATTGAGCTTTAAATATATTATAGTAATTTTCAGGTCACGTAACTTTTTGTTGGTTTGAAAATTGGTCAGAGCATTCAAGCATAAAGCACTAGTTAAAAGTCTTCCATTCTTTTTTGGAAGGAAGCTATGAATTAGTTATCTTCAAGCAATCAGCTTTAAGTAAGACATTCCACAATCGGGGTCCAGCAATATAATCCTAAGTTTAACTTCCCATGAAAGTGAATAACAACTGAAACATGCTGTAAACGGACGTTACAAGAAACGCCGTAATACTTATGTTCTTGCGTGCTATTATATTTCGGGGTCATACGATTAGCACTAAAAGTAAAAATGTGCGTTGCACTTGCTGTTCTCGAAGTTAAGACTAAAAAAAATTAAAATTTTCGGTATTTTACCCCCAATACGCAAAACTTGCAACGCATGCGAAAATCTATATAATATTTATATAATGTTAACAATGCGAGAGCTATTTTACTTCAGAAACTGCATACATGTAAGGGTAAAATCATGGAAAAAAAGATGGCAATGAAAAAATCGGTGCAATTTTGTACTGGACGCGATGAAAATAGCGCCTTAAGAGCAAAAGGAATACGCACCGGCCTTACTTACATTGGAAGAGACGCGAGACGCGAGATCCCAGAAATGATTTAACTTTTGCAATAGAATGTTGCTATTTAAGCAGAGTTTTCCATCTTAATTTCCCAATTTTAATTTTTTGATATAATAATGACGCATGATATGTGTTAATTTTTTTTCTGCTAGAAAGGCTTGTCACTGTCATGTAATACGTCGCGTAAATAGCATCGTCATATAACTGTGACTCTGATTGACTTTAGATGTCTTAACAACCTTGTTATCATTGTCCTTGCTTCTCACGAGAAAGCACTGGGTACGAGTTGCCTAGCTGCCAGTCATAATTCTGTGGGAGCGTTGTTGAAAACAGCTCAACATTTGGTCGCAAATTAATCTCAGAAGACCTCCATGGATAGCCAGAGCTCGGGTGTAATCCGACAATGAAACTGAAACTTTGGCATATTACACAAGTCTGCATAAGGGATTCGTGTGTACATTTTAAAGACAATCGAATCATGGAATTAGTGTGTCTCAAAAAACAAAAGAAAAAAAAAACAAAAAACATAGGGAAACCATGGGGATACACTCCGTAGAAACAAAATCCTTCCGCCACTAGCTAGTGACAATGATTTCGAGAACTTTCAAATCTTGCCGAGGTCATGTGAAAACGAACTGTATATAGATTGTGATTTATGTAGTGTCGTTGCACTTATTATTTTTATCTTTTTTGGCTCTGAAAAAGTGCGATTAAACTTATCAAGGAACGCAGAAACCTGTGTGTATTAACTAAAGATCGTTGTAAACGTTTAATCATGTATTTTTTAACAATGTATTGATATTATATATAAGACTGTGACATAACTCTGTTGTGATTGGCTGATGGCAGGCCTATTTATCGTTATTTTTTGATATATTTATTAATTGATAAATTTATTAATGCGCGCGCGTTCGTACCCCTCTCAGTCATACTATCGGCGGGTAATCGTATGAAAGCTCGAGCAATTAAGGATTTACGATGGTTGAAAATACTTTCAAATTGCACTGGCCTAAAAAGAAAATTTTCGAATATCTCTCGTAGTGTAATTCCTTTTAAATTTAAAATTGCAGTCGCTTTCAGACGATAACTTATACTTATTGTTCATATTTTTCTTTATTTCAAAATTGTTGTTGTTGTTGTTTTTAGCCGATACAGTATTGTACAAAAATAATGCCAACGATAATAGTCGATTATTTACGCATATTTTTTATTTATTATTATTATTATTATTTTTTTTTTTTAGATGACGTATGTATGAACTACAAAAATTTGACAGATGCAGAAAGAAAATATGACTACGTAACAAGAAACAGCAAATGTGACAACAGACTCAGTGGCTGGCATCGCTTCCAAGGAGCTGCAGGCACAAAAATGGTGACAACATGTCCACCGATTGACCGTTGTGATGCAAGTTACCCTATCTGGTTGAGCGGTGGTCATCCTACTGTGGCTGAGGGTAAAGTCACAAGAAACGTCTGTATTTCTAAGTCTTTCTGTTGTGACATATTCTTCCCTATTCAAGTAAAGAACTGCAGCTCCTACTACATCTACAGGTTGGGTAACCCGGGCCAATGTCCCTCCCGTTATTGCAGCACTGACTAATCCAGTTACAAATGCCCTTACTGTAAAACCTAGACATTAAGTGACAGCTCTATACGTTCACTTTCATTGGTCTTTTTTTCTTTGCGATTACTAACAGGCCCGGGTACCCGAAAAACAAGGAAATGGAACTCGAAAAGGAATTTGCTTAACATTAGACCTTTTCTGACTGGGTAGTTTGTTGCCCATTACAGACCATGTGATGATACCCTTGAGAATTCTTCCTTTCAAATTTTCAAATCGTCCCGTGTATGTGAATAAATAATTTTAGATGGATAAAAGAATAATTCTCTAGAGAATATCACGTGGTCTGTTTTGGGAAAACAAACCGCCCAAGCGAAAAAGGTTTATTAAAGACGTTATTATATTGTGGGGTGATGCCTCAATGCTGGACCATGTTGTAGAAATCATGGGAGATGAGGGGCACGGGGTTAACAATTTTCGGTCAAAATATCTTCTTTACAACTGGATTTTTTGTTTGTTCTCCATCATTCTTCCGTTTTGGAAGGGGAGAGTGCAAGCTGCGCAGGAATTTTTTTCATGCATTTTATTTTTTATTACCAATTGTATTCTTGCTATACAACTGTAGTACTATAGTACACGTGACTCTACACTCACTCGAGTGATTTCGCGCGGAATGAAGTATATCATGTACAACACTTTACTAATAATACTAATTTAGAGGCATTCCAAAGATCGTTCAATGTCAAGATTGATGACATTCAGCCTGAGTCAACCATACCAGACTCAAGTTGTTAACCAACCATGTAACCAACGAACGACCAATAAGAACATGCATCAAGCAATACAGCTTGTTGTTGCATCAAACCGGAGTAAATTCCAGCTCCATTGCAATGTCCCTTGAGAGTTTTTCACCTCTTTTCTTTTCCATTGTAAGAAAAAAAAAAGAGTAAAACGAAAAAAAAAAGAAGAAAAAACTCATTTGTAGCTGGTCTTTAATATTAAAACTGTGGTAAAAAATTATGCGTCCATTTCTAGATTTTTCCTCAACGATGGACACTTCCAACTAAATCCTTTTCCTCAAGCCAAGGGTTCAGTGGGAACATTTGAGGTATAAAGGGCATCGTTCAGACTGCTCTGGCATTTTTCTATTTCATTATTAATTCCCTCGATGCTAACTGGACGGCATTAAAGCGTGAATTACGTTTTCGTACACCATAAAGGTAAGCGCACAAGCTGGAGTCACTCTGAAAAACAAAAACGAAAAAAAAAAAAAAATGAAATAAAAAAAAACACACACACACACATAAGGACAGACAGTTGCTTCTTTGATTGTTTATTGATTTCAAAATTTGGTTTCGAGTTGGCTTGTTTGTTGGTAATATCCTTTTTACGTGCTTTCTAGTTTTCGTGTTTGTTTGTTTGTTTGTGTTGGTTACTTTGCTAGTTGGTTCGTTTGCTTGTTTTGATTTCTGTTTCCTAGTTTTCATTTTTTGTTATCGTGTTTTAATGTTTGCTTTCTTGTTTCCTTTGTTTGTTTGTTTTTATTTCGTTTTCCATCTGGCTACTCTGTTGTCTGTGTTTGCTTGTAACATGTAATTATTTTTGCTCTTTCTTTCACTGGTGTTTATGTTTTAAACATTGTTAACCACATCAAGTGAAAGAGTAGTTGAATTATTTCGAAGCACGCGAACTCTGAAGCTCAGTCAAACCTCGACTAATTTTTTTTTCGCTGCTGTCAATGATAATGACAGGGAGATAAGGAGATAAGATAAGGAGACCGGCTAACAACGACAACGTACATTTTCCAGTTTCCCGAGTGACAAGTTCGTATACAAAGTTCACCTCGTGTTACAGACACTGGTTATTTGCACACTGCAGATTTTCATAATTATGTACCAATTCTAATCTGTTAGAAAATGAAAGCTTTTAATTTCATCCTAAACTTACCATAATAATTGAGTATGGATGCTCTTGCACTTGACAAGGGAACGTTAAATTGAGTGCGAGACATTTGTATATTTGTTCTTTAGTTACATAGACTAAATAGATATTTTGGAAGTAGATTATAATTCAGTAAATTTTTTTGTATATAATTTTAGATAAGATAGATTTATACTCAATACTTTTTGCCATTTTTTTCTGTTACAATAAATTGTAATTTAGAGCGTCGTCAATTAGCTCTGTTAAGCTAAATACATCGGCACTGATAAATAAAGTTATGATTTACTTACGCATCGACAAAACATGTGTTCGCTAAGTCTGTTATGAGAACCCGCTTAATACGGACACCCGAGAAATGTAGATGCATTATCTGTTCCACTGTGTTCTACAAAAGCCTACCATGCATGCTGTACTTCGATACCGTCACACCAGCAAGAATGACCCAAACTGCAATCCTGGTTCCTAACACTGGGATTTGAGAACAACGCGGAGAGACGCAAACAAGAACGCATGTTCTCAGACTTTGTGGTAATTGTGGTAATTTGGGATTATTGTATATGTCAAAAATTCATCTTATCTCAGAACATTAGGAACCAGTCCCTTGTAAAATCCTTTCACCCCTTCGTATCTATAAATTTGAAATGGAACAAGAAGGAAGATGTCACGTTAAGACGACAATAATATAACTACAGTGACACGCCTCGCATTACCCAGACAAGCTTAAGACACCTGCTGGGTTTGTATAAGCGTCCCTCTGCTGATTCTGACGAGTAATTCTAATAATTCTCTACTTCTAAAAGTGTCTGCCCCCCGGGGGGAGGGGGGGGGTACTCCCAGAAAAATTGGGTGGGGGTGTGTAGCCCACTTCCCAAAACCCGTACCCTATTTATGACCAAATTCTGCAATATTCACTACCCTATTTATGACCTGACCCTTAACTTAAAACCCTGTTTCAGACCTGTTTCAGTTCCCTAGTTCAGACCAATGTTAAATTATTGTAAACATAATTTGTGAAGGGCTTTTGTGAATTTTCTTTTCAATAATGATGAAAAAGTGCAGGCTTCTTCTTAAAAACATACCCATATCAAGGCTAAAGCGCAAAAACCATACCCTGTTTATGACCAAAATGGCCGAAATCAGCTAAAATCGAACCTACTTATGACCAAAACGGCTCAAAAACCATACCCTTTTGGGCTGCACATACCTATATAGCTCGTGTAAGGGAGTACCCCCCGGAGAGTGTCGGTTGTATAAATGCATTTTAATGGAGCGTGCTTTCCACTACATCCAAAATTTCGGTTCAAATCTCCAGACCGGCAATTCCCAAGTGGAACAGCATTTTTCATAATTTCCAGACTATGGTATGCCCAAATTTTGTCGAGTTTCTCCCCGTGGATTTCCGTTCCATTTTATTTTGCACGCTGAATTTTTTTCGAATTTCTTAGTTGAATGCTGGTTCGCTTTTCGAAAATTTAACAATTCTCAGAATTTCCAGAGACTTTGGTAGGACATTTCCGTGTCATTTGCCTGGATTTGGAAATTCAGGAACTTTTAACTCAAGCCGCATCTGATAGCGCCGAAAATTTGATTAACTACATGTACGCGCTACTGATCTATTAACACAGAGGACGTGATCAATGGAAAAGCGAAGTTAAGATGGACCTCTCTTGCCCGCCTAGGCCCCGAAGTAAGGATGGACCCTTTGTGGCTCCAATAACGGGGGAGAGGGGGGAGGGGGGAGGGGGAAGAACTTTCAGCCCTCTGGGCCTTATATCTTTTCAGGCGTGAGGGGCAAGAAAGGAGTCTCCTTCCCTTGTTGTTCTACTGAAGATGTCCATAGCCACACTGCTCAACAATTAATTTGTTAGAGGAGAGTACAACTTAAAGACAGTCAACAGACATCCACTGTTAGCTTAAGTCGAACACAATAACCATTTACTATTTAATTTCATTGTTTCTCGCTGGGTAAGAGATCTCGACTCGACTCTCACCTGAACGTTTTTCGTATGTTCACTGCTCCTTTGTACTCGGCCATTGTGTAATGATTCTTAAAATTAGAAAATTGACAATTGCAATAGTTCAGTTCAGGTATCGTTACTTAATATAAAGCCCTCCTCTCAGCAAACACCGCTCTCTTTTGAATCTGTTCTCTAAAATAAGGTCTGTTCTTCCAATGACGCGTGGCTCGAACTTTATTCGACCCTCAAAAGATACCATTTAAAACGGAAAATCGGAAATAACAATATTTTTCTTGTTACTTTCTGTTTTTATTTTTTTTCGAGAGTGCACCCTAAAAGATACTCTGACGTCAAAAAATAGTGTGAATAGTTTCGTTCAACAGTTGAACACCACAAATTCTGGAATACCGTGCCTCCCTTGGTAACCTCCTCTAGACTGGTTACCAGTCCTACAAAGCCATACAATATATTCGATGACCCACTGCTCTTGAAACGCCCTCTGGTCTAAAAAGCTTTACATGGGAAGTGATGCGCCATTTTGAATGACATCAAACAATGCCTGGTCAGTCCTTACCTGAAGCCTTGACCTGACCACTTGATAGGGATACGTTGCAGTGGCGGCAACGATTTTTGACAATGACGCAATTATGAGATATTCTGTGGAGTTCTAGGAAAAAAGTAATAATTGAGTCACGTTCTAGATGCATTATTTCAGCCTCTAAATGAACAGAATTACATTTAAATACTATTCCCTAAAACATATCATATTCACAGCTTCTAGTATCACTGACCTACATGTATATGCTAAGTTCTGAGTAGAGAGTTAAGGGTTATTTTTTAAATCCACTACAGGCCATTTATTAACACTTATACTAGCCTTAAAGGCTTGGTGTCTTCCATTTTTTTTTCAAGATAATTCAGTTTGTTCTCCTTTCAAGTAGTTAGCTTGTAATCCACACTTGTAAGCACTGCAGACTTATTTTAATAGTGTGTTTGAATGTCTGCTTGCATGTTTTGTTCGAGTACCTTTGCTTCAATCTTAGTCTTAAGGTTTCAAATGCATATTCAAATAATAACATTTATTTACAGTTTCTTATTGATTGGTGTTCCAAAGTACTGGCTGTAGCCATGCTTAAGTTCCTCATATGCCATAAACTGCAGTGCTCCATGTGAAACACCAACAAGTCCCGGTGCATACCCCTGCAGATCAAACAAACTTTACGTGAAGAGGCTTGCAGATTCTCGAAAAATATTAACAGGTCTATTTTGAATGTATATGTTGTGGTTCAATTCACAGTTAATAGAGGGGAATGGTTATGAAGCCCGGAAAACATCAAAGGAGCAAACAAAAATGCCAAGATTTACATTGGAAGGTCCACGACCGCGCGCGCACAATCTTTTGTTTTCCGCTCATACACTATACATGAATTACGCAGCAAAATCGTTTCTATTGGTCAGTTCCTCGGTCAGTAGTAAAAAATTATTGTGTTTTGTGCAAGGTCAAGGCCAAAAAAGCGAGCAAAAACAAACAACAAAGAACTTTAAAATTTGGATCTCATAACCATACCCCTCTATTAACTTCGTTCAATTCTAGCCTTCGTAAAATTTGATATTTTACTTTCTTTGACCTGCATTACGGTAGTCATAATATTATCGTGAATACACCAGAACAATGTAAAATACAAAATTAAACCAAAGTTAAAATTGAACCACATCAAATACAGTCACACCCCTCCTCAGAGACACTTAAACAATACGGTCATCAGATAAATCAGAATTCATAGAATCTCCCCCTGTATGATACAGACACTACCATAACATGGGCACTCAGTTTGGCGCTTTGTCACCTGTACTAGAGGGGCTCAACTTGGCTCGATTATCAGTTTTTATACCTGCGCACGCTCTGATTGGTCGAAAACCGATCTTTTATCAGAGTACAAAACATAGAAAAAGCGTGTTTTAATGTTTTTCGCCACATTACTTCTATATCATAAAGCAAATGATCAAGCCTAAGCCATGTAAAAGTACACTGTGATAAAACACACCGGGCATTTGAAAACACTTGAGAAATGTAGAAAGCACTCGCCTGCCTTGAGTTCTCCAATGCCCGTCGTGTTTTATCACTGTGTAATTTTACACGGCTTAGGCCTCTTTAATTGTTAAATAATGTGACGACAATGATCATCAGCATTAATAATATAAAAGGTCATACTGCAGTATCTTACAGCAATATGGTAATGCTCAGTGCCACACCTTCAAAGTAACATACACCTACTGGAGCCCCAAGCGCAAGTGTTCATAAATCATTATGGTCGCCGTAACTGAAACTTGAGGAAAAGATCATATTCACAAAAAACTTTACAACAGCAATATGAGATTTTTTGACAGGCGATACTCTCACCTTGTACAATCCTCGGAGTCCCTCATGTCTCCATAACTTTAAAAGTGCGTCTGTGAGACAGAATTGTTTCAAAAGGATAAGAATGATACTGCATAATGTTGACACTAGAAGCTGGTGCTTTAACCCCCAACTCACCACCCCGCTTAGCCAGGCTTAAAGTAAGAGTTAAGAGTATTAGAAGTTGTGTAAGCCTGAGAAGATATGATGACTACTGACAGAAGGGAGAGTTGCTTGATACTGCAGCCAACCATAAAAGATATAAATGACTATGGCATATTAAAAAAGCACACACTGTAAGGTTATGAATGTTTAAAACCATTAATGATACTTCCTCACTCTTAAGACACAGAGCTTAAGTAGGTGACATATTGATCACCTGAGCAAAGAGAATTTTACAATTAAACAAAACATCATTAGTTTCTCTTCCACACACTCTTTGCAATGTTTTACAATGAGGGTATCATTAATTTTATGCCATTGAATCTGAGTGCAAAAATAAGCACTTTATGACTGGTACCAAGGGAAACAGTGAGTTTTGTTTCCCCGAGACTCGCAATGTCATTGAGGTTGAGAGGGAAACGATTTTCTTCCCCCGTTTTTTATCGCGTCACGCACGGCGAAAAAAGCGAAAGAGGGACTACTCGTAGTCTAACACAATATCCAAGCGTCAAATATAACAAATCCTGTTGCGTTCGCAACTAGCAAAACTCGCCTGACAGTATTTACAAATACAGTTTTATTTTTTTTTAGACATGAGTTTTATATCGGTGAAAAACGTGAGAAAACTATAATTTTACAATATGCAACTTAAACAACTGAACCTACGACAAAGCATGCAACTCAAGTATCACTGTTTAGGGATTAGCGGAATTAAAACAATGAAATTTTATTAAGTGTCTCACAGCATGGTTTCAAACCAGGAAGACTTAACAACTCCTATTGAAGATATCTCGCCGAAGCAACGTTACGGTTTTTTATAGAAAACGCGACGAAGGGTTCTACAAAGAGTCTCTTACCGCAATTTGGCAATTCGCTTCAGTGTGAATTTTTCAGGCAGAAACGCCAAGCAAAATTTGTGAGGAGTGAAATGAAATAATGTTTTTGATTGATCAATGAATCAACCACATTTTACCGTTTTTACCCTTTTTTTAAGTCTCTAAACACACCAGACAGGTTTGATTTTTCTAGTTGATCCATGTGATTTTCTCTCCCTCTCGCAATGTCTGTACGGACGGACGCTCGCTTGCTCTTACGTTATAACCAAATTTTCTCGGCTTGATGGTGTACTAAAAATCTCTACCCATGGTGCTCCTCTGATGCGCTTCCAGAGCTGAAGTTCCGCTATGAACCAATTCTTTCGTAACATCAAAATTAAATAAGAAACAAACTGTAAACGTGATGATGAAATGAAATCAGTTCACAGTTTATGCATAGAACAATTCAACTCACTCTCTTTTCTCGTTTTCTTTCTTTTTTTGTCTTTGTTTGGTGTTTGTTTTTTCCTTTAGTTGATCCATGCCATCAATACGAAGCCCTAAACAGCTCTGATAGAAATATTAACTATACCGAATCTTCGAATCTATTTTGTGACGGTTATCAATTGCTGTCCAGCCCTGACGCCTGGTATCGTTTTCAAGGAGCTGCAGGAACAAGATTACCGAATGAGTGTCCACAAACCTTTCGATGTCACATTCACTATCCTGAGCATAAAAGTCTGTTTTAGGTCGCCACATGTTGTAACTGATTGTTGCCCCAGACACCAAATCATTCACATAAAGAATTGTAGTTTCTACCTTGTCTACAAGTTGTTTCCTACCCTTGGATGTCCTCTCCGCTACTGTGGGACCCGCTCAACCAAGCACACACACTAAGTAGGTATCCAGAGAGTACTGTGAGAGTTTGTATGGAGCTTTGTATGAGTTTTAGGCTTATAAAATTGGATCAAGAACTATATCCTTTTTTCCTTTGAAAAGGTACAATTGACTGCCAATCCTTTGTTTGTTAGGTTGCGTTGTCTTCGAGCTGCCAACTTACAGCAAAACATGCTCGGCTTGATTTTCTGGTCACCAGTCTTTGATATGATGAACTCAGAATGCTTCGCAACAGCTTTGACGAAATAACGCGGGGAACAATATTGTATTATCCAAAGCAAAACATGTTGAGACAGGCGTATTTTGTAGCTGGTGGTTTTTTCCCTCTCACTTGGATCCTGGCTTCGAATGCTCATCTGCATGTAGCGAATCCTGCATGTAGAAATAAGGAGTCTAATTAGTAACCGGATGCATCATTAAAAAAAGAATTCATTCTTTAGGAGTAGTCTTTCTTTAGACATACAACATTTGCAGATATCAATGCTTCAAGGCTGCCCTACCGTCTCCATATCGATGAGATCTCTTGCAAGGAATTACAAAAACACTGTAAATGTGAAAAATTAGTCGTCGTGGTTCACGTTCTCCAGACAACGCAGAATTTGGCCGTTGACGTTGTTTTTTTGCAGAGGACGGCAAAGAAATACACCAAGAATCATAACGCACGTGTACAGCCATTGTTCTCCTCATTAAACCTTTTGTTTAGCGACTTTGCCGTTGCCGTTGCCGTCGTGGTTTTCTCAATTAAGCTCCGTACTTGTAGTATAGAAGGAGTGACAGTCGTTGCTTTGACGATGATTTTCTCCAGCAGTGAGAGGGTATTCTGCGATTACTCAAGAACATAGTCGGTATTTGGGCCGGATAGGTGAAGACTCTTCGAAAAACGACGAGGACTAATCCGGGAATCAATGATATAACTTTAAAATTTCTCTGGTATACACCGTAAACGTAATGTGGTTTTTCTGTAATGGTGATGCAGCGGTTTCGATTTCGATTCCGAGAATCGTGCGGCGTGGTGGCCGACATCGGAGTGGGGAACTGAAAAGAGAAAATCTCCCCGAAATGTCGCGCTATGAATAACCGAAACTTACTAAGGTCTCCAATTATTATGATACTTAGATAACATGGAATGTAATGAAAACAATAAAGCTTTGTGATCTTGTGATACCAAAAGAAACGGAAGCAGAACACGGGCAAGTCACGCAATTTTTTATCAAAGTGAGTCTGACACTAATGACCATGAAGCGATTGCTCCGAAGATTCTTCCACAGTTTTGAGAATCGCTTGGCATTTCTGAAAGATCGTAAAATAATCTCAGGAGGTCCCATTGCTAAGTTGTTCTGTCGAAATTGTACAAAAATTTTGGGCTATGACTCCGACTATAAATTGTAGATGTCGAGAATAGGCCGGGCCGAGGACATGGCGATTTTAATTTAGTATACTCATACTCAACCTCAGAAAATTCTGAATTAAATGGGAAACCAAAAACGAAATCGGTATCCCTTAGATTTTCCAAACAATCATAGATTGTTTAAGAGCTTCAATATGGCATTCCGTGGAAAATGTGTCAAAATTTCAGACCGGTGGGCGGGCTATAAGCAACTCCATGCAAAAACCGTACCCGATTACCGGGTATATGATCGAAAAATTGCTTTAACCAAGCAACTGACAGCTAATGAAAGAAAGAAGACGTTTTACTCGAGCGAAACGCTTCAATACTACAAATGCATAGTGTTGCGTAGGACTAGAGAAATCCACCTTAAGCTTGGGAAATCATTTCGCGAAGTTCGCTCTCGAGTACAAGAACGGCGGTACAGCTTTAAAATTAATAGGGTACTTTTTGTACCCTCTATAAACTCAGTGTAATTCAATGTTACCTTTAACAAGACCTCCCGGCCCGAAGAGCGTGTATTTCTTTCCTTTCGAATCAAATTGAAAGCGCGATACTATAACCACATGATATTTTCCGCGTTGGGGTATCTGTGTGATATGCTAATTTGATTCGTTGCCACATGGTATAAACAGTCCGGAATATACCGATATATTGGGATGGCTATGATGTCACGAAACTCACGTTCCAACCAATGATAATGCGTGTTTTGGTTGGAGTGTTGTGTTTCATAACAAACCAAGAGATTCAAGATGGCGGACAAAGAGAGCCGCGAATACTTTCCGATGCCATGAATGCGGGCCCTCAGGAGGTATATATTTATCTCGCAAATTATAAAATAAAAGGAAAGTTTGTGTTCGCGTTCCATGTCACACACAATTCTACCCAGATAACGATGATCCTCGGACCGAAGGAAGCATTACGGAACGCAATGCGGGCTAAGTTTGACGAGCTGCTGTTATCATTCTTTGAAAAGAGACCGTACAATCGGTAGGCATCTTTACTCTGCATTTTTTCTAAGCACAGAAATGATCGATATGAGAATTGAGGCCTTTCTCTTATCTAGGGATTATCGGGCCGAAATCGACAGCACGCACGTGTTCTTATATGTCGGCAAAGATAAATTGTAAATGTCCAAAACGTTATACATTTTGGCTAAATCGAGGAAATGAAATCATTATTGAAGCAGAATTTTCAATAACGCATACGAGTGAGAAATTCTTGCTCTTTTATACAAAATAAACTAAGCTAGAAAAATGTAGCCAGAATTTTAGTGTTGTCAGATGCAGCGATCGAAAATTCTGTTAATATATTTTTTGTAAATCTGAAGTTTCTCCATTTGGTATTTATTTCAAATATTTCTTGTATCTATTTGTTGCTGTGCTAAAAGACATCATGTCTGATTTCCACATTTAAATTATGAAAGCTTACATATAATTGTTGACCATAACAAGTTACTTACCCAAAAATATCAAAATATAATTCCTGGACAGGTTAACAAGGGAGCATTGACAATCCATCCACATGTCCCAAGGGTTTATTATATATTCATTTAAAGTATACAAACCAAATTCAGTCTTGAAAGTAAAATCCATTTTATTTTATTCACTCTTTAGGTACTCTCAACCTTGAATTTGCGTCTTTGCAGAATGCAGGACCTGAAACAAATCACAAGCGCTTAGAAGATGATTGCATTACTCACAAATGTCAATATTATTACAAATGTATTTTTCGTTTTAAAATATGAATTTATTTTGAATGTAGTTAACACATTAGTTCTCACTAAATAAGAGAGGGCCCTCAAGTGGTCTGATGACTCATATGTTTTCTATATTTTATTACATATTCTTAACCAAACTGATATGTTTCCTGTTCACAATCAAGTAATGTTTTGCATTAGTTTCACAATTAGTAACGTTCAACACTCGACACTACATTCTAAACTCTTGTAATTTTTCACTCTTTGCTTTCATAATAATTACTATGCAAAGATATTACTTCCTGGTACATTCAAGCTTCATGGGAAGGTTAAAAGAATCATCATCTACTAGGAACAGCTGCAGTGTGTATAGTTTAAAAAAAAAAAATGCCAAAAAAAGAGTACAATGCCCCCTACAAACCTTAACTTACATGTTTGCATGGCCCTCAAACGTCTGGTAAATGAGCACAAACAATCTCCTCTACTCTCTGTGCCATTCCTTGGGATACCGATAGAATCATTTACAGGGAATCACTGCACTACCCCTGGCCCGTCTGTTTCGCTGCCACTTCTGTGCTGTAGGTGGTTTTCAACAGGCTGTTGGCTCTGCAGTGACACAACTGGGGTACCAGTCGGTGAATCCACCAACAGAGAGACCTCCCGGCCAAATTTGTTTAATTTCATCCGCGTACTTAGCGACGTCTTTTTTCCTCTAGATCTCTTTTCCCTTTTTTCCCCCACAAATTCGGCAAAGTGCCTCGAGCAGTCGAGTATGCTCTTCCATGTACTTAAGAGCCAGTTCGTGTGAATACCGAGAATGAGATGACAGTCGCGAAATTTTCGATTTCTTCATATTTTGCCCAAATAACCATTATAGTGAGTTGTTTTCGAAAATAACATTCAAAGGTCCTGAAGCGCTCTAGTTTTTTCGAAATCGAGGAAAGTTTGAAATCGCCATTTTAGCTGCCTGACCCCACCGAAAATGGCCGAAAATTGTGCATTTTCTTTTCGCTCGTACAGATCAACGCGATGATATCTATCAATATACTTTGGGTAGCTCATAGTGCATGTCTTGCTGTTTCTAAAGCATTAATTTGATTAGCAAAAGCTCCAAGTTTAATAATATTTTAGGCCGATAAAAGTACCATCATTGAAGCTCGTGAGCGAAATGGATAATTTTAGCTAATTTCAATACCATCAAAAGCCCACTGGTACATTGAATTTGAAGTCGAAACTAAAATTTTCTGAAAGCCCATACTCTTTATTATGATGTGTAAAAGTCTCTTCCGCGGCCCGAAAAAACTAACTCGTCGAGAGACATAAACGTGTGGTACATTTTCGTAAATTCGTCGTTCGCGACACCAACATGGAACTTGGCCAGCTACCTTCATCAAGAACAAAAATAAGCGAATGGAAACTTTTTTCGTCAATAAGGATACTTGTAATCTGTTTTTTTTTCCCCTTTTAGATTGACCACTTTTGCAAACATTTGCAGTTAACTTAAACCAGACGCTGCTCTTGGTAGATTTGATTGTTATGCAAATTTATCTCGATCACCGACACGTGCACATCGCCCGAAACTGATTTTCCTTCCGCCTACTGTATGTTTCTTCTTGAAGGTTACAACTGTAGCACACATTATTCGTTCACTATCGGTAGTTTTAACTTTTGTGGAACAACCATGGCAACAGCCGAACTTGTCTTTAAGTAAAAATAAACATTTTGAAACGTGAAGTTTGAGTAAACAATCGGTTACAGTTGCATCCATCATGTTTGGCGTAAATATTCTAACACAACCATTTCATGTAAACAGGTACACTTTACTTTAAAAACAACCGTCTCATCGAAGCATTTCTTGAAATCCTGGTCTGAGACCATGTAATACCGATAACAAAGCGCGAGCAGTTGACGAAACTTCATGATCAACTGTCGAAACGTTGTACTTGTGGAATAAGCAAGATGATTCAACCTTTGTATTTCTTGCCTGTGTGCTTGCAATTCTTATGAATACAATGGCCCCTGTCTGTTACCACCAGATTTATAAATGAATCGTTCGTTTCTTTAGCTAATATGGTACATACCTCCGAATATAACACATACTGTGACATCATTTTTCTTGGAGTGTTCCAACAGTCGTCCGCGGCCACTTACAAAACGTAAGCAGCAAGACAGAAAAACCATAAAGGCTTCTTCGTCAATCGCACTACGCTGTCCAGATTTCTTTCTTACAAAGTTTCCAGACTTCCTTCTCTTTTAAAATTCCAAGACTTCACCGTTCTGTTGGCGAGTCCGAATAATTGTCATGGTGTTAGTTGAGTGAGTTCTTGTTTTTGTTTGGTGGTCCCAGTTCAGACCATCCGGCAAATGTGGATTGCGTGACAAACGGCCGCTTGCAAAGTGTGGGTGAAGATGTCGGCAAGTGAAACTGTTTGCTCGTGCAAGTAACGTGGGTCGCACTGTCAGCCTAAATAAACATTTTTGGACGAAATTTAAGGATGTAGGGGAAGGGGGTGTTGTTAAATTCTGCAAGAGGACAGAACTCGACGAACTGACAGAGCCGTGCGCGGGTCCTGCTATCACGGCATGTCTACCTAGATTAATGGAAAGTATTACCGCGTTCACAAAAGTTGTGCAAACACCTTTCCTCTTTACCTTTAAAATACACGTTTGTCGTTCGTACTTTTTGAATAGAAATGTACCAGTGATAGGGCTGGAATACATAAAGGACAAATTAAAGGAGGCCTAGAGGGCATCAGATCTTAGATATGCGGTATGAGTTTACATACATATCCATCCCTGTTGCTTTCTGCTAAACTATATAGACAATAATATGGGCGCTTTCCAAAAATCGGATACTCAGAAGAACTAAAATTTTCCTTTATTTTACCTTGAGAATTCACAATGTTTTTTTTTGCAGGGCCCCACTGAAAGCCACATGTATGTGAAGTGGGCTCCCTGTTGAAAGATCTTTATTATTATTATTATTATTATTATTATTATTATTATTATTATTATTATTATAATTATTGACCTATTGTAGCGAACTTCCCATCCATAATTAGGCGGTATAAAATAGTTAGGCATGATGTATTGTAGCCTTATTTTGCGCATTTCAGAGGCAAAAATAAGAGCGAATGTATGGACTGTCTGCCGGGATAAATAAAAAATGAGTCTGTTGTAGAGAGGAGTTCACTGTGGAGAGGTGACCGTTAGTGGAGGTTCAACTGTATAGTTTATATAGGTTTAAAAAAGAACCGGTAACAGGAGTAAATATGTAGGTAAATTCTCAACACGTACCCATTTAAGACTAGTGCCTCCTAGACCTTCTTTTTCCATCCCAGTCATGTCCCTGGTGCATTTCTATACCAAAAACCTGGAGCAATATACCTATAATTTAAAGTTCAATAGGAAGGGTGTGTTTTTTTTATGAACGGTAATAAAGTCGAAACTTTCTACAACGGCCACCTTGGGGACAAGGAAAGTCTCCGTTATGGAGCGGTATCAGTAGGGGTGAAATATGACACCGATATTTTCTTGGGTTTCAACGTTTTTATCTTAAAAAAGGCTTAGTGTAACATGTAAATTCGTAACAAAATCAAAATATATCAATAGGACAGAAACCAAACAGAAATAGAGACCAAAGACCTGAGGCATGGATCAAGTTTCGTGACCATGTCCAATAAAAAATGCAGTTTTGTAGACAGCGTTCGTCAGTTGTTGATTGACCGGCCGTTGTGAAGAGGTTTTTTTTGGCAGTTGGGACGTGTTTTAGTGGCTGTTGCTGTTGTGGAGAGGTGGCCGTTGTAGAGAGATTAAAATAAGAGTGACCGTCCGCCGGAATGAAAAGAAAGGCCGTTGCAGAGAGGTGGTCCTTTGTGGAGAGGTGGTTGTGCAGGTTCGATTGTAGTTTCCATTTTTTCACGCAGATATAGAGAAAATGCCCTGCCTACACGAGGCGAGCAAGGAGCAGTTTGGATTCCCTGTCCACGCCCCCCGGGGCGGGGGAGCTCGTCGTACCTTTTAGGGGTTAAAAATGAAGTTTTAGTAGCCCACAGGGTGTTCAGCCTCAAAAAGTCCAAAGCGGGAGCTTTGGCGATGCCTTTTAGGGTATTGAGCCAAAAAAATATGACGCGGGGAGATAATGTGTTATGTAAGAATTGGCATCTTTTAAAGGAGAAAAAAACAGGATCTTGGTACCTCTTAGGGGATCTTCCCCTCGAGGTCCACGTCGCCATCTTCACTCACTTTGCAAAACGTCAGATATCGACATATTTGGTACAGTGGCCGATTCTCACGCAATCCACATTTGCCTAATTGTCCCAACTGGGACCACTAAACAAAGTCAAGCACTTACTCAACTAACGCCATGACAGTTATTCGGACTGGCCAACAGAACGGTGAAGTCTTGGAATTTTAAAAGAGAGCGAAGTCTGGAAACTTTATAAGAAAGAAATCTGGACAGCGAAGTGCGATTGATGAAGAAGCCTTTGTAGTTTTCTGTGTTGCTGCTTACGCTTTGCAATTGGCGGACGCCTGTTGGAACACTCCAAGAAAAATGATGTCACAGTATGTTTTATTCAGAGGTATGTGCCATATTAAGGAATACGAAACGAACGATTCATCTATAAATCTGGTGGTAAAAGACAGGGGCAATTGTATCCATAAGAATTACAAGCACACGGGTAAGAAATACAAAGGTTGAATCATCTTGCTTATTCCACAAGTACAACGTTTCGATAGTTGATCATGAAGTTTCGTCAACCGCTCGCGCTTTGTTATCGGCATTACCTCGTCTCAGACCAGGATTTCAAGAAATGCCGCGATGAGACGGTTATTTTTAAAAGTAGAGTGTACCTGTTTACATGAAATGGTTGTGTTCGAATATTTACGCCAAACATGATGGATGCAGCTGTAATCGATTGTTTACTCATCATCACAACCCTGTTCAAGAACAAGGGTGACCGCAGTGACTGCAACAATGATCGGGACATCTCTCTCCTTTGCGTTGCTGGCAAGCTCTTTGCCCGTGTGGCACTCCGTCGCCTTCCGCAGTTTGCAAAAGGAGTGTACCCTGAGTCTCAGTGTGGTTTTCGATCCCAACGCTCAACGGTTGATATGATCTTCTCTGTGCGACAGCTACAAGAAAAGTGCAGGGAACAACAACAGCCTCTTTTCATTGCCTTCATCGATTTAACTAAGGCTTTTGATCTGGTTAGCAGAGATGGCCTCTTCAAGATCCTGCCTCTCAGCGGCTGCCCACCAAAGCTTCTGAGCTTTCTGGAGTCTTTCCACAACAACATGCACGGTACTGTTCGATTCGATGGCAACATGTCTGAGGCATTCAACATTCGCAGCGGAGTCAAACAAGGCTGTGTGCTGGCTCCCACCCTCTTTGGAATCTTTTTCTCAATGCTCCTGAAACATGCCTTTAGAGCAACAAATGCTGGCATTTTTCTCCGTTCCCGCACTGATGGCAAACTTTTCAATCCTGCCTGACTCAGATCGAAAACCAAAGTCAGCCAAATTCTCCTCAGAGACTTTTTGTTTGCCGACGATGCAGCTCTGGTTGCTCATAGTGACGACGATCTCCAGAACCTCCTCAATGGCTTTTCGAACGCCTGTGATGACTTCGGCCTAACCATAAGCCTCCAAAAAACCAAAATCATGACTCAGGATACAGACGTTTCCTCTTCTCTCTTCATCAAGGACTATGCACTTGAAACGGTCAACAGCTTCATCTACCTTGGTTCTACCGTTACTAGCACCACCTCCATTGACACCGAAATAGGAAAGAGGATTGGGCACGCTGCAACCAACATGTCCAAACTTTCACAACGTGTCTGGGAAAATCGGAAGCTCACTACTCCCACCAAAATGGCTGTCTACAGAGCCTACATCATCAGCACGCTCCTCTATGGTAGCGAGTCCTGGACAACGTATGCAGCACAAGAAAAACGCCTGAATGTGTTCCACCTGCGCTGCTTGCGGCGCATCCTCTCCATCGCCTGGCAGGACCGCATTACGAACAGTGCTGTCTTAGAGAGAGCAGGCATCCCCTCCGTATACACCCTTCTTCGCCAGAGACGTCTGCGGTGGATTGGCCATGTACATCGAATGGATGAGGGCCGCATTCCCAAGCAACTCTTGTACGGAGAACTAGTACAAGGAAAAAGGCCGGTAGGACGACCGTTTCAAGGACGTGGCGAAGAGGGATATGCAGGCCATTGGTCTTACAATCGATTCTCGGGAGACTCTTGCCAGTGACAGGAGTGCGTGGAAAACAAATTGCACCGAAGCCCTACGAGAGGGAGAAAAGCTTCTGCACATCACAGTGGATACCAGGAGAGAACGTCAGAAGGCCAGGGCCCTTGCTCCACCCACTGATTCCACTTATGTCTGTGGTTCTTGTCACCGCATCTGCCGATCAAGAATCGGACTCCAAAGCCATCTCAAAAAATGTTTAAGGAAATGTACAATTACTAACACACGCTAAAATTATGGACTAGATTGTCCGATAATGCCAATACTACTACTACTCAAACTTCACGTTTCAAAATGTTTTTATTTTTTTACTTGAAGTCAAGTTTGGCTGTGGCCATGGGTGTTCCACAAAAGTTAAAACTGCCGATAGTGAACGAATAATGTGTGCTACAGTTGTAACCTTCAAAAAGAAACATACAGTAGGCGGAAGGAAAATCAGTTTCGGGCGATATGCACGTGCCGGTGATCGAGATAAATTTGTATAACATTACAATGTACCAAAAGGAGCGTCTATTTTTATTTGACTGCAAATTTTTGCAAAAGTTAATCAAGTGGTCAATCTAAAAGGGAAAAAAAAATTGCAAGTATCCTTATTAACGAAAAAAGGTTTCTATTCGGTTATTTTTGTTCTTGATGAAGGTAGCTGGCCAAGTTCCATGTTGGTTTCACGAATGACGAGTTTACAGAAATGTACCACACGTTTATCTCTCTCGACGAGTTAGTTTTTTTGGGCCGCGGAAGAGACTTTTACACATCATAATAAAGAGTATGGGCCTTTAGAAAATTTTAGTTTCGACTTCAAATTCAATGTACCAGTGGGCTTTTGATGGTATTGAAATTAGCTAAAATTAGCCATTTCGCTCACGAGCTTCGATGAAGGTAATTGTATCGGCCTAAAATATTATTAAACTTGGAGCTTTTGCTAATCAAATTAATGCTTTAGAAACAGCAAGACATGCACTATGAGCTACCCAAAGTATATTGACAGATATCATCGCGTTGATCTGTACGAGCGAAAAGAAAATGCACAATTTTCGGCCATTTTCGGCGGCGTCAGGCAGCTAAAATGGCGATTTTCAAACTTTCCTCGATTTCGAAAAAACTAGAGCGCTTCAGGACCTTTGAATGTTATTTTCGAAAACAACTCACTTTAGAGGTTATTTGGACAAAATATGAAGAAATCAAAAATTTCGCGACTGTCATCTCATTCTCGGTATTTATAGGAACTGGCTCTTAAGAGAGAAAAATTGAAAACAACTGTCATAAAAGTGAAGGAACAATGCATTACTCAAGCCTTATAACAACAGCGGTTCAAGCACACTTGTAAGGCCTCAAATTCAAAGAGAGTTTACAAAATATTGGCGTTGTTTACAACCGTGGAATTTGGCATGGTGAAACTTTACCAACACTAGAACCAGTAAAAAATATACACGGCTCAATTAAAAATACGCAAATACTAGAAAATAACGCGTAGTCTTTACTAACCTTAATATTTGACCACAAAATCGCGTGTACATCGTCGCTTGACACCAAAAACGCTCAATGATTAGAAGACAGTTCACGTTCTCCCACTACCAAAATGGCCGCTTATTCTCCTTCTCAACGTTTGGTCGCAAAAAGTCCCGTTTAATTCTGGCTAGAGTCTATGCGAGACTGGAAACAACATATTTTCTTTGTCCACATGAAAGGTCCGCCATTTTCTCTGCTAACAATAGCTTTATGACGTCATGGTTGTCCTAATACATCGGGATATTCCGGACTTATAAGCGCATAAATTATGCTTAATAGACCTTTATTTAGTCCCCTGGTTGAAGCATAACTCAACACTGCCCCTTGTGTCACACATTTGTGCTATCTTAAAAATACGTATTTCTCAATTTCTCGATGCTTTCTCGATGCTCCTTCTGTGCGTATCTTCAAAGACTGCACAGACTATAAACACAACTCATGGATCTGTTAGCGGGTTCGTAACAGTTCTAGGGTCAAACAAGACTGTCATCCGCTGCTTGGGAAACCCCTTCGCCAAAGCGGAACTTAACATGGACAACGACTTGCGAGTCTGCGAGCCCGAGCCTGGAGCCGGGAGTCTCTTTTTGCGAGCCTCGAAAGATTCCCACACACACACACACAAACAAAAACAAAAAACGGCATAATGCCCTTATGTCTTATTCCTTTTTCCGAATTCCCTACATAATATAAGTGAAGAGAAGTAGGGCAATGAACCGGTTTGTCAAAAATGGAATGGCAAATTCGGTCGGACCGGTCTGACCGCAATATTTAGGTCGGAGGGAACCGAAACGGACCTTCCCATTTGGCTTTCGACCGAAATGTTAGGAATCTTTGGCATAATGGAAAACACCTGCAGTCTTCATGTGTCGGTGCACTTTAGCATAGCAAGTGAGCTAGGTGATAGAGAGTTCCTTTTTTAAAAAATTATTTCTATCAATTTCGCAGATAGTTTAGGACGGACATTTTTCCCATCTTGCTTTTGAATTACCAGATTTTAATAGTTCAGGGTCCGGCTCGTTCCCTCAAGCATGTAATACTTTTAATCTCATCATGTTTAAATAAAGGTTGTTGCTTACCTACTTACTTATCAGATGGGAATTATTGATAAGGGGATTTATTAATGATCGGATGAGATTAAACTGGAAGCAGGGAACTCGTCGTAATTTCAACTTCCAGTGGGGAAAGGTCGCTTTCGAACCGCAAATCTCAACCTTTCGACACTAGAGGAACGAAAATTAAAGTTTCACAGTGAGATGAAATTGTACGGGGAAGAGGCTTGAAGTAATGATCTTGAAGTTCTAATCCGTGCAGAGCACGAGAGGCGATCAACAGCATCTTCTGGTCAATCGTGTACTAAGCTGGAATAAGTTGAGTTCGAAGACGATGCAATACACAGACGCCTACCAGTAGTGAACCTGCAAACTTTTTTCTTGTGTCTTGCAATCAAAGTTCACCTATACTCATATTCGATAGAATTGATTGAATACCTTAGCATATTTTTCTTTCTTCCCGTACATTGAAGAAATCCAAAAAATCCAATGTTGGTAGGGACAATTTAGCCCCAGTACACATATGACACTAAAGAGTATCTGAAGAGTATCTGATTCCTAATTTGACAGTGAGGTCCAAGATGCGTCCAGAGCAGATGGCCTTCTGGAATGAGCTTGTACCAAGTATTGAAGAAACAATAAAACCAACAAAGCTAGCCACATACCGATGACAACTGAAGAAACAAATGACAAAGAAGGTATGGCTGCGTGAAGTTTAACCGTACACACCATAACCAGTAGTCTTTGGTTATCTAACTCTACTCTGACCGGGCTTTTTTGATCGTCTGCGACCGGGGAGGATATGAGGGGTATAGAATCCACCTCCCTTGGTAAAGTCACTTATATCACGGAAGTAATACTGAAACTTTAGAGCGTGTGTACCTATACTACATCCAATATTGTGCCCTTTTAAGGCAAGGAACGCGGGAAAGTGACGTCAAATCACATGTCAATACTCTGTTATTGATATTATTATAGATACGAACTCGTAGGCTGTTTTTGACTGTTTTGTAACTGTAGTGTAAGTTTAATTGTAATTGTTTGAGCAACAAAATAATAAATAATTCAATAAATCAATAAATCAATAAATCAATGAAATACTGCAGTTTTGTTGTATCGGTTAGTTTCCAAAGCAATGCTTTAGTATGAAAAACTGTAGTATAAGCCCGTTGAAATATTTATTGAATGCCATAAATAGTTTGAAGAATTCTTGGATTGGTAGCACTGATGTAATAGATCTAAGGGTAAGACCATGAATTCGAAAGCGAGAGGGGAGAAGGTGACAGGCGACTGGGAGGGAGGAGTGGAAAGGTTGGTAGAAAACTGGAGACATAGGCATTGTTATCATTCGATTTCATGATTGAAACAGCACAAAGGGGACTTAAAAAAGGAAAAGAGAAAAACAAGTTAGAATGAAATACTTGGTGCATGTGTCATGACTTCATTTATTGCAATACAAGTAATACGTCGACAAGGAGTGCCAGTGCTATATCTACAGAACAGACATAGCTCTAAAAAAGTAACAGTTACGAAAAAAATAACTCACGCATTCCCCTGATTGAGATGCTGAAGGCACAAGCGTGAATAAGCTCGGAGACCTTTATTGATACAATCAGACACTTTAAAGAGGTATTAAATTGATTGTGGTAGAACCAAAACCAAACGAATTACTTTCTAATTAGAGTTGTCAGCCATTCTCAACCCGTAACAAAATAAAAACCAAAACCAAAGTAATTACTTTTCACTGCTCAATCGAAAATCGCTCGATTGTCACTATTAAGGTCATTCCCTAGTATCGCATTGCGCGTCGTTACTGCGCATAATTTATGGCGTTATTAGCGCGCGTTCGTGCACGAGCACATTGAAAAAATAGCGGATTTGCCTTGATATTGAGTTCTGTCACTTGAAAAAAGGCTATAGCTCACTAACGAGCTCGGGCATCCCCAATGTTTTTCCAGTCATTTTAATCAACTGATCATTAGCTTTGCGTGAGGAAAGACTGATCTGACTTCCATTGTTGAATATTAAATAAATAAGGAAAATAGCAGCTGCACTGTAGTCTTTTCTGTTTTGCAGTTTGATAGCCATGGCAAGCAATTTGGTTCCAATATTTTAAAAAAGGATTCAGCTGTCTATTAAAATCAAACTTAAAAAGTTTATTTGTGTCCGACACAGGTATTGACTGTAGTTTGAGGCGTGTTTTCATGAGTCTGGGCTCACAAAGAGTTTACAATAACTTGGAATGTGTTCTTGTAATAACCATTAAATAACGCTAAAATGCATATGGGACATTTTCAATGCCTCACTACTGCTCAACGAGCAAGGGCACCGTTCTTTTTTTAATTTTATGTTTAAAGTTCTCATATGATAAACATTCATTGGGCAAAGTTTGAACAGAAATCTATGTGCAGTTTTATTTCAGGAGAATTACCTTAATAATAACATTCATTCATGCCTAAACTACTTCGTACGTTAACGAAGTACTTACATATAAATTTGTTAATTTGAAAAGCATAAAATTAAGGCGCCATCACACTACGAGGGAGAAATATAAAAACGCAACCATCGCCGGTCATTTTGGAATTGTGTTTGAGGAAAACTCGGTCAGGGAAACCACGATTATCGTAACGTCGTCGTTTTCGAAAAGCTCCGTTTCAAAATGTTTTGGCGTTTTTGAAACTAAGTAAATACAAAGATGGCTAATTGACGCCGATTGCTCTTGCCTGTAGATAACGACTTAGGTGTATTGACCACGTGATATGAAGTCCTCGTCCCATGCTCTCAAAGGAAACGTCCTCAGATGTAAGATATACCCTGTAAGTTTCATCATCATTGCTTCGACATCCTTGAACTAAGTTACAAAGCTTTACCTTAAAAGAAGAGCATAGGTGAAGCTCCTTCGTATTAGCTACATACCAGTGAAGCAAGTACGTAGAGGAACCGGTAGAGGCTTTTTCTCCACCCCCCCCCCCCCCGTTAAAAAAAGACGGCCCGTTCCTATTGAACAACTGTTTATTAATTGAATTTATTTGCCTTACAGGACTAGACTTGCATGAGAGACAATAACTGAGAAATGTGTTAATTGTAACAATTTCTTAACTAAGCAGGGACCAGTCACCTCACAAATGATGGGCATCAAAGCCTCTCTGGTTTGCTTTTGGTTAATAAACCTGCAATGTCTGGCAATTTTCTGTTTCATATCATATGTTTACTCAAGTGGTGGCTTGGCCTCCTTCACCAAAACAGTTGAAAAGTACTCCATGGCAGCATCTATACCCAATACACTCATTGACGCCCACTCCCGTTCCCGTAGCGTGGCCGCAATATCCCTAATGGAGCAGGAAAAGTTGGACAAAGCCAAAGAAAGCCTTGCACAAACAGCTTTGACATTATCTCTTGGATATTGGAGGAGGAGTGGCTTTGCCCGTGTCGGAGAAAACAGTTGACTACGTCAAAAACAGAAAGAAATTTCGAAACGTCAGAAAAGCTTTTGAAGTGTATACCGAGGTTTTGGAGCTTGAATTCAGGAAACCAAACATCGACCAAACCAACATTCAAAGAGCACAGGAAGCCTTGAAAAAAAAAAAGCATTTAAAGCTGATATTAACAGATATCCTCTTTTGAGTAACGGGTGGGCAAAGTCTTTTCCAAAGCAAGTAAGTGGTTGCGAGAAACTTCCGTTCTCGAGGTGCTTGGGCCACTCACCGACACTTTGTCAATCGGTGTTAATATCTGGGGACTGGACATTAATATTAGAGATAATAATCCTGCAAGTATCGCTGCAGCCTCGTTGAGCATTGCTGCTGGAGTAATTGGCCTAACCACATTTATTGCCGCAATAGTCACACGAACGGCCGTACTTGGTCCAATCAGGATTATAGCAGGGGCCTTACTTGGTATCGCGGCAACATTGGTAGAGCTTCTTGCTTCTCTGGGCTACGGCAAGGAGGCAGTGAAAGCTTACAATGAGAGACTTGGGCAACTCAAGGACTTGAGGGATGCTTGCAAGGCTCGAACTGAGAGTGGATGGAGACCCTGGGAAAAATGGGATCACAGTACAGTGACGTCTATGTCAACAACCAGACTGCTTGTATTGCAGACTCAGGTTATAATCTGGAAATGAAAGACGTTGGCACAATATCCAAAGCGTCTTTTTATAAACGAGGATATCTGGGTACTCCATCTCCGGACAGACCAGAAATCCTAGCAGAACTAAGGGGTGATCAATCCTTGTGTGTGGGAGAAAATAACTTTATGCATAGTCCTAAAATGCCACAAGACCCACCTTTTACTGGTTTGGGTAAAACGACGGGGTGGGTCGGCTTTGATTTTTATGGTAAATCTAAAAAGGGCACTGAATATGATGGGGTTCATGTTTTTGTCGATATAGATTTTATTTCTGATCACGAGCTTAAAGGTGTTGAAATAGACACTACTAGGAATGCGTCACAAGTGGTACAGATTCAAGTGCAAGCCAAAACGACGTCATCAGTATAGGTGACTATAGGGACTTGGCGAAAAAGGGGTTAGTGGAAGGAAGCAAATAAATTTTAATCAAAACTGGTAGGGGACACGACGCTTTGAACATAACTGGTATTATAGGGGAGTTCGATGGTTCATACAAAAATTTCAGCTCACAGCCGATTTGGGAGAGGAAGAGAATGTTCTTTCATTTCATGGAATGTCTAAGGTCGCAGCGACATTGATAGCGTGTTTTTTTAATCCCCAAACGGGTGAGGTGAAATAGTACCTCGGACAAAATAGAAACACTCACACGCTTGGCACTGTGAAAAGTGCCGGTCTCTTTAGTGGCTCACCATTTGATGGCCACGTGATCCTTTCTGCCGCCGATTTCAAAGTTGTCCAAACAGGTGGGAGTAATGAGTATGAATTCAACTGCGAAGATTTGATTGCCGCTCGATCATCTACACCTCGTCAATTCCAAGCTTCTCAGCTATCAATTAAACTTCATCGATCCAAACCCTCTGCTAACCGCGTTTACTTAAACCGTATAAGAAACCCAGAAAAAAAAAATGTAGAATTTTTGGAAGTGCTGGTGAGGTCTAGCTCTATGCTTATATCTGTGTGAACAAAGAAAAAGACCGTTAGTGATCAAACAATGATGCACAGTGAACTGATTATAAATTAACTTCACGAGTGGTTGTCTCGTTGCACTATTATCGGAAAATCACCTTGCAGAGGTCTGTGTAAGAAAATGCCTAGTTGCCTCACTTACATTAGTCCCATTGTATAAGTAGGCGGCAGTTTTCACCTGGTCCTTGCCATGTTTATTTTTTATCCGTTGTATTGTTCAAGTCATATTTCTGTGTTCTTGGTCCAACACATTGACGGTTCTTATCACGTGATTAATCAGTCGTTCTCCCCAGAATACAAGAGCCCCTGAGAATTCCAGTCGTTGATCTAGAGTAGCTACGTTTGCATCGAATTACTTCTAGTTTCGGGTTCCGTTATCAAATGGCATCACCGGTAGATTTCTCGATCTTTGTTAATCAGATCAAACTGTTATTTATTTATTTATTTATTTTTTTTTTTTTTCTGCAAAACAATCTTCTATCTCAGTGCCGGTAAATGGTGTAGAATATTGCCTTCCACGTTTACTTAAATAACTAAATAATAATTAAAATAATAACTGTTAGATGTCAATTCCTGTCTGGACCCGAAATAATTCCCTATTCTAAACTTCTTTCATGCCTTTAATCACACATCCCGGCAACCCTACAAACGTAATTGATAAGAGATTCACGAACAATCAAGCCACTGACGGTAGATCCAGCGTGTTAAAGGGGAATTGCATTGAAAACGATAAAAGCGCAATCATCATCATTCCGTTTAGCATCAGAGATCGGCCAACAGTACGACGAAACAACTACAGTTCCTTAGCAACAAAGACGGAATACTTTTAAAACCCGCGTTCCTAAGCAGAATAATCGATCAGAAGCATGTTAAAACCCAAGGAGCTGAAATCATCAGTCACAATGCGGTTCAAGCGATATGGACTATGTTGGTTACACACCGACATCTACAACGCGTTGCACAGCATACCTAGCTTTTTTAACTCTTCAATTGAGAAACACATACTCGTGAAGCGCAAAACGCAAAACTGAATTTAATTAGCAACTATACGGTACTCAAAAAGTGCATGCCGAAATAAATTATTACAATGTCTCACTAAAGAAATGCTAATAATCAACGAACACCTTCCTTTGATCTACGAACAGACTCTATCCTCACGCTTTCCTTTCCTGTTAGAAACATCACAACGTCGGACTACTGTCATTTCAATTAATATTTCTGCTAAATTTAATCGGTTGTTTATAACAGTTGCCACCTGCACGTGCTAATGTGAGATTATTTTTTTGTCCGTCTGACAACTGTCATATTCTCATTCATGGTGATTTGTAGTGGTTTCCAATACGCATTGCATCTCTATGTTCTGTGCCGGAAAACTACCAATAGTAATTAGCTCAAGTTGTGTTTTTTCACAAAACGATTCAAGTAACCCTTGTGATAATCAATAGGTTAAGCTCGTACCTGTTTTGTCTATATTAGTTTGACCGCGTTATGACAACAAACCCAAAACTCTCATTAAAGCAACTAATAAAACAACTGCTAAGTGCCTTGACAGACCTGTCATGTACGACTCTCAGATCTGAATTAACACACCTGCAGCTGCAGTTTATTTGAATTTTAATATTGTGCACAATATTCTGCGCCATGAAACCTTCAAGGCACATTTAGCTGCTCCGACATGGGCTTCCCTACACATTATCGAATCTGCTTTCTTCTTTTTTCTCTCAAAGCTATTTTGAGCTGCTTGGATGGTAGGTCTTGTAAATGTTGATCTGTTTTACCCACTAATTTATTATGCTAGAGGCAAGATATGGACTTTTAAGCTTCGTTAAATAAAGCTCCCTTCAAGCCCCCCTGCGTTAATGCGTTCAAAGCATCATCTAGATAAGCTGCTACCGTTTTTACAACGCTTTGATAAGTTCTTGGAAGGGATTGGGGGAGGGGGTATTTGTTTTCCATAAAAGTGTGAAATTCTCCCACCTGTAGTTTTAGAGATAGCAAATACTGATATACGTATTTCTTCACGTCATAAAGAAATTTGTCATTTGTTTCTAGAAAGTAATGTTCATACTAAGAAGCGAGTGATTTTTAGTGTAAGGAATTAATTCTTACACAACAGGTACAATTCCAGCTAGATCGTATGGTAACGTGATACATGTATTTCGATAGTATTGTTTGGCTTAACAACGCAAAGTCGAGGGGGGAAAGTTAATTTTTAAGGCTTAAAAATTGCCCTGTCATAATTAATTGTTATTCTGGTGTAGTAGGTCGCGAAACTTAATCAATCTTCAGACGACGAAATTTTGACTTAATTTATCCGCGTTGCCTATCTCTCACAAAATATCCGTCTTTTAGGAGAAACGTTTTCCAGGAACAATGTGTTAGGGGAGCTTTGTTAATGCCGTTTTTTTAAGAAAAGCGCAGTCGATCGTACAAGTTAGAATCTGGAAGGAAAATTTTACCACACAGTTTCAGAGAACAGTACGTGACAATTAAATTTGAATATGGAATTGTTTCAAGGTACAAACCATATGATAAGAATCATACAACGTTAAATCGTTTTACAACCCGAATATACTTTTCTTTATCATTTTTATCTATTCTTATGTTTTTTGCTTTTTACGCAGCATTTACAGGCTAAATTTTTAATTTTTAATTCAGTCGAGGCAATTTTGCAACAGGGGAGTTCCCTTTACAGGCGGCGCGTCATATAATGATGGACTGTTTATCATGCCGCTAAAGCATTGAAAATTTCTTGAAATTGTCGAGGAATTGTTGTTTCGTTTATCTTTATTTTCTATTCAGACCGTCCATGGGGGCCTCACCATCTTTGCCGGCATAAAACTTAAAAAATATATATATAAAGCAAATATCTCCAACTTAGGCGACTGTTTAAACAAATTTGTGGGAAGAATTTGCATGAATTGTTGTTGGTTAAGGACCTTTATGTTTCCATGGAAACCAGTGTTTAACAGGCATGTTTTTCAAATATTGATATCTGATGTTTTTGTCAAAAAAAATATTTTCAACTGCTTTTGCTTTTTTCAGTTGTTCTTCGCATATTTGCTAGGTTTTAGCTATTTAGGCCCGGTTCAGACGCCGTACTTTACATGAGTCGAATCGAATTCGAATTTAGGCCGAGCCAAAGTAATTTAGACCGGCGAAAGTGATTCAGACGCCTATCTCAATTCTAGCCGAATAAAATTCAATAGGAGATAAAAGTGCATTTCGATCAGCGCTGACATGTGCTGAAGTCCCATAAACATAGTAAACAACAACCAGGCACGATCAAAAGCCGTCATGTGAAAAATTTATGAAACGTTGGCAAAAAGGAGCATTTATCTATATATATGTAACTGCAAGAAGACGACTGAAAAATTGGTCAATTTCAACTTCCAACCTTTTTGTATGCCATGAAATACAGCACAACTTGGGCAAATAGCCCAACTGCAATATTCCGGTTAATTTACAAATGCAATATATTCACACGTAATTCAAACACAAGCACTGTGATGAATGCTCATTAATTTTGATGCTGTTTACCGAGGTGGCAGCAAACTGAACATATCGGCTTCTTCTCTGATGAGCGAAACCCCCCATTTTGATACGCTGACGTACAATTTATACTTTTGCGCATACCCACGTCTTCAAAATTAAAAAAAAAAAAATCAATTAATTTATGTCTTTGGTTTGGGTTACGTGAAGATCGACGTCTGAATCAAAACCGAACCAGAGCCGTTATTCCCGGCTGAGCCAGGCGTGAAGAACGTTTCGAATTGATTCAGACGCCGGACTTCACATGAACTCAGTTCATTGAATTCGATTTGGCTCATGAGAAGAACGGCGTCTGAACCGGGCCTAAGAGGCAATTTGTGGTTTCCCAACAATCATAAATCCAGAAGGCTCCGTTCATTTATACCAGCTCAGTAATATCATGAGCAACAAAATACTCCTTAAATTAGCCGAAAATTTCAGCATTCTCTATCATGGTTGTTCCCGATATCAAAACCAGTTTTTATCGGTCCCGAAACCGGTTTTTGCCGATCCCCAAACCGCTTTTTTTAAGCGAAACCGGTCTTGATCCAATCCAAAACCGGTTCTTGCCGATCTCAGAACCGGCTTTTGTCCTACACAAAACCGGTTTTAGCGGTCTACCAACGGTTTTGACGATCCCAAAGCTGGTTATTCCGATCCCAAAACCGGTTTTTGGCAATCCCCAAACCACTTTTCGCCAGTCTCAAAACCGCTTTTTGTCAAACAAACCAGTTTTTGGCGATCTTAGAACCGTTTTTTGGTAGTTATATATGGTAAGCTAACAGCAAGTAGGATTTCTCATTAGTTCAGAACTATATGCCCGCAATGATTTCAGATTTAGTTGTATGGCGTAATAGTCCGTATGACTTAAGAGGACATAATAAGGCCGTCGTTCGACGATTTTCCACTTATTTCATGAAAAATTCTATTTGTTACAGTGGAACTGTACTGTGGAACTGTGTTTCAGAATATTTTAATGATTCTCGTGATTTTAAACAATTTTATTCAAAGGCAAAATCTAGTCCGATATTTAAGGAAATTAGATTTGCGATAAGGTAAATTAATTTCTGATATTTCATTCATTTTATCAGTAGGTAATTAGATGATTAGATAATCAATTAGATACACGACCCCTCGAGCATGTAGTGCTTATTTCCCGTGCTCAAAACCGCCTTTTGGCGATCTAAAAACCGCTTTTTAAGCCACAAAACCTTCTTTTGTTGCTGATAGTATAACCCATTTTTGGCTATCTCAAAACCAATTTTCGCCAATTTCAACACCGGTGTTTGTCGATCTCAAAACTGGTTTAGTCCAACACAAAACCGGCTTTTCTTGATTACAAAACGAATTTTTACCGATCTCTGGCGATCCCAAAACTGTTTTGTTGTTGTTGTTGTTGTTGTTGTTGTTGTTTTTTTTTTGCCGATCTCCAAACCGTTTTTCCGATTTTAAAACCGGGTTTTGCCGATCTTTGATCGATCTAATTTTGATTACTCACACTTATTAACAGTAATGGTAGGCTATCAGCGAGCAGCATTTGTCCTAAATTTATGTGCATAGGCTTGTTTCGATAGCTAATTAAATGTCAGTAAATTAAAATAGGCTTAGTCAACTTAAAAATCCTTAATATCTGCAGTGGCAAAGTATTCTTAATTACCAAGCTAATAGGAGATCATTTGAACGCTTCAGATCAATGCCGTGAGTTAGAGTTTCCTGGCTCCTACTTCTTCTATGGGGAACGACTGATTAATCACGTTATAAGAACCATCAAAGTGTTGGACCAGGACTCTTGTGAACTGCAATGCTACCTAGAACACAACTGTGTCAGCATTAACTTTCAGTTTACTGGAACACACAACTGTGAGTTGAACAATGCAACACATAAAGAACACGATAAGGACCTGCTAAAACAGAAGGCTACGTATACCATGGAACAATTGTGAGTAGAACGTCCGTATTTTGCATGTACAGTCTCCGTCTGCATTTAAATGAAATTTCGACAGTTAAAACGGGGGAATGTCTTTGCTAGCATATGACAATTGAAGTATCAGTCAACAATAATTCATCATCATTTCCCTGGCATACCCCGGGACATGTGCCTACTGAAGACGAAAGATGCCATCGAACGACTCCGCTCAACAGTAACATTGTGACTCGTAAAGACGGGCCTTCAAAGACGATAGATCGCCACGGTTCCTATTTGCTTGCTCTCTCGACGATCTTAAGAGAAATTAAAAGAACTGTAAATACACTAACTTATCTACCTTCTTTTTACTGCAATTTACTGAACCGTTTGTAGACGACTGAAGATGTGACGTTTTATCACACGTCGCATCGGCAAAAATGACTTCAGGGTCTTATGAAAAGGAAGAAAGCGTTGTTATAATTATGTTCAATGAGCCCTGGGAAAAAGACAAACCACAAGGCTGTAAGCTTGTCTATCTGCATATTTAATGAGCGTAGTAATAATTAAAACAGCTTAGGGTTTTTGTAATCGATTTAACTGAGATTTTTTTGTTTAATTTATTAAGAATGCTTGTACCAACGATCCTTGTCATAACAACGGAACCTGTCAAACGGGTTTTACCAGCAAAGGATATCGCTGTTTATGTGCCTCTGGATTCAAAGGTGACAAATGTGAACTTGGTAAGAAATGAAAATGTTTACCGTATATTTTCAGCTTGAGGTTGACAGAATATATTGCATTTGTAAATTAACCGGAATATTGCAGTTGGGCTATTTGCTCCAAACCAGCTGAATCACTGGGCTTGGCATCTTCATTCGACTGCATGCAGCTCTAAAAGGCATGCAATGTTGACATTTTGATATTCTGAAAATTGAACCAGAAAATATTTCCGGATCTAATTGCCCCACATCAAATCCAATTAATTGCCAGTTTTCTCACCATTATTTCTTCATGGCCGATAGTATTTCTCCTCGCTTAGGGGAAATAAAAATAGCAAAAATAAATATCAACATCAGGGAACCCTCACTTTTTCTTTGGCTTACCGTCGGATTGCTACGCTCAAATCCCCCAGTGGCTGCCTAGCCGTTCTGCCCTTGGCCAAAAGGTAGGCCTGGTCACTGAAACATCATTTACGTTCACCTCTTAATTTATTCTCCTTTTGCATTTTTATTCCGTGTAGCCATAAACTTTTGCGCCGTGCAGAATCCATGCAAGAACGGCGGTGAATGCGAAAATACACGCGACGGCTACTTCTGCAGGTGTGAGGTTGGCTTTGCTGGGAAAACATGCGAAACTAGTAAGTTATTATAATATTACATATGCGTCATCCTACAAATTCACCAGTTGCACAAGAGTTCCGTCGCAGTACCTGAGAGTCCGTATTGTGGTATTACAAGTATATGCATTGTTAATTTTTTCTCTATGCGACCATGCAAGTGAACTGTCTATAAGATAGAAATGTTTGTATTTATAAGTATGAAGATGCACTGGAGAAAATGTCGACTGTATTTTTATTTTATATTAATTATTAACTCATTAAGCCTTTACTTTCAAACTTTCTCATTCCATTTCAGAGTTGCCAATAAGTTCAACAATACTGTCGAAAGATGAATCGTATGTGTCCCATCTCTTTCATTTTCTTGGGCCAGCTGTTGGTAATGGTTCTCCGTGGAAGCTGTGTTACCGCGCCTCCTTACACGGCTGGGATGCTTTTACCTTTCACAGCTTGTGTGACGGAAAGAAAAATACTGTTACAGTTATCGAAAGTAATCACTATGTCTTCGGAGGATACACGGACGTTCCATGGGGTAAATGACCGTGTAATTGCTACCTCTTTATCTGTCTTATCGCTCAGCCCCTCTCATCTCTTTTGGTCTACCTGTCTACCTGTCTACCTGTCTACCTGTCTGCCTGTCTGCCTGTCACTGTTTTATCAGTTTTTACCGTCATGTGTTACACTTGTTAAATAAAGTTGTTACTTCCTGCCTTCGTTCCTTCCTGCCTGCCTGCCTGCCTGCCTTCCCTCCTTCCTTCTTTCCTTCCTTCCTTCCTTCCTTCCTTCCTTCCTTCCTTCCTTCCTTCCTGCCTTCATGCCTTCCTGCTTTCCTGCCTTCCTGCCTTCCTTCCTTCCTGCCTTCCTGCCTGCCTGCCTGCCTGCTTGCCTTCCTTCCTTCTGGTCTCGGCCGAAGTGCTCCTACTAATCCTGAATGGGTTTTTAACCGCAGAGTTTTTCTCAGATCGGTTTATCGGTACCCATTTATTCCCTAGGGTGGAGAAAGGCACCGTGAGAGAAAAATGACTTGACCATTGACGCAACACCATGATCCAGGCCGCGGCTCTAATATACCAACCATTTGGCCTAAAAGTTAAATGAGCCTCGCCAAGTAAGGTGACCAACCAACCATGTGTTCTCTCAGTTGAAATGTGAACCATGTTTTTGCAAGCAGTTATTGAAGCAGAAAGTCAGAGGGTTCGTCAAATTTGCATGATCAGCTTTTTTTCATAGCACTTCCCAGTAACAAAAAAGACATGACAGCCAATGTGGAAGTCGAGGCTGTTTCTTCCATGTTTTGCAAAAGTAAAATAAACAAAGAGGTGAAAGAAAACCGCATTATTTAAAAGCCATGGTATTTAGCACTACTGCGCTAATGGGAACACTATAAATCGAGAGACATAATAGAACACAAAACTTGTTGCAAATCCCAACTAATTGGGCGTGGTGGAGGGTGTGGACAAAACGTGGGGTAGGCCATGGTCTAGGCCAATGGCCTAGGCCATGGTGTAGGCCATGGTGTAGGCCATGGCCTACCCTGTGGCCTACCCTATGGCCTACCGGTGGTCAGATTTGCAAAAAAAAAAAACATAAACAAAACATCAGTAAGAGTCGAACGAGTTAGCTGGCATAAAATTATAAGCCAGCGCTAATGGGGGTATACTAAAAAAAAAGTCACTAACACGATACAATGTTATGCCAGCTAACTCGCTCGACTCTTACTGATGTTTTGTTAATGTTTCTTAAAATCTGACCACTGGTAGGCCATAGGGTAGGCCATGGCCTACACCATGGTGTACACAAAGTGTAATTAATCCACGATGACGGAAAATAGGTATATCGTCGCGTTTTCGTGACTGACCGAGGAATTTTCAAAGGCAAATTTTCCCGCAAGATTCAACTGCACGCTCCCGATATTTTTTTTATAAACAATGGGATATAATTGAATGATTAACGTTGTGGCTTGCACATGCGCTGATCCGTGAAGCTCTCGCTTAAAAGAAGCTACCAGGCTAAGTCCAGACCGTTGGGCTCAACTCAGCATAGAACCTATTGTTCTTCAGTTTTAAGTTATATTCCCTTTTCTTTAGGTTCCACAACCAATCATGGTGGATATCGCTACACTGACAAGGCCTTTATTTATTCTTTACGCAATGAAGAAGGAATTCGCCCAATTAAGGGTATGGTGAAAGATCCACCACAAGCAATTTACGTGAATCTAAGTTACGGTCCAACATTTGGTGGAGGGCATGATATTTACATTGCTGATAACGCAAATGGTAATGGCAATTCATATACAAGAATTGGCATCTCGTACGATGCTCCAACTGGAGTAGAAGAACAAATCACAATTGTTCGTTTCACTCCCGATGAGGTGGAGGTATTTTATCTCCTTTGAGTGACCAACATTATTGGATCATTCATCGAACGTATTCTTAAAATAAATAGCTTTATTTAAGGTTTCATATGTATTTAATTAAGCACTATTGTGCTAATTGGTGACACTGTAACTAAATAAAAAAAAATATATTGCAAATAGAACATAACAACGCAGTCGAGGAGGATTTGAATCAAACACCTACAAATATCATTCTGAAGCTAGGCCCAGATAAATAAATAGTCCCGATTTTGAAGTAAGCACATCCAACTTTTACTGGAAATTTCTTACCATACCTATACTTTTTTCGCGGAAAGCAATGGAGCGCATATCGCATTACTTTACCAAAGATCTTAGAGACGGTACGGTCTTCAAAACACTTAAACACCTCCACAACAGGTAATTGAACCTCCCCTCCCCATAAGCAAGACATACACATATACTTTATTTACTCTCGAAGTTTAGGTAGCTAAAATTGGCTAATATCTTCGAGAACATAAATATAACAAAATACAATACTTATACGATAAATATGCTAAAAATAATGAAAGAGCTTAACTACGTACGTAATAAAACTAGAGAAAAGTTGCAATGCTACTGAAAACAGTCATACTGTAATATCTTTCGCTTAGAGTCCTAAGTGATTCTGGAAGAGAGTTCCATAATTTAGCAGCTAAATATGAAAAGGAATGCAGGCCGTAAATTGTTGTTTTTGGATCAGGAAGAGACAATATAATTACTGCGTGCACTATAGGTTGAAGAGCGCAGAGTAAACATATTACTTTAATACCTTGGATAGTAGACCATTTTACAGTTGTCTGTTCAGTGACCTGGCCTTTGAATGGCATGCAGCGAGGCTGGAGGTGACCTTCTTTTGATACAGACCTCACTGCTATTGTTATGTAAATCAAGTTGTTCTAATTCTTATCAGGTGCATTTACATGGCAAAAGCAGAGAGGTCTGTATCAACTTAAAGCAATGTCACCTCCAGCCTTGTTACCATTAAAAGGCCAAGTCACTGGGCAGACAACTGTAAAATGGTCTATTAAGAAACTTAGCATGCTTTGACTTAAAAAAAAAAAAAAAATTGTTAAGTAAAAATATTGTTGATCCTATTTTAAGACTTGTCATCATATTAACATTTTAACCATCGGTGACAGTTATAATCTAATTCTGCAACCTATAATATCTTGCGATTATTCCGAACAATAACCAAAACCGCAAAGAGCGTTTACGAAACAGAGAAAAGAGGAACGTTAGTCGGGTGGATAATATTAGTTTTGAAAATATGTGTCGGTTATTTCAAGGATGTACAGTTCATGTATAAGGTTAAACATAATTTGTGCCTGCGGACTATTTGTAACATGTTTTATACTAATAGCCACACTTATAGTTTATGGTAGAGAGATTTTCATTTACCTAGATTTAACCCTGTTACGCGTGGAAAACATTCAATTCGATTTCTAGGCCCAAGACTATGGAGCAAACTAAGAAATAAAGAAAGATCGGCGATAAATCTCAAGCAGTTTAAGACCGACGTACGGAGGCTAGATCTAGACAACATCCTAGATGGATGTAGCGGCTGCCATCTTTGTAACTCATAATTTTAATATCTCTTATAGGACTTTTCTGTATATTATTCTTAGATAGTTCTTTTTAGGTGTCTCCTATTACCACTGGGGATTCATAGGATTGCATTGAAATCCTTAATCTAAAATATCGCTGAAATTTAAAATGTAAGATTAAAAATTGAAGTCAAAGATTCCTTAAATGTAGACTTTCAATGATAATATTAATAATAATAATGATAATAATAATAATAATAATAATAATGATAATAATAATAATAATAATAATAATAATAATAATGATAATAATAAACCTTAGGATTGGCGACCAAACAACTAATAACACGCCAAATCGTTTTCGTCGTCTGTCACTTGTTCCATGCCCTTCCCAGGTCTGTAATTCGTATAGTGATGTCTGGTTGAAGGTAGCTCCGAAAAAAAACAACAACAGCCGAGGTGTGGAACCGCTTGCCATCTTGTTTCCGACAAGCAATATTGGTCCCTACATCAGCTTACACTTAAACTGAGATCATCGCCAGAGGTTTATATATATATATATATATATATATATATATATATAGATAGATAGATAGATAGATAGATAGATAGATAGATAGATAGATAGATGGATGGATAGATAGATGTATATATATAACAGTAAAAACTCAAGAGCTAGGTTATATGGTCATTTAATCGCTACTCCGAGTTTCATGCCTCATGCGAGGCAATCATCAGGCGACTGCCAGAAAAAACGGTTACATTCAAAGATCTTTGAATGTAACTGTTTTTTTCTGGCAGTCGCCTGATGATGCCTCGCATGAGGCATGAAACTCGGAGTAGCGATTAAATGACCATATAACCTAGCTCTTGAGTTTTTACTGTTATTTCCGCTCTAGTTCAGCTATTGAGCACTTTGTAGTAGATGAGAATTTCACTCCATTTTTCGGTTATATATATATATATAATAAACAATGGTAGCAAGACTTCAATTCATCGTTTTATTGCGACAACGCTGTTTCGTATGGTCAAAGGATGATCACACTCATCAGGCAATATCAACGAATGACCGTTAAATTTCACAAACTGGCAATTAAAAGCTAACTTTAGGTTGCTATGAGATATAAAAACAGTTGCTATGATATGGAAAAACAGATGCTATATAACATTGAAAAACTGGCAATAAAAAATAATAATAATAATAATACTAAAAAGTAAAAAAAAAAAAAATGAAGCAGTTGCTATAGGATTTAAAATCTGAAATCTCGTGTTGCTAATATCTATCTATCTATCTATCTATCTATCTATCTATCTATCTATCTATCTATCTATCTATCTATCTATCTATCTGACCGGACTCGCAAAAACATAGCCATAGAATTTTACTTGTCAATGATAACCTTGATACAATTTTGTCCTAGAACTAGCCTTCCACGAGGCTTAACGTAGCTCAAATAACAGCAAATAACTCTCCTGTATGCCTTTTGAAGCCAGGAAGACTAAATTCACCGTCTTTTCGTTGAATCATGAATTGTACAATTTAATTAAGACTGCTTTCAACATGAAATTGGAGTCTAAATCAATACGAACGCACAGATATCAAAACCGCGGCCGAGAGCTAATCTATCGCTTTCTAAAGGCCTGCATCGTCCTAAATGGACTGAACAAGAGCTTCCTACATCGAGAATCGATTGAACCTCAAACAAACTAGGCCATAGTTAGCAGTAAGCGAACATTCAACATGTTGTCGTTACGTCAATTATCGCCCTGAAGCCACGCAAATAAATTTCTTCCGCGCTAGCGAATCACGGACAGTTCTGATACTTAGCTAAGCCGAGAACGCCTAAAATTAATAAAAAAAAAGGAAATTCTACTCACGATCAGCGCTTGAACTCACGTTCTTCTCTCTCCTCGTGGCCATGTTTTGCTCGCAAATAGCAATGTCCCGGATGTACTTCAATTTTGTCGAGCGCGGAATGGCACATCCAGATTTCAACAGATTTTTTTTTTAGCTACATCAAAGTTCAGAGCAAATGACGCCAACAGCAGCTAGAAATGTCTAGTCCATTGCACGTCTGAGCCCTAAATCGATGTGGCTAAAGAGTTTTGCTGTCTAAAGCAAGCACAACATTATCGCCACAGGGCAAACGGCCTCCTGTTACGGGACTAAATGTGACCCGTACAGTTTACACATCTCCTCAGGCCCGCCTCACGTACGATAATGGACGACGCTTACTAGCAAATCGTTAGACTTGGGCCTTCATTGGACTTAATGATGTCCTCGGGAAGACTTCCTTTAGACAGCAAATACAGAACGCTAATCGGTCGCTCCTTGTCAGAGTCACCGCGCGAACTGAATTCAGACGAGTATAGCCTGGGCTAAACTTAACGCAAATTGAAAACGGGGTTGGGGGAGAGGGGGGGGGGGGGGTGGGGAGGTGTTGATAAATAATGAAAAAAATACCTAAATAAATGAAACATGCCGCAAGGAGTTTCTACATTTCATGCTAGGTAAGATTTACAAGTTGCTGTCATAGCGAAAGCAGAAAAAAAAAAATGAAAAAAATGAAAAAATAAATAAATAAATCAAAAAACACTTGATTCAGTCTTTAACACCGTTTTCATAAATCCAGACATATATTTCAAGAGAACAAGACTGCATGACCCAGAAAGGTCGAGAAACGAGCGTGTCTAATTTCTGTCGACCTTTCTAAAGCATTTAGAGTCAAACTAGGGGATTCCCTGTGCAGTTTAGGACATTCTGTGCCAATATATGTCTGAATTTATGAAAACCGTGTTAAAGACTTAGCACATAAATAGCGGGCATGTTTTTGGAAAATCCATTAGATAGATAGATAGATAGATAGATAGATAGATAGATAGATAGATAGATAATGTGGGAGGAAAAACACAAATAAACTACAAGTTCATCCCTACAAGCCTGTTTCGTGGTTGCCCACTCATCAGGGGATTTAATAAGAACAATCTTTACCACCGTTTATATACAATATAATTTACATAATATATGCAGCGCGAAATTTAACGGGTTAGTTGTTTTGTAGGAGGGCTTTGTTTCTGTGGCGGCAAGATGATACGAGTTCATTACGTTTGTTAAGTGTTGATAGCTCGGGTTGGCAGATGATTCAATTTTTTTTTCTACGTATACTTTAAGAAGGAATCCACCACAAGTTCGAGTAACAAGCGAACAATAACTTTGTACCGAGATTTTTTACATCGTATTACAAACTTCTGTGCGGCTGTTTTAAAATAGTTCCTCAAAAGAAATCATTTGTGAGAAAACGAACGTCGTAAACAAATTTTGAAGTTCATATGAAACACTTGAAAATAACGGTGAAATGAAAGTGATGAAGAAATCTCACCCGTGTTTGCACAGTTTCTCTGAACTTTGAAATTTTTTTTATCGATTTCCCATTGGAAATTGGTATTGGTGTTATTTCAGGCAACTGTTTATGTCTTTAGCTTTTACAAAATTCAAAAAGGACTGTAATATACTTAAAGTTACTCTGGCACAAGGTTTTTGTCCATTAAAACTGAAATTTTGGGATTTCCTTTTTTAAATTTTGTTAGCTGGTTTAATGTTGTTAACTGGTTAGGCATTGTTTAAGATTATAAACAGACTGAAGGAACGTTTTACCGTGTTGAAATATACTTATCTATCTATCTATCTATCTATCTATCTATCTATCTATCTATCTATCTATCTATCTCAATCTATCTGATCATGAATGAGAAGTGTTTGTCCCCACAGTGCTTTACAACACCTCCCCTTCCATTGCGTAGTCGCTGTTTTCCCACTCTTTGTGTTGAGTTATTATGTGTCTCCCCTTTGCTTCATACGGGCATTTGCAAGCCTTCTTGGTCATAAATTTAACTTCGATTTTGTGCTCTCTGTATTCCGTGCTGATTATCTGCCACTTTTTTCATGCCTTCCCTAGTCTTTTAACCCAGGAGTTCCCTACTATGTTTTACTCACCCATGCTTTCGAAATTAGAGTTGAACGAAATTAGAGTGAAAGTCGCATGGGAAAGAAGACCAAGAAAATAATAAATGATGGCTCGCTCCTGCGGTTGAAAGTGCAACTTAGCTGGAAGATTAGAGGGATCAAAGTTGTCGGATTTATTTGCACTAGAGTATACACGGTTCGTGGCGTCCGTTGTTACATCGTAGTCAACTGAAATTGAAGTAATTTAGTAGTTAGGTAAATTACTATTTACAACATTCTCAGTTGAAGCGACAAGCGATTTCGAAACTTAAAATTTCTGTTGTTGAGTCGTTAGATCCTTTGGATTCGCTATCTTGATGTCTACCTTGCTCCGGTTGATGACTTGACTTCGAATATCGTCACATGATAAATTGTTCCTTTTAAAACTTAAGTCACCTGACCTATTTTTCCCGCCTCGCGTAGTCGAGGCGATTTCGCGATAACTGGTGATAATGAATTCTAATTACTCTTCTTATTCTTTGTTACACGCCACTGAACATGCAAGTCAAATGAGCTTCAAGTCGTGTCAAAAGTTTCGGGAGAAAACAAGCCAATTTTACACAGATTAACGCGCGTGGATTCGCATTGAAAAAGCCACTGGGCATCCCAGGGGAGAAAGTAAGAAAAAAAAAATTCGCGTAGAACTGACGTGAAACTTGGGTGGGAACGCGAAGAAAGCCAACAAAGGGTAAAAGCAACGTGAAGAAGTCTCAGAAGTCGGAGTAGGACCACTCAAGACACACAAGTAAACGCGCCAGTTACTGCGTGGAGAAAGCCCTAGGGCATATGCACCCTCGCGGACTAAACAAAAGCAGAAGTTCATGGAAGTTAGTGGACTGCTTAAGAAACTTGCCTGTGCTTGGGAACGCAAACGGCCATGAAAAAGTAAAAGAGATTTATAATGCCACAAAGACTTAGTTTCCTTAGGGAAAGAAAAAAAAAAAAAAAAAAAAAAAACCGGTAGGAGACGTGGAACCGCTTCGAACAAGCCATAGGGCTCCTTACAATAGGAATGAAAAAGCTAATGTTGTTCGAACTAGAGAGGGATTTAAAAGTGCGTTAAAATTGCGTGAAAATGAGAAAATCCAAAAGAGTTTTAGAAAAGAACCTTAAAAACCTCCAGGAGAAAAAATACTGAAGTCACACGAGTTATGTGCACGTGGTAAACGACACGGGTCATCCACGAGGATTGAAAAACAAAATGCTGGTCCAAATTAGAGCGCAACGTTTACGAAAGTCATGTGGGAACACGAAACGCCAAAACGAAGAAAAATGCTAGAGACGTCTCAAATCATTTCCGGAATTTCCTGATTGTATCATATTCCTCTTTCATGTAACCTTTATGTTCGTTTTTTTATGTTTATGGCACTAGTCTTTACTGTCTCTTGACTTCTTTATACTTTTCAATAGTAAGCAACGATATTTACTCGACCTCGTTTATTTTGTTTTCAATCAAAGTGCTCTATGAGCTAAGTTGTGAATTTAACTGTGAATGATGATCGATATGAGCAAACCTCAATAATTCGTAATATGGAATTACACCTTTCATAAAAAGAACACTATAATGTTTTAAAGACTTTAAAATTTACACTAAGTAATAACCAAAGGCTCTTTAACTGGAATTAATAACAGTAAACTTTCACAAGATTCTTTCCTCCGGACTTTATACTCACAACAGAAAGGTTAATTAAAACCTGTTTTTCAACGCAGTAAGACGATGTTGACAGATATAAGTCAAGCTTTTCGTGACCCACCTTTGTATCAAGTAGTTCATTCATTTCACTCATTGTAAACAAAAGCACCCCCCCCCCCCCCTTCTCGGGTTTTCCTTTGCCACTATTTTGTAGTTTTTGGGCTGAGAAGAAAATCGCACTTTGGAGAGACAATCAGATTTCAAGGATAGCTAAAGATTTCGAAATGGATGTAATCAGTAAAAGGCGTAACTGGAAGCCACACTTGTACGCATTGCGTACCTATTTCCGTAATGTCAGAAACCCACCAAAAGTTGGGTGATAGGACCTTAGCTAAAATGATCTAGAATGTATAAATGTACTGAACGAAAAATTCGTTAAAAATGGGAAAACACAAAACTTGGATAAAAAATCATACATCAAGTCAAATAAATGTTGCTTTCATGGCTGAAATGGGATTAACGCTATACGTAAAGATGTCATGACAACGCTGAGTAAAATATAACAATGGCACGACAACACAAACTGTTCTCAAATTGTTAAAAACAAAACCTAAACTCTGTATATGTGTTTAGCTCTTTTATCTCTCTTTGACTTCGCCGTCTTTTAGTTCGTGGTAACATAATTCATTTCATGGAATATCCGAACTTGGCATCATTTAATCTCAAAATTATATGCTAATTATAACCTGAATAATTGTAGGTCCAGGCTGAAAAATAAAACACATTAAAATTTGTATTTGTCTTGATGCGTGTTCCACCTTGAAAAACATTTCACTGGAAAAAAAAATTCTTGACTGGTATTAAAATGCATGTTTGGACATGTTTTCAAAGATCTCAAAGCTTACTCGGATACGAATTCAATATCTATAAAGCCTTATATTTATAAAACGTGCCAACTTCAGCATTAACCATTAGGAAAAAAAAAAGCAACATAGACATTAATTTCAAAGACGTGATTATGTTTCCAATCTTGTGTGGAAAACTGTCTAACAGGAAGTCAAAGTGACCGCAATTTCCAAAAAGAGAAGCTAAAACCGATATGTATATCGTAGTAAATAGAATGTTTTATTCCTAATGATGCACAAATTTGGAAAACTAAACGTACTCCTTAGGGTAACTTAGGCTATTTAGCGGGTATGAAAATATTTTTAACGTCTGTTTGACTACGTCAGTAGATCATTCAATATAAACACATTTAAAAATGGAAACCGCATTTAATATTTAATATGTAAAATAACGATGAGTAAATTTTCAGTGAAGCTACAAAAACCAAGATATTCTCTTTGCAAAATATTGCATTTTTAGGAATTTTAGAACAGGTGTGTTTTCATGCTGCAAAAATAAAAAGTTGATCGCCATCTGGGGAGGAACTCAAATTAAAACATCTTTATATCCACTACGTCATAATATTTAATTATCTTCCTTAGCTTTCTAGGGAGCTCTCCAAAATACACAACATATTAAGAAACACGTCAAAACAATACCCCAGAGCACGCACTTAATTCAGAGCTGTGTGACGTTCGAGTCGTAAATTCGAAATACAAGTGTATTTTTGTGTTTGAAGAAAGATAAAAATGTTATCTTAGTTAACATTTGGCATTTCAAATTTACCCAACCTAGCAGAACCCTTTCAAGAGCGGCTCAGTTCGATTGACAAAGTTAAAACTGAAGCATGTCGGATAAATTTGAAGAAACTAGTTGCTATGGAGTTGTTTGCCTACTTTTTAACTTCCTGACAACCTGCCAAAATAATCAAAATTTCCCTTAGCATAAAATGCTAGTAAAAAAACCGACGTATCATTGAATATTCAAACAACACACGACTAAAATGTTTATATCTTGGTATTATTTCTAATATATCTCTAAGTTAGTCGTCGTTGGTTGTAAACAAATTGCATTTCGAAGGTTTTATTCCATTGGTCAACGGAATGGCATTTTGCACGCGGGATGTTCCGTCCTTGTTCCTTATCTTCTTCATTGGCTCATTTTCTACGGCAGGTAAAGTGATTTGCGTCGAAGTTATAATTGGTCAGTTTTTCTAGGTATTGTACGTCCTAAGAACATACAACAATATTCTTCCTGCGGAAGATGCTGCAAGTCTGAACATGAGCGGACGTGTTGGGCCAAAAACAATAGTCTTAAATGATGCAGAGTGATTATAAATTATAAATATTATTGACTTTTGAATGCATTATCGTTAAAAGCTTTTGTCGTCTCATTCTACAACGATAAAAAAGTATGAAATTAGCATTAGAGATCTTCGTAAAGCCTTCGTAAAGCATGCTTTGCGAAGCGTGGTGAAATAAAAATTTCATAACTCTCTTTCAAATTTGGCCAACGCGCAAACGTTTTTTTAACATATTTTTACTTAACCTTGCTATTCGCCTAAGTAGTTTCCATACATTTTCGCATTTAGCAGTTGGGAGAAAGTGCGTGCATATCAGCAGTTGTATTTTCACTTACAGTAGTCATCTTCTTAAAACCGCTTAACCAGAATGCTTACTTAATAAGTATTTCAAACATGTGGAGAAAAATAGTGCTGATCGTTATTGAAGATTTAACGCTAACGCTCGAAAAAAAAAATAAATAAATAAAATGAATGAATAAATAAATAAATAAAATACAAATCGCAGCTCCTCGTGTAGAGAACAAAGTTGATCAATATCCAATGATCAAGGACGAGCCGATATTTTAGTCTATCCAAAGGTTTAATCTTTTCATTTCACAAGTTCCTCAACTTTCAGGAAGGAGAAAACTTCTCTACTGGAGCAGGTGCTATATTTTCCGTGTAGGTGTTAACATATTGTTTTTGAGTAAAACGTTTTCCTTTCTTTCCTTTTTTTTTTTTTTTTTTTTTTTTTTTTTTCATAATTACGGAATTATAGCTAGCGACATGCAGTCGATTCCATTTCCCTGGAAAGCTTCTTCCTTGAATTGAACGCTTCAACTTTCGGACCGAGAAAACTTTTCTTCTAGAACAGCTACGTCGTATAGATGGGCATGTAAACGTTAATTCTTGAGTAAACGTTTCTTCGATAATTGCGGGATTAGCTTAGGTCACTGAACGAACGAATTTGTGTAGTGCTGTACATATGTCGAGCGATTTTTATATCTTTTTTTCAAATTAAACTTCAACGAGCTTTTGTTTAGCATACTTGTCTCGTATTGTTCACAAAGTGGAAAAAGAACGTCTTCTCTGGAAGAATAGTTAGTTAGCTTGAGTAACATGCACGGTGGTGGGCGGACAAAAGACATCTGTTGGGTAATTAATCCTTCTAAGAACTGCTCTTTGGTAAATTTGTTTGCGCATACAATAATGTTTCTTAAACAGCCCTTTTGGCGAGTCTTCCTTAAATAGAAATATAACCTCTTTTAGGAATGACGATGTCAAAATGTGAGAACAAACACTGGTCGCATAATGATCACAATTTCTTCAATTTTAATAACATGTTAAGGCAAAATAATTGTTGGGGTTTTTTTTTTTTTATCACCTTTATCTTTCTCGTTCTTTGCTTGTTGAAGACTCTAAACGATTTTTGGGAACAAAGAATCAGTCATTAGCATGGGACAAGGGATAATTTGGGATTATTTTAAGGGAACAAGTGCTGTCTGGGAACTATCAGCATAAACTTGATATTTTGAAACAAAATTCCAAAAATGCAAAGTTTTCAGACATCCGGAGAAAGTGTAAGCTTTGACCAGGAAGTCTTTTGTCATGGGCTTGATAGATGTCTTAGCACCTACTTTTCAATAACATTTAACTTGCTGTGGTATTCAACATCTAGGACTTCTCATTGCAGCGAAGGATAGTTTCAGGGAAAATGTAGAAGGGAAAACATGTGGGAAGAAAAAACGGAAAAAAAATCATTAACGAGGGTTACATAGAGGATATTACACGGTGGCGAGAAGATATGAATTTTATGTTCAAGTGGCAAGAGCAATATCTCACGAATGAGCGCAGCGAACGGGTGAGATATTGTTCTTGCCATGAGAACATAAAATTCATATCTTCGAGCTAACGTGTAATGTTCTTTTTTATTATATAGACATACTAATGACGGCGTTTTTAAAGATTTTCTGAAGATTTTCGATCACTTTCCGAAGATTTCCGAAGATTCTCCAAAACTTCTCCGAAGGTCACACGAACGTTGCCGAGCATTCTCCGAAAATTCTCGAAGATTGCCAAAGATTGCCGAAGACTTTCGAGGAAGATCCGGAGATGTTTCGACCGTACACCAACGAATTTAAGTACAATTTAAGAGACAAACTTGATATCAGTGAAATCACCGATATCTTCACTAGTGAGGATATGGAAAATACGCCACTCGAGTCCCGGATGTAGTTTCGTATGAGTTTTACGAGTGGTGTATTTTCCAGTAAAACACTCGTGTCCATATAATAAAATCTTGATAGACCATCCTGTTCACAATAACAACGTTCAAACAAGTGAAAGTATACCAATAAAGAATCTTGACGCGAGACTAAATAGCGGGAAACAGAAAATCAATCATCGTTGCACTTAGTTTAAGAAAGAATCATATTTCTTACATGGAGAACCGGAATTTTAGAAATTTTTTTTCTTCTATCTAAGGTTAAACTGCAAAAAAGATACCTTTTGTAATCGCTTGAGGACAGTGAATTAGCTTAACTTTGTGGGTTATTTCGAACTAAAACTAGAATGGCTCTCCTTCAAATATATTCAACCAACCTACATGTAGGCAAAATAAAATATACATTAATAATTAATTGAATAACCGAATTCTATTTCTTCATCAAAAATGCACAATTAGAATGGGAAGTTTACATGTACTAAATAATCTGTCAAGCGAAGACGTAACATGATTGGTTTTTTCTGAGCTTTGTTTTAACTGTGAGCCAAATAATGCCATCTTTCATTAGTCGCTGTTAGCTTTTGTTGGAGCTTAATTCGACCAGACATCACTGGTGCTTAGACAGCACTGGTGCTTATTCAATACTGCATTGACTTGTATCTGGATCTTATTAAGTGGAGACGTCCGCCGCAGGTTAAGAATGAGTTTTTCTGTGCTTTTCGTTCTCGTGTCATGGATTTCAGTAATCCCTTGTCCAACTCGGGCACAGGGTGAGTTTGAAAATTTCCTTTTTACCTGCTTTGTATTTTATAGATGCTATCCTTATTCAGGTTTCTTCAGTTGGGCTAAAGATGGCTGTTAAATTAGGATTATTGATAATTATTGAGAATCACATCCTTTCCATTCTGACTTACGCAGAGTCGGCGCCATATCTCTCCATGCTGTATTAATATTGTCAAGTGGTGGACACGTCAAGAGAATAAAGAAAATCAAACATATAATCCATTGATATTGTCACAATATTCTGTCCAATTTTGAAAATTAAGAGATATCTAAGCTGGCCTATCTACTTCTGGTCGTGATCAAGGGTTAGTTTGAAGTCTTCCGTTTGAATCGGGGGCCAACACATTTGCTGATGATCTCCAATTAGCCGTAGATTTAGAAGCGATGTGATTAAATGCTACAAGCATTTTTGTTCATAACCATTTCATTCTGGGAAATTACCTACTGTCAGCATATAAAGCTGTTGACATTATGATGGCCCGAGTAAAGAGAATTCATATTTTGATAATAGAAATGAACGAATGATCTTTCGTCGTTTTCTCGTATTTTTTTTCCCCAACGAAAAGGAAAATAAAACATTGTAGCATACATTAACTTTGATTCAAGATCGTAAAGCAGGTGATAGTCAGCTACTTAAGAAGCAAACGTCTCCAGCGTTTCTACCAAGTTACAGAAACACTCGTGAAAGTAACAAGAAAATAAGTATGGAATAACATCCATAGGAACACAGGATTTTCTTTTTTTCATTTGTAATAACTAAAACGGCCGTGATCCTGATGATTACCCACCACTAATTTAAAATAACAATACACTTACCAGTGGTTGTTTAAGCGAAAATTCCAACGAGAAGTTTGCAGGGGTTTGACGCAATAGTAAAACTATTATCGAATTAAATGCGAATTGTTTTGTAAAAAGATTTAAACCCGGATGAATTTCCCTCTACCAAAACCGTTTTGACTAAACTGTAGCTAAAAACAGTTCATGATTCAAATCCAATATAGACGTCGTGTCTCGTATTAATTAGCCATTTCCATGTCACCCTAATTTCAGTCTTGTAGCACGGAAATTTTCCATAAGACATGATCAGACCTCTCAGTCCACAAAAGCTAATACTTCGAGAGGAGGATTTATTCTTCTGCCACAGAGCGAAATTTCGGGTCCCACAACTATTATTTATTTTATTTTTTTTTCTTAAGGTTACCGTATACCTTCAGGGGTGTCTCGCGTCCAAGCGATGTAGCGCGTCCGGTTTAAGCTGTAGATACCTAAAGCCCTATATCAAATTAAAGCTTATAGAGCTGGCTATCAAGCCATGCCAAAAATTTTGAAATAAAATGAACTGCCGATTTTTTCACGGCCACTAAATGCGAGCGTCCTAATCATCTTTTGGAAGATACAAGTCAAAGCGAATTTTGTTTTTCGCCAATTTATTTTTTTTTCTCGGTTTCAGGGCAAAAAGCGCTAAAAAAGCGTGTCTGCGTTTTGCCACATTCAATTGCAATAAAAAGTTACAGAACATTTTCGAAACAGGATTTAAAAAATGTGAAGCGATCGTACAAAAAATGCTCTCGGAGAAAAAAATATTTCGAAATAAACAATTCGCAGACACGTTTTTGTTTTTTATATGTTAATCTAGCTACTGTCCAAATTTGAGGGCAATCAAACAAATCCCCTTTGAGTTGTAACTCTTTAAAGTGTCTGCTTCAAGCGAAAAAATTTATTCGAGAAAACAGCGTTAATAAAAATCTCTTGCTTCGCAAACAAACTCCACCCACAAACGCCTTCAATTGGGTTCTCAGATCACTGAGCCAATCAGCGAAAGGAAAATTTACTACCATTAACTCGCGGTGAAATCTCCAAAAAACCCCTTGTGTTTCGCAATGCGCTCAAGGCGGAGAGATAATTTTTCTGTAGCTCGGTTTTTCCTGAAGCTAGTCTGGCAAAATGAGGAAGACGAAAAAGGATACGAACGCTAGAGTGGCTGGGCGACGAGAACAAACTGAACAAAAGAAAGCGCGGTGGAGCAAATGTGCATGGATAATATTCCCATGGATCTCAATGAGTTGGACGATTCATCGGTATCGGGCTCAACAAAAGAGTCACTGTAAACGTCGCTGTTATCGCTGTCGAATTCCCAAATTTTTACAGAACCTTTCTCTTCTCTTGACTCGATCTTTTTGTCCGCTTGATACGATAGCTATAGCTTCATCCGCGAGGCCAACTTTCTCCTCTTCACTCATTGATGTGCTTTCATTCGTTCTTCGCTTTTTCGAACTGGTAAACAGAGTTTTCCGTGGTCCATGTTTACTTATAACTTAATAGAATTACACGTAATACGAAAAATGTTTGGATTAAGAATGCTGATTAACTGAGTAGCCAACCAATTCATGGTATCCATATCGGTAATATTCCCGCGAATATAGTCTCGGTTGATTGCGTACACGTTATAGGGCTGTCAATCAAGAGGGAACTTTTACTTCCGGCCATAACGTAAAACCTCCATTTCTCCGCCAATATAAAATCTTTTTCAATTTTGTTTTCAGAAATTAGAGATTACTCTTCGACCATTACGTTGAACCAAAAATCCAAATTTGAAGAAAATTGCCGATCTGAAGGTATACTGTAACCTTAACTAAACTTAAAAAGCTTGATCAGCACTCTCTATTGTCAGAATATTATTATGGTGTCTTAATAGACAGGTGGCAAAACCACCGTGGATATTCATATACACCAAATTCATATTCATACCACCAAATTCTCACAACGACAGTAACTGAGAAATGTGCGATGCTTAAATAGGAGAATTTACATTTCATATCGACAAGGGGAAGATTAAAAAGCAAACCGTCACTCGCACTTTAAAAAATCGATTTTAAGTTTCAGACCTTTTTTACGTTCTTTGCTAAATATTTCTAAATTATGACTTCGAGGTGTCCAGTTTTCAAAATATTGGTAGTTTGCTATTCCATTTAAACAACAAGTAAGCGATTAATGAAACAGCGTCGAATGTTTAAGAAAGAATTCACCTGAGGTACGAGTAACATGTAAACAAACACTTTGTACTGAGATTATTTACATCGTGTTGCAAACTTCTGTTTGACTGTTTTAAAATTCTTCCGAAAAATTAATTATTTCTAACAAACTACATAGAGAAAAAACACTTGAAAGTACTGGTGAAGTGAAACTAATGATATAATTTTACCCGCGTTTGCATTATTTTTTTGAACTGTGAAATTTATTTTATCTAGTTCCCATAAATAAGATGTTATCAGTGTTATTCAAGGCACCTAGTTTATATATCTTAAGCTTTAGGAAAATGTAACAGGGACTGAAAAGTACCTAAAATTAATCTGGTCCACTAAAAACTGAAATTTCTCGATTTACTATCGGATTTCCTCGTAAATTCTTCATAAAAAAGCGATGACACTGAAAGGTGAACTCTGAAATAAATCATGTAGTTATCATGGATCCTTACAAGACTTAGCAAGCGGGAAAGAAAATTGCGACTACACTCTTAGCTCCCCGTTAAAGAAGTTATTCCATATATATTTGGTATCACAACAATAACGAACCGGTTAGAAATTATAGTTTCACCGATTTGTTTGTACAAAGGTCTGGCAAAAAAATCAATCTTGTGCGTGGAGAGTAAAGCGAAATAAAGATATACTGCATGTTGATGGGAGATACTAGGCGGGAACATAAGCCAGCATCACGCACTCCTAAATTACTCTGTTCTTTTTAAATGTTTGACTATGTATTTTTGTTTCAGACTTTAATTATAAAAGCCTGTTTCAAATTTTCTTTTATTTATTATAAGCTCTAGGTAAACATGTTTATATTTTTTCAGATGGAGGACGTGAGCTGTACTTTCCAGCCTACTATTTCTATGCTGAGAAACGTTTAGTGAACCACTCGATAAAAACCATGACTATCAAGGACTTGGACGAGTGTGAATACCGTTGCTACCTAGATGCAAACTGTGTCAGTCTTAATATTAGGAACAAAGATCCTGACGGAACACATAAATGTGAGTTGAATAACTCCACTCACTTGGAGCATGACAGCGATCTGAAGGACGACAAGCTTTACTACTATCGTGGCGCCGAAGTAAGCAACTACGAAATTTTTAACTCTGCGCCCTCAATTACTTTTTTAGACTGTATATTACCACCGGAAGCTCTCACTCGCAAACGTTTCGGGCTCAGCCAGGCAATGAGAGCAAGCAGGCCTAAAGCCAGAAACAACAAGCGGGGCCTCAGAAGAGAACGCAAGTCATCTTTGCCGGGAGGAAGGGCTTCGAGGAGGAGGGACGGGGGGGGGGGGTGGAGGGAGGCGAAAGTCTGTTGTTTAAACGAAGAAAATGAACGAGAGAGTACAATTGCAGGATAAAACTGACCTATACATATCCAACTGGTATATACATATATAACGAATAATCCCATGGCTCTTGACACAGTTTGGCCAACTGATTTTTAACCTTTTTCTTACTGATTATTGCAGTCTGTTGATGAACAGAAATTTAAAAGGCGACTTCTTTTGTTTCAAACACGAGTAGGATCGTCCTAGTCATGCAGGAAATATAATAACCGGAAGCTTTCTGAACAAAGTCTCTCGAACTAACTGCCAATCAATTTTAGAATATTGCAATCGATATAAGATACTGTACTGCAACAAAATACTCTTTAGGCTAAAGAGTCGTTGTCGTTATAGGTTTTATGTAAATTTGGTTGCATTGGAATAAGGCGATACGTCCAAAATATCCCGGTATTTTATCAGAAATTTAATGGCTTGGATCACACTCGGGTTTTGTTTAATAATACCTCCATTTTCTTCCGCCTTTTGTCGAGTAACAAAATTTCAGTTTTAAAAGTACAGAAGAGCTGTATTGTGTCATTCGAAGATACCTCATTCGTACTTAACCTTGCGCGTTCTTAATTTCGCGACTTCAGGATTTGATGTTGAGAAAAATACATTAAGTTTCGCAAAAGTACGTCGACAAAGGTCAAATAACACTTGATGAGGCAATTGCTCGACTTCGTAAATTTATTACCGTAGTTAATTTCGCGAGTGTTTTTTGCGAGTCGTAAAATTCGGGAAAAATCACAAAAATTAATAGTCGCGAAAAAACTGAGAGCGCGAAAAAATATGGGAACTTTAATACCAGATAATGTAAGAAATAATCCTTGGCTAGTTTTAAATGATGTTTAGTCGCGGGTTCATTGGTAATCGGTTGATTATTTTTCCTTGAAAATATTCAGTCTTTATGTGGTCTTTCTTTCAACTAATTAGCATTCTTCCTCCGATTCACCGTCATCTTTAGCTTCTAAATTCACAAAAACCTGTTTAGTACAGTCATAAAATTTCCATTTGTAGGCTACTTCTGGGGAAACGGGATCCTCGGATAAGGAACTGGGAGATTAAAACAATGGGAAAGCTGTGAAGTTAAATGTACTTGTGAAATTTGTTTCCTGCAATCGCGAAATGCAGCGTCCAGATTCTCGCGAAAATTAGTAAGAATAAGCTAGCTAATTTTTGTTACTTTGATTTAGAATCATTGTGGAAAGCCCCAGGAGAAGTGCCAAAACAACGCAACTTGTCTGTCCGGTTTTACAAGTAAGAAATATCGATGTGTGTGCAGTCCTGGTTTTGAGGGCGAAAACTGCGAAGACGGTAGGTATAAAAGATATCTTCAGTCGTAACAAGAGAAACAAAAAAACATCTTATCTTGTAGGAACTTTTAAGCAAGCCAAGAGATATTATTATGCTAAAAATGACTTTCCATGTCTTACTACAACGAAACCCAGAGGGTGCTTCTGTCCACCTACTCCTCCCTTGCACTACGGTCGGGGTGCGAGTGAGGAAAAATAGCAGAGCATGACTCACAATGCTTAACACACAGAGTCAGTTTCAAAAACCGTTGGGTTAGAAAACCGACGAAAAAAATGACATATTTGACCGTTGGCTTAAATATAACAATTATATCACATTCTATCTCCCAGATATCGATGAGTGTGCTGCACAGAACGACCTATGTGATGCCGTTGCTAACTCTGTGTGCAATAATACGCAAGGATCGTACTATTGCCAGTGCAAAGATGGATTCGTAAAGAACGCTGCAACCTGTGAAGGTGCAATATAATTTGGTTCATTACATGAGTATCCTTACGTTGCTTAAAATTAGTTACAACCTGTCCGTAAGGAGTTGCTATCCGCTCCATCCCCCATTAGGTGTAAGACACACCTCATTTTCGTATTCTCGGTGTTGGACTGGAACTACAATCGTTGAGAAAAGTCCATGGGATACTTATGTAATATAACGAATTATCTGTGTTTTAGAACTGACGTTTGAACAAAAAAAAAAAACAAAAAAAAAACGCTGCTATATCCTTTAAAAACGCGTTGCTGTTCCCCCTTCCCACCCAACACAATGTTGAAAATCAGGTGAAATTGCAGGTACTAGTTTTCAACATTGTATGGGGGATGGGGGGCGAGGTTAGGCAGGTGAGGTTGTATTCGCCTCTGGCGTGTGAGCAAAAGCGCCAAAAGTGCAAATTTGTCCCAAGACTTTTGTCCATGATTGTAGCTTGTGACTGCGGCTAATGCGGGGAGTATTTTCAAATGCAAATGACTTTCATCTCCTTTTGATGATATTCCCCCACACGAGCCTCCATTCCAAGCTACAGTCATGGTCACAAGCGTTTTCGCATTTTGCCCCTCCCTACCCCTGTGTAATGTTGACATAACACTTAAGTCCAACACAAGTTTGCATTATACCATTTTCCAGCATTGAAAGGGGAATGAGGCTGACACTCATTCTGTAGATATAACGGTTATAAGTTCATGTTTTGGCAAATTTTCCAACACAATTTGTCCATGATTGCAGTTGCAGTCCAATACCGAGAATACGAAGATGTTCTAATAGTGCACCTCTTCTTATTTCACGTGATTTACACAATCGAAATTTAGTTCTTTTATGTATTTCACACGCCAAACGAAAAGTCGGAGAGCATTAAAGACGCTAGAGTTTCTCTCGACTGCACATCTAGCAACTCTATGATGCACTCCTAAGCATGAATCAATTCTTAATTACGTATTCCATTGATTTCCTTTTTTCGTACTTGTTCAAATGTCTTCTGCGTTTATCACATATTTATTTACACATTTCTGTATTTCCTTTAGTTGATGTATGTCACTGGCAAAATTACAAAAATCTGACAGATGCAGAAAGAAAACATGACTACGTAAATCAAGAAGGAAAATGTGACGACAAACTCAATGGCTGGTACCGCTTCCAAGGAGCTGCAGGCACAAAAATGGTGACCACATGTCCACCGATAGACCGTAGTGATATAGTCTTTCCTATCTGGTTGAATGGTAGTCATCCTACAGTGGCTGAGGGTAAAGTCACAAGAAACGTCTGCATTAATAAGTTTGCCTGCTGTGCCGTGTCATTCTTCATTAAAGTAAAGAATTGCGGCTCCTACTATATTTACGAGTTATTTCATCCAGGGCATTGTCCCGCCCGTTACTGCAGCACTGACTAATCCAGTTACAAATGCCCTTACTGTAAAACCTAGACACTGAGTGACAGTTGTATACGTTTACTTTCATTGTATTTTTTTTCTTTGCGATTACTAACAGGCCCGGGTACCCGAAAAACAAGCAAATGGAACTAGAGAAGGAATTTGGTTAACATTAGACCTTTTCCGACTGGGCGGTTTTTTGCCCCATTTCAGACCGTGTGATGAAAGTCTTGAGAATTCTTCCTTTCAAATTTTCAAATTGTCCCGTGTATGTGAATAAATAACTTTTAGATGGATAAAAGAACAATTCTCTAGAGAATATCACTTGGTCTGTTATGGGAAAACAAACCACCCAAGCGAAAAAGGTTTATTATAGACAATATTATATTGTGGGGTGATGCCTCAATGCTGGACCTTTGCAGGCTCAGTTCGACCGTCGCTTACGGCGTACAAGTATTTCTACACAGACTGTTTCATGTTGTAGAAATCATGGGAGATGAGGGGCACGGAAGGGGAGAGTGCAAGCTGCGCAGGATTTTTTTTTAATGGATTTTCTTTTTATTACCAATTGTATTCTTACTATAAAACTGGAGTACTATAGTACACGTGACTCTACACTCACTCGAGTGATGTCGCGCGGAATGAAGTATATCATGTACAACACTTTACTAATAATACTAATTTAGAGGCATTCCAAAGATCGTTCAATGTCAAAATTGATAATATTCAGCCTTAGTCGACCATACCAGACTCAAGTTGTTAATCAACCATGTAACCAACGTACGACCAATAAGAACATGCTTCGAGCAAGAAGGCTTGTTGTTGCATCAAACCGGACGAAATTCCAGGTCCATTACAATGTCTCTTGAGAGTTTTTCACCTCTTTGCTTATCATTTGTAGCTGTTCTTTAATATTAAAACTGCGGTAAAAAACAGTATGCACCCATTTCTAGATTTTTCTGAACAATGGCCACTAACTAACCCAACTAAATCATTTTCCTCAAATCAAGGGTCCAGTTAGAACATTTGAGGTATAAAGAACATCGTTCAGACTGCTCTGGCATTTTCTATTTCACTATTAATTCCCTCGATGCTAACTGGACGGCATTAGAACGTGAATTACGTTTTCGTACACCATAAAGGTAAGGGCACAAGCTGGAGTCACCCTGAAAAACAAAAACAAAAAATTATTAATAATAAGGACAGGCAGTTGCTAGTTGCTTCTTTGATTGTTTATTGACTTCAGAATTTAGTTTCGAGTTCGCTTGTTTGTTGGTAATATCTTTTTTTTTCGTGTTTCCTAGTTTTCGTGTTTGTTTGTTTGTTTGTTTATGTTTGTTACTTTGCTTGTTTGTTCCTTTGCTTGTTTTGATGTCAGTTTCCTAGTTTGCATGCTTGTTATCTGCTTTAATGTTTGCTTCTTTCCTTTGTTTTTTTGTTTTTATTTCCTTTTCCATCTTGCTGCTTTGTTGTCTGTGTTTGCTTGTAACATTTAATTATTTTTGCTCTTTCTTTCACTGGTGTTTTTGTTTCAAACATTGTTAACCACGTCAAGTGAAAGAGTCGTTGAATTATTGCGCCTTTAAAAAACACGCGAACTCTGAAGCTCAGTCAAACCTCAACTAAGTTTTCAATTTTTTTTTTCCGCTGCTGTCAATAATAATGACAAGGAGATAAGGAGATAAGATAAAGAGACCGCTTAATAGCGACAACGAACATTTTTCTGTATCTCAAGTGACAAGTTCATATACAAAGTTGACCGCGTTTTACAAACACTGGTTATCTGAGCATTGCAGATTTTCATAATTATGCACCAATTCTAATCTGTTAGAAAATGAAAGCTTTTAATTTCACTAAACTTACTATAATAAATGAGTATTGACGCTCTTGCACTTGACTTTAAATTGAGTGCGAGACATTTGTAAATAGATATTTTGGAAGTAGATTTTAATTTAGTAAATTTTTATGTATATAATTTTAGATAAGATAGGTTCATACTCTACTTTTTGCCATTTTTTCTGTTACAATAAATTGTAATTTAGAGCGTCCTCAACTAGCTCTGTTAAGCTAAATACATCGGCACTGAGACATAAAGTTATGATTTATTTACACATCGACAAAACATGTGTTCGCTAAGTCTGTTATGAGAACCCGCTTAATACGGACACCCGAGTAATGTAAATACATTATCTATTCCACTGTGTTCTACAAAAGCCTACCATGCATGCTGTACTGCGATACCGTCACGCCAGCAAGAATGACCCAAACTGCAATCCTGGTCCCTAATACTGGGATTTGACAACAACGCGGGGAGACGCAAACAAGAATGCATGTTCTCAGACTTTGTGGTAATTGTGGTAATTTGGGATTATTGTATCTGTCAAAAATTCATCTTACCTCAGAACATTAGGAACCAGTCCCTTGTAAAATCCTTTCACCCCCTCGTATCTATAATTTTGAAATGGAACACGAAGGAAGATGCCACGTTAAGACGACAATGATATAACTACAGTGACACGCCTGGCATTACCCAGTCAAGCTTAAGACACCCGCTGGGTTTGAAAAGGTGTCCCTCTGCTGATTCTAACAAGTAACACTAATCATTTTCTACTTCTAAAAGTGTCGCCCCCCGAAGGAGGGAAGGGGGGGGGGGGATACTCCCAGCAAAATTGAGTAGGGGTCTGCGGCCCGCTTCCCAAAACCCTTACCCTATTTATGACCAAATTCTGCAACATTCACTACCCTATTTATGACCTGACACTTAACTTAAAACCCTGTTTCAGACCTGCGTGTTAATTAGTTTCCTAGTTCAGACCAATGTTCAATTACTGTAAACATAATTTGTGAAGGGCTTTTGTTAATTTTCTTTTCGATAATGATGAAAAAGTGGCTTCTTCTCAAAAACATACGCATATTAAGCCTAGAGCGCAAAAACCATACCCTATTTATGACCAAAATGGCACGCCGAGCTCGCGCGCTTCCATTTTCGATCATTTCGGAAATGTAGCCTGTAATCCAGGTCTCAGCGGTCTACCGCGCAGCAGCAAGTCGAATTATAAGATGGCGGAATTTGTTGTGGCAGTTCATCGTGTGGTTGACGAGGTTGTTTGTGCGTCTAGTGGCTCAAAGAAGAAATTAACTCAGGAGATTGGTGGAGAACTGATAGAACTGACTAGAGCGGTTGTAAAAAAGCATACGTTTGCCCCGGAGAAAGGGTACAAGTTTCACCTTGCTCAACCATCCCGTATGTTATCGAGAGTTATCGAGGTCAGTCGTCCAATGGAATAAAAGCATTGTGCGCAAGTTGAGGGAAAAAACAAATGGCTCAGCTCCTTGGACCGTCAGGTTAAAGCGACATATGCCATTGGAAGTGTTTCTCTGTTTCAAAACCGCTTCACTTACAGAGGAAACTGGTGGCGTGTTGACAAAAAATACTAAGAACATAGAAGAAATTCAATTCCACAATGAAGAATCTTTGATACGATTTCTTTTGGGGTTAGCCAACAAGTACGCGAAAGGCATTAAAGAAGATGACATGATGTTTAAAATGGAAAAAGATAACTCTTACAGTAGGGTCATTATTAATCAAGCTCACCCTGCCACCTTTTACTACTCTAAAACACTGGAAATGCTGCAGGTCAAGACCAGATATGGACATTACAACCGACTGGGGGTGCCTCAGTTTACTTTGAATTGAATGAACAGTGAAGGTTGTTGAGTTAATTGATATCATTATGTTCACAATGTACTTGTGACAAAACATTGACTCAGCTTTTATTGACCTGTAGGTCTATGTAACATTGTTGTAATACCTGTTCTGTTTATGGTTAGTGTAAGAAGAAATCCTGGGGGACTACCATATTTTCCATCTGTTTTATATGGGTCCCCCACTCCCTGGGAAGACAAATGCCCTTTTCAAAAGGTAAGAACGCAATGAATTACCAAGGCACAACATGCTTACTTCCAACAAAGTGGGGGGGGGGGGGGGTAGCATAAACAAACGATGGCTGCAAAGGAGGCTGCAAAATACTGGCTTAAAACAAAAACAAAGAAACAAACAAAAAACATCCATGCAGTGCTTTGCATTTTTACTTAACCTTGAGCCCCAGCATCAGGCATCATCTGAATTCTCCATGCCATTCCAGATGAGATATCTATATAATTATTTTTTCAAGTCCATATGATGAAAAATGATTAGAGAGAATATGCCAGTTCATAACTGTACTGTTATGTTAGGTAAGAATGAGTTGGATTAATAGAGATGTTTGGTTGCACAAATGAAAACGAGACTGCACCACACTTGTCATTAACTTTTATTACCAATGAGGAAATTGACAAGTTACAAACAGTGTTAAATAACACATTTTTAATAACAGTCAACTTAAGAGTGATATTAATGATTTGAGCTAATTGAAAAAAGGCACAGAACAGTAAGTTTGCAATCAAATAGTAAATGGGACACCCACTGTCCTAATCTCTGAATGACTATACAGTACACTGAAAATGTGGGTAGTAAATTATTGCAAAACTATACTGAGTGATTTGGTCACTTAAGAATGGCTGACTGTTAGGATCGAGAAACGCCGGTCAACGTCCCATTTGACAAATCGCTCATATTTTGCCCAAAGATACCCTTAGGTGACCTAATTCTAAATATCATATTTAAAGGTTCCAGCGAATTTTTATTTTTCAGAAATTCGCGAAAATTTGAAAGCGCGGTCAAAGTGCGGTTTTTCGTGTAATAAAATGACCGAAATAAGGTGCGAGGACGAAGCGCTGCTTAAGTCTTAAAATAAACTCAATTGACTTCAAACTTCACACAAATTTGGAACAACCACTCTAATTTATTCCTCGCTTTAAACTAATCTCAGATATGTTGATATAGTGGTTTTCCGAACCATTTTAAAAACAGCTATGAAGCGTGTGAAAAATAACGACAAAATATAGGTCATGTTTAACAGCATAAAAATGCATCTGGTACCTCACTTTCCGATTATTTTACTTTACAGCCTTAAAATATCATTATTAAAGATATACCATGCCAAGTTTCATGCTCGAACTCGCAGTATTTCCCTTTGTGAAAAACGAAAATCTATGTCAATGTGTTGGGCGTAAATAACACAATAATTATGCACGAACCAGAGACAAATCAATTTCAATGGCGAAAGTAAAAGGCTATCATTAATTAGAATCCCGTCAATTCACTGCTATCAGTAGAAACATAATGTCCACTGCATAAAAACTGTTTTTAGACGTTTTCGAACCATTGCGCGTTAACTTTGTTTAATTTCGTGTCCGCCGTCATGTTTAGTTTGTCATCGCGTGTGTTTCCTTAATGTCAACAACACGTGAATGGTTGTCATAACAAACGCAAGAGATTTCCTGGAACCTTAATGTTTTCGATTCACCAAAACGCTTTAAGTTCGTTAAGACACAATAATGTGTCAACTTGGTATGCTTTTTAGCATCAAGGACGTTAAAGGACTGTAAATTAATCGAGTTGAAATATCTTGAAGCAAATCCGGCAAAATCGCGCCCTTATTCTAATTTGGTAAACAGCCGATCTCCGCTCAAGTTCAAGAAGTCGAGAGGTTAATCCGGCAATGTATTACCGGTACAACAACAAAATCAAACCGAGGTCATAAAAAGTGTAAGTTTAAAAGTGTAGTGGCAAGTTCCAAATAAATTTCGCCTATATAAATTGGAAACAAGATGTGAAACGGTCTGACCCGAAACAAATAAACAAAATATTAATAGGACTAATTTAACCCGAAAATGTTACAGAAAACATACCTAAAAGCCGTCGATTCCCCTCGATACCACTCCGCATTGCCTTAAAGAGCCCAAGCTTTCTGCTGTAAGAATCAGGGGCCACATGAATCTGTATTTATTATATCGGCAAGCATGCTGCGTGGCTGATATTCGAGACTCAGTAAAAGTTGTCACACAACCGTACGAGCAGCCCAGTCACGCTTTCACTGCGCTTGCACAAATGTTCAACATTTCGCAATTTACATAAACCGACTACAAGTTTAAAGTAGTGACAGTAGATTGAAATGCGTCTTTTAAAGCTGTCCTATCGAGGAACAATTATTTCTTGTTTTTGAATGGTTCTTAGTTGTAGCTACAGTCGGGGAGGGGGGGGGGGGGGAGAGGGTATTCCCAGAAATTTCGGATATCTGTATGCCGTGGAAGATTAAGTAGTCTCCAGCTCTTAACGCCAACACTGAAACACTAGATACTTCTCGAAGTATCACAGGGGTCACTAAGCTAAATAATTTTGAGTGTAGCACCGCTGAGTCAATTAACCGTTGGCGCGCATATTGCATTAACCGTAGACAGGTGGAAAAACAGTTAAACCGGAAAAGCCTGTTGCACGTTGTAATTTAGCGTTGTCCAACACGCAGTCCGTCTGGTTGTAATGTTAATCGTATTTGAGAGAATCTCAAGTTTTCTTTCGAGACATACTGGGGTGACATACTACTAGATGGGCGTGGCCGGGAGCCACGAGTCAAGTCAGTCAACTCGCCGTGCTTAACCGAGAGGAGTGACTGCGACCTTAACATCAGTGCCATTATCAACGGGTGTGACCGAGGAAGCGTCTGCTGAGGTTTCCATAGATAGTAACCATGCACGGTAGGGGTGTACTGATGTCTTCAAGGCCGCTGCATTCGTGTCTTTTATAGGCTGTCTACTTTAGAGAGGCGCTTGTCGCTGGAGAAATGTACTCAGTCCCTGGAAAGCTATTCCCTTATGGACTTAGCCAAAATGTGCTACAAACCTTGCTTGGAGCAGGCGTTGGCGCTTAACTCAAAGCCACAATAGGTCACCAGGAAGCCCTCGTTGTTTTAAAAAAGGTTTGGGCTCTCAGGGCAGTCAGTGACAAGCCGCAATCGTATCTTATGGCAAAATTGCGCGTTGGTCAAACGACAGGCCGAAAGGTTGACGCCGAACTGGTGGCGCGGGAATGCGCAGTGCCAGGGATCCTTATAATTTTCGTCTTTTTCAGGTGCTATTTTTTCTCTCATCTAAGTGCCGCAATGCGCCAAAGTGATCCTGATGAGATGCATGTTCAGGCATCTGAAGAGGAGAGAAATTTTAGTCAGGCAAAGGAAGTTGTAGAAATACTCCAGCTCCAGCATCCTTTGGTACACGACCAGCAAGACTCCTATGCCTTGGCGATGGAGGGTGACCTAAAGAACCTAAAACTGTGTATGCTACCGTGCGGGTGCGAAGACATGGGACTAGATATACCTCTCCCACTTGTGCGCGGAAAAGCTCCAAACTCGGCGCTTCTGAAGTATTTTACTAACAACTGCACTTGGCGGAAGTATTCTTAGGAACTGGCAGTGTTTGGCAAAACACCGGCACCTCTAGCGGGAGGGGGGGGGGGGGGGAGGATCGCTAAATTTTTGTAGAGAAGGGGAGGGAGTAGAGGAGGAAGACACTTAAGAGGAAAAACTAACGGCCGAATCGTCTCAACCTCGTTCCCAGGGTCTCTCATCTCACCACCCCCCTGGAGCGAGCTCAGCATCAGTTCATTAGAATAACACAGAGGCCTATTAGGGTAAAGCGTAGGGACAATCTGCAGTCCTTCCACAAGTGGCTCACTATCACTCTTCTCGGTTAAGCATGACAAATTGACTGACTTGACTCGTGGCTCCCGGCCACGCCCATCTAGTAGTATGTCACCCCAGTATGCGTCGAAAGAAAACTTGAGATTCTCTCAAATACGATTAACATTACAACCAGACCGACTGCGTGTTGGACAACGCTAAATTACAACGTGCAACAGGCTTTTCCGGTTTAACTGTTTTTCCACCTGTCTACGGTTAATGCAATATGCGCGCCAACGGTTAATTGACTCAGCGGTGCTACACTCAAAATTATTTAGCTTAGTGACCCCTGTGATACTTCGAGAAGTATCTAGTGTTTCAGTGTTGGCGTTAAGAGCTGGAGACTACTTAATCTTCCACGGCATACAGATATCCGAAATTTCTGGGAATACCCTCTCCCCCCCCCCCCCTCCCCGACTGTAGCTACAACTAAGAACCATTCAAAAACAAGAAATAATTGTTCCTCGATAGGACAGCTTTAAAAGACGCATTTCAATCTACTGTCACTACTTTAAACTTGTAGTCGGTTTATGTAAATTGCGAAATGTTGAACATTTGTGCAAGCGCAGTGAAAGCGTGACTGGGCTGCTCGTACGGTTGTGTGACAACTTTTACTGAGTCTCGAATATCAGCCACGCAGCATGCTTGCCGATATAATAAATACAGATTCATGTGGCCCCTGATTCTTACAGCAGAAAGCTTGGGCTCTTTAAGGCAATGCGGAGTGGTATCGAGGGGAATCGACGGCTTTTAGGTATGTTTTCTGTAACATTTTCGGGTTAAATTAGTCCTATTAATATTTTGTTTATTTGTTTCGGGTCAGACCGTTTCACATCTTGTTTCCAATTTATATAGGCGAAATTTATTTGGAACTTGCCACTACACTTTTAAACTTACACTTTTTATGACCTCGGTTTGATTTTGTTGTTGTACCGGTAATACATTGCCGGATTAACCTCTCGACTTCTTGAACTTGAGCGGAGATCGGCTGTTTACCAAATTAGAATAAGGGCGCGATTTTGCCGGATTTGCTTCAAGATATTTCAACTCGATTAATTTACAGTCCTTTAACGTCCTTGATGCTAAAAAGCATACCAAGTTGACACATTATTGTGTCTTAACGAACTTAAAGCGTTTTGGTGAATCGAAAACATTAAGGTTCCAGGAAATCTCTTGCGTTTGTTATGACAACCATTCACGTGTTGTTGACATTAAGGAAATACACGCGATGACAAACTAGACATGACGGCGGACACGAAATTAAACAAAGTTAACGCGCAATGGTTCGAAAACGTCTAAAAACAGTTTTTATGCAGTGGACATTATGTTTCTACTGATAGCAGTGAATTGACGGGATTCTAATTAATGATAGCCTTTTACTTTCGCCATTGAAATTGATTTGTCTCTGGTTCGTGCATAATTATTGTTATTTACGCCCAACACATTGACATAGATTTTCGTTTTTCACAAAGGGAAATACTGCGAGTTCGAGCATGAAACTTGGCATGGTATATCTTTAATAATGATATTTTAAGGCTGTAAAGTAAAATAATCGGAAAGTGAGGTACCAGATGCATTTTTATGCTGTTAAACATGACCTATATTTTGCCGTTATTTTTCACACGCTTCATAGCTGTTTTTAAAATGGTTCGGAAAACCACTATATCAACATATCTGAGATTAGTTTAAAGCGAGGAATAAATTAGAGTGGTTGTTCCAAATTTGTGTGAAGTTTGAAGTCAATTGAGTTTATTTTAAGACTTTAGCAGCGCTTCGTCCTCGTACCTTATTTCGGTCATTTTATTACACGAAAAACCGCACTTTGACCGCGCTTTCAAATTTTCGCGAATTTCTGAAAAATAAAAATTCGCTGGAACCTTTAAATATGATATTTAGAATTAGGTCACCTAAGGGTATCTTTGGGCAAAATATGAGCGATTTGTCAAATGGGACGTTGACCAGCGTTTCTCGATCCTAACAGTCAGCCATTCTTAACATCTTACAACCACTGTCACAGAAACATGAAATCTATTCTGCACAGATGCTTAAGAGCTCAATAATAGAACAAATTTGAGTTTGCAATTAAATAGTAAATGGAACACCCACTGTCCTGATCTCTGAATGACCATACAGTGCACTGAAAATGTGGGTAGTAAATTACGATCAATTATTGCAAAACTAGACTAAGTGATTTGGTCACTTAACATCTTACAACCACTGTCACAGAAACATGAAATCTATTCTGCACAGACACTTAAGAGCATTTTCAAACCTTCAGACAGCTCTCCCAAACCTGCTGTAATAGTGACCTCTCTGTAGATATCAGAGGAACACATCTTGCACTTATCTTTATCAGTTTCCTTTGGACACCCACAAAAGCAAAAATTGTCATTGTTGACACATGCTGGGATGTATTGGTCAGTACATTTGGTGTAGCCAAAGTGATATGGGTCAGCCCTTCTGAGCCAAACATTGGAACAAAATCATGCTTTAGAACAACCTCCCATCTTGTTGCAAGACTAGCATGCTTGGCATATTGTTGTAATCTTACATGCTTAGCTTCTCGGCCTTGCATGCTATTAATGCCTAAACCAACTTTATACTTCTTATACAAGAACTCAGTGTGGCATGGTACAACATATCCTATTGTCTAAACAGTTGGATTAACACTTTGAAGTAGTGTGGAAACAACATTAAAGAACCTTTGACAATGACCTTTCAATGCCATTTAGTCTTCCCCATCTGTTTACCCTTGAAAAAAGTGAAACTGCCCCCCTCAGCTCTAAAGCACAATTTGCAATTGCACAAAGTCTCATTTTGGTTTCAGGTGGATCATCATCACTCTCCAAAGCTGAAGCTAGGTACATAAACTTATGGCTAAGTTTCTTACTTTCTTTGCCTGTAATTCTGTAGTCAAAGCTATTTTTTCGACCACTGTTGAACCATTTTGTCCCTTTTTTCACTAGCCTTCCAGCCTTAACTTCTGTTTTGAGTACTGGAATGTACTTGGCAAAAGACGAATTCTCTGGAACATCATTAACATCTTTGCATGAAGAGGGGATTTTGGATTTTTCAAGACTCAAACTCAGTATGGTAATGTGGATAAATTGCCATGCATTGTTAGCATTATGAAGGGGCTCGGCACGTCCAAGATCAACATATGGACCAATTAAAGGTTCGAATTCCTGCCTTGATTCTTTCCCTCTTATAAAATCAAGAACTTTTGTTCTCCTTGTTGATTCTGCATAAGATGATTGATCAAGCTTTTCCTTGAGCTGTTTCACACCCTCAACCACTTCTAATCTCTTTGCATAAACCCAAGGGTGCCATGTATTTCCTGGCTCAGGTCCAAGTGACCCATTTGTAATGTGTTTGTTAGTTTCACTTACATTACCAAAAGAAGAAAAGAAGAAAGCTGCATTACTGAGTTCTCCACAATACGATGCCAAAAAATTCATGTCTGATGGAAACAATTCAAGTGAAAACTTAACACTGAAATTTCTTACGTGGAAAGTTTTTTCAGTGATGGATTGAAATTCATGAACCAGTTTTTTTGCACAACTCACAATGTGAGTTACAAAGTTACTGTACATGTAATAAACAGTACAACTTGAGGTTAGCCCATCTTGATCGAAAGTCCTGAATACCTCAGTGAAACACTATTTCCAATAAATACTAAAATACTACATATCCAAAACTCCAACAAATCAAGTTTAAACAATGGAAACCATTATTACCAATTTTGGCATTTATATCCCCACTTCTGAAGGGCAACTAGGGAGAGAATAGCTATAAACAGAGCCACACACTCTACCTATGTTTTGTTTTTCACTAAAATCAATTTAAATACTGTTTGCCCTGAGAGCTCATCAAGAGGTCTCACATCTAAACTTGACATACAATAAATAAATATTAAAAAAAAGTGTTGCCAAGCTGTTCAGAATAAAACAAATGTATATATCCTTACTTATTGTTTCTGGTGCTAGCTGTCATTTGGTAGAAGATAGTGCAGCTTCTTTCTCTTGAATCCTCTTCAGCTGTGTACAGAGGGCAAGAACATGAGTAGAATTCTATACACAATGATCAGTTATCAACCAAGGCATGTTACTTAGACATACATATCTTGGCAAATGTTTTCAGCACCAAACACTATAAAATAAAAGTCGGTCATTGGACATTGGCCGTCCATATATTCTCATTTCAATATTTTACCTTCCTGGATGCCAAGTTCAACTTTGTCCTTTCCTTTGAATGTGCATCACTGACCTCTCGTTTCTAGGTCAGTAAAAAGTATATCAATAAGAAACTCAGATAAAATAATCAAATGACCATTGCAGTCCTGCAATATATATGCACATCGAGTGCCAAATTGCCTGGGCTGTGTGAAAATCATGATAAAGATCGAGATGTTGGGGGAATTTAGCAATAGTAAATGTGTCCTTTGTAGTGTTATGGCTAGAGGATTAAGGCCTGCTAAAGCTGTCTACATCATTTGAAAAATGATTCATTAAAAATCTCCTTGGGAATTTTCCATCATGGGTCCATCATGCTTTGCCAAGTTCTAGGAATGGGGGCATTTGAATCCCTATTATGAGCATAAAGTGCTGCATTTGAACATCAGCAGCAGCCAGCAGGAACAACTCAAAAAATTAGAATGCCTCAGGTGGGGAAGGGGGAAGGGGGGCATGTGGAAGTTCTGAATTGCTCAGTACTTTAATATGGTTGCAATCAAGCTTCTCGAGAAAAAAAAGTTACAGCATCTTCTTCAGTGTCCCAGGAAAAATAAGACATTAACTTTACATATATCTGGCACTGTAGACACATAAATTCATGAGACTGACCTCATCCAAAACAGAATCCAACTTTTCGTTCTCTTATCGTAATGACTTGCACTCCAACAAGTAATTTGCTTTCAAGTTTCTCATACCATATTTGTATTCCCCAATTGGAAATCTCCTTTTGTTTACAGTTCTTGTTGACACACGACGATGTCTTCCTTTCCTTGCCATTTCCAGTTCTCTTTAATCACGTCCCACGTACTTGTTGGCTAATCCCAAAAGACATCTCTTGAAAGATTCTTGATTGTGGAATTGTAAAATCAGAGACACCTGTCTACCTGCATAAGCAAATAAAAGCACAGATACGGTAAATGAGCTTTTGCAGTACATCAAGTCCAAAGTCTTGTTAAGTTCACATTAATACCTGTCTTAAACTACATAAATTACGCACGCCGTACAAGATTTTGTCACCCCAGCAGAGCGACCAGACCGAAAACTTTTTTGAAAGAAACAACATTCCTGTCTGCAGGAACGTATGATTTCAGATTTTCAATTGCTGCTCCTAAATTCAAGATTTTTGAAAAACTCTTGCCATATCGACCACCGCTGAGATAACAAATTTGCAGGACAAAAACAGACATAATTCATCCAAACTGAACGGGAAAATGCTCAAAAACAGATCAAAATGAAGCTTACCTGACCAGCATTTCAGCAATCTTTGTCAAACTCAGCCACGAGGTTTAGACTTCCCATAATTCTCTTCGAAAGATGAAATTATTTAGCATAAATTTGAATAATCCACCCTTGAGCCGCCATCTTGGATTTTTCCGCTGCTAAATGAGATGACTGGAATCGCGGACTCGCGAGCTCGGCGTGGGCCAAAATCAGCTTAAATCGATACCCTATTTATTACCAAAACGATTCAAAAACCATACCCTTAGGGGCCGCACATACCTATATAGCTCATGTAACGGAGAACCCCCCCCCCCCACCCCCCCGCGGAGTGTCGGTTGTATAAATGTATTTTTGATGGAGGGTGCTTTCCACTACATCCACAATTTGGTTTGAATTTCCAGACCGGCAATTCCCGAGTGGAACAACATAGCGCCGTAAATTTCAATTGCCGCTTTTCATGTGACGTCATCATTTTCCAAAATAAGAAATTACCAATCCTTCTGAAGTTTCAGTTTCATCAGATTAAGACCCTTTAATAACTTGATGTTTTGCAGCGTTTAAGCTCTACAGGGTTCCTCATTTTCAAGTAGGGCACGTTTGAATTTCCAAGTTTATGCGTTGTGTGACATTAAAATGGCGGCCCGATAAGGCTCTCGGATAGTTAAAAAGATGAGTTATTGCTCAAGTTTTTGCTAACTAAACAGTTGTTGCTATAGAAAAAGTATTAATTTCGATGTGTCGGAGCTCTAGAGTAATAACGTTTCGTTTCAATGGCAAAACTCAATGACAGATGTTTCTGTTACTTTACGGCCGCCATGTTTGTGTCCCTCCGAGGGGCACAAACATGGCGACTCCATACAAAGCTCTATGGCGAGGTTGTTTATGTATCAATACTCTTTCATATCCCAGCTTCTTGACTTAATTTATTGAATGGTTATGATTTTTATATTTGATGGCGTGACACTGCAAACCAGCCATAACTAAGTGGCAAACATAGACAGGAAAATACAACTTAAAGACAGTCAAGAGACATCCACTGTCAGCTAAAGTTGAACACAATAACCATTTACTATTTAATTTCATTGTTTCTTACTGAGTAAGAAATCTCGACTCGACTCTCACCTGAACGTTTTTCGCACTATGTCTACTGCTCCTTTGCACTCGGCCATGGTGTACTGATTCTTAAAATTAGAAATTTGACAATTGCGATAGTTCGGTTCAGGTATCGTGACTTAATATAGTGCCCTTCTCTCCGCAAACACCGCCATCTTTTGAATCTGTTCTTAAAATGAGGTCTGTTCTTCCCATGACGCGTGGCTCGAGCTTTATTTGACCCCCCAAAAATACCATTTAAAAAGGAAATGACAACATTTTCCTTGTTACTTTTCTGTTTTTATTTCCTCTCGAGAGAGCACCCTAAAAGATACTCTGACGGCAAAAAGTAGTGTGAACATCCTAAGTGAGACCAAAATCCGTGATTTACACCCCTAAGCGAGACGACGAGCAACACTGACCTTTTGAAATCAAATGGGAGTCCCCGCCCACCTCCAACCCCTCCTTACTTTACCAGCATTTACTTTAAAAGCCTGAACATTAAACTGCAATAACCGACGGACGAAGAGCTAAAAACTGCAATGATTTTACTGTACATGTAGCTCAAATAGCCTCGTTTAACAGTTGAACACCACACAGTGCTAGGTTACCGTGTCTCGCTTGTTAACCTCTTCTGCAATCCCTGACAAAAGTAGTTGGGGCAGTTGCACTAGATCACGTATCCCCCATCTCCCCTAATCAATGCTGGAAAATGTCGCGTTTTTCTCATCAAAAAAGGGACAAAATTCCCTGATTATCAACACTGTAAGTGAATGAGGGGCGGGGGAGGGAGGGGGAGGGGAGAACTTGCTTTGTGTCCCAACGTTTTTGTCTGGAATTGTCTGAAAGAAGAATTTAAGGTGGCTAAACACAGTTTTTGATACCTGTGTTTCATTCACCTTTTTCTCTAAAACCCTTGATCCCTCGGTCGTCAAAAATGGCAGCAAGCTAGTTAACAACACAAACTTTGGTTTTTTGATGGTTAAGCTGACGTATGTGCCGTTACCATGGCAACATGAATAAATATAAACCGACCTTTAAAATCGGTTTTGTTTATTTGCAGAAAATCTAGTCATTAGATTTTCTTTATAATTTGCATGCAACAAGCTTGTAACGATTCTTACAAGTTAACACCATTCCGCTAATAATTTAACACAGAGATCTTTAATTATCCCTTGTTGGAGGTTCACTGGAATATCTAGAATTTCCGTCGTTAAAGTTCAATTATTCTCAATACTCCAGTTACTTATTTCCAAAAGTATTGTCGTGCCAAATTTCGTGAAATTCTAATGAGTGCTTCTCGAGAAATAGGCCTATTTCCGAGAGTGCAATTTTCATTCAATCGCAATTTTTTGACTTACTACGCATGCACTGCATTTAACTGGGTTCTTTCGGAAAGAACGAAAAAGCTGAAAATTGCTGGGTTCTTTACATCGTTATCTTTTCTAACATATCTTTGTAATAAAAGACTAAAGTCATCAATACGCAGCGTTCAGTTATAGAGAAAAATAGCACAGATACTGCTGTTGTTGAGTAAATAAAATGATCGCTCTATTGACGGCATGTTTGTTTTTTGCAATCCTTGTGCGCGCTGAATTGCATCAGCAAAAGCGCGTCCGAAAACTGTGTTCGGCCACCTTAAAGAATGTCAAACCCCTCGCTGTAAAACAAATTGGAGAAAAGGGGGAGTTGTACCATCTCGCGGGTACAGCTAACGAGCGCTACTAAAAAGAAACAGCATGCAACGACAAGTTTTACCTGGGTAGGCGCCAAAGAATGTAAAGTCATCCTTTTAAATGACCTTCTACGGTAGGCGATCGATAAGTCCGTGACATAAACCTCTATTGCTTCTCAAGGGGCAAATGACTCACTTGTTCGCCCCTAAAATCCAACTATGCGCAAGATGTTGTGTTGAAATGGATTTTTCTATTTCCTGCACTGAAAAAATGATCTTGTCTACTTCTTTAGAGGGGTGGTTGATTCGAGCGAAACAGAAATGATGCAAATTCGGTTGAAACAGTGGGCACCGAGCAAGTGAATATTTTCGCCTTGTCCCTGCTCTCTCGCGGAGTTTATCAGTGGACAGCAATACCTAAACGCGATTAAATTAGGCCTGTCTCTCTTCGTTTTACTCTCCAACATCGGAACGCGTATAGAGCGAGGTTTGTTCTCCGCTTTGGAAGTGTCACCGGATGAAACACTTTGCTTCTAAACTGCTTCGTGTCATTCGAATTATACCTTTTTCCGCTTCATAGGAATTACTAAAAACTATTTAACATTGTTTGGGATCAAGAACTAGCACAACAGAGCTTTGCGAGAAGGTTTATATGGTTAGCCGTTCACTTAAGATAGAAAGGGTAGATATGTAGTTAACTTATTGTCTCCGGCAAATGGTTAATTAACAAATGGTAAACGCCATAGCGTGTACTATTGAGTTATGGATGCACGCGGGAGGTTGCTAAGCACGAAAGAGGCATAAGAGTCGCACGAGGCGATAGCCGAGTGCGACTCTAGCATCTTGAGTGCTTAGCAAACCTCCCAAGTGCATCCATAACTCAATAGTACACGCTATGGCGTTTACCATTTGTTTTATAACATAACATTGAGACATTGGAACAACAGAAGTCCTTTTATTGAGCTACATCACAAAAAATGTTCGTGTAGTCTTACATGACAAGAGAAAACAAGCGCGCGAAAATTCATTCATGACAACCGACTGCACACCAGTAACTCGATAAAGTTTCATCTTCACACAACTGTGAAGCCAGTTTCGCATTTCTGGCAAAAGAACGTCGGCCATTACTTTGGAAACAATGTCTGTCAAAAGATTTGATTTGTAAACATTAGCACACACGTCAGCAGGGTACACCCATGGGCAAATAGTAGACGCTAAATTAACCAATCAGAGCGCGCGCTTTGCTTTAGTTATGTTATAATCATATTTCAAGTGTCAAACTCTACTATTTTGCCACCAAATAGCTTCCATCCTGCATTTCAAATGATGTGAAGTGAGAAATTTGTGTTAGGTTAGGTTGCAAAACGCTGACTTTCAAATGGTTAACCGTTGTTGGTTATTCGTGCGCGTTAGTTAAATGCATGGAACCCGGAAGTTGTTGTGTCGTGTGTATTCGTGATATATCTGAACACTGTACACGGGTAAGCTTCGATCGACTTATTTAACACTATTCCGTGAAACAACACAAAGATCTGCTACTTCGCGAATTAATAATCCTGGAAAATGTCCTAAATAATAGACAAGAGCTCTAAATCCCATTTTGCTTGAAGCAGATCGCAAATTTCGTTCTGTTACAAGCGGTTACGAGTTATATTCCACGAATATCTGCACCGAGCCTTAATCCAGATTGACGTAGAAAAGTTCTGTCCAATTTACAGAGACAAAGTGTACGTCATTGACCCGAAATCAAATTCTAAAATATTGTGACGCCATGACAATCGTTGGCGTTACCTTCACTAGAAAATTCTTCGCACATCTCTTTCAGACAATCCTGGACTAACGTAGTTGGGACAGCTAAGCTGGTTCACACATTTCCCACCCCCACCCCCCCCCCCCGAATCAAAGTTGGCAAATGTCGCGTTTTTCTCAACAAAAAGGGATAAAATCACCTGATTATCAACATTGGGATTGTAGACTGGTTACCAGTCATACACAGTCATGCAATGTATTCCATGACCCGCTGCTCTTGCAACGCCCTCTGGTCTGAAAAGCTTTACAGGGGAAGTGCTGCACCATGTTGAACGACATCAAACAATCCCTGCACAGTCCTTACCTGAAGCCTTGGCCTGACCACTTGATAGGGATATGTTGCAGTGGCAGCAAACATTTTTGATAATGAAGCCATTATAAGATATTCTGTAGAGTTCTAGGGAAAAAAAATGATAGTTGAGTCAGATTTTCCAGGTTTTAAATACATTATTTCAGCCTCTAAATGAACAGATTTACATGTAAATACTATTCTCTTAAAAAATATCAAATTCACACTTTCTAGTATCACTAACCTACATATATATGCTAAGTTAACTTTTGAGTTGACAGTTAAGGGTTGTTTTTGAAATCCATTACAGGCCATTTATTAGCAATTATTCGAACCTAAAAGTCTGGATGTCTTTCGTTTTCGTTTTCTTTTCTTTTTTTTTTTTGTCAAGGTAATTCAGTTTTACACACATTACATGTAACTAGACGCTCTAAGAGCGTTCACTCGGTGACGAGTTTTTTGTTTTTTTTTTCACCGTACTGAACAAATTAAAACGACAACACCGTATCAATCGGATGGGCCGTAATCCTTTTTCTCAGGGTTAGCAAATTTAAGATTTGGAAAGAAATGTAAGCTTATCTTCATCACTCGTATTTTGTGTTGTGTGGCGGCCGTAATAAAATTTAAATACGCGGTCAACTGGTGCGAGGTCTGGAACCAAGAATTTAGGAAAATAAGGGAAATGCTGATACCTCCCCGAGCCACTCCCTGTCAATAACTGATGTAGTTATAATTTTACATTAACAAGACTATACAATGTAGTTTTTAACTTCGACTCCATTGCCAAGATTCTCTTCTTGTTGTCTACGCTGACACAGGTTTTTATATTGCGAGAAAGGCTCGCAGGTTTTTTTCTTTTGGTGTTTTTTGTCTGTTTGTTTGTTCTTGTAGGGGAGGGGGATAGTTCTTTTCGCCCTTTGAATAGTGTGCTCGTTTTGCAACCAGGGTAATATATCTTTTAAAAATCCATAAATTATCAGACTGAAAATCCTAATGCTGAAATAAATTCAGGGAACACACGCCGGATGAAAAAGGGAAATCATTAACGATACCAACTTGATAAGCCATCCAGTTCACAGAAATAACATTCAAACTATTCTCACTGCATTATTAATTAGCTCATTGCAAGACATGCTCTTATTCCATAACATTCCCCCGTTTTCGCCCGTGCTAGTGGCGTCGGTACTGTTTTGCGCCATTTGGAGTTTCTATTTGGTCTCTCCGCTTGAAGCGTGGTCTTGTCGTCCTGTACACCACAAAGACAGTCGTCTTTTGCAACCCGTCCACGTCCCCTGGTGGCGGTTGACCAAGCTCCTATCTGCTCATATCCTCGTTGCATGCCTACTGCCTCATCAGTCGCGGACTCTTCCCATAACTTAATTTTATTCGATGAGGTAATGAGTATGCAATGAGGATATGGTACTAATGAGAGTATACCAATCAAGAAGCTTGATGCGATGAGAAGAAATAGCGAGAATCTGAAGCTGCGTCATCTTGCGCGTACTAATTTGCGATAAGTAAAACCGGAATTTTTGAAGTTTGTTTTCTTCTATGATCTAAGGTTTAACTGCAGAAAACCCCTTTTAATATCGATTGCAGACAGTGAATTAGCTTGCCTATGTCTTTTATTTCCAATAAAGAAACAAGTTTACATTTGCGCAAGAATAGCTATCCTTTAGACATATTCAGCCAACCTTGGTAAATAAATTGATGAAATAACCGTATCCTCTTTCCTCATTAAAAATGCGCAATTACAACAGAAAAATTATACGCGCTGAGGTCTGCTGAGTCATCCGTCACGCGAAATATTGACATGATTGGCTTACGTCTGTCATCAAAGCATTGTTTTAACTGTGAGCCGTATCATGTCATATTTTATTTGTCGCTGTTAGCTTTTGTTGGAGCTTAACTCGACCAGCCATCACTGGTGCTTATTCAATACCATATTGACTTGTATCTGAGAGTTATTAAGTGGAGACATTCGCCGCAGGTTAAGAATGAGTGTTTCTCTGCTTTTCGTTTTCGTGTCATGGATTTCAGTAATCCTTTATCCAACACGTAGGGGCCAAACCACCCCCCTAATGTTTCATGAAGGCTATATTTGCTTGGTTTATATATTTCTGAACCAAGTTTGGCAGATGAGCTTTCTTTGTTCTCCAGTTTATTTTAATTTGGAAGTTGTGACAAAATGTCAGATTATGACGTCATATTTGATGACGTCACCAAAACGTGCTTTAATTTTTTGTGAAATCTAATGTAAAGATTATGTCATTGGAAAGGCTCTGACTTGAGGAGTAAAATGTCGGAAACCGTTTTTTGCTATGATGATTATTTTTTGAGATATGGTAAGTTAAATATTTTTTGTTGTCCCCCCCCGGAATTTGCTTAACCATACTGTCCTTCTTAAGTCAGTCTCTCTGTTTTTTTTTTTTTCAGTTTTATTCTAGGAAGGCTAATAATCTAGAAAAATAGAAAGCTTGATATAGTCAAAAATCGTATGGTTTTAGAAATTTGATTTTCGGCTTTGTTACGATGGTATTAACAGTAAAAAAACGGATGACGTCACAGGTTATGACGTAACAAAACTAGTTTTAACGCAATAACACTAGAGGGATAATTTTTTATTCCGATTTTCTTCTTTATTTTTGCTTTAGTTATCTGGCACATCACATGTGCAACATAGCTTCATTTGCTGGAACAAAAATACAGCTCCAATTTGGGGATTTTTCTCAAGGGGGGGACCCCATATTTTGCAGAGTTATTTTTCATATTTAAAATTGCCATATTTCATTTAATTTTTGTGATATGGACAAAATTTTTTGAGGTTTCAACTCCCTTTGATGTGCTCTTTCGAACACATTTTAAGAAGTATGCATATTAAAAACTTCAAAAGTGGGAAAAAACATGACATCATCACTGTGACGTCACAACTTTGACATTTACCGACATTTTTCACGTAAATATAATTCGCAATAGGTTTCCTGCTCATCTGCCAAGTTTGGTGTAGAAAGAGTCAATACTTTTTAAGTAATGCGAAATTATGTGAATACCCAAGAACTGAAGAAACATTTGGGGGGTGGTTTGGCCCCTACGTGAACTCGAGCGCAGGGTGAGTGGAAATTTTCCTCTTTACCTGCATTGTATGCTCTAGATAGTATCTTAACTGAAGTTTTCTTCAGTTTGGCTAAAGATGGCTGTTAAAGGATTCTTGATAATTTGGGAAATGGATCTATAATTGAAGGTTTGTCACTAATGATAACTAATTCGTTCGAAGAAGCATCACATTCTTTCAATTTTGTCTTATGGAGAGCCAACGCCATAGCATAAGCTGATAATGTTACGATAATATGTCCAGTTTTGACGATTTAGTGAAATCTTATAAGCAAACGTATTTACTTCTGTTCGTGATCAAGGGTTAGTTTGAAATCTTTGTTTGAATTGTGAGCCAATACGGTTGCGGTGATGATCTCCGATTACCGTAGTAGATTTGGAAGCCATGTGATAGAATGCTACACGCATTTGTACTCGAAACGGAATTCATTTTAAAAAAAAAAGGATGTATTATTTGTCAGCATCTAAAACGAGGAAGTGCAGCGAATCTTAAACCAGCAGGTCTGCCTCTAAAAAATAAAAATTAAAATGACAGCAGTTTAAAAAAAGGCTGTGTTTACTTGATTAAAGGTTGATGCTGAATATTTTCCTCTTTATTGGAAAATGGGTCCAACAGCTAACTGGAGGTGCCTACTGTAAATCCTTGGTCAATAACTCGATACTTTTAAATCCTATAAACAACGACGAATTTGGATTAATTCAATTATCAAATTATCAAATTGCTTCAATTTTCATATCTCGTGATGTGAACATAATTTTACTTTGTATTATTAAAAAAGTTGTTTTCTTAGCACAAGAAGTATAATCTTCCCTGCATATTTTTATCCTGTAAAACAAGTTGCATGTTAGAGGAAGGTGCTACCGTTTGTTTAAAACCACCCGCAATGGAGACCAATTTGCGCAGGCAGCCGAAATCTGTTCTATTATTTATTTGTTCGGTTTTGTGCACTTACCTGTAGAAGGCTTACCTGCATAATCCGATAGAAACACAAAACTCCAACAAAAGCTGCTGACATAATACTGGAGAGATATTTTTCGTAATCGAAATATACGAATGGTTTTTCGCCCCTTTTTGGCGATTTTTTCCCTTCGAAAAGGAATATAAAACATTGTAGTATAAATCATCTTAAATTCAAGATCGTGCAGCGGGTTATAGTCACCTGCTTTTTTATATTGTAGAAGAAGAAGAAAAACTTTTCTGTATTCCTACCAAGTTAACAGAAATACTCGTGAAAGTATCAGTAAATTAAAAATTATAAAAAAAAAAAAAAAAAAACTAAGTAGGAACACCAAATGTTATTATATACCGCTAATTTTTAAATAATCACTTTTTCTCAGCGGAGGTTGTTTAAATTAAGCGTAAATTCTGAAGAGAGGTTTACAGGGGTCTTATCAAATTAAACGCTAATTATTTTGTAAAAACCTGCCAAAGATTGAGACTCACTTCAGTTCTTCTGAATTTGCTACAACCAGTAACTTTTGGAATATGAATGTAACTAAAAATGCGTTTATGATGGAGATTTAGCGTAGTTGTCGTGTCCCGTATAATTAACAATATCAATTCCATGGCAATCTATTTTCGGTCTTGTTGTGCGAAACTTCTCTGATCATGATGTTTACCCACCGCTAATGTCGACCAAGCAGAAGCTAATAATTCGAGGGAACGGTTCCTTCTTTTTTTTATGAGAGAAAAAACTCGAGCTCTTGAATTAACTGTTATTTTTTAGACTAAACTTGAAAAGCTAATAGGCACCTCTTTCCTTATGAGAATATTAATATGCTGTCTGCATAGACAGGTGGCAGGGACAACATGGATATTATATTGACGTAACACCAGATGCTTACAAGGACAATTACTTAGAAATGTATGATGATTACTAATGACAATTTACGCTTGATCTCGGAGACGGATAGATTAAAAAAACATGCCAACCCTCGCACTTTCAATTTACGTTCTTCGCTAATTACTACTAATTAAAATTACGACTTGGAGGTGCCCAGTGTCCGAACATCAGTGTCCAACGTGTTAATGCATTAGAAGTTTGAGTAACAAATGGTAAAGAAAAATGTACCGAGGTTATTTACATGGTATTGCAAACTTTTGTGCGACTGTTTTTATAACTTCTCAAAATTAAATTGTAATCAGTATGAAAAGTCGCAACTTTTAACAAAGTTTTAATTATTAACCCCTAAAGCTGTGATTAAGGGTGTTTTTAGCAGGTCATAATTCAAGGCCAGTAAGCTATTTTCTCCGACATTTTCCTAGCAAAAAAAAAAAAAAAAAAAAAAAAAACGTCAAATGATCTTGTAGTTTTCGTAGGCGGCGTTTCTTTAGTACGTCCACCTTGTTTGCCACCGTAATATCATCTGTTCTAAACCAATGAATGCCGAGTGAACGAACGAATGAACGAATATATTGAGACGAGTACGAGCCGAGGACAAGCTTGCGTGCACTGCATGAGACGCTCGTATCTCTGAGTAGAGTCCAGCTTTTCCAACAGGTCAAAATGTCCATTTATATCACAGGCAACTGGCTTTGCTACCAATAAATTAGCTGAATTTTACAATTAATATGAACGTCTCCTAACGACTGATGAGCTAAGCCACAAGTTTGCTTGCAAGCAACCAAATGTTTATGCATGCTTAAATTACATCCTAAAATTTGCAAGCTGCGTTGCCTTTAAAGTGCCTATGAAGTAAAAAATAATTGCTGTAAAGAAGAATGGCATTTTCCTCGCCTTTCCTGTTAAAAAAAAACATCATATAGAAAAAAACATGAACGTCATTCACATTACATAACTAGATGGAGCTCGAGGCCTGTAATGAACTTTTCTGCAAGATGTGGCATGCTCGTCAAAACAAAAGCTTTATTATCGCTAAAAGCTTTTTTTCCTTTTATTCGGCGCAAGTAGAAAAGCATAAAACTAGCACTAGGGTGTTGAAAACCCACCGACGTCAAGCCAGCTTTGTGAAGCGTGGTGAAGCTGAAACTTCATAACTCTCTTTCAAATTTGCCCAACGTGCATTTTTTGTAACATATTTTCACTCAACCATGCTATTCTTCTTAGTACTTTACTGAGATACATTTTCACATATAGCAGTTGGGAGAAAGTGCTTGCATATCAAGCAGATATATGTCACTTTTACCGTAATCATCTTCTTTAGTTAAAACATCTTAACGAGAATGCTCATGATTTAATAAGTATTTCAATTATGTAGAGAAATTTGTGCTGATCGTTATTGAAACTTGAAGCACAAACGCTCGATAAAAAGATACATACAAGTCACAGCTCTTCGTGTAGACAACAAAGCTGATCGACAATCTAAGAATAAAGGATGGACCGAACTCTCAGTTTTCCACTCGTCTAATCTCACTTTACAAATTCTTCAGCTTTCAAGAAAGAAGAAAGAAAGAACGTTCTGTACTGGAACAGCTTCTTTATTTTCCTTATAAATGTTAAACATAAATTGTTGATTAAACACTTTTCATAATTTCGGGATTAGCAAGCTACATGTCATCGATTCACTGGAGATCTTCTTCCTTGCATCTAATTGACCGCTTGCAAATTCACGAAAGAGGAACCTTGTCTACTGGAAGTGCTGCTTTACTTCCCTTGTATATGTAAAGATTAAATTCCAAGTAACCCTTATTTCGAGGATCTCGGGATTAGTTTAAGTCATAATTCTAACGAATTTGTCATAGGGTTATAAATATATTCGGTGATATTTCAATTACATTGCAGATTTAAACTGAACCAACTTTTATTTAGCAGACAAGGTTCGCACTTTTCATAATGCGAAAATAAAACGTCTCTTAGCTTTGGTAGAACAGTCAGCTTGATTACTGCACATAGTGGTGGGCAAACTAAACATATCTCTTGGGTAATTATATCAATTTGCCTTAATTTAGGTCACGTTAACTTCAAATGCCTTGTTTAAAACGATTGTTTATTTCCTCTAGAAAGTCGCCCTTCTAAGAACTGCATTTTATAGTAAGTTTGGTTGCGCGTTTTATTATGTATTTCTAACAGCCTTTTGGCGAATCGTCCTTCAACAGAAATGTAAACTCTTCGAAAGATGACGGTGTAAAACTGTACAAACAAACAACTGGTCGAGCGATGAACACTTTTCCGTTAACACACGTAAAGCTTAATGGCTTCCACTTCAAAATCTTTATCTTTCTCGTTCTTTGCTTTTTGGAGACTCCAAATATTTTTGGGAACAAGAAATCATAATCTTTTGCATGAGACAAGGAATAATTTTCAATTATTTTAATGGAACAAGTGATGTCTTGAAACTATCAACAGAAACTTGATATCACGGGGCAAAATTGCATAAATTTAAAGTTTTAAGGCATTGGTAGGAAGTGTAAGCTCTGATTAGGAAATCTTTCGTCGTGTACCTTATTGATTCTTGAGCAACTTTCTCTCCCAATAGTCTTTAATTTCACATGTCTTTTTATTCAACATCTACAGTTTCTCATTGTAGAATGTACAAATTTAAAGGTAAACACGCGGGATGAAAAAGGGATATCATTAACGAAGGAGACCGTCTTAATAAACTATATATGATGTTCAAAAAAATAACATTCAAACAAATGAAAGTATAACAATAAAATGTCTTGATGCAAAACTAAATAGCGGGAATCTGAAACTGAATCATCGCTGCGTTTAGTGTAAGAAAGAATGCTATTTCTTAGAAGGAAAATCGAAATTTGAGAATTTATTTTCGTCATTGATCTAAGGCTTAACTGCAGAAAATCTATATTATGAACGCTTGAGAACAGTGGATTAGCTTAACGACCTTAACCATGCCTTTTATTTTGAAAAAAAACAAAAAACAAAAAAGAAAGAAAAAAAAAGAAAAACTAAAATTCAAACTTTTACTAGAGTGGTTCTCCTTCAAATGCGTTTAACCAACCTAAATGTAGGTAAATAAATTAATTAAAGAACCGTATTCTATTTACTCATTAAAAATGCACAATTAGACCAGAAAGTTTATATGTACTTTGTGGAGCGCAGTCAGGCGAATAAGTAACATGATTGGTTTACGACTGTTATCTGAGCACTGTTTTAACTTTAAGCCATATCGTGCCATCTTTCATTAGTCGTTGTTAGTTTTTGTTGGAGCTTAATTCGACAAGACATCACTGGGGATTATTCAATACTGTATTGACTTGTATCTGAGAGTTATTAAGTGGAGACATCCGCCGCAGGTTAAGAATGAGTTTCTCTCTGCTTTTCGTTCTCGTGTCATGGATTTCAGTAATCCCTTGTCCAACTCGAGCGCAGGGTGAGTTTAAAAAAAATTTCCTCTTTACCTGCTTTGCATTTCATAGATACTATCTTAATTTCTAAGTCAGCATTCCCCAGTTGGGTTAAAGATGGCTGTTAAAGGATTCTTGATAATTTGGGCAACGAATCTTTAGTCGGAAATTATGCCTAATTTGTTCGAAGAAGTATCACATTCTTTCCATACCCTAAGTCTTTGTACTGTCTTAATCTTGTCAAGCGCAGACATGTGACGAGAAGAAAGAAAATCAAGAGTAGCATCAACTGATATTGTCACAATAGTCTGTACAATTTTTGAAAATTAAATGATATGTAAGCAAGCCTATCTACTTCTTTTCGTGATCGAGGGTTAGTCTGTAGTTTTCTGGTTGAATCGGGAACCAAGACATTCGCTGATGATCTCTGATTAGCCGCAGATTTGGAAGCAATGTGATAGAAATCTACACGCGTTTGTCTTCATAACCAGTTTATTCCGAGAAGTGCCGCACTGTCAGCATGTAAAACGAGGAAGTGAGACGAGTCTTAAAGTATCTTTACCCCCAATACATAAAAAGGCAAATGAAAACGGTTTGAAGAAACCATGTTTACTTGATTAAAGGTTGATGCTGAGTATTTTCCCCGTCAGTGGAAAAAGTGTCTAACATTTCACTGGAGGTGCTTACTGTAAATCCTTGGACAGTCACTCGATCTTTTTAAGTCCACAAAAAAATATCCTGTATGAGATACGGGCATCAACCATGTTTACCAAATTCAAATTACTTCAATTTTCTTGTCTTGTGTTTTAAACTTGACTTTACTTTGTGGTACACGTATATATGGCTCGTGCTTTTCATTAAAACGGTCTGTTTTCTAGAGCGAGTAGAATCATCAACTCTGCATTATTTTGGCCTGTAAGTCGAAACTCACAATGATCTAAGCGGAAGTTGCTATTGTTTGTCAAAAACCGCCCCCAACCCAGGCAAATTTGAGCAGACAACAGAACTCTGATCTACTATTTATTTGTTCGGTTTGGTGTTGGTTCTTGTAAAAGCCTTTCTTGTATAATCCCATGCAATCACAGAACTCGAGAAAACGCTGTTGACAGAATTCATATTTTGATAGTCGAAACAGACGAATGATTTTTCTTCCTTCTCTTGCAGTTTTTCCCAATGAAAAGGAATTTAAAACTTAGTATAAATCAACTTCAATTCAAGATTGCGCAGTAGGTAATACTCAGCTGCTTTAACATATGCTATAACAAGAGGAAATTTAAGGAGTGTTAAAGCGCGCAATTTAAGGAGTGTTAAAGTGCACGATTTAAGGAGTTTCAAAGTGGGCAATTTTAGGAGTTTTAAAGTGCGTAATTTCAGGAGTGTTTAATTGTAAAATTTTAGGAGTGTTCAATTGCACAATTTGAAGAGTCTTAAAGTGCGTAAATTAAGGAGTCTTAAAGTGCACAATTTAAATTGCGCGCTTTAAGACTCATTAAATGGTGCACTTTAAAGTGCGCTATTTAAGCAGTCTTAAAGTGCGTAATATAAGGAGTCTTAAACTGCGTAATTTAATGATTCCTAAAGTGCGTAATTTAAGGAGTTTTAAAGTGCGCAATTGAAAAAGAGCCTTAAAGTGCACAATTTTAGGAGTCTTAAAGTGTTTTATTAAGAGGGTCTTAAAGTTCTCAACTTAAGGAGTCTTAATAAAGTGCACAATTTAAGGAGTGATAAACTGAGCGATTTAAGGAGTCTTAAAATACGCGATTTAAGGCGTCTTAAAGTGCGCAATTTCAGGAGTCTGAAAATGCGTAATTTAAGGAGTGCCTAAGTGCGAAATTGTAAGAATCTTAACTTGTGTAATTTCTAAAACCTTACATTGCGCAGTTTAAGGAGTCTTAAAGTGCGCTATGTAAGAATTGTTAAAGTGTGCAATTTCAGGAGTCTTAAAGTGCGCTATTTAAGGAGTCTTAAAGTGCGCAATTTAAGGAGTCGTAAAGTGCGCTACTCAAGAATTGTTAAAGTGTGCAATTTCAGGAATCTTAAAGTGCGCTATTTAAGGAGTTTTAAAGTGCGCAATTTAAGGGATCTTAAAGTGCGTGAGTTAAGGAGTGTTGAAATGCCCTACTGAAAGAGTCCTAAAGTGCTTAATTTAAGGAGTGTTGAGCGCGCAAGGAACTTGAAAATAGACAAATTACATAAGGCATTTTTTGGCGGTGATCCTCATCATTACCCACCGCTAATTTAGAATAACAATACTCTTAGCGGAGGTTGTTTAAGCGAAAATCCTAAAGAGAAGTTTGCAGGGGTTTGACGTTATAGTAAAAATATTATCGAATTGAATGTAAATTGTTTTGTAAAAACTTGCCAAAGATTAAAACCCTGTATAAATTTCCCTCAACCAGAAACGTTTTGACTAAAACAGAGACTAAAAATAAGTTCATGATGTAAATCCAACATAGTTGTCGTGTCTCGTATTAATTAGTCATTTCCGTGGCAATCTAATTTCGGTCTTGTAGCACGGAAATTTTCCATCAGACCTAATCACACCTATCAGTCCAGAAAAGCTGATCTTTGGAGAGCAGGATTCATTCTTCTGCCATAGAGCGAAATTTCGGGTTCCACACTATTATTTTTTTCTTAACTAAACTTGAAAAGCTTGATCAGCACTCTCTATTGTCAGAATATTAATATGCTGTCTGAATGGACAGGTGGCAAAAACAACGTGGATATTATATTGATATACCACCAAATTCTCACAAAGACAGTAACTGAGAAATGTGTGATGCTTAGCTAGGAGAATTTACGATTGATCTCGGCGAGGGAAAGATTAAAAAACAAGCCGCTACTACAACTTTAAAAAGTCGATTTAAGTTTCATACCTTTTTACGTTCTCCGCTAATTATCACTAAATTACGACTTCGAGATGTCCAGTCTGCAAAACATTTGTAGTTTGCAATTTCAGTCAAACACTAAGTAAACGATTTAACCATCAGTGTCGAATGTTTAAGAAGGAATTCACTTAAGGTTCTAGTAACATGTGGACAAACACTTTGTACTGAGATTATTCACATCGTGTTTCAAACTTCGGTTTGACTGTTTTAAAATTCTTCTGAAAAATAAATCATGTCTAACATCAGCATATGTCGAAAAAACACTTGAAAGTACTGGTGAAATGAAACTTATGTTAAAATTTTATCTGCGTTTGCATTATTTCTTTGAACTTTTAAATTTATCTTCTCCAGTTCCCATAACTAAAATGTTCTCAATGTTACTCAAGGCAACTATTTAATTCTATCTTTAGTTTTAAGAAAATGTAAGAGGGACTGAAAAGTACCTAAAATTATTCTGGTCCACTAAAAACTGAAATTTCTCAATTTACTATCAGATTTTGTCGTACATTCTTCATAAAAAGCGATGACACTGAAAGGTGAACTCTGAAGTACATCATGCAGTTATCTCGGATCATGACTAAGGAAGCCGACAAGAAAATTGGGACTACACTCTTGGCTCCTTTTAAGGAAGTTATTCCTTATTTGGTATGAGAACGATAACGAAGTGGTTAGGAATTATAGTTTGGCAAAAAAAAAAAAAATCTTGTACGTTGGGAGTAAATCGAAATAAAGATATACTGCATGTTTGTACTTGTTCTATGTACTTGTTTCAGAATTTCTTTTATTTATTATAAGCTCTTTAAATAAACACGCTTACATTTCTTCAGATGGAGGACGGGAACTGTACTTTCCAGCCTACTATTTCTATGCTGAGAAACGTTTAGTGAACCACTGGATAAAAACCATGATTGTCAAGGATTTGGACGAGTGTGAATACCGTTGCTACCTGGATGCAAACTGTGTCAGTCTTAATATCAAGAACAAAGATCATGACAGTGGAACACACGAATGTGACCTGAATAACTCTACTCACCTGGAGCATGACGGGGATCTGGAGGACAACCCGCTTTACTACTATCGTGGCGCCGAAGTAAGTGACTATCATTTTTGATTTTTGTTTAACTTTTCGCCTTCAGTTGTTTAATAAGCCAATTTATACCAAGGATAATGGGCATAAAAGCTCTCCACGAAAACTAAGATCTTAATATTTGTGCATAAATTACTTTTCTTACTTCCGGGTTAAATCGGCTAAAGTCGGCTGACAAGAATTTCAATTCCAATTGTGAAATAAACCTATATGTTGAACAGTCCTTCATATATTTATTCTAACAACGAGATAGCATTAGATTAATTATAAGCAAATATATTTCTTTTCTGTGTTTCAGAACAAGTGCGGAAAGATCGGACGGAAGTGCGAGAACAACTCAACTTGTCAGTCTGGTTTTACACAGAAAGGATATCGATGTTCGTATACTACTAGGTTCGAGGGCGAACACTGTGAGAATGGTAACTATGCTACTCCTAACATACCCTTGTGTTGTAACTATCATTTAGCGTAAATTTCGTTGAACATCAAACATTCTGTGGTAGAAGCTAAAAGTTTGAACATCCCGTTCTTTATATGTTAACATTAAAATTCGCATATTTTCAGAAAATTAGTTCACCATAATTTTTGACTCTGTTAAACGAATTTTCCGGTGCTTTTCCCAGACAAATTCTCCATCACTTACAGACAGCTTCTCGTTGAAATTCACAGTTACATTGGCTCTTAAAACCAAGTTTAACATATATTCCAAATTTTATACTTTTTAGAGGTAATCTGACGAATTAAAGGAACTTAGTTGCTACTCCGATTCAGTGGATCCTATGAAACATGTTTTACCTTAACTTTAGATACTGATGAATGCGAGAGAGGCTCTCACAACTGCCACGTGAACGCCAGCTGCAACAACACCAAGGGAGGGTACAACTGCTCTTGTAAAGACGGATACACTGGAGATGGACAAAATTGCGCAGGTTTGTTTCATGTCTGTGTATAGCATACTTTAAGCCAATGATACATGGTTCAACATTTGTTGAGCAATTAACGAATGTTGCAGCTGCTGTTCAACAAATGTTGAATAGTGTGTAATGTGATGTTGAACGTTGAAATCAGGGCTGTCATTAGTTGCCGGCGATTATCGCCGCCTACTCTGACGAAAATCGCCGGCTACTTCACTCACGAAATGACACCGAAAGTTTAGATACCGAACAAGTCACTCAGGGCTGGAAATAACAGTCGGTCATCGGACATTGTCCGACCACATTTTAAATATGTCAGGCCAATTCCACATTATGATCGTACATGATGTCCGAACATTAATTTTCAGCAACACCAATTTATTGTCCACCCACAAAATTTAATTAGATACATTGTTAAAAGGCTTGAAATTGCGACTGGTACGGTCGCTAATGAGGCTAAAATTTCATCCTTGGCGACCAAAAATTCTGGTTTAGTCGACAGTCGAAAATACGTCTGCGTTCACAGTCTACCATAATGGCGACAAGTTATAGGTTATTTGGTTGCAAAGACTTTCCTGGATCACCAGGTTACTTACTATGAACTGTACTTATTTTATTTAGAGGGCATCGTGTGACAAACTGCGCTGAAAGAAGTACTTATATTTAACAAAAGGCCTTCAACTTTTGGCCTTTGGATTTTATTTAGAATTATTTCAGTGTCAATTCATTCATCCTTTTTTCAAAATTTTGGTTTGTTCTCCTTTCTTTTTCACGCCATTTGACATTACCAGAGAAATTCAGGTCAAGCTAAATAGAGAGGTTTTGGTCAAATGGGCCATTTCCAAGTTGGACAAAAACGAGGTCTGGTACACAACCGTTCAGATGAAAACGCAAAAGGTAATTCTGAAATGGCCTGTTGGGTCGTGTTTAACAAAATTCCCTTTTTCTTGTTTTCTTCGACAACATTGCAGAATTAGTATCATTTTAATATCATTATTATTTTGGACTAATTTTCACACAACTTACGATTTTTTACCGACCTTCTGAGAAAGTACTCCTCTTCTTTGGCCATCTTAGCTCAATAAGAAATAACATACAAACTGCGGTGACAAACTTGACAATAAAACGCCAAATTGATGGTGTGGCAAAGGGCTTTCCTTTAGGTCCTGTTTTGGCCAATATCTTTATGTGCCATTTTGAAGAGAAAAGGTTTCTTAACAACAACGCTTGCCCTTCCATTCGGTTTCGATACGTTGACGATACCTTCACCTTGTTCGACAGTAAAACATAGCAACTCAGTTTCTACACTATAACTGTCGTCACACAAATATCCAATTCACCGTTGAATTTGAAGAGAACAGGACAATCCCTTTCCTGGATATCCTCATCAAACGCCACAGTCTTACTTTGTCAACATCTACTCACCGAAAGAAGACCTTTACCGGCCTGTACACAAAATGGGACTCCTTCTCACCTAGGGAATACAAAGTAAACCTCATCCGCACGCTCACTTTTCGTTGTTTCCGCATCTGTCAATCACGTCACGTCAACTGGTCACAACTTAAAATGGGACCACTTTGAGATATTAGGAAAAGATCTGTCAGATACACATTCCACGATAACGGAGACTCTTCTAATTAGGGAGCTGAAACCTTCCCTAAATGATAATGTTGGCAGCGAAACACTTTGTCGTTATTAGTTTGCACTTTTAATATGCAAAGTTTTCCCAGCTTCTGTCATTGTTATTGTCAATTACTTATCTAAAATTCAGTTGTTACTCCTATTCTAAACGTTCACTTCTGAAGATGTATGTCGAAACATAGGAAACGCCAAGTTGAATGAATTTTGTTTTCCAACATGCGTTTTATTGTCATGTTTGTCCCCGCAGTTTTTGTGTTATTTCTGAGAAAATAATTTTGAAATCCAAGTTAGTGGATCCAACATGGCCGGCTAAATGACGTCATATGATGTCATAACAACAGAAAAAAAACCAACAACTTATCTTGTACGAATTTTTAAGCAAACCAAGAGATCTCATTATACGTAAAATGAACTTTCCATGTCTTACTACAACGAAAACCCAGAAGGTGCTTCTGTACACCCACTCCTCCCTTGCACTACGGTCAGGCCGGTACGAGAGAGGAAAATAAAGCACAGCATGACTCACAATGCTTAACAGACAGAGTCGGTTTCATAAACCCTTGGGGTGGAAACACAAGAAGATATCATAAAAATATAACTATTAAATCACATTCTATCTCCCAGATATCGATGAGTGTGATGCACAGAGCAACCCATGTGACGCCGTTGCTAACTCTACGTGCAGTAATACGCATGGATCGTACTATTGCCAGTGTAAAGATGGATTCGTAAAGAACGGTGCAACCTGTGAAGGTACAATATAATTTGGTTCATAACATGAGTATCTTTACGTTGCTTAAACTTAGTTACAACCTGTCCGTAAGGAGTTGCTATCCGCTCCATCCCCCATTATGTGTAAGACACACCTCATTTTCGTATTCTCGCTGTTGGACTGGAACTACAATCGTGGACAAAAGTCCTTGGGACACTTATGTAATATAACGAATTATCTGTGTTTTAGAACTGACGTTTGACAAAAAAAACAAAAAAACAAAACAAAAACAAAAACAAAACGCTGCTATATCCTTTAAAAGCGCGTTGCTGTCCCCCCTCCCCACTCAACACAATGTTGAAAATCGGATGAAATTGGAGGTACTAGTTTTCAACATTGTATGGGAGGTGGGGGGCGAGGTTAGGCAGGTGAAGTTGTATTCGCCTCTGGCGTGTGAGCAAAAGCGCCAAAAGAGCAAATTTGTCCCAAGACTTTTGTCCATGATTGTAGCTTGTGACTGCGGCTAATGCGTGGAGTATTTTCAAATGCAAATGACTTTAATCTCCTTTTGATGATATTTCCCCATACGAGCCTCCATTCTAAGCTACAGCCATGGTCACAAGCGTTAGAAATCGTCATTCTTTTCGCATTTTGCCCCTCCCTACCCCTGTGTAATGTTGACATAACACTTTAATCCAATACAAGTTTGCATTATACCATTTTCCAACATTGAAAGGGGGAATGGGGGTGCCGACACTCATTCTGTAGATATTACGGTTACGATTATTTTCCAGCACAATTTTTTAATGGTTGCAGTTCCAGTCCAATACCGAGAATACGATGATGTTCTATTAGTACACCTCTTCCTATTTCACGTGATTTACAGCAATGGAAATTTAGTTCTTTTATGTACTTTTATGCGCCAAACGAAAAATCGGAGAGCATTAAAGACGCTAGAGGTTCTCTCGACTGCGCATCGAGCAACTCTATGATGCACGAATCAATTCTCAATTACGTATTTCATTGATTTACTTTTTTCGTACTTGTTCAAATGTCTTTCTGCGTTTATCGCATATTTATTTACACACTTTTGTATTTTCTTTAGTTGATGGATGTCACTGGCAAAATTACCAAAATCTGACCGATGCAAAAAGACGATATGACTACGAAACACTAGGTGACGGCAAATGTGACAACACCCTCAATGGCTGGTATCGTTTCCAAGGAGCTGCAGGCACAAAAATGGTGACCACATGTCCACAGACGTTCCGTTGTGATACAGCCTATCCTATCTGGTTGAGTGGTGGTCATCCTACAGTAGCTGAGGGTAAAGTCACAAGAAACATCTGTATTAATAAGTCTGCCTGTTGTGACGAATCATTCCCCATCCAAGTAAAGAACTGCAGCTCCTACTACATCTACAAGTTGGGTTACCTATCGAGTTGTCCCGTCCGTTACTGCAGCACTGACTAATCCAGTTTTAAATGACGTTACTGTAAAACCTAGACATTGAGTGACAGCTGTTACGTTTACTTTCTTTTCGATTACTAACAGGCCTGGGTAAAAGAAAAACAAGCAAATGGATCTAGCGAAGGAATTTGCCTAGCATTAGACCTTTTTCGACTAGGCGGTTTGTTGCCCCATTTCAGACCATGTGATGATAGTCTTCAGAATTCTTTCTTTCAAATTTTTAAATTGTTCCGTGTATGTGAATAAGTAATTTTTTACATGGATGAAAGAATAATTCTCTAGAGAATATTACGTGGTCTGTTATGGGAAAACAAACCGCCCAAGCGGAAAAGGTTTATTAAAGGCAATGTTATATTGTGGGATGATGCCTCAATGCTGGACCTTTGAAGACTCAGTTCGACCGTCGCTCACGGCGTACAAGTATTTCTACACAGATTGTTTCATGTTGTGGAAATCATAGGAGATGAGGGGCATAGGGTTAACAATTTTCGGTCAAAATATCTTCTTTACAGCTGGATTTTTTGTTTGTTCTCCATCATTCTTCCGTTTTAGAAGGGGAGAGTGCAAGCTGCGCAGGAATTTTTTTTTTTAATGGATTTTCCTTTTTATTTCCAATTCTATCCTCGCTATACAACTGTAGTACTATAGTACATGTGACTCTACACTCACTCGAGTGATGTCGCGCGGAATGAAATATATCATGTACAACACTTTACTAATAATACTAATTTAGAGACATTCCAAAGATCGTTTCATGTCAAAATTGATAATATTCAGCCTGAGTCGACCATACCAGACTCAAGTTGTTAATCAACCATGTAACCAACGAACGACCAATAAGAACATGCATCAAGCAGTAAGGCTTGTTGTTACATCAAACCGGACGAAATTCCACCTCCATTACAATGTCTCTTGAGAGTTTTTCACCTCTTTTCTTATCATTTGTAGCTGTTCTTTAATATTAAAACTGCGGTAAAAAAAAAGTATGCACCCATTTCTAGATTTTTCCTGAACAATGGCCACTAACTAACCCAACCAAATCCTTTTCCTCAAACCAAGGGTCCAGTTAGAACATTTGAAGTATAAAGAAAATCGTTCAGACTGCTCTGGCATTTTCTATTTCACTATTAATTCCCTCGATGCTAACTGGACGGCATTAGAGCGTGAATTACGTTTTCGTACACCATAAAGGTAAGGGCACAAGCTGGAGTCACCCTGAAAAACAAAAACAAAAAATTATTAATAATAAGGACAGACAGTTGCTAGTTGCTGCTTTGACTGTTTATTGACTTCAGAATTTAGTTTCGAGTTGGCTTGGTTGTTGGTAATATCTTTTTTTCGTTTTTCCTAGTTTTCGTGTTTGTTTGTTTGTTTGTTTATGTTTGTTACTTTGCTTGTTTGTTCCTTTGCTTGTTTTGATGTCTGTTTCCTAATTTGCATGCTTGTTATCTTGTTTTAATGTTTGCTTCTTTCCTTTGTTTGTTTTGTTTTTATTTCCTTTTCCATCTTGCTGCTTTGTTGTCTGTGTTTGCTTGTGACATTTACTTATTTTTGCTTTTTCTTTCACTGGTGTCTTTGTTTCAAGCATTGTTAACCACGTCAAGTGAAAGAGTCGTTGAATTATTGCGCCTTTAAAAAACACGCGAACTCTGAAGCTCAGTCAAAAGTCAACTAAGTTTTTAATTTCTTTTCTTTTTCCGCTGCTCTCAATAATAATGACAAGGAGATAAGGAGATAAGATAAAGAGACCGCTTAATAGCGACAACGGACATTTTTCTGTATCTCAAGTGACAAGTTCATATACAAAGTTGACCGCGTTTTACAAACACTGGTTATCTGAGTACTGCAGATATTATATATTATGCACCAATTCTAATCTGTTAGAAAATGAAAGCTTTTAATTTCACTAAACTTACTATAATAAATGAGTATTGACGCTCTTGCACTTGACTTTAAATTGAGTGCGAGACATTTGTATATTTGTTCTTCAGTTACATAGAGTAAATAGATATTTTGGAAGTAGATTTTAATTGAGTAAATTTTTATGTATATAATTTTAGATAAGATAGGCTTATACTCAATACTTTTTGCCATTTTTTCTGTTACAATAAATTGTAATTTAGAGCGTCCTCAACTAGCTCTGTTAAGCTAAATACATCGGCACTGAGAAATAAAGTTATGATTTATTTACACATCGACAAAACATGTGTTCGCTAAGTCTGTTATGAGAACCCGCTCAATACGGACACCCGAGTAAAGTAGATACATTATCTATTCCACTGTGTTCTACAAAAGCCTACCATGCATGCTGTACTGTGATACCGTCACGCCAGCAAGAATGACCCAAACTGCAATCCTGGTCCCTATTACTGGGATTTGACAACAACGCGGGGAGACGCAAACAAGAATGCATGTTCTCAGACTTTGTGGTAATTGTGGTAATTTGGGATTATTGTATCTGTCAAAAATTCATCTTACCTCAGAACATTAGGAACCAGTCCCTTGTAAAATCCTTTCACCCCTTCGTATCTATAATTTTGAAATGGAACACGAAGGAAGATGCCACGTGAAGACGACAATGATATAACTACAGTGACACGCCTCGCATTACCCAGTCAAGCTTAAGACACCTGCTGGGTTTGAAAAGGTGTCCCTCTGCTGATTCTAACAAGTAACACTAATCATTCTCTACTTCTAAAAGTGTCGCCCCCCGAAGGGGAGGGGGGGGGGGCTACTCCCAACAAAATTGGGTAGGGGTATTCGGCCCGCTTCCCAAAACCCTTACCCTATTTATGACCAAATTCTGCAATATTCACTACCCTATTTATGACCTGACCCTTAACTTAAAACCCTGTTTCAGACCTGCGTGTTGATTAGTTTCCTAGTTCAGACCAATGTTAAATTACTGTAAACATAATTTGTGAAGGGCTTTTGTTAATTTTCTTTTCGATAATGATGAAAAAGTGGCTTCTTCTCAAAAACATACGCATATTAAGGCTAAAGTGCAAAAACCATACCCTATTTATGACCAAAATGGCACGCCGAGCTCGCGCGCTTCCATTTTCGATCATTTCGGAAATGTAGCCTGCAATCCAGGTCTCAGCGGTCTACCGCGCAGCAGCAAGTCGAATTATAAGATGGCGGAATTTGTTGTGGCGGTTCATCGTGTGGTTGACCAGGTTGTTAGTGCGTCTAGTGGCTCAAAGAAGAAATTAACTCAGGAGATTGGTGGAGAACTGATAGAACTGACTAGAGCGGTTGTAAAAAGCATACGTTTGCCCCGGAGAAAGGGTACAAGTTTCACCTTGCTCAACCATCCCGTATGTTATCGAGGGTTATCGAGGTCAGTCGTCCAATGGAACAAAAGCATTGTGCGCAAGTTGAGGCGAAAAACAAATGGCTCAGCTCCTTGGACCGTCAGGTTAAAGCGACATATGTCATTGGGAGTGTTCCTCTGTTTCAAAACCGCTTCACTTACAGAGGAAACTGGTGGCGTGTTGACGAAAAAGAAGAACATCGCGTAGAATGCCTATTGTTCTCGGGACATTTACTTGCAGTCGAATAAAAATTATAGGTCTGTAATATTAGCAGCGAAGCGTAAACAGGGACGCTCTGATTGGTCAAAGATCACGTACGCTTTCCTCCGAAGGGAATACTGCCTTAGCTCATTAACTTGTAAAGGCGGGGCTAAGAAACAAAGGCCTCGAAAGTTATTCTTTATTCTATTGTTTCCGATATCGCGTATTTCAAGCTGGCTATTTCAAGCGTTGGACTTGTAATGGATATTTGCATCCGATTTTTACCATAGGCCATTACAGGTATCCGGGTTTTTCGTACCAACGTCTTTTCGTACCACCCATTTTCGTACCACCTACATACACGTTCGTACATGTTCGTACCACATAAACATACTTTCCAAATAGCACAGATTTAGACTATCTGATAGTCTAAATGAGATTTTAGATGTATAGCATGGTTTTGGTGTGATTTCTTTGCGAAAAGGATATCACAGAAGAAGTTCCGGAGAATAATTATCCACGGAATAACACTCTTATCTTCACGCGAGCGAATTATTCTGTGACAAAAACTTCGAAGATTGTTGTCACACAATAACTCGTTCGCCTCTTCGAAATTTTTCAGTAATTGGCGATGTTTCCCTTACTTTATTCGCCTTGAAATCCCCTAAAACTTTGCTAGGAATAAAAATAATTGTTTCTTTGCTAAAGATCTGGTCTTGAAAGCCGAGCTTCTCAAAAATATCTGACTGATGACACCAGTCTTCACGCTGTTGTTGTCACATAATAACTCGCTGGCCTCTTTGAAGTTTTTCAGTAATTGGCGATGTTTACCTTACTTTATTCGCCTTGAAATCCCCTAAAACTTTGCAAGGAATAAAAAAAATTGTTTCTTTGCTAAAGATCTGGGCTTGAAAGCCGAGTTTCTCAAAAAAATCTGACCGATTGACACGAGTCTTCACGCTGTTGTTGACAATAACTTGCTCGCCTCTTTGAAGTTTTTCAGTAATTGGCGATGTTTACCTTACTTTATTCGCCTTGAAATCCCCTAAAACTTTGCTAGGAATAAAAATAATTGTTTCTTTGCTAAAGATCTGGGCTTGAAAGCCGAGTTTCTCAAAAAAATCTGACCGATTGACACGAGTCTTCACGCTGTTGTTGTCACACAATAACTCGCTGGCCTCTTTGAAGTTTTTCAGTAATTGGCGATGTTTACCTTACTTTATTCGCCTTGAAATCCCCTAAAACTTTGCTAGGAATAAAAATAATTGTTTCTTTGCTAAAGATCTGGTCTTGAAAGCCGAGTTTCTCAAAAAAAATCTGACCGATTGACACGAGTCTTCACGCTGTTGTTGACAATAACTTGCTCGCCTCTTTGAAGTTTTTCAGTAATTGGCGATGTTTACATCACTTTATTCGCCTTGAAATCCCCTAAAACTTTCCCACTTCTGTGTAGTCATTTCCAGAGTGGGCTAGTCTTTGCCGCATCTTATTGTAGAGATCGGCCGCCTTTTCCTCCACAGTCTCGCGAAGGTTGCTATTCTCTTCTATGAGGTGAGCCAAGACGTCTTTTGGTGATTCCGCGATCTCCTCCGGTTTCACTCCCAGCTTAATCCACGTCTCCGCTCGCATCTCTTTCCGTTTCGTCGTGCTTTTGACGTGTTGCGTCTTTCTCCAAAACCGCCTGATGCTTTCGGCCAACGCTTTTCCTACGCGCTCTCCAGCAGATTCTGTCAATCGATAGCCAAGAGGCAGAATACTTAATTGCAGAAGCGCAAACACTGTGTTCGGCTGTCCACAAACTTCTCTCCATCTCCAAAGAGCTTCGCCATTCAGTTGAAATTGAAATATGCCATTGCTTTCATTGACGAACGGAGGTACTATGTTGATCAGCAGGGGATGGATCGGGGTTTCGAAGAGCTCTGAAAAGAGCTCCCGATCACTTACGATTTCGCTTTCCATGTTGATTGAGCAACAGGTTTTCGAATGAATCAGCTGCGCCGACAGCATACTTTTGAAATTCGCGGTAATGAATATTTCAGTTACAGTCAAGTGGTTTTCTTGAATGGGTATTGTTTAGTTTTGACAGCCATTGTTATACAGACGTGTGCTTAAGACAATAGCTCTTCCATCGAAGACGCGCCATTTTCAAATGCAACTCCAACAAGAAGTTTTCAAACTCAAAAAGCTACAGGTTCCTGTGGACCGATTTTCAAATTTGAAACGGATTTTGTTTCAGTAAAAAGCCATCTTTCATTTGCCGTGCGTGAAAATTAGGAAGGCCGGTTTAGATGGTCTGAAAATTGCTTCTGACAACGGTCCCCATACAAAAAATGGCCAATTTTTGCCCATTTTCAAGAGCAAAAAGCTACTCCTTATACCTCATATATCAACTTACTTAACGGCTTAAATTGAAGATTCAACCTTCTTCTTCAAAAAGCCGCGCGTGAAAGTTGAAGTTTTAGCTCCTGGAAACAAGAACAGTAAGTTTTATCAACGCTATTGGGCCAATTTGGACCCTTTCTTCTCTTAATCAGGGCATTTCACGACACGCAAACATTCAAATTTGCCGCTTCGCCGGTCATGAATAATTAATAATGTCCAGGCATTCTACCCGATGACATAGAAGAAATTCAATTCCACAATGAAGAATCCTTCAAAAGATTTCTTTTGGGGTTAGCCAACAAGTACGCGAAATGCATTAAAGAAGATGACATGATGTTTAAAATGGAAAAAGATAACTCTTACAGTAGGGTCATTATTAATCAAGCTCACCCTGCCACCTTTTACTACTCTAAAACACTAGAAATGCTGCAGGTCAAGACCAGATATGGACATTACAAGCGACTGGGGGTGCCTCAGTTTACTTTGAATTGAATGAACAGTGAAGGTTGTTGAGTTAATTGATATCATTATGTTCACAATGTACTTGTGACAAAACATTGACTTGGCTTTTATTGACCTGTAGGTCTATGTAAGATTGTTGTAATACCTGTTCTGTTTATGGTTAGTGTAAGAAGAATCCTGGGGGACTACCATATTTTCCATCTGTTTTATATGGGTCCCCCACCCCCTGGGAAGACAAATGCCCTTTTCAAAAGGTAAGAACGCAATGAATTACCAAGGCACAACATGCTCACTTCCAACAAAGTGGAGGGGGGGGGGGGGGTAGGATAAACAAACGATGACTGCAAAGGAGGCTACAAAATACCGGCTTAAAACAAAAACAGACAAAAAAAAAATCCATGCAGTGCTTTGCATTTTTACTTAACCTTGAGCCCCAGCATCAGGCATCATCTGAATTCTCCATGCCATTCCAGATGAAAAATCTATATAATTATTTTTTCAAGTCCATATGATGAAAAATGATTAGAGAGAATATGCCACTTAATAACTGTACTGTTATGTTAAGTAAGAATGAGTTGGATTCATAAAGATGTTTGGTTGCACAAATGAAAACGACTGGACCACACTTGTCATTAACTTTTATTACCAATGAGGAAATTGACAAGTTACAAACAGTGTTAAATAACACATTTTCAATAACAGTCGACCTTAAGAGTGATATTAATGATTTGTGCTAATTGAAAAAAGGCACAAAACAGTAAGTTTGCAATCAAATAGTAAATGGGACACCCACTGTCCTAATCTCTGAATGATTTGGTCACTTAACATCTTACAACCACTGTCACAGAAACATGAAATCTGTTCTGCACAGATGCTTAAGAGCTCAATAATAGCACAACTTAGAGTTTGCAATTAAGAGGCGCCCTCTGTAATTTTCAACTATGGTCATTTGGACCAGAAAAAAATCAAATTCCTCAAACTTTCTCAGATGAATGGTCTAGATAAGTGATTCACAAAAATATAACTTTCAGTTCAATTCGATTCGTATTTTAGCGCTGGGGCCACCATCTTGGTTTTGCCCCTCTGAGAGGGCTTTCAGCGGCCATTTTAGGGCACATTTTTAACAATTTGCCATACAAAGAAAACGATCTAAATCCGGGTAAAAACCCTTTATTCGAGACAAGCAAATGTTTCTTGTTACATTGAGAGGCTGTTTTGGCAATTTGATCATCACCTGATTTCTCTACAGAATTTTAAATTTCTTCCCTTTCGGACTACTCATGAAGCGCCACAATATAGGCGAAGTTTAAAGGAAAATATCGCCAAAAGTACATCACTTGAGATCCCAAAACTACCCTCCACTTAAAGAGGAATGTCTCACCTGTAAAAACATGCAATAAGATTTTGGGGCAGTTAAAACTGTAAAATGTTAGAAGAAGAAGTTTAAGCTGTGTTTTTGTCAACAAAGACCGCCGTCCTAATTAGCATAATAACATGAAAATAACGATGCACAGAGAAAATAATGATATATTCCACTTACCTCGCGACATGTCGACAACTGGATGTTCCACGATGCCTCGTGTTATATTTCCAGTATGTTTCAGCCACATTTTCGGTGATTAGTGTACGAAATCACTCTCAGACATCGCCACGGTTAAGCAGATCTCAACTCTCCGAAGCCCGCTTCATAACATCTATCAATATTATTTGTCTTTCGCCTCATAAGCCGCTGTTTACAAGAAGTTTAACAATTTGCTCAGATCCTAACTGACCCAGAAGTCTGTTAGCAGCCTTTAAAATCCTCCTCTTAATCGAGGATTCTCATCAAGAACTCGTTTAAGCTCAGTTCTGTTTTGATCTGTTGTGCACCCGCCATCATTCCACAGATTGCGTTACATTTGACAAATGCGCATTCCAACGGGTAGGGGTAGGGTGGGTAGGAAGTGAAAATGTAACCGACATTAAAGCCATTTTACGCATTTCTGTGGCTAAACTAGTTACTGGCTTTCCCAGAATGATTTGAACATGAGCTTCTGCTTGCAGGTATTTTCTAGTTTATTTTTGCAGGGTAGGGGGGGGGGGGGGGAGTCTTGTATTAAAAAAAGAAAAAAGAAAAAAAGAAAACGATAGACAGTACCAGGTCAAAAGGTTATGATCTGTGTATCTTGATCAGCTTTATCAGTTCATCAGTTAGGCCCTATTAGGGGTTTTCAGGATACTGGATATTTGGGTAAAAGATTAACAGGATGCAAGAAATTTAGGAGAAAAATTAATGCGGTAGAGCATGTTTAGATCAGATAAAGCGGGACAGTTGTGTCTTTCGCTGCCGGAAGTGCCATCAAATGTTGCAAAAGACAACAGACTGACGAATAGTGCGCAGGAAGTAATGATAAGCGACGTTTTATTGAAACTTCTTACATTTTCTTAGCCGTGTCACTTTTCCATCAGAAAAGAAAATGCTCAGAAAATTACTGAAGGGCAGTTAAGGACGGTACTTTCTTTTTTAGGCATGGTTTAAACGCCAGGCGCGCGCTTGGGTTGGAACTAGTGACGTAATTAACTACCCTACCAAGCGCGAGACTTAAAAAAAAAATCTATTGTGGCCGAAACAAATTTCGCTCTAAAATTACGAGCCTCTACTAAAACCGGGATTACCAGAAAAGTAACATATCGCTAAGCACTAACTGTGAACGGCTTCCAGCTGAAAAACTACCTTTTATCGTATCCGTAGAAAAAATCATACTAAAATTCGACTGTAGATGGCATAATGCGCGCGCAAAACAACTGCGAGAGACGTCAATGTTTAACTTACTTGGAAAGTAGCAGGAAAAAAAGTAACGGACACCGACAAAGTTTTCGAAAGGCTGAAACAACTCCTTTAATTTTTAACAAAGGGGTGATTACAGCTACATTTTATGGTATGAATTGGAAGTGGCAAGCCTATTCGACAATGCATTAGTTTTTGGCTGTGAGGAAAAGTTATGTAGACTGTATTTTGGCTAAGCCAGAGGAGTGCCGTTGCGACGATTCTGTTATTAAATACATATCAAAAGTGGTTTTTATGTTAAAACTTACCACATAGTTTAAAGATGTTTTTTAATATGTTTAGTTTTCTGCATGTAAAGGCGAACCTTAGGAGAATCTGTGCAGAAGGATCTTTACCTTTTTTTCAGAAAAATGCTACCGTCAGCAGTAGCTAATTATCTCGGAAAAATTGATGACTACCCCCAGTTTTCTTTGTGAATTCTAATAACCCTGGCTAAGATCTACTTTTTCCACGTTTGCTTAATCTGGCGGAAACACGTTTGTATTTTGTAGGCACCATTCGTTATGAGCCTGAGGCACCCCACAACCGCTAATGTCGTTCAGTTCTGTGATGGAGCACAGCTGCATGTCTACACAGGACTAGTTTTCAACCCTATGCAGGGCGCTTTAAAATACCCGCATCTATCAAGCGAAGCACTAATGTTGACCCTTAGCTTTTTAAAGACATAGATGCGTTTAAGGCACACAAGTTGAATGAGTCATTAAAGCAATTGGATGAATTAACCGACACTTGTCAAAAATATCTGTAGCTTGATTCTCAGCGGTTGTTGTGTCTTCTTGGAGGACCTTCGCCTGTCTGTTTCTAAGCTTTGAAGCCATTCTCGAGAGGAAGGATTAAACGTGGCAAGGAGTCAGGAACTCATCACAAGTGAACCGCCTAATTCTGGCCTCACCTTTTGAGCGCCTCATCTTTTGTGCTACAGTAATTGCTTCCACTTTTATGGCCGTTTCCTGACCTGAGAAAAACTTTTCTTGCGCACTGCTTGTCAGTCTGTTGCCTTTCGCAGCATTTGATGGCATTTCGGGCGGCGAAAGACACAATTATAATGCTGAACAAAAAAAAACACAAGGAAGAGGCTTTTTATTGGAGTTCTATCCGTATTCTGTTGGTAATAAATGAAAATTCTCGTCAAAAACTAATGGCTGTCAATGAGATTAGGATAGTTGTTTACAAATATAGTATGGAATGTTGTGCCTCGATCTCTTTGCAGACACAAAGGTTGCCATGTAAGAAATTCGTGTTAAACGGTACAGAATTCGGGACACATTTCATTCTCTGTTTATTTATCCAGCCTCGTCTTTATCTATCTATTCAGTGTAACAAGTGTGGGCTTCGAAATTACTAACAAGGAGCTGCGTTACCTAACCTTAAAACCCCTAAAATCTGGTACAAAACTTTCATATTCCACCGTGATATAAGTACTAAGAGTCCAGAATAAATGCTTATAGCGGTTGACATACATTTATTTCATCCTAAATAGCTGACCATTGTTGAGGCCCCATTGTGGGGGAGTGGGGGGGAGGGTGGGGTGGGGTGTCGGTGTATCCCTTATCCTGTTAATTTTTGTCCTAAATATCTTGTATGCTGTTAAATCCAGCTCAACGATTTCCTCCTCAATTAATGTCCTGTTTTATCTGATCTAAACATGCTCTACCCCATTAATATTTCTCCTAAATTTCTTGCATCCTATTAACTTTTTACCCAAATATCCAGTATCCTGAAAACCCCTAATAGGGCCTCACTGGCCTCAATGATGAACTGATAAAGCTGATCAAGATACACAGATCATAATCTTTTGACCTGGTACTGTCTATCGTTTTCTTTTTTCTTTTTTTTTTTTTTTTTTTAATACACGACTTGCCCCCCGCCCCTCACCTACTCGGCAAAAATAACCTAGAAAATACCTGCAAGCAGAAGCTCATGTTCAAATCATTCTGGGAAAGCCAGTTACTAGTTTAGCCACAGAGATGCGTAAAATGGCTTTAATGTCGGTTACATTTTCACTTCCTACCCACCCTACCCCTACCCGTTGGAGTGCGCATTTGTCAAATGTAACGCAATCTGTGGAATAATGGCGAGTGCATGACAGATCAAAACAGAACTGAGCTTAAACGAGTTCTTGATGAGAATCCTCGATTAAGAGGAGGACTTTAAAGGCTGCTAACAGACTTCTGGGTCAGTTAGGATCTGAGCAAATTGTTAAACTTCTTGTAAACAGCGGCTTATGAGGCGAAAGACAAATAATATTGATAGATGTTATGAAGCGGGCTTCGGAGAGTTGAAATCTGCTTAAAGTGCACCTAACCCCAAAAATTTTTTTTCGCTAGAACGAATCTACTTATTATTTGAAATAGTTCTGCGAAAAAAATTTTGAATTCCGTTAAATCCTCGATTTTCTGTGCCACGACGAAATCTCGAAAATAGCTCCAAAACACCGCCATTTTGTTTCACGACCGAGTTTGAGGAGAATGGGTCCAGCGGCTCTTGTGACGTCTACCCAGGAAGGTTGGATATCTCGTTTCCTCTCATTTCCTTCAGGATGGTGCAATACACATTCGAAAAGTGCGCAGAAACGCGTTCCAGAGGTGCTATCGGCTGTTGCAGCAATATTCCAGATTTAAGGAAAGGTATACTGTACAATTTACTGACGATGATCGGCTAATGGTGCAATAAAGACGTAAACGATGGTTGATTTTGCCGAACCGAAACAAGCGAAATGAATCTGTGAGAACCATTGAAGAACTCTCACTGGAATTTGTTCCGCAGACTTTCGAACGCTATTTTCATAAATTTTCTGCTTAAAGCTAACCAGCAATTTGTAGAAATACTACCTACAACCTATATCTTCCAATCCCGCAGTATTTATAACATAACCGGCAAAGTTGTGTGATCCGGTCATGATCAAGAAGCGTTATACTGATATGTAAATAGATCGCAACTGTGCGCCGCTAACCAACACTTATTTCTCTTTCGATTTAGATGAAAGTCGAAGATTAATCCTCTAGAATTACATGATAAGAAAATTGTTAGACTCACAGAGTTTTTCGAAGGTTTGGAAATCAGCAGTGCGACAAAGATTCTGTGCAATAGCGTGGAAAATATGACCGCGTAACATTATCTGCGGACCGCTTAGGGAACACATCCTTTTCGCTTATCCGACGAATTTCACTGCAAACTTTGAGAATAATTTACATTGGTTATTTGGAGTTACGACTTAAAACGTGTGACAATGTGAAATCGGTAATTGTATGAAATGTTTCCTTCCGGCTTGCTTCCCGCAGCTTCAAAAATACAGGTCCAAACAATACGATTTTCAATCGATCGAAGCCAATGTTTTGGAGGTCATCAAGTCTCGAAAACTGCAACACGTACGTCGCTCTTATAAACATGAAGCATTCAACTGAAAGTAAAACACAAACTGGATTTAACAGAACCTTGATAAAATACATTCTCGGTAAGGACAAATGTAAACGGGCTATAAACACGCGTGGGAATCTTATGTTTAGTTGACGAAATTACCATCCAAAGCAGTCCTTGAGTTTTCTTTCCTGCTTTTCGTTTGCCTGCTCCTCCACTTCGTATCTAGCTTTCCATTCCTAATATACAAGCAGCTCGTCCGCAAAGACGTCTTCCCCGTCGTCGCTTGAAATATTGTAAATTGCTCTCAAAGCTCTAAGCAGTGAGTTCACAGTTGTCGAACGTGCTCGATCGAAGTTTATTTCGGAGCCTTCCGAATCGAAACTTAACTCTGACTCCAGTGACGAAAAAGAAATGATTCTGAGACAAAACTTGGACGTTTTAGTCCCAAAATACATCCGAACGATTAGTTTTGCGTTCTATTTTCTCAAGCAAATACAGAGAGTTGACTGAGGCGCTATTGTGTTTGGTTCCTGGGTAGACGTCATCAGGTACCGCCGCCCCAGACTCCCTAAAACGCGGTCGTGAAACACTTAATCGCGACTTTGAAAGGGCATAGAAAATCGAGGATTCAACCAAATTCAAAAATTTCTTCGCCCAAATGCTTCAAATAAAGTCTAGATTTGTTTTAGCGAAAAAAAAAATTGGGGTTAGGTGCACTTTAACCGTGGCGATGTCTGAGAGTGATTTCGTACACTAATCACCGAAAATGTGGCTGAAACATACTGGAAATATAACACGAGGCATCGTGGAACATCCAGTTGTCGACATGTCGCGAGGTAAGTGGAATATATCATTATTTTCTCTGTGTATCGTTATTTTCATGTTATTATGCTAATTAGGACGGCGGTCTTTGTTGACAAAAACACAGCTTAAACTTCTTCTTCTAACATTTTACAGTTTTAACTGCCCCAAAATCTTATTGCATGTTTTTACAGGTGAGACTCCTCTTTAAGTGGAGGGTAGTTTTGGGATCTCAAGTGATGTACTTTTGGCGATATTTTCCTTTAAACTTCACCTATTTTGTGGCGCTTCATGAGTAGTCCGAAAGGGAAGAAATTTAAAATTCTGTAGAAAAATCAGGTGATGATCAAATTGCCAAAACAGCCTCTCAATGTAACAAGAAACATTTGCTTGTCTCGAATAAAGGGTTTTTACCCGGATTTAGATCGTTTTCTTTGTATGGCAAATTGTTAAAAATGTGCCCTAAAATGGTCGCTGAAAGCTCTCTCAGAGGGGCAAAACCAAGATGGTGGCCCTAGCGCTAAAATACGAATCGAATTGAACTGAAAGTTATATTTTTGTGAATCACTTATCTAGACCATTCATCTGAGAAAGTTTGAGGAATTTGATTTTTTTCTGGTCCAAATGACCATAGTTGAAAATTACAGAGGGCACCTCTTAAATAGTAAATGGGACACCCACTGTCCTAATCTCTGAATGACCGTACAGTGCACTGAAAATGCGGGTAGTAAATTACGATCAATTATTGCAAAACTAGACTAAGTGATTTGGTCACTTAACATCTTACAACCACTGTCACAGAAACATGAAATCTATTCTGCACAGACACTTAAGAGCATTTTCAAACCTTCAGACAGCTCTCCCAAACCTGCTGTAATAGTGACCTCTCTGTAGATATCAGAGGAACACATCTTGCACTTATCTTTATCAGTTTCCTTTGGACACCCACAAAAGCAAAAATTGTCATTGTTGACACATGCTGGGATGTATTGGTCAGTACATTTGGTGTAGCCAGAGTGATGTGGGTCAGCCCTTCTAAGCCAAACATTGGAACAAAATCACGCTTTAGAACAACCTCCCATCTTGTTGGAAGACTAGCATGCTTGGCATATTGTTGTAATCTTACATGCTTAGCTTCTCGGCCTTGCATGCTATTAATGCCTAAACCAACTTTATACTTCTTATACAAGAACTCAGTGTGGCATGGTACAACATATCCTATTGTCTAAACAGTTGGATTAACACTCTGAAGTAGTGTGGAAACAACATTAAAGAACCTTTGACAATGACCTTTCAATGCCATTAAGTCTTCCCCATCTATATTTACCCTTGAAAAAAGTGAAACTGCCCCCCTCAGCTCTAAAGCACAATTTGCAATTGCACAAAGTCTCATTTTGGTTTCAGGTGGATCATCATCACTCTCCAAAGCTGAAACTAGGTACATAAACTTATGGCTAAGTTTCTTACTTTCTTTGCCTGTAAATCTGTAGTCAAAGCTATTTTTTCGACCACTGTTGAGCCATTTTGTCACTTTTTTCATTAGCCTTCCAGCCTTAACTTCTGTTTTGAGTACTGAATGGTACTTGGCAAAAGACGAATTCTCTGGAACATCATTAACATCTTTTCATGAAGAGGGGATGTTGGATTTTTCAAGACTCAAACTCAGTATGGTACTGTGAATAAATTGCCATGCATTGTTGGCATTATGAAGGGGCTCGGCAAGTCCAAGATCAACATATGGACCAATTAAAGGTTCGAATTCCTGCCTTGATTCTTTCCCTCTTATAAAATCAAGAACTTTTGTTCTCCTTGTTGATTCTGCATAAGATGATTGATCAAGCTTTTCCTTGAGCTGTTTCACACCCTCAACCACTTCTAATCTCTTTGCATAAACCCAAGGGTGCCATGTATTTCCTGGCTCAGGTCCAAGTGACCCATTTGTAATGTGTTTGTTAGTTTCATTTACATTACCAAAGAAAAGAAGAAAGCTGCATTACTGAGTTCTCCAGAATACGATGCTAAAAATTTCATGTCTGATGGAAACAATTCAAGTGAAAACTTAACACTGAAATTTCTTATGTGAAAAGTTTTTTCCTTGATGGATTGAAATTCATGAACCAGTTTTTTTGCAAACCTTTTCATGACAATGTGATTTTCTGAGCAGTTGGCTCCTGCCAAAATGAAATTTTCTTTTTCACTGGTAATGTGGGTTCCACTGTTAATAAACGATAGAAGCCACGCTGTGGCTTCATCATCCTTACCAAAAGGTGCTCCGTCGGCATCACATGCCACATGAAAATGATACCTCTCCTCACCAAAATGCATAAGGTGTGAATTTTCACCTAAAGATTCATCAATAAAAATAAAGAGGTCTGCCAGTTCAAGTAAAAGATCAGTAAGCTCTCTATAAGCCCCATTCACATGCTCACTTTCATCTAAGTCATAATACAACTCAGATAGATCATGAACTTTGGCTACATTCCAGTTACTTTTAATATACTGCTTGACTTTATCGCAAGTCAACAGCTTAGGGATCCGTGCACCTTTAAGGAGTTGAATTGCTTTTCTTCGCTTGCTAGTAGTACTACAACACATGAACAAATTGGACCTTATTGCTTTGTACTTTTCCTTACTAAGCAAACCATTACTATAAAGTACTTTTTCACTGCATAGGGAGTTATCATTACAGATTTCAAAGCTTTCAACAGAGGATTTAACAACTGATCCTAGCACTTTATTTACAACTTTGCTGGAATTTGCAACATAATCAATAAGCTGTTTAGGTGAGGCTTTGTTTACTAAAGCAACCCACATGCCATCCAAGGCAGGCTTTTTGTTATCTGAGGTGCCTCCATGAACCTCTCTGCAGCTCTCCAGAGTTTCCTTCTTTCTGCGTCTGCTTGAAATCTCGGTCTTGGGAAATGAAAGTACTTCTGAATTTGTATCACTGATTTGAGTAGGTTCACGCTGCCTTTTAAGTATTTTTCTCTTCCCTGTGGAGAACAAAAGATGTCATTCATTGCATTAATGTTTCCCATAACCGGTAAATTCTAACTTATAGTCACCTCAGGCACACAAGAGAAAAACACCACTTACCTCAATATTATTATTTACCTTGGTCACAGTGTAAGTTGTGAAACTGTGAATGCATAGATTTGATTTTAATTAAAGTTACTGTACATGTAATAAACAGTACAACTTGAGGTTAGCCCATCTTGATCGAAAGTCTTGAATACTAATGAAAAAATAAATACTAAAATACTACATATCCAAAACTTCAACAAATCAAGTTTAAACAATGGAAACCATTATTACCAATTTTGGCAGTTATATCCCCACTTCTGAAGGGCAACTAGGGAGAGAATAGCTATAAACAGAGCCACACACTCTACCTATGTTTTGTTTTTCATTAAAATAGATTTAAATACTGTTTGCCCTGAGAGCTCGTCAAGAGGTCTCACATGTAAACTTGACAGACAATAAATAAATATTAAAAAAAAGTGTTGCCAAGCTGTTCAGAATAAAACAAATGTATATATCCTTACTTATTGTTTCTGGCGCTAGTTGTCGTTTGGTAGAAGATAGTGCAGCTTCTTTCTCTTGAATCCTCTTCAGCTGTGTACAGAGGGCAAGAACATGAGTAGAATTCTATACACAATGATCAGTTATCAACCAAGGCATGTTATTTAGACATACATATCTTGGCAAATGTTTTCAGCACCAAAGACTATAAAATAAAAGTCGGTCATTGGACATTGGCCGTCCATATATTCTCATTTCAATATTTTACCTCCTGGATGCCAAGTTCAGCTTTGTCTTTTCCTTTGAATATGCATCACTGACCCTTCGTTTCTAGGTCAGTAAAAAGTACATCAATAAGAAACTCAGATAAAATAATTAAATGACCATTGCTGTCCTGCAATATATATGCCTATCGAGTGCCAAATTGCCTGGTCTGTGTGAAAATCATGATAAAGATTGAGATGTTGGGGGAATTTAACGAGAGAAAATGTGTCCTTTGTAGTGTTATGGCTAGAGGATTAAGGCCTGCTAAAGCTGTCTACATCATTTGAAACACGATTCATTAAAAATCTCCTTGGGAATTTTCCATCATGGGTCCATCATGCTTTGCCAAGTTCCAGGAATGGGGGCATTTGAATCCCTATTATGAGCATAAAGTGCTGCATTTGAACATCAGCAGCAGCCAGCAGGAACAACTCAAAAAATTAGAATGCCTCAGGTGGGGAAGGGGGAAGGGGGAAGGGGGGCATGTGGAAGTTCTGAATTGCTCAGTACTTTAATATGGTTGCAATCAAGCTTCTCGAGAAAAAAAAAGTTACAGCATCTTCTTCAGTGTCCCAGGAAAAATAAGACATTAACTTTGCATAAGTCTGTCACTGTAGACACATAAATTCATGAGACTGACCTCATCCAAAACGGGACTGGGTCTAATTTTCGGCGAGGTCGGACGTCTTCTGAAGCGCTCCGTCTTCAAAGCAAATGTAATCCTCCTAGGGAGCCCGAGAGCTGAGAAAATGGCAGATGAACAACAAGCAACCAAGGAAAGCTCCACTCGCAAAAGAAGAAAACGAAGTAAAGGCTCGCAAACTGATAATGAGGACTGCGAGATAGAATATTGCCACGGCTGTACAAACATGGCGGAATCACTCGCCGAGATTAACAGCAAACTTGACAAGGCCTTAACCTGCATCGGAGAAATGGAAGTACTCAAACAAAAACAAGAAAACCTGGAGAAAAAGAACAAGGAGCTAGAAGATAGCCTGAGTTTTGCCCATACTTCAATTGAAGAGCTACAAAAGAACCTGGCTACTCAAGAACTTGCCATCAACGAGCTAAACAAAAGTGTGATCTCATTAACAAAACAAGCTAACGAAGAAAAGCAACGAGCCATCAAGCTTGAAAGTCACAGTCGGCGAAATAATCTCAATTTCTTCAATCTACCTGAGCAAAAGAATGAATCGGCAGAAAAACCTGAAAAAATCTTGAGAAAGTTCATGGAGGAAAACCTCAAAATAAGCAAATAAGATGCAAGCGAGATTTATTTGGAGCGCGTTCACCGCGTCGGAAAACCAGCTAATACCTCAGATGAAAAACCTAGACCACTTATTGCAAAATTTTCCTTTTACAAAGACAAGGAGTTTGTCTTATCTCGGGCAAAATATCTTAAAGGAACTGATTTCGCTGTGGCATGCGATTTCCCGAAAGAAATCGTCGACAAGAGAAAAGCACTTGTCCCGATTCTTAAAGACGCAAAGAAGAAAGGTCAAGACGCAAAACTCATCTTCGACAAACTGTACATCAATGGACAAGTATACACTCCAACCGAATCGCTATAGTCCTTCCAACGGAGCTAACGTAAGATATATTTTTTTTCTCTTCTCTTGTTTCTCTGGGTTCCTTGCTCAGCCAAGCCCAGTTTAAAGGTTAGTTTGTAGATCTCGCTAATGTTTGTCTACAGAGGTCTACTTAAATACCGAGCAGCATGTGCTCTCTTCATGTTATGTTCAGTCCCCACGTTCGAGTCACCCCGTTTATATAGTTTAACTTTAATTTCGCATTTTATTTCATTGTTTATAGTGTGTTCGCCGTGTTTGTTGACAGTTCAAAATCGCTATTTAGTATCTTTCTCAATGAATCACATAGAATCTGTGCTTGAAAAAACCCATGACTGTTCCTTTTAGACTCTCCTTTTGTTCTTTGAATGTAAGAGGTTTAAACCAAGCTAGAAAGAGGCGGCGGGTGTTCAGATGGCTTCATAACCAAAAATTCGACGTCGCTTTTTTACAAGAAACCTATTCATCCAAAAGTGTCGAAGAAATATGGAAAGCTGAATGGGGAGGGAAAATTTATTATAGCCACGGTACCACGCATTCAAAAGGTGTGATGGTATTGTTCAAGCCAAATTTAGATTTTGAAATCGAAAGCGCCATCGCTGACAAGAAAGGTCGGTATCTGTTGCTAAAAACCAACATGTTTGAATCGTCCTTCTTGCTAAGCAATATTTACGCGCCAAATGACATTACCGCTCAGACAGCGTTTTTTCGTAACCTTGACAACATTCTTTTACCGTATGCAGATTCACAAATCATCTTGGGAGGCGACTTGGATTGCTCATTAGCACCTATAGATAAAACAGGTGGAGCTCCGGTTCAAAAGAAATAAAAAGTCATTGATGAGATTGAAGGCTTAGTCGGACGATTCAAACTTCAAGACATTTGGAGAGATCAACATCCCAACAAAAAACAATACACATGGCGCGATAATTCCTTGAAAGTGCAATGTCGTTTGGATTACTGGCTTGTTTCGAAAGAATTGCCGTCTGCCATTGATATAAACATCATCAACCCCACAATATCCGATCACAGCGCTATCGCTTTTACTTTACAATCCAAAGAATATGCTAAACGGGGACCCGGGTTTTGGAAAATTAACAACTCGTTGTTAAAAAACGCAAACTTCATTAATGAGCTCAAAAGCAAAATACCCGAATACAAAAATAAACACAGCTATCTCGCTGACAAAGGCCTGTACTGGGACATGCTCAAAATGGAGATAAGAGGATTTTGCGTCCAATATTCAAAAAGGAAAAATAGAATAAAAAGAAATAAGGAACGCGACCTTCAAAAAGAAATTGACGACATGATGACCTTACTGCAATCAAATAGATCAAAAGAAAACATTGCGAAGCTTTACCAATTAAGAGCCCAACTCAACCAGATTGCTGAATATAAAACTGAAGGAGCAATGATTAGAAGCAGAATACGTTGGCATGAACAAGGGGAGAAAAACACCAAATACTTTTTAAATCTCGAAAAAAGGAGGTTCACAAAAACACACATAACTAGACTTAAAACGGACGAAGAAAGGGAAACCACCTGTGAAAATGGGATTTTAGAAATGCAAAGAGCATTTTACGAAAATTTGTATGCAAAGGCCCCCTGCAATAGTGACACAAATTAATAAATGAAGACCAAACTGGCTATGTCAAGGGCCGCTACATAGGACAGAATATTAGACTCATCAATGACATCATGAAGATAACTGAGCTGGAAAACATTTCCGGCATGGCGATTTTTATTGACTTTAAAAAAGCCTTCGACACCGTTGACTGGAACTTCCTTTTTAAGACCTTGGAGGCTTTAAATTTCGGCCCTCAGTTACAACAGTGGATTCGAACCTTTTACGCTGACTGTTCAAGCTGTGTAACAAATAATGGTTACGCCTCCGCTTTCTTTAATCTACAAAGAGGTGTTCGCCAAGGGTGCCCACTTTCTGGCTCCCTGTTTGTGCTCTGCGCCGAAATTCTTGCTAACGCAATAAGGTCTAATGCAGGTATCCAAGGAATCAATATTTACGGAAAAGAATTCAAAATTTCACAATACGCAGACGATACCACTGTTTTTGTTTCCGATAGTATATCTGCCCAAAATTTATTCCAACTGCTCAATGCCTTTCAAAACTGCTCGGGTCTCGAAGTAAACAAAAGTAAAGCAGAGGGCATGTGGCTGGGCGCAAACAAAAACAACTTGGAGGAACCTCTAGACATAACATGGCCAAAAGATCCCATACTTGCGCTCGGTATACACTTCTCCTATGATGAAGAGGCTGCCTTTCAAAAGAACTTTGAACAGAAATTGTCTTCAATGACTTCCCTACTTAACCTGTGGTACCCTAGGAACCTAACTCTACATGGCCGCATTGTCATCCTAAAAGCACTAGCCCTTTCCAAACTTATTTATAACACCGCTGTCCTCCATGTTACATCCAATTTCATTCAAAATGTTAATAAAGTTATATCCCAATTCGTATGGCGCAAGAAAACCCCAAAGATAAAGCAAACTACAATGATTGGACCGAGAGCAAAAGGAGGTCTTGGAATGCCTGATTTTGATGCAATAAACAACGCTCTCAAAGCGACCTGGATCCGAAGACTTGATAACGGTTACCCTTCCGCGAGCTGGACGCATATCCCTGTTACCATGTTAGAAAAATGTGGTGGCAAATTTCTCCTTAAGTGCAATTTTGATCTCAAAAATCTCAATGTAAGAATTCCTCTCATTTTACGAGAAAGCCTTGTTGGCTTGGCAGTCAATCAATTTGTTTACTCCGTCCTAAGAAGAGGAAATACTTGATGAAATTCTTTGGAACAATAGATTCATCAGGATTGGTAACTACTCAGTGTACTACAAAGAATGGCATGAAGCGGGTGTAGAAAAAATTAGAGATATCTTCAACGGTGACACATTTACATCTTACCGAGATTTCTGCTCTCACTTTGCCCTTAAAACTAACTTTCTAACCTATTACGGTTTATGCCAAGCAATTCCATCTAACTGGATTAAAACTTTGAAAGGCAAATTACAGCCGCTTTCGAAGGAACCTACAAACATGGATAGAATTCCCCTTGAGAAGCTCTCTTGCAAACTTGCTACTAACTACCTTGTTGAAAAGAAGTTCGTTTCTGCCACCGCCGAAAAAAGACTGAAAAGAGCTAATTTGAATGACCAGCAAATTCATCAAACGTACATGATGCCTTTCAAGGCCACTAAAGATATTCAACTCTCGATGTTTCAGTTCAAGATTGTACACCATATTTTACCCACCAATGCTGCATTACATAAATTCGGTATTAAAGAGCACGACCGCTGTCATTTATGTGCTGAAAAGCAAACAATTACACATCTCTTCGTAACCTGCCCCAACGTCCAGCTGTTTTGGACAGAGTTTACTGATTGGTGGTACAGAAAAGACAATACTGTAATCACGCTCTCTGAAGCACAAATACTTTACGGCATCACAGACACCGTGCCTCCGTGTCTCGGTTTAAACCTCTGTACAATAATTGCAAAATATTATATTTACACCGCTTCAAAAAATGAGGAAGATTATTTCTTAGACGCTTTCTTGGCTATCCTTAAAAACAAAATAGAAATAGAAACTAGCAGAGCAAAGGTGCAAGTTAAACTGTAAATATAGCTAAATATACTGTAAATTGTCGCTTTCTTGTCATTTTTTTTTTTTTTCAGTTTTCACTAGTTCTAGTAACCGTAGTAAAAGTTTGTAGTAATTGTCCGCGATTAAAAAGTAGTGTAACGTAAAAAAAAAAACAAAAAACAAAAAACAAAAAACAAAAAAAACAAAAAAAACAAAACAGAATCCAACTTTTCCTTCTCTTTTCGTAATGACTTGCACTCCAACAAGTAATTTCCTTTCAAGTTTTTCATACCATATTTGTATTCCCCAATTGGAAATCTCCTTTTGTTTACAGTTCTTGTTGACACACGACGATGTCTTCCTTTCCTTGCCATTTCCAGTTCTCTTTAATCAAGTCCCACGTACTTGTTGGCTAATCCCAAAAGACATCTCTTGAAAGATTCTTGATTGTGGAATTGTAAAATCAGAGACACCTGTCTACCTGCATAAGCAAATAAAAGCACAGATACGGTAAATGAGCTTTTGCAGTACATCAAGTCCAAAGTTTTGTTAAGTTCACATTAATACCTGTCTTAAACTACATAAATTACGCACGCCGTACAAGATTTTGTCATCCCAGCAGAGCGACCAGACCGAAAACTTTTTTGAAAGAAACAACATTCCTGTCTACAGGAACGTATGAATCCAGATTTTCAATTGCTGCTCCTAAATTCAAGAGTTTCGAAAAATTCTTGCCATATCGACCACCGCTGAGATAACAAATTTGCAGGACAAAAACAGACATAATTCATCCAAACTGAACGGGAAAATGCTCAAAAACAGATCAAAATGAAGCTTACCTGACCAGCATCTCAGCCATCTTTGTCAAACTCAGCCACGAGGTTTAGACTTCCCATAATTCTCTTCGAAAGATGAAATTATTTAGCATAAATTTGAATAATCCACCCTTGAGCCGCCATCTTGGATTTTTCCGCTGCTAAATGAGATGACTGGAATCGCGGACTCGCGAGCTCGGCGTGGGCCAAAATCAGCTTAAATCGATACCCTATTTATTACCAAAACGATTCAAAAACCATACCCTTAGGGGCCGCACATACCTATATAGCTCATGTAACGGAGAACCCCCCTCCCCCACCCCCCACCCCCTTTCCCGCGGAGTGTCGGTTGTATAAATGTATTTTTGATGGAGGGTGCTTTCCACTACATCCATAATTTTGGTTTGAATTTCCAGACCGGCAATTCCCGAGTGGAACAACAATTTTCATTATTTCCAGACTTTGGTATGCCCAAATTTTGTCGAGTTTCTTCCCGTGGATTTCCGTTCCATTTTATTTTGCACGCAGATTTTTTTTTTCGAATATCTTAGTCGAATGCCGGTTACCTTTTCGGAAATTTAACAATTCTCAGAATTTCCAGAGACTTTGGTAGGACATTTCTGTACCATTTGTCTCGATTTGGAAATTCAGGAACTTTTAATCCAAGCCGGATAGCGCCGTAAATTTCTATTGCCGCTTTTCATGTGACGTCATCATTCTCCAAAATAAGAAATTACCAATCCTTCTGAAGTTTCAGTTTCATCAGATGTAAGACCCTTTAATAAATTGATGTTTTGCAGCGTTTAAGCTCTACAGGGTTCCTCGTTTTGAAGTAGGGCACGTTTGAATTTCCAAGTTTATGCGTTGTGTGACATTAAAATGGCGGCCCGATAAGGCTCTCGGATAGTTAAAGAGATGAGTTATTGCTCAAGTTTTTGCTAACTAAACAGTTGTTGCTATAGAAAAAGTATTAATTTCAATGTGTTGGAGCTCTAGAGTAATAACGTTTCGTTTCAATGGCAAAACTCAATGACAGATGTTTCTGTTACTTTACGGCCGCCGTGTTTGTGTCCCTCCGAGAGGCACAAACATGGCGACTCCATACAAAGCTCTATAAATTTGTGTGAAACACCTCTCCGAATAGCGGGAGAATGAAAAACTGCACAGACCTAAATCTTGGCGAGGTTGTTTATGTATCATAATCTTTCATATCCCAGCTTCTTGACTTAATTTATTGAATGGTTATGATTTTTATATTTGATGGCGTGACACTGTAAACCAGCCATAGTTAAGTGGCAAACATAGACAGGAAAATAAAACTTAAAGACAGTCAACAGACATCCACTGTCAGCTTAAGTCGAACACAATAACCATTCACTATTTAATTTCATTGTTTCTCGCTGAGTAAGAAATCTCGACTCGACTCTCACCTGAACGTTTTTCGTACTCCACTGCTCCTTTGCACTCGGCCATGGTGTACTGATTCTTAAAATTAGAAATTTGACAATTGCGATAGTTCGGTTCAGGTATCGTGACTTAATATAGAGCCCTCCTCTCAGCAAACACCGCCATCCTTTGAATCTGTTCTTAAAATGAGCTCTGTTCTTCCCATGACGCGTGGCTCGAGCTTTATTTGACCCCCCAAAAGTACCATTTAAAACGGAAATGACGACATTTTCCTTGTTACTTTTCTGTTTTTATTTCCTCTCGAGAGAGCACCCTAAAAGATACTCTGACGGCAAAAAGTAGTGTGAACATCCTAAGTGAGACCAAAATCCGTGATTTCCACCCCTAAGCGAGACGACGATCATCCCTGACCTTGTTAAATTAAATGGGAGTCCCCGCCCACCTCCAACCCCTCCTTACTTTACCAGCACTTACTTTAAAAGCCTGAACATGAAATTGCAATAAGCGAAGGACGAACAGCTAAAAAATGCAATGGTTTTACTGTACATGTAGCTCAAATAGTTTCGTTTAACAGTTGAACACCACACATGCTAGGTTACCGTGTCTCGCTTGTTAACCTCTTCTACAATCCCTGACAAAAGTAGTTGCGACACTTGCGCTAGATCACGTATCCCCCATCCCCCCTAATCAATGCTGGAAAATGTCGCGTTTTTCTCAACAAAAAGGGACAACATCACCTAACTATCAACATTGTAAGTGAATGAGCGGCGGGGCAGGGGGCGGGGGGGGGGGGGAGGGAGAACTTGCTTTGTGTCCCAACGTTTTTGTCTGGAATTGTCTGAAAGAAGAATTTAAAGGATATCAAACCACTCGCTGTAAAACAAGTTGGAGAAAAGGGGGAGTTGAACCATCTCGCGGGTACAGCTAACGAGTGCTACTAAAAAGAAACAGCATGCAACGACAAGTTTTACCTGGGTAGGCGCCAAAAATCGTAAAGTCATCTTTTTAAATGAGCTTCTACGGTAGGCGATCGATAAGTCCGTGACATAAACCTCTATTGTTTCTCAAAGGGCAAATGACTCACTTGTTCGCCCCTCAAATCCAACTATGCGCAAGATATTGCGTTGAAAAGGATGTTTCTATTTCCTTACTGAAAAAATGATCTTGTCTACTTCTTTAGAGGGGTGGTTGATTCGCGCAAAACAGAAATGATGTAAATTCGGCTGAAACAGTGGGCACCGAGCAGGTGAATATTTTCGCCTTGTCCTTGCTGTCTCGCAGAGTTTATCAGTGCACAGCAATAAAGCGTTGCTGCTACCTAAACGCGATTAAATTAGGCATGTCTCTCTTCGTTTTCCTCTCCAATACCGGAACGCGTATAAAGCGAGGTGTGTTCTCGGCTTTGGAAGTGTCACCGGATAAAACATTTTGGTTCCAAACTGCTTCGTGTCATTCGAATTATACCTTTTTCCGCATCATAGGAATTACTAAAAACTATTTAAGATTGTTTGGGATCAAGAACTAGCAAAACAGAGCTTTGCGAGAAGGTTTACATGGTTAACCGTTCAATTAAGATAGGAAGGGTAGACGCGTAGTTAACTTAGTCTCCGGCAAATGGATGATCATATTTCAAGTGTCAAACTCTACTATTTTGCCACCAAATTGCTTCCATCCTGTATTTCAAATGATGTGAAGTAAGAAATTTGTGTACCTTCTGCCAATTGGGAAGATCAGCGAAGGTTAGGTTGCAAAACGCTTACTTTTAAATGGTTAACCGTTGTTGGTTATTCGTGCGCGTTAATTAAATGCATGGAACCCGGAAGTTGTTGTGTCGCGTATAATCGTGATATATCTGAATACTGTACGCGGGTAAGCTTCAATCAACTTATTTGACACTATTCCGTGAAACAACACAAAGATCTGCTACTTCGCGAATTAATAATCCTGGAAAATGTCCTAAATAATAGACAAGAGCTCTAAATCCCATTTTGCTTGAAGCAGATCGCAAATTTTGTCCTATTACAGGCGGTTACGAGTTTTATTAAATCCATTTTGAAATCACTGGCTATCCTTGCAATCTGATTGGCTCTCAATGGTGCGATTTATTCACGAATCGCACTATTTTTTGCTCTAAATCGCATCTTTTTCTCAGCCATTGAGAATGGGACAGTAAAACAAAACAACAAATCAGATTTCAATATTAGTTTAAAGTAAACATTAAAATTTCAGGAAAATGAAAGGCAAAAAGCCATTGTGTGGATAATTTAGCAACTAGTATTGCCAAAACTCTGTTGTTATTGTGTGTTTTTTTCCAAAAAACTTGACGAATGTAATTAATTACAGTTTCTAAATGACGATTATCAGCTCCTTCAGGCTGAACACCAACTTTAATGGAAGTTTCCAAATTTCAGTGTCCATTTTGACGAATATTTTGGCGATTTTTCTTCAACATCTGCTCAAAATCCGTATGATACCGAGTCCAGTAAAACATAAACAAACGAAAACCACTCAACAACAAATTCAGGGCCATCTCAAGAAGGTAGATGTTTCCAGGTTTCTGGTAGTTTCAAACGAAGCAACAAAAGAGCTCAACTCTGTCGCTGTGAATAAACATAGTCAAAATACGCCCCGCTCCACAAAACAGTGAATGAATGAACGTCTTACGAAGCTGGTGTTAGTCCCGCCATCTTGGAAATATCTTGAAACAAATGGCGCCGCAAGAACTTGACAAGGTCCTGAGTATTGAGTCCTTCGCCGAGGTCACAAAAAGAAACGGAGATGATAACGAGCTGGACTCCCTTAAAATCATGCCATTAAACGGTATGAAAGAAAAAAAACGTACTATCCACTGGGCATCGTGCACTCGAGGGAGTTTCACAACTCAAAAGAAATCCATCGCAGAATTACGCAGGATGCACCTTCAAATTCCTTCTCCAAAGATAATGAAAAGTCTCAGCCTCAACCACAGAAGAAAGAAAGACCTTCCATCATTGATTCAACCGACGAGAATTGAACTTTTATACCTGAAGCAGACTATTTTCGTTCTGACTTCAAAACCGCTTGTTTCTTTGTCATGCTCGGATGAGTTTTCGTCACATGACATCGTTTTGCATACTAAATGAGACGTAAAGGCGTTTCCGGTTCCGCTTTTCTTTTAACAAACCGGCTACTGGAACAATACACCAAAAGTCTAAAAATTAAGGCGATAAAATTGTGCGATTTCAAAATAGATCTAATAAAGTGGCAATTGAACTTCATGTCGTGCAATTTTGATCTGAAATCATACTTGTGATTTCAAATCGAACTCGCGCTGCGCGCTCGTTCGATTTTGAAATCACGCGTATGATTTCAGACCAAATTGCACTCCACTCAGTTCAATTACCATTATATATTCCACGAATATCTGCACCGAGCCTTAATCCAGATTGACGTAGAAAACGTCTGTCCAATTTACAGAGACAAAGTGTACGTCATTGACCCGAAATCAAAATTCTAAAATATTGTGACGCCATGACAATCGTTGGCGTTACCTTCACTAGAAAATTCTTCGCATATCTCTTTCAGACAATCCCGGACAAACGTAGTTGGGACAGCTGAGCTGGATCACGTATTCCCCATCCCCCCTAATCAATGTTGGCAAACGTTGCGTTTTTCTCAACAAAAAGGGACAAAATCACCGATTACCAACATCGTAAGTGATGGGAAGGGAGAACTTGCTTCGTGTCCCAACTTTTTTGTCTGTGATTGTAGACTGGTTACCAGTCATGTATACAAAGTCATGCAATGGATTCCATGACCCACTGCTCTTGGAACGCCCTCTGTTCTGAAAACCTTTGCATGGGAAGTGCTGCACCATTTTGAACGACATCAAACAATCCCTGCACAGTCCTTACCTAATGCCTAGACCTGACAACTTGATAGGGATATGTTGCAGTGGCAGCAAACGTTTTTGATAATGAAGCCATTATAAGATATTCTCTAGAGTTCTAGGAAAAAAAAAGTAATAGTTGAGTCAGATTTTCCAGGTTTTAAATACATTATTTCAGCCTCTAAATGAACAGATTTACATGTAAATACTATTCTCTAAAACATATCAAATTCACAGCTTCTAGTATCACTAACCTACATGTATATGCTAAGTTAACTTTTGAGTTGACAGTTAAGGGTTATTTTTGAAATCCATTACAGGCCATTTATTAGCACTTATTCTAACCTAAAAGTCTGGATGTCTTTCGTTTTCGTTTTCTTTTTCTGTTTTTTTTTTTGGTCAAGGTAATTCAGTTTTACCCACATTACATGTAACTAGACGCTCTAAGAGCGTTTACTAGGTGACAATTTTTTTTCACCGTGTAACAAATTAAAACGACAACACCGTATCAATCGGATGGGCCGTAATCTTTTTTTTCTCAGAGTTAGCAAATTTAAGATTTGGAAGGAGATGCAAGCTTATCTTCATCGCTCGTATTTTGTGTTGTGTGGTGGCCATAATAAAATCTAAATACGCGGTCAACTGGTGCGAGGTCTGGAACCAAGAATTTAGGAAAATCAGGGAAATTCTGATACCTCGTCGAGTCACTCCCTGTCAATCACTGATGTAGTTATAATTTTACGTTAACAAGACTATACAATGTAATTTTTAACTTCGACTCCATTGCCAAGATTCTCTTCTTGTTGTCTACGCTGACAACGGTTTTTATATAGCGAGAAAGGTTCGCAGGTTTTTTTCTTTTGTTCGTTTTTGTTTGTTTGTTTGTTCTTAAGGGGAGGGGGATAGTTCTTTTCGCCCTTTGAATCTTGCGCTCGTTTTGTAACCAGTGTAAAATATCTTTTAAAAATCCATAAATCATCAGACTGAAAACCGTAATGAAACAAATCAAGAACTGTAATGGTGGACGAAAGCCCTTGGGATACTAATGTTATTCTCTCCTCCCTACTAAATACAATGTTAAAACTCACGCGAAATTACACATTGTAGGTAGGGCGGGCGGAGAGGCTAAGCAGGTGAAGTTGTTCTCGCTCGCGACTGTTGTCTGGCGTGTGTGCAAAAGCGCCAAGAGTACAAATTTGTCTCAAGACTTTTGTCCATGATTGCAGCTGAAAACTAAATTAACTGAATCCCCTTCGTTTCATGGGGGTGTCTGGTGAAGGGTTTATAGTGGTAGCACGTTTACAGCGATATGGTCCATCTTAGTGCCAGGCAACTGGTGATTGGCGTACTGGCTGTACTGGTTCACACATACATTGAACGCCCCAACTCGCACCCTTGACATGATGACGGCCACACTCCGGGCAACGTCATCAACCAGCCGGGTAAACTACATAACTAATAGCTGTCCGCCTCACCACTTGGGATATAGGGCCGCAACACCTTCTCTCCACCTCAATCTATCTCTAGCCCTGTGCTCTGTTTCTCTCACAACCCTTTGGCGAATTCTTCTTCAATAGAAATATAAACTATTTTAAGAATGACGAAGTCAAACTGTGAATATAAACACTGGTCGCATACTGATCACAATTTCTTCTATATTGACAACATGTGGTTTAGCTAAACTACATCCACTTGACAATCTTTATCTTCCTCTTTCTTCGCCCATGGGAGACTTTAAGATGTTTTCGCCAACATGGGGGCATGGTCTTCATACTACATGCAAAAAGGGATAATTTTTGATTATTTTAAAGGAAATATTGCTGTCTGGGAACTATCAACAGAAACTTGATGTCAAAAAGCAAAATGGCAAAAACGCAAAGTTTAACGACATTATGAAAAAGTGTAAACTCTGACTAAATGATATTGCATCTTAAATCTTACTGATTTCGGAGCACCTTTCACCCCCAATAATCTTAGACATGTCTGGTCTGGGTATAAAGCAACCAGAATTTCTCATTTAGAATGAAATAATTTCAGGGAAAACACGCGGGATGGAAAAGGGAAGTCATTAACGATACCAACTTGATAAGCCATCCAGTTCACAAAAAATAACATTCAAACAAATAAGGGTATACCTGTCAAGAAGCTTGATGCGATGAGAAGAAATAGCGAGAATCTGAAACTGAATCATTTTGCGCCTAGTTATTTGTAATGAGGAAAACCGGAATTTTTGAAGTTTATTTTCTACTGTGATCCAAGGTTTAAGTGCAGAAGATCCCTTTTAATATCGCTAGGAGACAGTGAATTAGCTTGCCTATGTCTTAGTTCGAATAAAGAAAAAGTTTACATTTACACAAGAATGGCTATTCTTTAGACATATTCAGCCAGCTTTGTTAAACTAATTAGTTAAATAACCGTATTCTCTTTCCTCATGAAAAATGCGCAATTAGAACAGAATTAAAGCATATACGTGCTGTGGTGTGCTGAGTCATCCGTCACGCGAAAAAGTGACATGATTGGCTTATGTCTGACATCAAAGCGTTGTTTTAACTTTGAGTCATATTATGCCATCTTTCATTAGTCGTTGTTAGCTTTTGTTTCAGCATAATTCGACCAGACATCACTGGTGATTATTCGATACTATATTGACTTGTATCTGAGAGTGATTAGATAGAGACATCCGTCGCAGATTAAGAATGAGTGTTTCTCTGCTTTTCGTTTTCGTGTCATGGAGTTCAGTAATCCTTTGTCCAACTCGGACACAGGGTGAGTTTGAAAATGTACTCTTTAACTGGTTTGTAATTCATATAGATAGTGTCTTCATTAAGTTGTCTTCAGTTTAGCTAAAGATGGCTGTTGAAGGATTTTTGATAATTTGGGAAACGAATCGATAGGCAGAAATTATACCTAATTTGCTCGAATTCGAATCACACCCTTTCTATTCGGTCTTACGCAGGGTGAGCCCCAAATCTCTCCGCCGTACCGTATTAATCTTGTGAAGTGCGGACATGTGACGAGAATAAAGAAAATCAGGCGCAGCATAGACTGTTAATGTCACGATATTCTGTCCAGTTTTCTAAAGGCCATCTACTTCTCTTCGAGATCAAGGGTTAGTTTTAAGTCTTTCGTTTGAATCGGGAACCAAGACGGTCGCTGATGATCTCCGATTAGCGGTAGATTTGGAAGTGATGTGATAAAATACTACACGCATTTGTGCTCATAACCAATTCATTCTAAAAAATGATGCATTGGCAGAATCTAAAACGAAGAAGTGAAACGAATCTTAAATCAGCAGCTTTACCTCTAAAATATGAAACGAAACTGACAGCAGTGGAAAAAAAAAAAGCTGTGTTTACTTGATAAAAGGTTGATGCTGAGTGTTTTCCTTTTCATTCGAAAAAGTGTCTAACAGTTAACTTGAGGTGCTTACCGTAAATCCTTGGACAATCACCCGATCCTTTTAAGTCTTGTAAACAATGTCGAAATAGGATTAATTCAGCTATCAAATTATCAAATTACTTCAATTTTCTTATCTTGTGATGTGAACATAATTTTACTTTGTATCATATCTATGTAATCCATGCTTTGAATTAAAATAGACGGTTTTGTAGCGAGACAAGCATAATCTTCCCTACCTTTTCTTAGCCTGTAATTGAAATTACATATTAGAGGAAGTTAATTTGCTACCGTTTGTTTAAAACCACCCGCAATGCAGCCAGTTTGCGCAAGCAACAGAAATCTGTTCTATTATTTAATTGTTCGGTTTTTCTGCTCGTACTTGTAGAAGGTTTACTTCCATAATCCGATAGAAACAAATAACTCCAAAAAAAAAAAGAAAAGAAAAAAGCTCGTGGAAGTATCAGAAAAGAGTATTTAAAAAGAAACTAAATAGGAACATCAAATTTTATTATATTTTCATTTACAGTGTAATAACGAAAATGGCTGTGATCGTGATGTTTACCTGCCGCTAATTTTGAAATAATAACTCTCTCAGCGGAGGTTGACGTAAGAGGTCTTGACGCAAGGGTAAAAATATTATCGAATTAAATGCCAAACCTGCCAAAGATGAAGACCCATTCTCGTTTAAATTTGCCATACATACAACTGTACCTACAAAATACGTTCATGATGCAGATTTAACGAAGATATCGTGTCTCGTATAATTAGCAATTTCCTTGGCAATCTATTTCCGGTCTTGTTGCACGAAACTTCTACTCAAAACTTAATCAGCCCTATTCGTCGACCAAACAGAAGCTAATAATTCCAGGGAACAGTTCCTTCTTTTTCTATAACCTTGGAAAAACGCGAGCTCCAAATCTATTATTTTTTGAACAAAACTTGAAAAGCTAATAGGCACCTTTTTTCAGAATATTAATATGCTGTCTGCATAGACAGGTGGCAAGAACAAGGTGGATATTATATTGACGTAACACCAAATCCTCACAAGGGCAATTACTAAGAAATGTATGATCATTACTAATGAGAATTTACGCTTGATCTCGGGGACGGATAGATAAAAAAACATGCCGCGTTTCGCACCTTCAAAAGTCGATTTCAATTTACGTTCTTAGCTAATTATCACTTAATTAAGACTTCGAGGTGCCCAGTGTCCCAACATTAGTGTCCAATGTGATATAAAGAGGGAATGCACCAGAAATTCGAGTAACAAATAATAAAAAAAAAAATGTACCCAGATTATTTACATGGTATTGCAAACTTCTGTGCGACTGGTTTAAATATCTTCTCAAAATTAACTTTTAATAAGTATGAAAAGTCGCAACTTATAAAAAAGTTTTAATTGTTAGCCCCTAAGGCTGTGATGAACGGTATTTTTAGCAGGTCATAATTCAAGACCAGGAAGCTATTTTCTCTGACATTTTCGTTGCGAAAAGAAAAAAAAAAATGTCAAATGATCTTGAAGTTTTCGTACACGGTGTTTCTTCAGTACGTCCACCTTGTTTGCCACCGTAATATCATCTCTTCTAAATGAATGAATGCCGAATGAACGAACGAACGAATATATTGAGACGAGTACGAGCTGCCAATAAATTAGCTGAATTTTACCATTAATTTGAACGTCTCCTAACGACAGATGAGCTAAGCCACAAGTTTGCTTGCAAGCAACCAAATGTTCATGCATGCTTAAATTACTTGCTAAAATTTGCAAGCTCCGTTGCCTTTCAAGTGCCTATGAAGTAAAAAAATAATTGCTGCATACTTGAAAGCCTTTTTAAAGTAAAGAAGAATGTCGTTTTCCTGGCCTTTGCTGTTTAAAAAATAACATCATATAGAAAAACATGGACCTCATTAACATTATATAAATAAACGGAGCTCGAGGCCTGTAATGAACTTTTCTGCAAGATGTGGCATGCTCGTCAAAACAAAAGCTTTATTATCGCTAAAAGCTTTTTTCCTTCCATTCGGCGCAAGTAGAAAAGCATAAAACTAGCCCTAGGGTGTTGAAAACCCATGGAAGTAAACCCAGCTTTGTGAAGCGAGATAAGCTAAAACTTCATAACTCTCTTTCAAATTTGCCCACGTGCTTTTTTTTTAATATAGTTTTACTCAACCATATGTTGTTCTCCTCAGTAGTTTACTGACATACATTTTCACATATAGCAGTTGGGAGAAAGTGCTTGAATATCAGGCAGATGTATGTCACTTTTACCGTAATCATCTTCTTTAGTTAAAACATCTTAACGAGAATGCTCATGATTTAATAAGTGTTTCAATCATTTATAGAAATTTGTGCTGATCGTTATTGAAACTTGAAGGGCTAACGCTCGATAAAAAGATACAGATAAGTCACAGTTCTTCTTGTAGAAAACAAAGCTGATCGACAATCTGAGGATAAAGGATGGGCCGAGCAATCAGTTTTCTAGACGTCTAATCTAACTTTATAAATTCTTCATCTTTCAAGAGAGAACAAAGGTTCTCTACTGGAACAGCTTCTTTATTTTCTTTACAAATGTTAAACATAAATTGTTGATTTAACGCTTTTCATAATTTCGGGATTAGAAAGCTACATTGTACATGTCATGGACTCACTGGACATCTTCTTCCTTACATTAAGCGCTTGAAAATTCACGAAAAAGAGAAACCTCTACTGGAAGTGCTGCTTTATTTTCCTTGTATTTGTAAACATTAAGTTCTAGGTAGCCTTTAATTCGATAATTTCGGGATTAGCTTAAGTCGCCATTCTAACGAATTTGTGATAGGGTGGTAAATGTATTTGGTGATATTTCAATTATATTGCAGATTTAAGTTCAACAAACGTTTATTTAGCAGACAAGGTTCGCACTTTTCATAAAGCGAAAATAAAATGTCTCTTAGCTTTGGTAGAATAGTCAGCTTAATTAACGTACATGATGGTGGGCAAACTAAACACATCTGTTGCGTATTTACCTCAATTCGCCTTAATTTAGGTCACGTTAACTTCAAATACCTCAATTAACACGAGTGTTAATTTCCTTTAGAAAATGGACCTTCTAAGAACTGCACTTTAGTAAGTTTGGTTGCGTGTTTTATTATGTATTTCTAACAGCCTTTGAGCGAATCGTCTTTAAATAGAAACGTAAACTCCTCGAAACACGACGGCGTCAAACTGTGCAAACAAACAACTGGTCGAATGATGAACACTTTCCCGTTAACATACGTAAATCTAAAGTGCTTGTACTTTAAAATCTCTATCTTTCTCGTTCTTTGCTTGTTGGAGACTCCAAAGATTTTTGGGAAGAAGGAATTATAGCCTTTTGCATGAGACAAGGGATAATTTTCAATTACTTTAATGGAACAAGTGATGTCTTGGAACTATCAACAGAAACTTGATATCAAGAGGCAAAACTGCATAAATTTAAAGTTTTAAGGCATTGGTAGGAAGTGTAAACTCTGATTAGGAAATCTGTCGTCGTTTACTTTATTGATTCTTGAGTAGCTTTCTCTCCCAATAGTCTTTCACATGTCTGGGTACTCAACATGTACACCTTCTCATTGTAGAATGTACAAATTTAAGGGCAAACACGCGGGATGAAAAAGGGATATCATTAACGAAGAAGACCGTCTCAATAAACTATATATGATGTTCAAAAAAAATAACATTCAAACAAATGAAAGTATAACAATAAAATATCTAGATGCAAGACTAAATAGCGGAAATATGAAACTGAATCATCTCTGCGTTCAGTTTAGGAAAGAACGTTATTTCTTAGAAGGAAAACCGAAATTTGAGAAATTTATTTTCTTCATTGATCTGCAGATAATTTATTCTATCAACGCTTGAGGACAGTGAATTAGCGTAACGACCTTAACCATGCCTTTTATTTCGATAAAAAGCAAAACAAAACAAAACAAAACAACTCAAACTCAAACCTTCACTAGAGTGGTTCTCCTTCAAATGTATTCAGTAACCAACCTACATGTAGGTAAATAAATTAACTAAAGAACCGTATTCTATTTACTCATTAAAAATGCACAATCAGAGCAGAAAGTTTATATGTACTCTGTGGAGTGCAGTCTCTTGTCAAGTGAATAAGTAACATGATTGGTTTACGTCTGTTATCTGAGCGCTGTTTTAAATTTAAGCCATATCATGCCATCTTTCATTAGTCGTTGTTAGCTTTTGCTGGAGCTTAACTCGACAAGACATCACTGGTGATTACTCAATACTGTATTGACTTGTATCTGAGTCTTATTAAGTGGAGACATCCGCCGCAAGTTAAGAATGAGTTTCTCTCTGCTTTTCGTTCTCGTGTCATGGATTTCAGTAATCCCTTGTCCAACTCGGGCGCAGGGTGAGTTTAAAAAAAATTTCCTGTTTACCTGCTTTGTATTTTATAAATGCTATCTTAATTTCTAAGTCAGCGTTCCCCAGTTTGTTTAAAGATGGCTGTTAAAGGATTCTTGATAATTTGGGAAACGAATCTTTAGTCGGAAATTATACTTAGACTAATATGTTCGAATAAGCATCACATTGTTTCCATTCTGTCTTACGCTGAGTCAGTGCCGTATCTCTCTGTACTGCATTTATCCTGGCAAGCGCGGACGTACGACGAGAATAAAGGAAATCAAGCGAAGCATAAACTGATATTGTCACAATAGCCTTCCAATTTTTGATATGAAGTGATATGTAAGCAAGCCTATCTACTTCTCTTCGTGATCGAGGGTTAGTCTGTAGTCCACTGGTTGAATCGGGAACCAAGACATTCGCTTATGATCTCTGATTAGCCGTAGATTTGGAAGCGATGTGATAGAATGCTACACCCGTTTGTCTTCATAACCAGGTCATTCAAAAAAGTGCCGCATTGTCATGTAAAACGAGGAAGTGAGACAAATCTTAAACTAGCTTTACCTCTAATACATAAAAAGGCAAATGACAACAGTTTGAAGAAACCATGTTTCCTTGATTAAAGGTTAAGCTGAGCATTTTCCTCTTCATTGGAAAATGTGTCTAACAGTTAACTAGAGGTGCTTACTGTAAATCCTTGGACAGTCACTCAATCTTTTTAAGTCTAATAAACAATATCTCGTATGAGATACGTGCGTCATTTGAATACCATATCATGTATACGATACGTGCATCAGCCGTGTTTACCAAATTCAAATTACTTCAATTTTCTTATCTTGTGTTTTAAACCTGATTTTACTTTGTGATACATGTATGTACGGCTCATGCTTTTTATTAAAACAGTCCTTTTCCTAGCGCGACTAGAATAATCAATTCTGCAATTTTTTGGCCTGTAGATCGAAACTCACAAAGATTTCAGAGGAAGTTGCTGCTGTTTCTCAAAAATCACCCAAAAGCCAGGCAAATTTTTGAGCAGACAAGAGAACTCTGATCTGATGTTTATTTGTTCGGTTTGGTGTTCGTTCATGTACAAGCCTTCCTTGTATAATGCGATACAAACACAGAACTCGAGAAAGCGCTGTTGACATTGTGATGGCACGGGTAAAGAGAATTAATATTTTGATTTTTCGTCATTTTCTTGCATTTTTTTCCCGAGGAAAAGGAATTTAAAACATAATATAAATTAACTTGAATCCAAGATCGTGCAGTGGGTAATAGTCAGGTGCTTGAATATGTATGATAAAAAGAGGAAATTTAAGGGGTGTTAAAGCGCGCAATTCAAGGAGTGTTAAAGCGCGCAATTCAATGAGTGTTGTAGTGTGCGATTTAAGGAGTCTTATTGTGTACAATTTAAGGAGCCTTAAAATGCGCTATTTAAGGATTGTTAAAGTGCACAATTTTAAGAGTCTTAAAGTGCGTAATTCAAGGAGTGTTTAGTTGCACAAATTAAGGAGCCTTAAATTACGAAATTTCAAGAGTCTCAATGTGCGTAATTTAAGGAGCCTTAAAGTGCACAATTTAAGGAGTCTTAAAGTGCGCTATTAAAGGAGTCCTAAAGTGCGCAATTTAAGAAGTCTTAAAGTGCGCTATTTAAACAGTCTTAAAGTGCGCAATTCAAGGGGTCTTTAAGTGCGCTATTTAAGTTGTGTTAAAGTGTGCAATTTTAGGAGTCTTAAAGTGCGTAATTTAAGAAGTGTTTAATTGCGCAAATTAAGCAGTCTTAAATTGCGCAAGTTTAGGAGTCTTAAATTGCGCAATTTCAGGAGTCTTAATGTGCGTAACATAAGAAGCCTTAAACTGCACAATTTAAGGAGTCTTAAATCGTGCTATTTAAGGAGTCTTAGAGTGCGCTGTTTAAGTAGTCTTAAGGTGCGTAATTTAAGAAGTCTTAAAGTGCGTTATTTATAAACAGTCTTAAAGTGCGCAATTCAAGGAGTCTTAAAGTGTACTATTTGAGGAGTCTTAAAGAGCGCAAGTTAAGGAGTCCTAAAGTGCACAATTTAAGGCGTCTTAAAAAACGTAATTTCAGGAGTCTAAAAGTACGAAATTTCAGGAGTCTTAAAGAGCGCAATGTCAGGAGTCTTAAAGTGCACAATTTAAGGAGGCTGAAACGCGCAATTTAAAGAGTCTTAAAGTGCGCAATTCGAGGAGTTTTAAAATGCGCAATCTCAGGAGTCTCGAAGTGCGCAAGTTTAGGAGTCTCGAAGTGTGCTATTTAAGGAGTCTTACAGTGCGAAATTTAAGGAGTCTTGAAGTGTGCTATTTAAGGAGTCTTAAAGTGCGGAATTTAAGGAGTGTTAAAGAACGCAATTGAAGGAGTCTGAAAGTGCGTGAGTTAAGGAGTGTTAAAGTGCGAAACCGAAAGAGTCTTAAAGTGCTTAATTTAAGGAGTGATAAGCGCCCAAGGAAACTTGAAACTAGATATATTACGTAAAGCATTTTTTGGTGATTTTACGAAAGCTTTAATAAAAAAAGACTTGGCCCAGATAATGATAATGTTCCAAATTGTTTCTGTGGTTCAGGACCAATTTACAGAAACACTCGTGAAAGTATCAGAAAAATGCATTTAAAAAAAAAAAACTGGATAGGAATACAGAATTTTATCCTATTTTACACCCACAGTGTAACGACTAAAATTGTCGTGATTCTCATCATTACCCACCGCTAATTTGAAATAGCAATACTCTTAGCAGAAGTTTTTTAAGCGCAAATTCTAAAGAGAAGTTTGCCGGGGTCTAAACGCAATAGTAAAATTGTTATGGAATTAAATGGGCATTATTTTGTAAAAACTTGCCAAAGATTAAAATCGATGATGATGTAAATCCAACGTAGACGTCGTGTCTTGTATTAATTAGCCATTTGCAAATTTAAGGCAATCTAACTTCGGTCTTGTAGCAAGGAAATTTTCCATAAGACTTGATCTGACGTATCAGTCCACAAAAGCTAATATTTCAAGGGGACGGTTCCTTCTTCTGCAGTAGAGCGCAATTTCGGGTTCCACGACTACTAATTTTTTAAACTAAATTTGAAAACCTTGATCAGCACTCTCTATTGTTAGAATATTAATAGGCTGTCCGAATAGACAGGTGGCAAAAACAACGTGGATATTATATTGATATACCACCAAATTCTCACAAGACAGTAACTGAGAAATATGCGATGCTTACAGAGGAGAATTTCCGTTTGATATCGGCAAGGGAAAGATTAAAAAACAAACCGGCCGAAAACTCGCACTTTAAAAATCGATTTTAAGTTTTAGACCTTTTTACGTTCTTCGCTAATTTTCACTAATTTACGCTTCGAGGTGTCCAGTCTTTTGCAATTTCATTCAAACACTAAGTAAACGATTTAACCATCAGCGTCGTACCTCAGGAATTCACCTGAGGTACGAGTAACATGTGGACAGACACTTTGTACTGAGATTATTTACACCGTGTTGCAAACTTCTGTTTGACTAATTTAAAATTCTTCTGAAAAATAAATGATTTCTAACAACAGCACATATCGAAAAAACATTTCAAAGTACTGGTGAAATGAAGCTTATGATAAAATTTTACCTGCGTTTGCACTATTTCTTTGAACTCTCTAGTTTTTACAAATAAAATGTTCTCAATGTTACTCAAGGCAACTATTTAATACTCTCTTTGGCTTTAAGAAAATGTAAAAGGGACTGAAAAGTACCTGAAATTATTCTGGTCCACTAGAAACTGAAATTTCTCGATTTACTATCAGATTTTGTCATAAATTCTTCATAAAAAGCGATGACACTAAAAGGTAAACTCTGAAATACATCATGCAGTTATCTCGGATCCTTACAAGACTTAGCAAGCGGGAAAGAAAATTACGACTACACTTTTAACTCCCCTTTCAGAAAGTTATTTCACATTTGGTATCACAACAATAACGAACCATTTAGAAATTATAGTTTCACCGATTTGTTTAGACAAAGGTCTGGCGAAAAATTAATCTTGTGCGTGGAGATCAGAGTAAATCGAAATAAAGATATACTGCATGTTTATAAAAGATACTATGTAAATAACTCCTCATCACTCATTCCTCAATAAGTCTGTTCTTTTTAAAGTGTTTGCCAATTGATTTTTGTTTCAGACTTTAAAAGCCTGTTTTAAATTTTCGTCTATTTATTATAAGCTCTTCAGATAAACATGTTTATATTTTTTTCAGATGGAGGACGTGAGCTGTACTTTCCAGCCTACTATTTCTATGCTGAGAAACGTTTAGTGAACCACTGGATAAAAACTATGATTGTCAATGACTTGGACGAGTGTGAATACCGTTGCTACCTGGATGCAAACTGTGTCAGTCTTAATATTAGGAACAAAGATCCTGACGGAACACATGAATGTGAGCTGAATAACTCCACTCACATGGAGCATGACAGGGATCTGAAGGACGACCAACTTTACTACTATCGTGGCGCCGAAGTAAGCAACTATGAAATTTTTAACTTTGCGCCCTCAATTACTTTGTTAGACTGTATATTACCACGGGAAGCCCTCACTTACTCAAGCAGGGTGAAGCCAGAAACAAGAAGCGGGCCTCAGAAGAGAACGCGAGTCATCTTTGCCGGGTGGAAGGGCTTCGAGGAGGGGGCGGGGGGGGGGGGGGGAGGCAGGCGAAAGTCTGTTGTTTAAACGAAGAAAATGAAAGAGAGAAGACAATTGCAGGATAATACTGACCTATACATATCCAACCGGTATATAAATATATAACGAATAACCCCATGGTTCTTGACACAGTTTGGCCAACTGATTTTTAACCTTTTTCTTACTGATTATTGCAGTCTGTTGATGAACAAAAATTTATAAGGCGACTTCTTTTGTTTCAAACACGAGTAGGATCGTCCCAGTCATGCAGGAAATATAAACACCGGATGCTTTCTGAACAAAGTCTCTCGAGCTAACTGCCAATCAATTTTAGAATATTGCGATCGATATAAGATACTGTACTGCAACAAAATACTCTTTAGGCTAAAGAGTCGTTGTCGTTATAGGTTTTATGTAAATTTTGGTTGCATTGGAATTAGGCGATACGCCCAAAATATCCCAGTATTTTATCACAAATTTAATGGCTTGGATCATACTCGGGTTTTGTTTAATAATACTTCCTTTTTCTTCCGCCTTTTGTCGAGTAACAGAATTTCAGTTTTAAAAGTAAAGAAGAGCTGTATTGTGTCATTCGAAGATACCTCATTCGTACTTAAACTTGCGCGTTCTTAATGTCGCGACTTCAGGATTTGATGTTAAGAAAAATACATTAAATTACGCAAAAGTACGTCGACAAAGGTCAAATAACACTTGATGAGGCAATTGCTCGACTTCGTAAATTTATTACCGTAGTTAATTTCGCGAGTGTTTTTTGCGAGTCGTAAAATTCGGGAAAAATCACGAAAATTAATACTCGCGAAAAAACTGAGAGCGCGAAAAAATATAGGAACTTTAATACCAGGTTATGTAAGAAATAATCCTTGGCTACTTTTAAATGATGTTTAGTCACGGGTTCATTGGTAATCGGTTGATTATTTTTCCTTGAAAATATCCAGTCTTTATGTGGTCTTGCTTTCAACTAATTAGCATTCTTCCTCCGATTCACCGTCATCTTTAGCATGTAAATTCACAAAAACCTCTTTAGTACAGTCATAAAATTTCCATTTGTAGGCTACTTCTGGGGAAACGGGATCCTCGGATAAGGAACTGGGAGATTAAAACAATGGGAAAGCTGTGAAATTAAATGTACTTGTGAAATTTGTTTTCCTGCAATCGCGAAATGCAGCTCCCAGATTCTCGCGAAAATTAGTAAGAATAAGCTAACTAATTTTTGTTACTTTGATTTAGAATCATTGTGGAAAGCCCCAGGAGAAGTGCCAAAACAACGCAACTTGTCTGTCCGGTTTTACAAGTAAGAAATATCGATGTGTGTGCAGTCCTGGTTTTGAGGGCGAAAACTGCGAAAACGGTAGGTATAAAAGATATCTTGAGTCGTAACAAGAGAAACAAGAAAACATCTTATCTTGTAGGAACTTTTAAGCAAGCCAAGAGATATTATTATGCTAAAAATGACTTTCCATGTCTTACTACAACGAAAACCCAGAGGGTGCTTCTGTCCACCTACTCCTCCCTTGCACTACGGTCGGGGTGCGAGTGAGGAAAAATAGCAGAGCATGACTCACAATGCTTAACACACAGAGTCAGTTTCAAAAACCGTTGGGTTAGAAAACCGACGGAAAAAATCACATATTTGACCGTTGGCTTAAATATAACAATTATATCACATTCTATCTCCTAGATATCGATGAGTGTGAAGCACAGAACGACCCATGTGCTGCCGTTGCTAACTCTGTGTGCAATAATACGCAAGGATCGTACTATTGCCAATGCAAAGATGGATTCGTAAAGAACGGTGCAATCTGTGAAGGTGCAATATAATTTGGTTCATAACATGAGTATCCTTACGTTGCTTAAAATTAGTTACAACCTGTCCGTAAGGAGTTGCTATCCGCTCCATCCCCCATTATGTGTAAGACACACCTCATTTTCGTATTCTCGGTGTTGGACTGGAACTACAATCGTTGACAAAAGTCCATGGGACACTTATGTAATATAACGAATTATCTGTGTTTTAGAACTGACGTTTGACAAAAAAAAAAACACACAAAAAAACGCTGCTATATCCTTTAAAAATGCGTTGCTGTTCCCCCTTCCCACCCAACACAATGTTGAAAATCAGGTGAAATTGCAGGTACTAGCTTTCAACATTGTATGGGAGGTGGGGGGCGAGGTTAGGCAGGTGAAGTTGTATTCGCCTCTGGTGTGTGAGCAAAAATGCCAAAAGAGCAAATTTGTCCCAAGACTTTTGTCCATGATTGTAGCTTGTGACTGCGGCTAATGCGGGGAGTACTTTCAAATGCAAATGACTTTAATCTCCTTTTGATGATATTCCCCCACACGAGCCTCCATTCCAAGCTACAACCAAGGTCACAAGCGTTAAAAATCGTCATTCTTTTCGCATTTTGCCCCTCCCTACCCCTAAGTAATGTTGACATAACAGTTTAGCCCAACACAAGTTTGCATTATACCATTTTCCAACATTGAAAAGGGGAATGGGGGTGCCGACACTTATTCTGTAGGTATTACGGTTATGATTATTTTCCAAAACAATTTTTTAATGGTTGCAGTTCCAGTCCAGTACTGAGAATACAAAAATGTTCTATTAGTACACCTCTTCCTATTTCACGTGATTTACACCAATGGAAATTTAGTTCTTTTATGTATTTCATACGCCAAACGAAAAAAATCGGAGAGCATTAAAGACGCTAGAACTTCTCTCGACTGCGCATCGAGCAACTCTATGATGCACGCTAAAGCATGAATCAATTCTTAATTACGTATTCCATTGATTTACTTTTTTCGTGCTTGTTCAAATGTCTTTCTGTGTTTATCAGATAGTTATTTACACATTTGTGTATTTTCTTTAGTTGATCGATGTCACTGGCAAAATTACAAAAATCTGTCCGATGCAGAAAGAAAGCATGACTACGTGACAAAAGACGCCAAATGTGACAACACACTCAATGGCTGGTATCGCTTCGAAGGAGCTGCAGGCACAAAAATGGTGACCACATGTCCACCGACGGACCGTTGTGATGCAGTCTTTCCTATCTGGTTGAATGGTAGTCATCCTACAGTGGCTGAGGGTAAAGTCACAAGAAACGTGTGTATTAATAAGTTTGCCTGTTGTGCCATATTCTTCCCCATTCAAGTAAAGAACTGCAGATCCTACTACATCTACAATTTCCTTACGCCAGGGGATTGTCCCGCCCGTTACTGCAGCACCGACTAATCCAGTTACAAATGCCCTTACTGTAAAACCTACACATTGAGTGACAGCTGAATACGTTTACTTTCATTGGTCTTTTTTTCTGTGCGATTACCAACAGGCCCGGGCACCCGAAAGCCAAGCAAATGGAACTACAGAACAAATTTACTTCGCATTAGACCTTTTCCGACTGAGTGGTTTGTTGCCCCATTTCAGACCATGTGATGATACTCTTGAGAATCATTCCTTTCAAATTTTCAAATTGTCCCGTGTATATGAATAAGTAATTTTTAGATGGATAAAGGAACAATTCTCTAGAGAAAATCACGTGGTCTGTAATGGGAAAACAAACCGCCCTAGCGAAAAAGGTTTATTAAAGACAATATTATATTATGGGGTGATGCCTCAATGTTAGGTCTTACGACCAAAGTATTTCTACACAGATTGTTTCATGTTGTAGAAATCATCGGGGATTGAGGGGCACGAGGTTAACAATTTTCGGTCAAAATATCTTCTTTACAGCTAGATTTTTTCTTCGTTCTCTGTCGTTCTTGCGTTTTGAAAGGGGAGAGTGCAAGCTGCGCATGATTTTTTGTTTTTTTAATGGATTTTCTTTTTTATTACCAACTGTATTCTCGCTATACAGCTATAGTACTATAGTACACGTGACTCCACACTCATTCGAGTGATGTCGCGTGGAATGAAGTATATCATGTACAACATTTTACTAATGATACTAATTTAGAGGTATTCCAGAGATCGTTCAATGTCAAGATTGATAACATTTAGCCTGAGTCGACCATACCAGACTCAAGTTGTTAATCAAGCACGTAACCAAGGAACGACCAACAAGAACATGCATCAAACAATAAGGCTTATTGTTGCATCAAACCGGACGAAATTCCAGCTCCATTACAATGTCTCTTGAGAGTTTTTCACCTCTTTTCTTATCATTTGTAGCTGTTCTTTAATATTAAAACTGCGGTAAAAAAGTGTGCACCCATTTCTAGATTTTTCCTGAACGATGGCCACTTCCAACTAAATCCTTTTCCTCAAACCAAGGGTCCAGTTGGAACATTCGAGGTATAAAGAGTATCGTTCAGACTGCTCTGTCATTTTTCTATTTCATTATTAATTCCCTCGATGCTAACTGGAGGGCAGAAGAGCGTGAATTACGTTTTCATACACCATAAAGGTAAGCGCACAAACTGGAGTCACTCTGAAAAACAAAAACAAAAAAATTATTTAATAATAAGGACAGACAGTTGCTAGTTACTTCTTTGATTGTTTATTGACTTCATAATTTAGTTTCGAGTTGGCGTGTTTGTTGGTAATATCTTTTTTTCGTGTTTCTTAGTTTTCGTGTTTGTTTGTTTGTTTGTTTATGTTTGTTACTTTGCTTGTTTGTTCGTTTGCTTGTTTTGATGTCTGCTTCCTAGTTTGCATGCTTGTTATCTCGTTTTAATGTTTGCTTCTTTCCTTTGTTTGTTTGTTTGTTTGTTTTGTTTTTATTTCGTTTTCCATCTTGCTGCTTTGTTGTCTGTGTTTGCTTGTAACATTTAATTATCTTTCTCCTTCTTTCACCGGCGTTTTTTTGTTTCAAACTGTTAACCACGTGAAGAATATATGAAATAATTCATGTTTGAGCTGCGGTTGTAGATGAAAGTGAAGAATGATCATCGCAGTAAATTTTAAAAAACATCAGAGCGTCAACGGGATTCGAACCCGTGACCTCCGCGATACCGGTGCGATGCTCTACCAACTGAGCTATGAAGCTACACACTCCCTATGTGTGGCTTCATAGCTCAGTTGGTAGAGCATCGCATCGGTATCGCGGCGGTCACGGGTTCGAACCCCGTTGAAGGCCTGATTTTTTTCAGGCTTCTTCTTTCCAATTGCTTAAATTGGAAAATTTACTGCGATGATCATTCTCCACTTTCATTGTTAACCAAGTAAAGTGAAAGAGTCGTTGAATTATTGCGCCTTTCAAAAACACGCGAACTCTGAAGCTCAGTCAAGCCTCAACTCAATTCTTTTTTTTTTTTCCGCTGCTGTCAATAATAATCACAAGGAGATAAGGAGATAAGATAAAGAGACCGCTTGATAGCGACAACGGACATTCTTCTCTATCTCAAGTGACAAGTTCATGAACAAAGTTGACCGCGTTTTACAGACACTGGTTATCTGAGCACTGCAGATTTTCATAATTATTTAGCGATTCTAATCTGTTAGAAAATGAAAGCTTTTAATTTCACTAAACTTACTATAATAAATGAGTATTGACGCTCTTGCACTTGACAAGAGAACTTTAAATTGAGTGCGAGACATTTGCATATTTGTTCTTCAGTTACATAGCTTAAATAGATATTTTGGAAGTAGATTTTAATTCAGAATGTTTTTGTATATAATTTTAGATAAGATAGGTTTATACTAAATACCATTGGCCATTTTTTCTGTTACAAGAAATTGTAATTTAGAGCGTCCTCAATTAGCTCTGTTAAGCTAAATACATCGGCACTATGAAATAAAGTTATGATTTATTTGCACATAGACAAAACATGTGTTCAATGAGTCTATTACGAGAACCCGGTTAAAACGGACACCCGAGTAATCTAGATACTTTTACGTATCTTTTCCATGGTGCTTTACAAAAGCCTAACATGCATGCTGCACTGCGACTAGCAGGAGGCTGACCCGTTGCCTATTTACAAAGTGTGAAGAGGTAATTTCGCGACTACCAAGAACAAATCGAGTATAATATGTAGCAACATAGAGGACTTCAACCCAAGGTATTTAGATTACCAAACATGCTGCTTTTTTCAAAAAAAACAAAACAAAACAAAACAAAACAAAACAAAACAAAGACAAAATCGGTAAATGAAACCTTAGAAAGGGGATTTAATGCATTTGCCATTCGGAGGAACTAAACTGTACGTGACAGTGAAAGAGAACGTAAATATTCTTCAGTTGGTATGGAATGCACGCATGTCGCTTAAGACTAATATATTGTGTCTTTGATTGCAAGGTTGGTTAGACAGTTGTTAAGCATGGATCTCAGCTTCAGTTCTAGTTTGAAATTTTATTAGCACCAGTTTATATCTGAAGGTCTTTGAATCTTTTAATTACCTCTAACCCGCAGAGGTTGATGTACTCGCACTTGGTTGGGGAATTCGTTCCCAATTTTTCCCGCTGGTTTTTAGGGTTTTGGAATCAGGCGGTTACGCAAGCTTTATCACCTCAGTGCTACTTTAATTCAATTTTGTTGTGTACTGTACCTTACAGCTAGTATATTATTTGAGTTAGTAACGCTGCGCGACCGGTAGTAAACATTGCGGCTCTCGATTTGAGCTGCACAGCAATTCCTGAATACGAGTCGCAGATACAAATAACAAATCACAGATACCGTCACGCCAGCAGGAATGACCAAAACTGCAATCCTGGTCCCTATTACTAGGATTTGACAACAACGCGGGGAGACGCAAACAAGAATGCATGTTCCCAGACTTTGTGGTAACTGTGGTAATTTGGGATTATTGTATGTGTCAAAAATTCATCTTCCCTCAGAACATTAGGAATCAGTCCCCTGTAAAATCCTTTCACCCCTACGTATCTTTAATTTTGAAATGGAACACGAAGGAAGATGTCACGTTAAGACGACAGTTATATAACTGCAGTAACACGCCTCACATTACCCAGTCAAGCTTAAGACACCTGCTGGGTTTGAAAAAGCGTCCCTCTGCTGATTCTGACAAGTAATACTAATAATTCTCTACTTCTAAAAGTATCGCCCCCCGGGGGGAGGGGCACTCCCAGAACAATTGGGTGGGGCTGTGCGGCCCGCTTACCCTTACCCTATTTATGACCAAATTCTGCAATATTCGCTACTCTATTTATGACCTGACCAAAAATTCGAAACCCTATTTATGACCTGTCCCTTAACTTAAAACCCTGTTTCAGACCTGCGTATAAATTAGTTCCGAAGTTCAGACCAATGTTAAATTGCTATATACATAATTTGTAAAGGGCTTTCGTTAATTTTCTTTTCGATAATGATGAAAAAGTGGCTTCTTCTTAAAAACATACCCATATCAAGGCTAAAGTGCAAAAACCACACCCTATTTATGAACAAAATGGCCAAAATCAGCTTAAATCGATACCCTATTTATGACCAAAACGGCTGAAAAACCATACCCTTTGGGGCCACACATACCTATATAACTCATGTAAGGGAGTACCCCCTCACCCCCCCCCCCCAAGGGAGTGTCGGTTGTATAAATGCATTTTGATGGAGGCTGCTTTCCACTACATCCAAAATTTCGGTTTGAATTTCCAGACCGAGTGGAACAGCATTTTTCATTTTTCATTTTTTTCCAGACTTTGGTGTGCCCAAATTTTGTCGAGTTTCTCCCCGTGGATTTCCGTTCCATTTTATTTTGCACGCAGAATTTTTTTTTCGAATTTCTTAGTTGAATGCCGGTTCCCTTTTCGAAAATTTAACAATTCCCGGAATTTCCAGAGACTTTGGTAGGACATTTTCGTACCATTTGCCTGGATTTGTAAATTCAGGAACATTTAATGAAAGCCGGATAACGCCGAAAATTTCATTAATTATAACTACGCATTACTGATCTATTAACACAGACGCGGTAATCATTGGGAAAGCGAAGTCAAAATGGACCTCTCTTGCCCGCTTAGGCCCCGAAGTGAGGATGGACCCTTTCTGGCTCTAATAACGGAGGGGAGGGGGGGGGGGGGGGAGGGAAAAACTTTCAGCCCTATGGGCCTTATATCTTTTCAGGCGTGAGGAGCAAGAAACGAGTCCCTTCCCTTGTTGTTCTACTGAAGACGTACATAGCCACACTGCTCAACAATTAATTTTTTAGAGGAGAGTACAACTTAAAGACAGTCAACAGACATCCACTGTTAGCTTAAGTCGAACACAATAACCATTTACTATTTAATTTCATTGTTTCTCGCTGATTAAGAGATCTCGACTCGACTCTCACCTGAAAGTTTTTCGTACTATGTCCACTGCTCCTTTGTACTCGGCCATTGTGTACTGATTCTTGAAATTAGAAAATTGATAATTGCAATAGTTCAGTTCAGGATCGTGACTTAATATAGAGCCCTCCTCTCAGCAAATACCGCCATCTTTTGAATCTGTTCTTTAAAATGAGGTCTGTTCTTCCCATGACGCGTGACTCGAGCTTTATTCGAGCGCCAAAAAATACCATTTAAAACGGAAATGACAGCATTTTTCTTGTTATTTTTCTGTTTTTATTTCTTCTCGAGAGTGCACCCTAAAAGATACTCTGACGGCCAAAAAAAGTGTGAACATCCTAAGTGAGACCAAAATCCGTGATTCACAACCCCTAAGCGAGACGGCGATGATCCCTGACCTTTTTAAATCAAATGAGAGTCCCCGCCCACCTTCAACCCCTCCTTACTTTACCAGCACTTCTTTTAAAAGCCTGGACATTAAATTGCAATAAGCGAAGGACGAACAGCCACAAAACCGCAATGATTTTACTGCACACGCAGCTCAAGTAGCTTCGTTCAACGGTTGAACACCACACATTCTGGATTACCGTGCCTCCCTTGGTAGCCTCCTCTAGACTGGTTACCAGTCCTAGAAAGCCATGACCCACTACTCTTGAAACGCCCTCTGTTCTGAAAAGCTTTACTTGGGAAGTGCTGCACCATTTTCAATGACATCAAACAATCCCTGATCAGTCCTTACCTGAAGCCTTGACCTGACCACTTGATAGGGATACATTGCAGTGGCGGCAAACATTTTTGACAAAGAAGCCATTATAAGATATTCTGTGGAGTTCTAGGAAAAAGGTAATAATTGAGTCAGGTTCTAAATGCATTATTTCAGCCTCTAAATGAAGAGATGTAGATATTATTCTCTAAAACATATCATAGTCACAGGCTCTAGTATCACTGACCTAAATGTATATGCTAAGTTAACTTTTGAGTTGAGAGTTGAAATACCAATGGATTTCCGAACTGCATTAAATTCACATTGCCTCGGCATGGAACATATAACAGACCATAACATGACGAAAGTTCGCTACAGGTTGTGTGACATTGCTGATACCAAGACTTACTGAGTGATCGCAGATCTACTATGCTACTGTATTCTAAGAATTGAATGACTTATTCCGTGGAAATTCTATAATAATTTCAAACTGCTAGGTATTTAGCTTTTTGAAAACACCTCCCGGCTGCCGGATAAAAACAAACAAAAGAATCAGGATACTTTTTAACACAAAGAGTTACCCTTAGACATTTCTATTCAAGTTGCTTCGTTGAGTATCCTCTTTATCCGATTAAATGTTGTTGTCTCATCTTCCAAGTTCCACTTACGACGATTCTTTGATTTTTCAACATCCGAGTTGTTCGTCTCAGCATCATGATTTGTTTTTGCCAGTGTGTTTTCGTAGTTTGAACTCGTAAATGGTTACTTTGTTATCTCGTGAGAACAAGCAACAAGCATGAACTTTGCTTATCCGGCAGGCTTTCAAGTAATATAATTCGCGGGCCAAACCGTTCCGAAAACGATCGACATCTTCTTCGAGTCTTTCCCAAACTCTCTTCGCAAAACACAGAATTCTGTATAAACAGTGTTCACGAATAGCGAGAGCTGTCGCAAGCTCATCCTCAGTTTCCACGCACTACGCAAGGAACGCCTGGGGCCACGACCCCCCATTTGGCGACCAAATACGACGACGACGAACGGCGTGCATTTTTTGACTCGGGCTTACCTAGGGAAGCCCGAGTAATTAGCTTGTAAGCCACGCATGTACGCACTGCAGACCTATATAAATTGTTTGTTTGAATGTCTGCTTGCATGTTTTGTTAGAGTATCTTTGCTTCAATCTTAGCCTTAAAGTTTCAAATTAATAAACAGAAATTTATTTACCAGTTTCATATTGATTGGTGTTCCAAAGTACTGACTGCGCTCCATGTGAAATTAAACACCGATACGTCCCGGTGCATACCCGTGCATATCAAACAAAATTTACATAAGATGCTTACAGATTCTCAAAAAAAAAAGTAAATAAATAAATTACAGGTCTATTTTGCATGTATTTATGTTGTGGTTCAAATCTGGCATTCGTAAAATTTAATATTTCCTTTCCTTTGATCTTCATTATGACAATTATAATATTACCGTGAATACACCAGAACACTGTAAAATACAAAATTGTACCAAGGTTAAAATTGAACTACAACAACTACAGTCACACCCCTCATCAGAGACACTTCCACAATACGGTCACCAGATAAATCAGAATTCATACAATCTCCACCTGTATGATACAGACACTACCATAACATGGGCACTGAGTTTGGCGCTCTGTCACCTGTACTGGAGAGGCCCAACTTGGCTTGATTATCAGTTTTTATACCTGCGCACGCTCTGATTGGTCGAAAACCGGTCTCTTATCAGAGTACAAAACATAGATAAGCGTGTTTTATTGCTTTTCGCCACATTACTTCTATATCATAAAGCAAATGATCAAGCATAAGCCATGTAAAAGTACACTGTGATAAAGCACTCCTGGTATTTGAGAACACTTGAGAAATATAGAATACACTCGCCTGCCTTGAGTTCTCCAATGCCCGTCGTGTTTTATCACAGTGTAATTTTACACGGCTTAGGCCTCTTTAATTGTGAAATAATGTGAGGACAATGATCATCAGCATTAGTAATATAAAAGGTCATACTGCAGTATCTTACAGCAATATGGTAATGCTCAGTGCCACACCTTCAAAGTAACATACAGCCACTGTAGCCCCAAGTGCATGTGTTCATAAATCATTATGGTCGCCGTAACTGAAACCTGAGGAAAAGATCATATTCACAAAAAAACTTTACAACAGCAATATGAGATTTTTTGACAGGCAATACTCTCACCCTGTACAATCCTCGGAGTCCCTCATGTCTCCATAACTTTAAAAGTGCGTCTGTGAGACAGAATTGTTTCAAAAGGATAAGAATGATACTGCATAATGTTGACACTAGAAGCTGGTGCTTTAACCCCCAACTCACCACCCCGCTTAGCCAGGCTTAAAGTAAGAGTTAAGAGTATTAGAAGTTGTGCAAGCCCGGGAAGACATGACGACTACTGACAGAAGGGAGAGTTGCTTGATACTGCAACCAACCATAAAAAAAATAAATGACTATGGCATATTAAAAAAGCACACACTGTAAGGTTATGAATGATTAAAACCATTAATGATACTTCCCATACTCTTAAGAAACAGAGCTTAAACAGGTGATATATAATATTGATCACCTGAGGAAAGAGAATTTTACAATTAAACTAAACATCATTAGTTTCTCTTCCAAACACTCTTTGAAATGTTTTACAATGAGGGTATCATTAATTTTCTGCCATTTAATCTGAGTGCAACAATAAGCTTTTTATGACTGGCACCAAGGGAAACAGTGAGTTTCGTTTCCCCGAGACCCTCAATGTCATTGAGGTTGAGGGGAAACAAAACTCAGTGTTTCCCGCGGGGCCAGTCATTAAGTGCTTTGTTATACCTTCCAACTCAAAAATAGAAAAAAAAAAAAAAAAAAAAAAAAACTGCGAAGAAATCGTTTGCTTCATGCTGGCTGGCTCACAAATTTGCCCGGTTTTAAGGAGCATGACATAATCACATGCGAGTCAAACGTTGAAGTTGTTCTTTCCCTAGGGATGTTAGTGAGTCCTGTTCGCCATAGGGAGTCAGTGAGTTTTGACCCATGACACGTGACACGTCCTCCTCCAATCGCAAAACGTATTTGAGTTGGGAGGTGTAACAAAAACTCTTAACTGTTTATAATCTGTGCAAACTTGAAAGTGTAAAACTGACACTTTTTAAACTTTAGTAACAGTAATTCCTGTCCATTATTTTCAATACAATTCATGATTTCCACATACACTGTAACTACATGTACTCACCAAGCATTCCCTTTATACTGAGGTGCCTGAGTAATTCCAGCTTGTGGATCAGTGCATTGAAGGCATAAGCGAGTTTTCACAACCCAGATTGGGTTTGTTACTGATAGAGTTCCAATTCCTAGAAGAGCATTTGTTTCATTTAACACTTAAGCTAAGCATTACAAGCATACATGTAGATGATGGTTTATACGCCCATTTATGCTTTGATTCATAGTTTTCCCCAATGAATGAACAAGAAAAGATAAAGTTTAATTTTTCTAGGATTAAATTTTAAAAATCAGAAAACTAAAAAGAGACTCACCAATTAATACTAAATATTTTTTAAATGTAAAGATTATTAATAATATATCATTTTATTGATTGTGCCATTGGACTTGAGAAGAGTGTTAAATATGTTAAATATGTTGTCACATCTGACAGTTTTCATTTTATTTACAGTGTATGTAAGATCTCTACATACACATATCAAGACTGAAAATCACATATTTCTCAGTTGAAAATAGTTCACCATGGGAGTCTTGTAGACGAATTTTCCGGTCATATTTTACCTTAATTTTAGAAGTTGCTGAATGCAATAGAGGTTCTCACAAATGTTATATGAACGCTGTCTGCAACAACACTAGTGGAGGGTACAACTGCTCTTGTAATGACGGATACTCTGGGGATGGACATAATTGCACAGGTATGTTTCTTGTCTGTATATAACAGTATATCTTATGATATTTTATGTCGAGAAATGGATGAGATTCATTGACTTCACGTCAGCCAATGCAATCCTAATCAGCACGGAAGCCAGCAGGACAAACAGACAAGTAAACAAAAGAGAAATAGTATTTTCACAGCATATTATTCCTTTGTAGGTTAATGGCGGTAACATTGCGTCAAAGTGGTGTCAGCGATTCTCCTGTACACATTTATAATAATCCCTTATGGAGAAAAAAAGTGAGAGTAAGGTGTCTTGACTTGCCAATAGCATAGGTCGACGATGTAAAGCTGTAGAGACCACAGAAGGCATAAAATGTTAACAGTATGTCAAGTCCTAATGCAATCACGGTTCCTCTGATTTGAATCATTTGACCACCAATATTTGCATTCGATCGTACCTTTCAGATATCGAGGAGTGTGCTACCTGACGCCATACCTGTGAAAACAAACCGAATTCTGAGTGCAGAAATACCGAAGGATCATTCAACTGCCCTTGTGACTTTGGATACGTAAGCAACGACAATGGGCAAACTTGTACAGGTAAACACTCTGCATCTTATTACATTTTAATTACCTTTCAATCCATTTGCTCTTGTCTAGTAAGGAATTTTTTCATTCGATTAGCCATTTTTTCGCGTAAGTGATTGTCCATCTACCCACGCTCGAGAAGGCGGTAGAAACCTGAAGCGCAATTTGAATACTGATTATTTTTGCCTACAGCTTTGCAGTCATTCTATAAACCCTAGCTATACCTGACCTGTAAATACATTTTCTCGAGCATTTTAGCAAACCGAATAAATTGAGGAAATCTCCATACTTAGTAAACACAACATTAGACTACGAATAGTCCCTCTTCCGCTTAGTACGTTGAGCGAGACCGTAAATAAACCGCGAGAAAAGAAAATGGCCGCGTGAACTCGCGCGGTGATTTTCTTCTCGCGGTTTTCTATCGCGTCACGCACGGCGGACAAAGCGAAAGAGTGGCTACTCGTAGTCTAACACAATATGCAAGCGTCAAATATAACAAATCCATTTACTTTCGCAACTAGCAAAACTCGCCTGACATTATTAACAAATACAGTTTTATTTCTTTTAGACTTGAATTTTATATCGGTGAAAACCGAGAGAAAACTATTTGTTTACAATATGCAACTTAAACAACTGAACTTACAACAAAGCATGCAACTCAAGTATCACTGTTTAGGGTTTAGCAAAATTAACACAATGGAATTTTATCAAGTTACTCAGAGCATGGTTTCTAATCAGGAAGACTTAACAACTCCTATTGTAAATATCTCGCCGAAGCAGCGTTACAGTTTTTATAGAAAACGCGACCAAGGGTTGTACAAAAAAGAGTCGTTTACCGCAATTTGGCAATTCGCATCAGTGTGAAATTTCCAGGCAGAAACACCAAGCAAAATTTATGAAGAGTGAAATGAACTAATCTTTTTGATTGATCAATGAATCGACCACATTTTACCGTTTTCATCGTTTCTTAAAGTCTCTAAACACACCAAACACGTTTGATTTTTCTATGTGATTTTCTCCCGCAATGTCTGCAGGGACGGACGCTCGCTTGCTCTCACGTTGACGTTATTACCAAACTTTCTCGGTTTGATAGTGTACTAAAAGTCTTTACCCATGGTGTCCCTCTGGTGCGCTTCGCGAGCTGAAGCTCCGCTATGAGCCAATTCTTTTATAACATCCAAATTAAATAAGAAACAAACTGTACGTGCGATGGGGAAATGAAATGCAATTCACAGTTGATCAATAGAGCAATTCAACTCACTCTCTTTTCTCTTTTTTTTTTTCTTTTGGTGTTTGTTTTTTTCTTTAGTTGATCCATGCCATGCGAAACCCTAAACAGTTTTAATAGAAATATTAACAATAAAGAATCTTTGCGTAATCCATTATGTGACAATACTGAATCACTGTCCAGCAATGGCGCCTGGTATCGTTTTCAAGGAGCTGCGGGAACAAGATTACCAACCGATTGTCCATCAGTCAAACGATGTCACACTGACTATCCTGGATTGTTGAATGTTGATGACAAACCCTTGCCGCCAGAAGGCGTAACAGAAGAGAGCATCAAAGTCTGTTTTGGGTTCTATGATGAGACTAATTGTTGCGCCCGATCGATATTCATTCACATAAAGAATTGTAGTTTGTACTTTGTCTACAAATTGTTTCCTATTTCTACATGTAGTCTCCGACACTGTGGAACCGACTAAACCAAGTAAATACACTAAATAGGTATCCAGAGAGTACTGTGAGAGTTTGTATGGAACTTTGTATGAGTTATAGATTTAACAAATGGTAAACGCCATAGCGTGCACTATTGAGTTATGGACGCACGCGGGAGGTTGCTAAGCACGAAAGAAGCGCAAGAGTCGCACGAAGCGATATCCGAGTGCGACTCTAGCTTCTTGAGTGCTTAGCAAACCTCCCAAGTGCATCCATAACTCAATAGTGCACGCTATGGCGTTTACCATTTGTTTTATAACATAACATTGAGACATTGGAGCGAGGGAAGTCCTTTTATTGAGCTACATCACAAAAAAATGTTCGTGTAGTCTTACATGACAAGAGAAAACAAGCGCGCGAAAATTCATTCATGACAACCGACTGCACACCAGTAACTCGATAAAGTTTCATCTTCAGACAACTATGAAGACAGTTTCGCATTTCTGGCAGAAGGACGTCGGTCATTACCTTGGAAACAATGTCTGTCAAAAGATTCGCTTTGTAAACATTAGCACACACGTCAGCAACGTACACCCATGGGCAAATAGTAGACGCTAAATTAACCAATCAGAGCGCGCGCTTTGCTTTAGTTATGTTATAATTAAAATTGGATCAAGAACTATATCCGTTTCTCCTTTGAAAAGGTACAATTAAGAATTGGGAAAAAACTAGCTACTAGTATCACCGGTGCCATTCTTTTGTTGGTTACGCTTATAGAAAATAGCCAAATGCAGGTGAAGTTAACGCAGCCAGCACCGAGCCCTACTTGTTCATATGTCTCACTTAGCGCGCGCGCTCGATGTGTGACGTCGCTTGACGTTGCAACATGAATTAAAAACTGGCCAGTATCAATCGCATTAGTGTGGACAGCGAAAACAGATCCTTTCGAAAATGCTAGCGCCATTCACATAACATCGTAGGCGCAGCTTATGGTTGTGTGTTTACAATACTCTTCACAGATTAACCTCTTGGAAAGTTTAAGCGAGAATTTGCGTGGACGAGGAATGTGCTACGAAAGTAGTAGCGTGGACGTGAAGCTTTTTATACGTTTTCAGTAAAAAGAGACATCATTGAACACGCATCATTTCCGGAAAACGCACTGAAAACAGATTTTGAAGGGGCCTAGATTAACTAATATTTCAATCAACGGTCTTACTCAGTTAAATAGGGAGTTTAAGAAAACCACGACGGCAACGGCACCGGGTGCGTCGCTAAATAATCGGTTTAATGAGCAGAACAATGGCCCTGGACGTGCGTTATAATTCTTGGTACATTTCTTTACCGTCCTTTGAAAAACAACAGCATGAAATGACTAAATTCTGCGTTGTCTGGAGAATGTGTTTAGTTTCATTTTCATGACTGTAAAGCGATATGGAACTGTATATATTCGCTATACGAATAAAGTTATTTTATTGTATTGTTGTAACGTGAACCACCACGGCTAATTTTTTAAATTTTTATTTCAAATTTATCGCTGTATCCCAGATGCAGTTTCGTGACAGTTTTGACAGTGATAAACAAAGTAAATAACTTTAGACTACCGCGAAATTCGTGGGTAAAATATATACATTTTTTTAATCGACGTCGTCCTCGGCGTCGCCGTGGTTACTTAAACTGACTCCCTAATAGTTTTTCGTGTACGCATACAGTACTTACATGTAGAAAGTAAAAAATTCTTAATAAACTATAGTTTCTAGTTTAATTGAGTTTCGATATATACAAATATGAATGATACAGGTATCTACTTTGCAACACTGTTAATTCCATGCAGATGAATAGCGGGCACATAAGTACACTAGATTCTGACTTACAGAGCGCTCTGACTAACTGGTCTGCTTAGATGGGAAAAATGGCTGGCATAAATTATGTAGCGTTTAGTGGGATAAGCTTATTATTGTCAGATCTGCGCAGCCGGACCGGTCAAATTGTAACTCGGTATGCATGTGTATATACGCAATTATTCAAATCTCGATCAGTGTTTGCTGCAATTCAAGAGTTTCCATAGGGTTATCCATCATAATTGTTCGCGTTGTTAGTTGTGGACATGGATGTAGATTCGTTGGTGTGCAGGCTACTTAATTATACTAAAAAGCTGATATTTAAGAAGCTTGTCCGTTAGGAGTTGTCACTCGACGGCGTCTTCGTTTTTGATCACTTCATTCTGGAAATTTTATTTTTGGTAAATTGTTTTTGTTTAGTACATTTGTTGTATTAATAAGTATCCTAGGGCCGCTTTTGTTTGTAACAATAAACTATGCTAGGGCTGTTTATGTTTGATCAATAAACAAGATGTCCCCTCCTATACGACTGTTGTTTCTTACTTGTACTACGTTAGAAATTATTTTGTTTTCGTTTCACTGCAGAGTGATTAGACAACAAGAGCCATTACACCCTGCTCTACAAATATGCCAAGCGCGCGCGTAATTGTTTGGGTCGCTTTTATTTTCATTTTACTTTAGTTTTCTATATTATTGTGGGGGCTATTTTTAATAAAACAATTACTTCAATCGCGCTTGTTGGATATGAGGTGATATAGCTTTGTTGGCTATCTATTAATATAAGGAGTCTAAAAAACCACGAGGGCAACTGCAACGGGAACGTCCCTAAACAAAATATTCATTATTATAGGGAGCTTTAGCAAAGCACGACGGCGACGGCAACGAGGGCGTCACCAAAACAAAAGGTTTAATGATGAAAACAATGATGCTGTGCACTTGCGTTAAGGCTGTCGCACACTACCCGATTTTTTCTCGTTGAACTGCAGATTTTTTGTGGCGGTCAAATCGAGTTAAAATTTATCGGACCTTCAGATTGCCGCACACTAGCCGAGGCTTGGGCCGAGTCATCCAAAATCAAGATGGCGCCTATTCCACTGACGTGACTCTTATGACATTTTCTACTTGGTTGAGACGCTCGAGCCCCGTCAAATTGTCTTCGTCCACCGCACACTAGCCAACAAGGCCCGACAAGACGTTTTCAGATCTCGCATTGCCAGATATCGCCTGACAAGCGCCGATCTTGTCGCAGACTTGTCTGAATTCACTGCACACTAGCCGACAAGTGAAGATATTTTGTAGGCCGACAAAAAATCGGCTAGTGTGCGGCGACTTTTATAAATCTATGCACATTTCTTTGCCGTTCTCTGCAAAACAGCGACGTGAAATGACCAAGTTCGACGTATTTTGGAGAACGCGAACCGCAATGGCCAATTTTTCGTACCTTCTTTACGAATTAAAAGCTGTCGGTGCATGTTTGGCCTTAGCAAGTTTTTTGACCGATAGGCGTACTGAACAGATTGACACAGTTGCAACATTCCAAGATAAAATATAAATTCATTTTCTACAAGGAATCGTCCTCGACGTCGCTGTTGTCATTGCTTAAACTCCCTTTTAAATACCTTTACCAACGACGACGACGGCAACACTGAGGACGATGCCTCGTCAAAACTGAGCTTATTGTTTACCAGCGAAATTCCCAATTGTTTAGATGTGCTCAGTCCGCCAATGGCTCTAAAAACCTGCTCACGCTAAATATGCAATGACAGCTTTCAATTCCAAATGGAAATACGATAAATTAGCCGTCGTCGATTCCGTCCCTCAGGCTACGCAGAACTTGGTCATTTCAATTTCTCGTTTTGTAGTGGGCGGCAAAGAAATGTACAAAGAATTATAATGCACGTGTATAGCTATTGTTTTGCTCATTTTAAAAACTTCTGTTTAGTAGCGTTCTCGTTCCCTGTTGTTAATTTTGCATACGGCGACTGAGCCCACAGTACGAGCGCCAGTCAAAACTGTTCTACCAAAACGACACGATATCAGATAGTCTTTTTCTTCGCAACTAACAAAACTTTAGACAACGCTAAAATTGTTGTGGCCTCTCTGAATACTTAGCTCGAGAATTCAGGGTTCAATTTCACGAGGAACAACTTACAGTATTTTCTTCAAAATTACACAACTATTTTTCTACCTCAGACACTCGACGAACTACAAATGAGTTGCTGGACGCGTGACACCCATTTTCTGGCTCCAAAGCTTGGGGACAAAATGTTTCATAAAAAATTTTCACTATATATATTTACAATCTGAGAGTTTTCGGAATTATAAATCCCTTTTCGGGAATATATATTCAATGCCGTCTCCAGTGAGAAAGGTTGTCTGACTACAATTATTACTTCTACTTATAGCCAAAGACAGTTCACTGGGGTAGTTTTAGGGAACTGTTTTCCGATCTGAAATGCAGTGGACCGTATTTACAAGTGCATTGTTCCCTCGTCTTTGCACTTCTTAGGCGACGCTTACATTTATTCATGACGATTTTTTTTTTTTTTTTTTTTTCACCGTATAACAAATTAAAACCACAACACCGTATAAATCGGATGGACCGTATATTTTTTTCTCAGGGTTAGCAAACTTAAGATTTCGAAGGAAATGTAAGCTTATCTTCATCGCTCGTATTTTGTGTTGTGTGGCGGCCATAGTAAAATTTAAGTACGCGGTCAACTGGTGCGAGGTCTGGAACCAAGAATTTAGGAAAATAAGGGAAATTCTGACACCTCGCCGAGCCACTCCCTGTCAATGACTGATGTAGTTATAATTTTACATTAACAAGACTATGCAATGTAATTTTTAACTTCGACTCCATTGCCAAGATTTTCTTCTTGTTGTCTACGCTGACAACAGTTTTTAAATTGCGAGAAAGGTTCGCAGGTTTTCTTTCTTTTGCTAGTTCATTTTTTGTTTGTTTGCTTGTTTGTTTGTTTGTTCTTGGGAAGGAGGGGGGGTGGTGGTGGTTCTTTTCGCCCTTTGAATCGTGTGCTCGTTTTGTAACCAGTGTAATATATCTTTTAGAAATCCATAAATTATCAGACTGAAAACCCTAATAAAACAAATCAAGAACTGCAATGGTGGACAAAAGCCCTTGGGATACTGATGTAATTCAACGTGCTTTTCTGTGTTTATCTTTTATATTTTGCACTAAAGTTTGAAAAAGCACTGCAATTTTTTTAAAGAGGCGTTGCTGTTCCCTCCTCCCTACTAAATACAATGTTAAAACTCGGACGAAATTACACATTGTAAGTAGGGTAGGGGAAGAGGCTAAGCAGGTGAAGTTGTTTTCGCTCGCGACTGTTGTCTGGCGTGTGTGCAAAAGCGCCAAGAGTGCAAATTTGTCTCAAGACTTTTGTCCATGATTGTAGGTGAAAACTAAATTAACTGAATCCTCTTCGTTTTATGGGGGTGTCTGGGGAAGGGTTTATAGTGGTAGCACCTTTACAGCGATGTGGTCCATCTTAGTGCCAGGCAACTGGTGAATGGATGACTGGCTGGTTCACACATACATTGAACGCCCCAACTCGCACCTTTGACATGGCGACGGCCACACTTCGAGCAACAGAATCGACCTGCCGGGTAAACTACATAACTAATAACTGTCCGTTGCATGCCACATGTCATATAGGGCAGCAGCATCTTCCCTCCACCTCAATTTGTCTCTAGCCCTGTCAGTGCTCTCTTTCTCTCACAAACATTTCGCGAATTCGTCTTCAATAAAAACATGAAATATTTTAAGAATGACGAAGTCAAACTGTGAATATAAACACTGGTGGCATAATGATCACAATTTCTTCTATATTGAAAACATGTGGTTTAGCTAAACTACGTCTACTTGACAATCTTTATCTTCCGCTTTCTTCGCCTCTTGGAGACTTAAAGATATTTCGGGAACAAGGGGGCAAGGTCATCATGTTAAATGGAAAAAGGGATAATTTTGGATTTTTTTTTAAGGGAACAAGTACTGTCTGGGAATTATCAACAGACACCTGATGTCAAGGAGCAAAATTGCAAAAGTTTTATGCCATTATGAAAAAGCGTTAGCTCTGACTAGAAGATCTTATTGATTTTGAGCACCTTTTACTCCCAATATTCTATAACTCCTCTGGGTATTCAACATCGAGAATTTATCATTTAAAATGAAATAAATTCAGGGACGACACGCCGGATGAAAAAGGGAAGTCATTAACGACACCAACTTGATAAGCCATCCAGTTCACAAAAATAACATCCAAACTATTCTCACTGCATTATTAATTGGCTCATTGCAAGACATGCTGTTATTCCATAACATTCCCCCGTTTTCGCCCGTGCTAGTGGCGTCGGTAATGTTTCGCGCCATTTGGAGTTTCTATTTGGTCTCTCCGCTTGAAGCGTGGTCTTGTCGTCCTGTACTTCACAAAGACAGTCGTCTTTTGCAATCCGCCCACCTCTCCTGGTGGCGGTTGACCAAGCTCCTATCTGCTCATATCCTCGTTGCATGCCCACTGCCTCATCAGTCGCGGACTCTTCCCATAACTTAATCTTATGCGATGAGGTAATGAGTATGCAGTGAGGATATGGTACTAATGAGAGTATACCAATCAAGAAGCTTGATGCGATGAGAAGAAATAGCGAGAATCTGAAGCTGCGTCATCTTGCGCGTAGTTATTTGCGATAAGTAAAACCGGAATTTTTGAAGTTTGTTTTCTTCTATGATCTAAGGTTTAACTGCAGAAAGCCCCTTTTAATATCGATTGCAGACAGTGAATTAGTTTGCCTATGTCTTTTATTTCCAATAAAGAAAAAAGTTTACATTTGCGCAAGAATAGCTATCCTTTAGACATATTCAGCCAACCTTGGTAAAGAAATTGATTAAATAACCGTATCCTCTTCCTCATTAAAAATGCGCAATTAGAACAGAAAAATTATACGCGCTGAGGTCTGCTGAGTCATCCGTCCCGCAAAATATTGACATGATTGGCTTAAGTCTGTCATCAAAGCGTTGTTTTAACTGTGAGCCATATCATGTCATCTTTCATTTGTCGCTGTTAGCTTTTGTTGGAGCTTAACTCGACCAGACATCACTGGTGCTTATTCAATACTATATTGACTTGTATCTGAGAGTTATTAAGTGGAGACATCCGCCGCAGGTCAAGAATGAGTGTTTCTCTGCTTTTCGTTTTCGTGTCATGGATTTCAGTAATTCTTTGTCCAACTCGAGCGCAGGGTGAGTGGAAATTTTCCTCTTTACCTGCATTGTATGTTCTTGATAGTATCTTAACTTAAGAGCAGCTTCGCCTAAATATCAACTAGACTTGGAAATAGCGAAAAAATCGAATTTCTTCAAACTCGCCCAGAATGAAGCCCTACGGGCACTAGTTACAAAAATATCGTTTTAAGTTCGATAAATCAAAAATTATTTTTTTCCGCAATTTTTTCGTTTCGATGCCCCAAATCGGCCAAAATCCATCGAAAATGAGCGGCATATTCAGAGGCTCGTAAACTCAAAAGTAAAAATCTTCATTACAAACTGATTGCACGTCGTATTTGTACTTCCTTTCTTGTCTATTTAGAGCTAAATAGATCGTGATTTGATGAGAACTTAAATATTTGACGAATTTTCTAAATTAACGACCCAAGACAGCTTTACAAGAGGTCTACATTTAGCCTATTTTCAAATGCTAAAAAGGCGTTCTGGTACACGGCTTTTCCCAAAACGACTAGTTTGGTGTGAAAGAGCATTCTTTCTTCTTCAAATTAGTGAAATAAAATTTTTGGGTAAATAAAATCGCGAGCGCTGAGATAGCGAACTAAATGCAGCACTTCTTCCTGAAAACGTGACCTTTGACCCGAGCGTAACGAAACCGATTACTGCAAGAAAACCCGGAAGAAAAGCAAATGCTTCGTTATTTTGAAACAATTTCTAGTGATATCTCTCCGAAACCATGATTGCAAGAAACTATTTCCAGATATGAAATCTTACAGGGTCAAAAAAGGAGCTAAAGGGCGCATTTTGACACAATAACTTTGTTTGCTGAGAATTGAAGTCAATGACCGTTAACGAATTCCAGTGAAATTTGCAAACTTGAAGTATGTTAGCCGATACTTACCTGAATATTTATATTGATAGAAGAGTCGTCTTCTTGGATTAACCTTCAAAAGAAGCAGGATCCAGATTTGAAAACCTCTAAAAGAAGAAATGTTTGATGTTCCGTGACCTGCCCGCTGCTATAAATTAGCTTAAATTCCATGCACATGCCGACCGCATGTTTGTCGTAAAACCAACTGAACTCCACTGACAGTTTCCATGGGCAACCCCAAAATAAACAATCCCCAAAAATGTAAAGTGAAATTGGCTGTCTTCATGAACAGTTAGAAGCTAGAGTCAAGTTCCATTACCTTTTAAAGGTGCTCGATTCTACTTTGTTCACTCAGTAGTTACTGTCACGTTCGAATACTGCGTAGTATCGGTCACGCCAAAACACTGCAGACCGTGCAGACTGAGTAAGTTTCCCATACAAAGTCTTGTACGCGTTTGTCTATTGAATCAAAAGTCAATTCTGCGCTTGTGCAGCCTGTGGATAAATGACAGACTTTCAGATATATTTAACACTATTTTGTAACTAGACCCAAAAAAAAGAGTCACAATGAAAAGCCCAAACAAGTGTCTGCAGTAACACAGCGGTCAAACGTCTGCGCATGTGCGAGCAGTGGAGCAACTAAAAGGCGGCCAAAATATTTTCATGACACTGTTCTTTTCGTGGTTCATCGGTATCCTATAAATGACATTTTCCTCGTTATTTATATATTTGTTTATGTTTTAGCCGGTACAACGAGAACTAACAGAAATGACTTGAGAGTTAAAAATTGTTCTACCTTCTGCTTGTTGCAGGTCTTTCTTTTCCGTGGTATGTATTTTCCGTGTTCCTTGAATTTTTTGTCCGCCTCGACTTTGCACTTAGTGCACCAGTTTTTTCCAGGTTTGTAGTTTAGAAAAGATTTTCCCACCTGGTCAAAGACCAGGTACAGTCGGTTTGGGATCGCTATTTTGGCCAGCTATGCCCCCATGACGATGGACATGTACTTCGTTTGTCGTTTCGATTCATCTCGTTCCTGTGCTTCAGACAAATCAAGGACCCGGATGGAATCCCTCAGTCCTTGCCAAAATTTTTCCAGCTCGTCTGAGCGAAGCTGAATCACTGCAATTGTCTTTTTCTTCTCCCATTTTTCCTTCTTTTACACATCGTTTGTCGTCCGTTTCCGGCGTCACGCATCGTGTGATTAATAAAAACAAATAAAAATATACTACGCCGTCGGCTCGTAGCATGACACGGGTTTTAAGACTTACAAACTTTTTTGGCAAAGCTCAAAACAAAATGGCAAATCAACAGAATACCGGTAACCTAATAAACTTTGTGTCTGAAAAGTCTTAAGTTTTCCTTTTACCTGCTTTCTTTTCCTTTTACAGATTTCTATGAACTTTTCAATTTTTTTCATAAATTTTGCGTGACACCGGTTGTTTCCCATGTTTTCCTTTAAATTTTTGCGCGGGAAATTGGCGCGCGGCTGCCAAAAAATGTACCAATTTGCGCATGCCGACGTTTGACCGCTGTGTTGTCTGCAGTCTGCACGGTCTGTACTGTTTTGGCGTGACCGATTCGCGGCATTCGAACGTGAGAGTAGTGGACAAAGTCGACGCAAACAAATAAATTCAAGCACTTTTAAGGTAATGGAACTTGACTCTAGCTTCTAACTGTTCATGAAGACAGCCAATTTCACTTTACATTTTTGGGGATTGTTTATTTTGGGGTTGCCCATGGAAACTGTCAGTGGAGTTCAGTTGGTTTTACGACAAACATGCGGTCGGCATGTGCATGGAATTTAAGCTAATTTATAGCAGCGGGCAGGTCACGGAACATCAAACATTTCTTCTTTTAGAGGTTTTCAAATCTGGATCCTGCTTCTTTTGAAGGTTAATCCAAGAAGACGACTCTTCTATCAATATAAATATTCAGGTAAGTATCGGCTAACATACTTCAAGTTTGCAAATTTCACTGGAATTCGTTAACGGTCATTGACTTCAATTCTCAGCAAACAAAGTTATTGTGTCAAAATGCGCCCTTTAGCTCCTTTTTTGACCCTGTAAGATTTCATATCTGGAAATAGTTTCTTGCAATCATGGTTTCGGAGAGATATCACTAGAAATTGTTTCAAAATAACGAAGCATTTGCTTTTCTTCCGGGTTTTCTTGCAGTAATCGGTTTCGTTACGCTCGGGTCAAAGGTCACGTTTTCAGGAAGAAGTGCTGCATTTAGTTCGCTATCTCAGCGCTCGCGATTTTATTTACCCAAAAATTTTATTTCACTAATTTGAAGAAGAAAGAATGCTCTTTCACACCAAACTAGTCGTTTTGGGAAAAGCCGTGTACCAGAACGCCTTTTTAGCATTTGAAAATAGGCTAAATGTAGACCTCTTGTAAAGCTGTCTTGGGTCGTTAATTTAGAAAATTCGTCAAATATTTAAGTTCTCATCAAATCACGATCTATTTAGCTCTAAATAGACAAGAAAGGAAGTACAAATACGACGTGCAATCAGTTTGTAATGAAGATTTTTACTTTTGAGTTTACGAGCCTCTGAATATGCCGCTCATTTTCGATGGATTTTGGCCGATTTGGGGCATCGAAACGAAAAAATTGCGGAAAAAAATAATTTTTGATTTATCGAACTTAAAACGATATTTTTGTAACTAGTGCCCGTAGGGCTTCATTCTGGGCGAGTTTGAAGAAATTCGATTTTTTCGCTATTTCCAAGTCTAGTTGATATTTAGGCGAAGCTGCTCTTAAGTTTTCTTCAGTTTGGCTAAAGATGGCTGTTAAAGGATTCTTGATAATTTGGGAAATGGATCTATAATTGAAGGTTTGTCACTAATGATAACTAATTCGTTCGAAGAAGCATCACATTCTTTCAATTTTGTCTTATGGAGAGCCAACGCCATAGCATAAGCTGATAATGTTACGATAATATGTCCAGTTTTGACAATTTAGTGAAATCTAATAAGCAAACGTATTTACTCCTGTTCGTGATCAAGGATTAGTTTGAAATCGTTCTTTGAATTGTAAGCCAATACGGTCGCGGTGATGATCTCCGATTACCGTAGTAGATTTGGAAGCGATGTGATAGAATGCTACACGCATTTGTACTCGTAACCGAATTCATTAAAAAAAAAAAAAACTGATGTATTACTTGTCAGCATCTAAAACTAAGAAGTGCAGTGAATCTTAAACCAGTAGCTCTGCCTCTAAAAAATAAAAAAAATAAAATGACAGCAGTTTAAGAAAAGGCTGTGTTTACTTGATTAAAGGTTGATGCTGAGCATTTTCCTGTTTATTGGAAAATGTGTCCAACAGCTAACTGGAGGTGCCTACTGTAAATCCTTGGTCAATAACTCGATACTTTTAAATCCTATAAACAACGTCGAATTTGGATTAATTGAATTATCAAATTATCAAATTGGTTCAATTTTTTTATCTCGTGATGTCAACATAATTTTACTTTGTATTATTAAAAAAGTTGGTTTCTTAGCACAAGAAGTATAATCTTCCCTGCATATTTTTATCCTGTAAATGAAATTGCATGTTAGAGGAAGGTGCTACCGTTTTGTTTAAAACCACCCGCAATGGAGACCAATTTGCGCAGGCAGCCGAAATCTATTTGTTTGGTTTTTGTGCACTTACTTGTAGAAGGCTTACCTGCATAATCCGATAGAAACACAAAACTCCAACAAAAGCTGCTGACATAATACTGGAGAGATATTTTTGATAATCGAAATATACGAATGATTTTTCGCCCCTTTTTGGCGATTTTTTCCCTTCGAAAAGGAATATAAAACATTGAATTATAAATCATCTTAAATTCAAGATCGCGCAGCGGGTTATAGTCACCTGCTTTTTTATATTGTAGAAGAAGAAGAAAAACTTTTCTGTGTTCCTACCAAGTTAACAGAAATACTCGTGAAAGTACCAGTAAATTAAAAATTATAAAAAAAAAAAAAAAAAACTAAATAGGAACACCAAATGTTATTATATACCGCTAATTTTTAAATAATCACTTTCTCTCAGCGGAAGTTGTTTAAATTAAGCGTAAATTCTGAAGAGAGGTTTACGGGGGTCTTATCAAATTAAACGCTAATTGCTTTGAAAAAACCTGCCAAAGATTGAGACTCACTTCAGTTCTTCTGAATTTGCTACAACCAGTAACTTTTGGAATATGAATTTAACTAAAAATGCGTTCATGATGCAGATTTAGCGTAGTTGTCGTGTCCCGTATAATTAACAATATCAATTCCATGGCAATCTATTTTCGGTCTTGTTGTGCGAAACTTCTCTTATCATGATGTTTACCCACCGCCAATGTCGACCAAACAGAAGCTAATAAATCGAGGGAACGTTTCCTTCTTTTTTCTATAAGAGAAAAACTCGAGCTCTTGAATTAACTGTTATTTTTTAGACTAAACTTGAAAAGCTAATAGGCACCTCTTTCCTTATGAGAATATTAATATGCTGTCTGCATAGACAGGTGGCAAGGACAACATGGATATTATATTGATGTAACACCAGATTCTTACAAGGACAATTAGTAAGAAATGTATGATGATTAGTAAAGAGAATTTACGTTTGATCTCGGGGAGGGGAAGATTTAAAAACATGCCGCCCCTCGCACTTTAAAAGCTCGATTCTAAGCTAAGTTTGAGACCTTTTTACGTTGTCCGCTAATTATGTATGGTTATCACTAAATTATGACTTTGAGGTGCCCAGTGTTCAAAATACTTGTAGTTTGTAATTTCATTTAAATACAAAGTAAACGATTTAAGCATCAGTGTCGAATGCTTTAAAAAGAAGGAATTCACCAGAAGTTGGAGTAGCAACTGTTAAACAAATTGTACCAAAATTATTTACATATTGCAAACTTCTATGCCACTGTTTTAAATATCTTCTCAAAATAAAACTTTAATAAGCATTGAAAGTCGCAACTTTTCGGAAAGGCTTAAAAAAGTCTGTTCATAGGGTTCAGAACCAACGCAACGTTCTGAAAATTTAAGGTGGCCCTAAACCCTATAGACATTTTTTTAAACTTTTCCAAAAGTTGCGTCTTATCGTGCTTATTAAAATTTGATCATATAAAAAAAAAAATCACCATGCCGTTTTCAAATTATGAGCCCATAAAGCTGTAATTAAGGGTGTTTTTAGCAGGTCATACCTTTGCTTTGGTAACCTATTGTGTCACGAAAACGATAACAACGTGTTCACCAATGACTGGACAGCTGTTTGATGCCACGGTTGTAGCATTAAGCGATAAATAGTGCATGGTCATAACGACCCATCAAAATCTAAATGCAGGGAACTGTTTTAAGCCACCTTTCTAAAAAAAAAAAGGACTGTGACATACTAGTCTGGGAGCAAATGTCGCAAAATTAAGTCCCGTGAGAATTTCGTACGGAAAGCAAGCCACCAGTCTAAAAGTGTTCTTTAGGGTCTAGTAAACATGAAAAGTTTTGGTGGCAACTCTGCAACTTGCTAGGACGGGTTTTAAGGAGGGTTGAAAATCGCACGTATTTTAGCCAACATGAAAACGAGGCTAGTAAATTAAATTCTTTATAACCTCATCAATTACCATCGGCTAACCACTAAACTTGGCAGATATTCATGAGTTGATTATTTAGTGACAAATGCTGATTATGAAGTGGCCACGTGATTTTCTAGCATGAAAACGAGGCTGGAATAGAATATTACATATTACTATATTTAATGTTTGCAAAAGCTTATCAAACGTACCCAAAATGGGCAGAAATACGCAATTTGGTCATTTAGTGACAGCTGCTGATTATGAGGTGGTCACGTGACCTAGCATGAAAGCGACGCTGGACTAGAAAAACGCATGTAACCTTTTTTTAAATGTTTACAATAGCTTGTCAAACTTTCTCAAAATCAATCCTTCGATGATACGGTTGCGCTGATGATATTCTTATTTGTCACGTGGTGAAATTTCCTGCAGAGCAACGAGGTTCTAAGCAACCATTCATTTTATGATAAATTTACACTGGTAGCAACCTACATAATTAAAAAAGACAAAAAACAGCAACAACTTAAAAAACAGCAGTGGTAAAAATGAAAATGGCGATATTTTTCACCTTTCTTTGGCGAAGTATTTGTCCAAGGACGCTTACCATATCTGATTTAACGCATCGTCATCATCTTCTTCTTCCTGAATATCTCTGTCATCATCGTCTCATTCGCCTTGTTGATTTTCACATACATCATCATCATCATCTTCGGAACAGCCGCAGAGGTCCGTGTATAGCAACCCTGCTTTGCGGCACTGACAGCGATTCGTCGCTGCCATCGTTCCTTTGCACATCTGCACTTCACAAGCTGTATTATAGCCTCGGGAACGGGCGACAGAGTTGTCACGACAGGGATCTACTCATAATTTTCCATTGTCCAACCATACCCTCGTGGTGACGGTAAAACAGGATTAGGTACACAGTCATTGTTCCAAACCATTAATTAATAGTGTGCTCGTAGTATGGCTCGGTGTAGAGCTGCCTTAGTTGGTGGTAAGCTGTCAGATTCAGCTTGTCTCTTCTTAAACAACGACCACCTGAGCTCTTTGACAGGTTTAATTGTGGCCTTTGGCAGGAAGTGCAGCGAATCTTAAACCGGCAGCTCTGCCTCTAAAAAATTAAAATTAAAATGACAGCAGTTTAAGAAAAGGCTGTGTTTACTCGATTAAAGGTTGATGCTGAGTATTTTCCTCTTTATTGGAAAATGTGTCCAACAGTTAACTGGAGGTGCCTACTGTAAATCCTTGGTCAATAAGTCGATACTTTTAAATCCTATAAACAACGTCGAATTTAGATTAATTCAGTTATCAAATTATCAAATTACTTTAATTTTCTTACCTTGTGATGTGAACATAATTTTACTTTGATAAGTTGATAAAGATGGTAAATTTTAAGCTCGGTAATGAAATGTGAAGGTGAATTAATCAACATGACACGAGCGTGGGACAAAGAAAAATTCTGAGTTCCCGACAGGAATCGAACCCATGACCTCCCGAACACTGGGCGGGCGCTCTATCCACTGAGCTACGAGAACTCATGGAGAGCAAGGTGTTCTCGTAGCTCAGTGGATTATTATTAACTTAAAGATTATTATTAACTTATCACTACTCACGATGACTTCGATAGTGTTGATCCTAGCAGTATGCAGGACACTTGTCATATATCAACTCAGTTAAATGACCTTGCTCTCCATGAGTTCTCGTAGCTCAGTGGATAGAGCGCCCGCCCCGTGTTCGGGAGGTCATGGGTTCGATAAGTGTCTAACAGTTAGCTTGAGGTGCTTACCGTAAATCCTTGAAGAGTCACTCGATCCTTTTAAGTCTTGTAAACAATGTCGAAATTGTATTAATTCAGTTATCAAATTATCAAATTACTTTAATTTTCTTATCTTATGATGTGAACATAATTTTACTTTGTATCATATGTATATAATCCACGCTTTGAATTAAAATAGTCGGTTTGTTAGCAAGAGAAGCATAATCTTCCCTACCTTTTCTTAGCCTGTAATTGAAATTGCATGTTAGAGGAAGTTAATTTGCTACCGTTTGTTTAAAACCACCCGCAATGCAGGCCAGTTTGCGCAAGCAACAGAAATCTGTTCTATTATTCACTTGTTCGGTTTTTCTGCTCGTACTTGTGGAAGGTTTACTTCCATAATCCGATAGAAACAAATAACTCGAAAAATAAGCCCGTGAAAGTATCCGAAAAAAGTATATAAAAAGAAACTAAATAGGAACATCAAGTTTTATTATATTTTTATTTACAGTGTAATAACGAAAATGGCTGTGATCGTGATGTTTACCTGCCGCTAATTTTGAAATAATAACTCTCTCAGCGGAGGTTGACGCAAGAGGTCTTGACGCAAGGGTAAAAATATTATCGAATTAAATGCCAACCCTGCCAAAGATGAAGACCCACGCTCGTTTAAATTTGCCATACACACAACTGCACCTAAAAGAAATACGTTCATCATGCAGATTTAACGTAGATGTCGTGTCTCGTATGATTAGCAATTTCCTTGGCAATCTATTTCCGGTCTTGTTGCACGAAACTTCTTCTTAATACATAAACAGCCCTATAAGTCGACCAAACAGAAGCTAATAATTCGAGGGAACAGTTCCTTCTTTTTCTATAACCTTAAAAAAAAAAACGCGAGCTCCAAACCTATTACTTTTTACACAAAACTTGAAAAGTTAATAGGCACCTTTTTTCAGAATATTAATATGCTGTCTGCATAGACAGGTGGCAAGAACAAGGTAGATATTATATTGATGTAACACCAAATCCTCACTAGGACAATTACTAAGAAATGTATGATGATTAGTAGTGAGAATTTACGCTTGATCTCGGAGAAGGATAGATTAAAAAAACATGCCGCCCCTCGCACTTTTAAAAGTCGATTTCAATTTACGTTCTTCGCTAATTACCACTAAATTACGACTTCGAGGTGCCCAGTGTACCAACATCAATGTCCAATGTGTTATAAAGAAGGAATGCACCAGAAGTTCGGGTAACAAAAAATAAAAAAAAAATGTACCGAGATTATTGTGCGACTGTGTTAAATATCTTCCCAAAATTAACTTTTAATAAGTATGAAAAGGCGCAACTTATAACAAAGTTTTAATTACTAGCCCCTAAACCTGTGATTAAGGGCGTTTTTAGCAAGTCATAATTCAAGGCCAGTAAGCTATTTTCTCTGCCATTTTCGTTGCAGAAAAAAAAAAAAAAAAAAAAAAAAAAAAACGTCAAATGATCTTGAAGTTTTCGTACGCGGGGTTTCTTCAGTACGTCCACCTTGTTTGCCACCGTAATATCATCTCCTCTAAATAAATGAATGCCGAATGAACGAACGAACGAATATATTGAGACGAGTACGAGCTGCCAATAAATTAGCTGAATTTTACCATTAATTTGAACGTCTCCTAACAACAGATGAGCTAAGCCACAAGTTTGCTTGCAAGCAACCAAATGTTCATGCATGCTTAAATTAGAAGCTAAAATTTGCAAGCTGCGTTGCCTTTAAAGTGCCTATGAAGTAAAAAAAAAATGCTGCCTACTTGAAAGGCTTCTCAAAGTAAAGAAGAATGGCGTTTTCCTGGCATTTCCTGTTTAAAAAATAACATCATATAGAAAAACATGAACCTCATCATATAACTAAACGGAGCTCGAGGCCTGTACTGAACTTTTCTGCAAGATGTGGCATGCTCGTCAAAACAAAAGCTTTATTATCGCTAAAAGCTTTTTTCCTTCCATTCGACGCAAGTAGAAAAGCATAAAACTGGCACTAGGGTGTCGAAAACCCATCCACGTAAACCCAGCTTTGTGAAGCGTGGTGAAGCTAAAACTTCATAAATCTCTTTCAAATTTGCCCACATGCATCTTTTTAAAATATAGTTTTACTCAACCATATGCTGTTCTCCTCAGTAGAGAAACTGCTTGAATATCAGGCAGATGTATGTCACTTTAACCGTAATCATCTTCTTTAGTTAAAACATCTTAACGAGAATGCTTATGATTTAATAAGTATTTCAATCATTTAGAGGAATTTGTGCTGATCGTTATTGAAACTTGAAGGGCTAACGCTCTATAAAAAGATACATACAAGTCATAGTTCTTCTTGTAGAAAACAAAGCTGATCGACAATCTGAGGATAAAGGATGGGCCGAACACTCAGTTTTCCACACGTCTAATCTTACTTTATAAATTCTTCATCTTTCAAGAGAGAACAAAGGTTCTCTACTGGAACAGCTTCTTTATTTTCCTTACAAATGTTAAACATAAATTGTTAATTAAACGCTTTTCATAATTTCGGGATTAGCAAGCTACATTGTACATGTCATGGACTCACTGGACATCTTCTTCCTTGCATTAAGCGCTTGAAAATTCACGAAAGAGAAACCTTCTCTACAGGAAGTGCTGCTTTATTTTCCTTGTATTTGTAAACATTAAGTTCTAAGTAGCCTTTATTTCGATAATTTCGGGATTAGTTTAAGTCGCCATTCTAACCAATTTGTGATAGGGTTGTAAATGTATTTGGTGATATTTCAATTATATTGCAGATTTAAGTTCAACAAACGTTTATTTAGCAGACAAGATTCGCACTTTTCATAAAGCAAAAATAAAATGTCTCTTAGCTTTGGTAGAATAGTCAGCTTAATTAACGTACATGATGTTGGGCAAACTAAACACATCTGTTGCGTATTTACCTCAATTCGCCTTAATTTAGGTCACGTTAACTTCAAATACCTCAATTAACATGAGTGTTAATTTCCTTTAGAATATGGACCTTCTATGAACTGCACTTTAGTAAGTTTGGTTGCGTGTTTTATTATGTATTTCTAACAGCCTTTGAGCGAATCGTCTTTAAATAGAAACGTAAACTCCTCGAAACACGACGGCGTCAAACTGTGCAAACAAACAACTGGTCGAATGATCAACACTTTTCCATTAACACACGTAAATCTAAAGTGCTTGTACTTTAAAATCTCTATCTTTCTCGTTCTTTGCTTGTTGGAGACTCCAAAGATTTTTGGCAAGAAGGAATTATAGCCTTTTGCGTGAGACAAGGGATAATTTTCAATTGCTTTAATGGAACAAGTGATGTCTTGGAACTATCAACAGAAACTTGATATCAAGGGGCAAAATTGCATAAATTTAAAGTTTTAAGGCATTGGTAGGAAGTGTAAACTCTGATTAGGAAATCTGTCGTCGTTTACTTTATTGATTCTTGAGTAGCTTTCTCTCCCGATAGTCTTTCACATGTCTGGGTATTCAACATGTACACTTTCTCACTGTAGAATGTACAAATTTAAGGGCAAACACGCGGGATGAAAAAGGGATATCATTAACGAAGGTTACCGTCTCAATAAACTATATATGATGTTCAAAAAAAATGACATTCAAACAAATGAAAGTATAACAATAAAATATCTAGATGCAAGACTAAATAGCGGAAATATGAAACTGAATCATCGCTGCGTTCAGTTTAAGAAAGAATGTTATTTCTTAGAAGGAAAACCGAAATTTGAGAAATTTATTTTCTTCATTGATCTGAGGTTTAACTGCAGATAATTTATTCTATCAACGCTTGAGGACAGTGAATTAGCGTAACGACCTTAACCATGCCTTTTATTTCGATAAAAAGCAAAACAAAACAAAACAAAACAACTCAAACTCACACTTTCACTAGAGTGGTTCTCCTTCAAATGTATTCAGTAACCAACCTACGTGTAGGTAAATAAATTAACTAAAGAACCGTATTCTATTTACTCATTAAAAATGCACAATCAGAGCAGGAAGTTTATATGTACTATGTGGAGTGCAGTCTCTTGTCAAGTGAATAAGTGACATGATTGGTTTACGTCTGTTATCTGAGCACTGTTTTAAATTTAAGCCATATCATGCCATCTTTTATTAGTCATTGTTAGCTTTTGCTGGAGCTTAATTCAACAAGACATCACAGGTGATTACTTAATACTGTATTGACTTGTATCTGAGTCTTATTAAGTGGAGACATCCGTCGCAAGTTAAGAATGAGTTTCTCTCTGGTTTTCGTTCTCGTGTCATGGATTTCAGTAATCCCTTGTCCAACTCGGGCGCAGGGTGAGTTTAAAAAAATTTCCTCTTTACCTGCTTTGTATTTTATAGATGCTATTTTAATTTCTAAGTCAGCGTTCCCCAGTTTGGTTAAAGATGGCTGTTAAAGGATTCTTGGAAATTATACTTAGACTAATATGTTCGAATAAGCATCACATTGTTTCCATTCTGTCTTACGCTGAGTCAGTGCCGTATCTCTCTGTACTGCATTTATCCTGGCAAGCGCGGACGTATGACGAGAATAAAGGAAATCAAGCGAAGCATAAACTGATATTGTCACAATAGCCTTCCAATTTTTGATATGAAGTGATATGTAAGCAAGCCTATCTACTTCTCTTCGTGATCGAGGGTTAGTCTGTAGTCCACTGGTTGAATCGGGAACCAAGACATTCGCTTATGATCTCTGATTAGCCGTAGATTTGGAAGCGATGTGATAGAATGCTACACCCGTTTGTCTTCATAACCAGGTCATTCAAAAAAGTGCCGCATTGTCATCTAAAACGAGGAAGTGAGACAAATCTTAAACTAACTTTACCTCTAATACATAAAAAGGCAAATGACAACAGTTTGAAGAAACCATGTTTCCTTGATTAAAGGTTAAGCTGAGCATTTTCCTCTTCATTGGAAAGTGTGTCTAACAGTTAACTAGAGGTGCTTACTGTAAATCCTTGGACAGTCACTCGATCTTTTTAAGTCTAATAAACAATATCTCGTATGAGATACGTGCGTCATTTGAATACCATATCATGTATACGATACGTGCATCAGCCATGTTTACTTCAATTTTCTTATCTTGTGTTTTAAACCTGATTTTACTTTGTGATACATGTATATACGGCTCATGCTTTTTATTAAAACAGTCCGTTTCCTAGCGCGAGTAGAATAATCAATTCTGCAATTTTTTGGCCTGTAGATCGAAACTCACAAAGATTTCAGAGGAAGTTGCTGCTGTTTCTCAGCAGACAAGAGAACTCTGATCTGATATCTATTTGTTCGGTTTGGTGTTCGTTCATGTGCAAGCCTTCTCTGTGAAATGCGATACAAACACAGAACCCGAGAAAGTGATGTTGACATTGTGATGGCACGAGTAAAGAGAATTCATATTTTGATTTTTCTTCATTTTCTTGCATTTTTTCCCGAGGAAAAGGAATTTAAAACATAGTATAAATTAACTTGAATTCAAGATCGTGCAGTGGGTAATAGTCAGGTGCTTGAATATGTATGATAAAAAGAGGAAATTTAAGGAGTGTTAACGCGCGCAATTCAAGGAGTATTAAAGCGCGCAATTTAATAAATGTTATAGTGTGGGATTTAAGGAATCTTATTCTGTACAATTTAAGGAGCCTTAAAATGCGCAATTTAAGGATTGTCAAAGTGCACAATTTTAAGAGTCTTAAAGTGCGTAATTTAAGGAGTGTTTAGTTGCACAAATTAAGGAGCCTTAAATTGCGAAGTTTCTAGAGCCTCAATGTGCGTAATTTAAGGAGCCTTAAAGTGCACAATTTAAGGAGTCTTAAAGTGCGCTATTAAAGGAGTCTTAAAGTACGCAATTTAAGAAGTCTTAAAGTGCGCTATTTAAACAGTCTTAAAGTGCGCAATTCAAGGGGTCTTTAAGTGCGCTATTTAAGTTGTGTTACAGTGTGCAATTTTAGGAGTCTTAAAGTGCGTAATTTAATAAGTGTTTAATTGCGCAAATTAAGGAGTCTTAAATTGCGCAATTTTAGGAGTCTTAAATTGCGCAATTTCAGGAGTCTTAATGTGCGTAACATAAGAAGCCTTAAACTGCACAATTTAAGGAGTCTTAAATCGTGCTATTTAAGGAGTCTTAGAGTGCGCTGATTAAGTAGTCTTAAAGTACGCTATTTATAAACAGTAGTAGTGCGCAATTCAAGGAGTCTTAAAGTGTACTATTTGAGGAGTCTTAAAGAGCGCAAGTTAAGGAGTCCTAAAGTGCACAATTTAAGGAGTGTTAAAGAACGCAATTGAAGGAGTCTGAAAGTACATAAGTTAAGGAGTGTTAAAGTGCGCAACTGAAAGAGTCTTAAAGTGTTTAATTTAAGGAGTGATAAGCGCCCAAGGAAGCTTGAAACTAGATATATTACGTAAAGCATTTTTTGGTGATTTTACGAAAGTTTTAATACAGAAGACTTGGCCCAGATACTGATAATGTTCCAAATTGTTTCTGTGGTTCAGGACCAATTTACAGAAACACTCGTGAAAGTATCAGAAAAATGCATAAAAAAAGCTGGATAGGAATACAGAATTTTATCCTATTTTTCACCCACAGTGTAACGACTAAAATTGTCGTGATTCTCATCATTACCCACCGCTAATTTAAAATAACAATACTGTTAGTAGAGGTTGTTTAAGCGCAAATTCTAAAGAAAAGTTTGCCGGGGTCTAGACTCAACAGTAAAAGTGTTATCGAATTAAATGCGAATTATTTTGTAAAAATTTGCCAAAGATTAAAATCGATGATGATGTAAATCCGACATAGACGTCATGTCTCGTGTTAATTAGCCATTTCCAAATTTAAGGCAATCTAATTTCTCTCTTGCAACACGGAAATTTTCTCGAAGACTTGATCTGACCTATCAGTCAACAAAAGCTAATATTCCTTCTTCTGCCGTTGAGCGAAATTTCTGGTTCCACAACTACTAATTTTTTTAAAACTAAACTTGAAAAGCTTGATCAGCACTCTCTATTGTCAGAATATTAACAGGCTGTCTAAATAGACAGTTGGCAAAAAAAAAACATGGGTATTATGTTGAAATACCTCCAAATTCTCACAAAGACAGTAACTGAGAAATGTGTGATGCTTAGATAGGAGAATTTACGCTTGATATCGGCAATGAGAAGATTACAAAACAAGCCGTCACTTGCACTACGTTGTTCTCTAATTATTACTAAATTACGACTTCGAGGTGTCCAGTCTTCTAAATATTTGTAGTTTGCTATTTCATTTAAACACCAAGTAAGTGATTTAAGCATCAGGATCGAATGTTTAGGAAAGAATTCGCCTGAGGTACGAGTAGCATGTAAACAAACACTTTGTACTGAGATTGTCTACATCGTGTTGCAAACTTCTGTTTGACTGTTTTAAAATTCTTCTGAAAAATTAATTATTTCTAACACACTACATATGGAAAAAACACTTGAAAGTACTGGTGAAATGAAACTAATGATATAATATTAATTTTTACCTGCGTTTGCATTATTTCTTTGAACTGTGAAATTTATTTTATCTAGTTCCCATAAATAAGATGTTATCAGTGTTATTCAAGGTACCTGGTTGATACATCTTTAGCTTTAAGAAAATGTAAAAAGGACTGAAAAGTACCTAAAATTAATCTGGTCCACTAAAAACTGAAATTTCTCAATTTACTATCGCATTTCCTCGTAAATTCTTCATAAAAAAGGGATGACACTGAAAGGTGAACTGTGAAATAAATCATGCAGTTATCATGGATCCTCACAAGACTTAGCAAGCGGGAAAGAAAATTGCGACTACACTCTTAGCTCCCCTTTAAAGAAGTTATTTCATATATATTTGGTATCACAACAATAACGAACCGGTTAGAAATTATAGTTTCACCGATTTGTTTATACAAAGGTCTGGCAAAAAAATCAATCTTGTGCGTGGAGAGTAAAGCGAAATAAAGATATACTGCATGTTGATAGGAGATACTATGTACATAAGCCCTCAGCACTCACTCCTAAATTACTCTGTTCTTTAAAATGTTTGAATATTTATTTTTGTTTCACACTTTAATTATAAAAGCCTGTTTCAAATTTTCCTTTATTTATTATAAGCTCTAGATAAACATGTTTACATTTTTTTCAGATGGAGGACGTGAGCTGTACTTTCCAGCCCACTATTTCTATGCTGAGAAACGTTTAGTGAACCACTGGATAAAGACCATGATTGTCAATGACTTGGACGAGTGTGAATACCGTTGCTACCTGGATGCAAACTGTGTCAGTCTTAATATTAAGAACAAAGATCCCAACGGAACACATGAATGTGAGCTGAATAACTCCACTCACTTGGAGCACGATGGGAATCTGACGGACAACCATCTTTACTATTATCGTGGCGCCGAAGTAAGTGACTATCATTTTTTTTTTTTTTTTTTTTTTAAACTTTTCGCCTTCAGTTGTTTGATAAGCCAATTTACACCAAAGTTAATGGACATATAAGCTCTCCACGAAAATCTTAATGTTTGTGCATAAATTACTTTTCTTACGTCCGGGTTGCGTCGGCTAAAATCGGCTGACAAGAATTTCAATCCCAAGAGTGAAATAAACGTGTGTCTTGAGCAGTCATTCATTCATTTATTCTAACAACAAGAGAGTAGTAGATTATTTATAAGCAACTATTTTCCTTTTCTGCGTTTCAGAACAAGTGCGGAAAGATCGGACGGAAGTGCGAGAACAACTCAACTTGTCAGTCCGGTTTTACACAGAAAGGATATCGATGTTCGTGTACTACTGGGTTCGAGGGCGAACACTGTGAGAATGGTAACTATGCTACTCCTAACATACCCTTGTGTTGTAACTATCATTTAGCGCAAATTTCGTTGAACATCAAACATTCTGTGGTAGAAGTTAAAAGTTTGAACATGCCGTTCTTTATATGTTAACATTAAAACTCGCATATTTTCAGAAAATTAGTTCACCATAATTTTTGACTCTGTTAAACGAATTTTCCGGTGTTTTCCCCAGACAAAGTCTCCATCACTTACAGACAGCATTTCGTTAAAAATTAACAGATAAATTGTCTCGTAAAACCAAGTTTAACTGATATTCCAAATTTTATACTTTTTAGAGGTAATCTGACGAATTAAAGGCACTTAGTTGCTTTTCCGATTCAGTGGATCCTATGAAACATGTTTTACCTTAACTTTAGATATTGATGAATGCGATAGAGGTTCTCACAAATGCCACGTGAACGCCAGCTGCAACAACACCAAGGGAGGGTACAACTGCTCTTGTAAAGACGGATACACTGGAGATGGACAAAATTGCGCAGGTTTCTTTCATGTCTGTGTATAGCATACTTTAAGCCAATGATACAAGGTTTAACATTTGATGAGCAACAAATATTGCAGCTGCTGTTCAACAAATGCTGAACAGTGCATAATGTGATGTTGAACGTTGAAATATGCCGTTCAATATGTTGAAAGTTGTTGAACGAAAATAGAACTTGACTCTATTCCGTTCAACAGTCTGATTGAAAATCCGTTGGAACGAGGTCGCATGACCGATACAGAATATGCTTGTTTAACACGCCTTTGTCACTTGGATGCGAATTGGACAGGAACTAAGATATGTATTTTACAACGGTGGATAAATATAACATTCATATCACATTCTCTCATGTCAGATATCGACGAATGTGCTGCACAGGTCAACCCATGCGTTACAGTTGCTAAACCTGAGTGCATGAATACGGATGGTTCGTACAACTGCCTTTGCAAAGGTGGATTTGTAATGGAGGGTTCTAGCTGCGAAGGTATATATAATGTAATTTTGTTCATAGTATAGGTAATACACTTTGCTTAAGACTAACTTCAGGGAGCCGTAACAAGTCATTATTCACTACATTATTTGTAACCCATATATTATCTGATGGTATACCTGACTGTCTGAATCGAACTGAACCGAAACTACATTATTTTTGAATTAAAATTCTCTCAAAAGAATTGCTTTCCATGAAATTAAACCAACTAAGTAATGATTGAGCTTTAAATATATTATAGTAATTTTCAGGTCACGTAACTTTTTGTTGGTTTGAAAATTGGTCAGAGCATTCAAGCATAAAGCACTAGTTAAAAGTTTTCCATTCTTTTTTTGAAGGAAGCTATGAATTAGTTATCGTCAAGCAATCAGCTTTAAGTAAGACATTCCACAATCGGGGTCCAGCAATATAAACCTAAGTTTAACTTCCCATGAAAGTGAATAACAACTGAAACATGCTGTAAACGGACGTTACAAGAAACGCCTTAATTAATACTTATGTTCTTGCCTGCTATTATATTTTGGGGTCATACAATTAGCACTAAAAGTAAAAATGTGCGTTGCACTTGCTGTTCTCGAAGTTAAGGCCAATAAAAATTGAAATTTTCAGTATTTTACCCCCAATACGCCAAACTTACAACGCATGCGAAAATCTATATGATATTTATATAATGTTAACAATGCGAGAGCTATTTTACTTCAGAAACTGCATGAGAAAAAGGAACACAACAATGATATGTGGGGTAAGGGGTTGGGAATGAAGTTCTCCAATAACAGGCCAGTGGAACTACATGTAAATGCCATCACTAAACGAATCACTAACCTGGCTTGGTAAAGGGGGGTGGGGGGCGTCAAACCCCCCTCCTCTCCGAGGATGGAGGTCACAAACCCCTGGGAGAGGTTCCTAATCCTCTTCGGGGCTGCAGTCACAATACCCCGAAAGAGGTCCTTACTCCCTTTCAGGGCTGCAGGTCACAATACCCTGAAAAGGTCCCTACTACCCCTCAGGGCTGCATGTCACAATACCCTGAAAAGGTCCCTACTCCCCCTCAGGGCTGCAGGTCACAATACCCTGAAAGAGGTCCTTACTCCCCTCCAGGGCTGCAGGTCACAATACCCTGAAAGAGGTTCCTAGTCCTAAGGGAGTTTAGACTCATGGTTACATGGCAACCCATCAATTCTGAGTCTATGGGGCCAATAGTGCCTGTATGGGAGCACTTCATCCCAACCCAAAGTTTATTTGTGTATTTCAATTAGACAAATCTAAACCGTAGACTAACTCCTTAATACAATTATGCAGTCTTTGAGATTAGACAAGGCTAATCAGTCCATTCAGTGTCTTTGATGCAGATAAACTGCATAAGTGCCAATAGCATTGGTCGCTAACAGTTACAAAAAATAGCTCCTAACTGTAACGTTTTGTGTAAAGAGATCTCAATATATATTGCTGTGTATCTGAGAATTAGATACAGGTACATTGGCTGTACATAGTAAAGCTAGTCAATAATCCCGTAACATGGGAGCCAAAGGCCCAGCTGAGAAGCTTAAGTAGGATATATAACTATTCATAAATTCACAAACATTGTGTATTTCGTGTGTGACATGCTCAAACCATAGGGTGGGGAGGGAGGGAAAATCACGTCATCGAAGAAGGCAAATACAGTTTGCTAGCTCGCAGCGAAAGAATGAATGAACACACCACTCGTGCTCGATGCCTGGGAATCGATTGACAGTGACATACCAGCTCAGCCAATTCTGATTGGCTTAGCGTACAGTTTGCGTCACTAATGCATGTGATCACACTAAACTTTGGACTGTGAAACCCTACCCTCTACCTTTTTGCATGTCACACAACCAGCACGTAATCACTCATGGTTGTCCCATTAACTTAAATTTGTGAGGACATAAATTGGTCTTGCATGTAAGAGTAAAATCATGGAAAAAAAAGATAACGAAAAAATCGGTGCAATTTTGTACTGCACGCGATGAAAATAGCGCCTTAATAGCAAAAGGAATACGCACCGGCCTTACGTACATTGGAAGAGACGTGATCGAGATCCCAGAAATGATTTAATTTTTGCAATAGAATGTTGCTGTTTAAGCAGAGTTTTCCATCTTAATATCTCAATTTTAATTTTTTGATATAATAATGACACATGATATGTGTTAATTTTTTTCTGCTAGGAAGGCTTATATTGTCACTGTCATGTAATACGTCGCGTAAATAGCATTGTCATATAACTATGACTCTGATTGACTCTAGATGTCGCAACAACCTTGTTATCGTCCTTGCGTCTCACGAGAAAGCACTGGGTGCGAGTGGCCTAACTGCCAATCATACCTCTGAGAGAGACAGAGAGAGAGAGAGAGAGAGAGAGAGAGAGAGAGAGAGAGTTGAAAGAGTTGTTGAAAACAGCCCAAAATTTGGTCGCAAATTAATCTCAGAAGACCCCCATGGAGCTGATAGCCAGAACTCGGCTGTAAACTGACAATGAAACTGAAACTTTGGCATTTTACATAAGTCTGCATAAGGGATTTGTGTTTACATTTTAAGGACAATCAGCCAAACACTATTTGGGTGAAAATATTGGTTTTTATAATATTTCAGACGTCATTAAATTAGTGTGTCTCAAATTTAGAAAAAAAAAAAGAAGAAGAAAACTCACCTCCATAGCGAAACGCTCTGTTGAAACAAAACCCTTACGCCGCTAGCTAGTGACATTGATTTTGAGAACTTTCTAATTTTGCTGAGGTCATGTGAAAACGAACTATACAGATTGGGATTTTGATGAAGTGTGGTTGCATTTATTATTTTATTCCTTTTTGACTCTGAAAAAGTCTGATTTAAGGGCCCATTAACTGATTTATGTACGCGCTCGCGCGCGTTGCTAAGGAGGTGAAATTTCACTTCCGGTTACTAACGTCAGCCTGAGTGCGGAAAATAAAAACAGCTCAAAAACTTGCAAATTCCCTTACATTTTAGATGTTTTTCTTTGTGTTTCACAAAATGCAAAGTAAAAAAAGTATAAGCAAAGACAAAATAAGAGAAAGACAGAAAAACAAAGAGCAATAGAAAGAGAAAAACTGACTCAGTGTGGCTTTGTTTGATCTTACCGAAGTGCCCTGGTAGTGTAAATTGCGCACGCGCTAATAGGGTAACTTCCAATAGATATCAGGCGCACTTCCGGTTTCTTTAAATGCTAAAGGAAACGCGGTTTTTCATTAAATCCAGCTTTTTTCGACGAATTTCGATTAATGCAAACGTTGGAAACATAGCTATGCATTCCTTTTCCGAAATCATGCTTTTTTCAGAAAATTATAAATTTTTCAATATTTTGAAATTCTCTCAAAATCTGACCTTTTAGCCATGAAACAAAATCGATGCATAGCGTAATGAGGATTTACATTAAAATATTAAATCAATGAAAAAAATTCCGCTAAAGTAATATGCCTGGGAGCCTTTGCACTTTTTCCGTATTAGTCACATGACCATGGGCGCGGCCTGATGACGTCATTACTAGTGTTACTGATCATGAAAAAGTTAAGACACATGAAATAACTCTGAACTAACTAAAAATGATGAGGTTATATGAGAATAAATTTTCCTAAGCAACGGCTCGAAAAGATCGGTTAATGGGCCCTTAACTTATCACAAGGAACGCAGAATCCTGTGTATATAAACTAAATATCATTATGAACGTTTAATCATGAATTTATTATGATTTATTGATATCATGATATGTGTTGTGTTGTGTTGTGTTGCTGATGGCTGGCCAATTTATCGCTATTTTTCATCACTGTAAAGCAAGTTTATTAATGCGCGCGCGTTCGTTTCTTTCTCTTTTATACTATAAAAGAGTAATCGTACGAAAGCTCCAGCAATTGAGGATTCACGATAATTGAAAATATTTTCAAATTGTACAGGCGTAAAAAGCGAATTTTCGAATGTCTCTCGTAGTGTTAATTAATCTTTTAATATTCACATTTTTTTTATTTCATTGATATACTTATTCACCTCGTGATACTTGTTTTCTGTTGTTTTTGTTGTTGTTGTTGTTGTTTTTAGTACATACAGTATTGTGCAAAATTAATACAAATATTAATTTTTCTTTTTTTTAGCTGACATATGTAACAACTACCAAAATCTGACTGATGCGGAAAGAAAATATAACTACACAACACAAAATGAGAAATGTGACAACTTACCCGATAACTGGTATCGTTTCCAAGGAGCTGCAGGCACAAAAATGGTGACCACATGTCCACCGATGAAGAGATGTGATGCACACTTCCCTATCTGGTTGAAAGAGAATCACCCTACAGTTGCTGAGGGTACAGTCCAAAGAAAATTCTGCATTCACATGGAGAGTAACTGTTGCAAGGTTTTGGTCTTCATTAAAGTAAAGAACTGCGGCTCCTACTATATCTACAACTTATTTTACCCAGGGGAGTGTAACGCTCGTTACTGTAGCACTGACTAATCCATTTACAAATGATTTTAGTGTTAAACCAATATTGACGGCTCTTTCGTGACGTGATTGCTACCCGTTTGCTTACGTTGATCTTCCGTTTATCATTTGAGAACTGCAACTACTAGAAAGACACTCGATAAATCTGCAAACGGAGAAAAAAACATACAATTTACATGTTATAATTTATTTGAAGATTAATGATAACTTGTCCTCAAACCCAGGGAACGGGCGAAACATTTGACGTGTAAAGAGACGTCCTAGAAGCATGTTTTTGACTTGAAATGTCGCGATGTAATTTGCAACTGCTCCACACAGTGCCAACTTGTCGACATTAGATCGTGAACGACTTTTTCATACACCGTAGATCGGTGCTCTTAATTATTTTCAATTCACCTATATTCAGTGGGCTATCTAATTGTTCGACGGTTAGGTCTGGCACCACTAAATGGAACATAAACATAGAGAAACTCCAGTTTTTTCAGAACTTCGTCGCTCGTATTTGAGGAAGGACGATCACACTTCAAATATCAGTCAAGGGTCTCGTGACCTTATCATCCGGTGTACAAAGATCTACAAATGCCTATATGGATAAGGTCCTATTGTTAAGCGATCTCAAATTCATGGTGTTTCCACTAAGAAGTCCAATAACATTAACAATTAGAGGACGTCTTTAATTGCTGATTTTCAGTGTCACGCAATTCAAAATTGATCAAAATCAAAATCAAAACCGGTCAATAGATAAAGTCCAGAATCTGGGAAATGAAAGAAGGTAAATATGCAAAGACTCTCGCCAAAATTCTGGTCACAGCAATTTTTGTTATGCGAGATACGCGGAGAAATTTTTTAACCCAAATTTATAGAGATTTGTATGGGGACGCCATGCTGGTGCCCACCCGTATGGGCACCAACATGGCGGCCGGAAACCAACAGAAACATCTGTCACTGAGTTTTGCTACAAAAGCGTGAATTTATCCCTCGAGGAACTCTAAAACATTAAAATAATACTTTTTATAAGCATGAACTGTTCAGATAGCCAAGTTCCCCGAAATAAGTCAGTTTTTTAACCATCATGACAGCTTTATAGGCCGTCATGTAAATGCCGCGTCACGCAAAAGCTTAGAAATTCAAGTGTAGTGTATCACAAAACCAAGAACCCATTCGGAGCGAAAATTTGTATGAATATTATTTTTCAGCTGCTCTTATACATCATTAAATTAAAATCTCAGGATGATCAATAGTTTTGTAGTTCGAATTTTAGTGACGTCATGTGAAAACCAGCTATTGGCCTAACATTCCTGTCCGTGAAACGCTTGAATGAGTTTGGCCATGAGATTAAAAATTCTCCATTATCCAGCTTGTTCAAAAAGACGGTGAAAACCCCCTGGTTTTCATGATATATCTATATAATTGTCCTACATCATATTGTATAATTTTTAACCTGGAATTTTAATTAGTTTTCATAAATTTTATATTAATATAAATTAATTCTGAAAAACCCACCAGGGAGAACTGATAAATAGTATAGGGTTGTATTGTAAGTGGAGGGTCGTACAGGCTCCATATTGTAAATCACTCTCGACAGACGACTCTAAGCATTCAGAGGACTCGCATCTCAAAATCACATAGAGTAGAGTAGTGAAATCACGAATATCGGTTAATAATTCAATTTCTTCACAGGTCACGCAAAACCTTAAGGTCACGCAGTTCGGAAGAACAATTTCTTAAATTCATGTTTCACCGAAAAGTGAAATCAGGTAATCACGCATCGTGAGAATACCCCTGTACGACCCTCTAAGTGCATAACTGGTGTAACAGATAATTGTTAGTTGTTTGTTTGCTTGTTTTTTTTGTTTGTTTGTTTGTTTGTTTTACTAGCTTGTTCCGTCTATATTTACATGCTGGCAATGCTCTTTCTTCGTGTTTGTTTCTTCCCTTGTTTGTGTTTATTCGTTTCCTTGTTTTCATGTCTCTTTCTTTACTTTCATGTTTCTACTATAGTTTGCTTTTCTATTTCGTTTGTTTCGTTTTTTTTTTACGAAGTTGCTTTTCATTTTTGTCTTGTTTTATTGTCTGTGTATTAGTTTGCAGTCCTATATGTTCGTCCTTCTTTCATTCATTTCCTCGTTTCCTTTTTTTCCTGCTTGGTTTAATTTATGTGGTTTTTATCTCGTGCAACCATGGTTACAAAGAATTTTCTAGAAGGGGATTTTTGTCCCTAACTCTTTAGAAAGAAGAACAATAAATGGAAAGGGATTTAAGTTATTTTAAGTGTTTTGATAGTGTATATTGGGGAGTATCTGTGTAGGACGGGGTGGGTAGAGGTAAAAGAGTATCGTCCACTTCAGCTCAGGCTAAAGTAGTGAGAAGAATTAATTTGTTCACTTCAATGAAGTGCTTGGTTGCAATGATAACTCACTTCACCGATAAATTAAAGGTGAATAGTGTTTACTTCGTTGCAGCAGTTTATGGAAATAACGCTATTATTATTTATAGAATGCTGAGGAATTGCTATTTAAGCAGTTCTTTTGTTTAAGCTGATTTCTTCACGGGTAGCTCAAACTAAGCACGTGAGCGTAATTAACACTTAACGAAATATTTAACTATAGTTCGACCCTTACACCTGTTATTAAAAAACATAAAATAAGATAATTAAATTTACTATTGTAAAGTGCCATAAACAATTAGTGGAGTAAAGCGGTCTGGGAATTTTTTTCTCTTAATTTTAATATCCTTATAACAGTAAGTAGTCATGACCTATAATATTTTAAAAGATCTTATGAAAAATACACCTGGCGCTTCAAAATGTACAAAACTAGGAATAAAATGCTACTTTAATCCTAGTTATGTTGTCTTTATGTACCCTTTCTGAGATATAAGCATTTAAACTGATACTACGGATACATTTTTAACAGATATATACCGTGGCTATAGTAACCTATTATGCCATGAAGATGACCACAACTTATTCACCAATAATTGGAAATTTTTGTGATACCATCATTTTGACAAGTGTCATTATTTATCTGTCAAAGTTCAACTGCTGGAGACTATTAAAGGCACTTTAGAGAAAGTATTACATGTGTGTAATATCAGGATACAAAAAAAAAAAAAAAAGAAAAAAAAAAAAGAAAATACAGTCATGATATTAACAAATCGTGAAATTCCTTAATTACAGACTAATCATTTTAAACATAGGCGTACGGGCTTAAGGGGGAGGGGTTCGGTGGCCAACCACCCCGCCACCACCCCTCCGTTTTGAAAATTGTAAATTAAAACCTTTCAAGAAAAACGATGACTCAGGCAACAGCACTTGGGAGAAAACGTTCCAAAATAGTGCCGTGGGCGTGATTTCCAGAACTCGTAAATAAATTTTCTAGTTAATTTTAGTATCATGACATGTATTAGCTCTGTATATCTGCTGCTGACTTGTAGTATCGTTGGCGCCCGAGAGACCCCACTGTGGTCAGTGGCCTTTCAGACTCCCGACAGAGAAACCTCTTTTTGTTTGTTTGTTTTCAAGGTTTCCAGGCTTGTCAGCTACTTCCTCTGACATTTGCCTTGCCAAAAAAAAAACCCTCAGATGATTTTAAGGACCTGTGGTATTCTGCTTTCGAAAACATACTATTTGGTCAAATGTGCATCGTGGAGATGCACGATAAGGATATTATTTATGTTCCCAATTTCCATCAACAAAACAATGACTAAAGAATCACAGTTAACAACGACCAAGACTTTCATTTTTTCGGTGGCTCTAAAAGGTCCATTTTGAATTCTCCAGGAAAAAGCGGAACAAAGAAACGAAGGAACGATAAATTTAAACAATAAATTTGAACGTCACCTAACTGAAGATGAGCGAAGCAACAAGTTTGCATACAAGCAACCAACTGTTCAAAATAAAATGCATGCTAAAAATTGTAATCTGCGTTTGCCTTTAAATAAGAACGGCCAATTAGCACACGTATTTCTAACGCGGCTTTCGGTTGACAGAACACGCAATTGTAATGAACAGAACGTTTTAACCAGTCTAAAATCACTTACTTCTTGCCTTCCAGCCTTTTACAAGAGTGATCAAAATCCAATTTCGTCTTAAGACATCCATGCAATGACGCATAAAACGGTAATGAGAATAAAAACAATCGTCAAATGGGCGATATTATTTTGATGTACCACCAGAATTTCAAAACCAGCATATTATAAAATCCCAGAAATAGCTGAGAAAAAGGTTAGGGTGCTTACATGCAGCAAATATGAGAACACAGTTTGTGCTGTAACCATTCAAAGAAGCAAATTAATATTTTAAGTTTGTGTTTTACTATATAATTACAATGCGCCTCATCTTTCATGCAGTCTTTCTTGCCACCATGTGTGTCTTGGACACTCCGCACCTTTACACCCTTATTTTAAGCTTTAAATGCATGGAACCCGGAAGTTGTTGTGTCGCGTGTAATCGTGATATATCTGAACACTGTACACGGGTAAGCTTCGATCAACTTATTTAACACTATTCCGTGAAATAAAACAAAGATCTGCTACTTCGCGAATTAATAATCCTGGAAAATGTCTTAAATAATAGGAAAGAGCTCTAATCCCATTTTTCTTGAAGCAGATCGCAAATTTCGTTCTATTACAGGTGGTTACGAGTTATATTCCGCGAATATCTGCACCGAGCCTTAATCCAGATCGATGTAGAAAAGTTCTGTCCAATTTACAGAGACAAAGTGTACGTCATTGACCCGAAATCAAATTCTAAAATATTGTGACGCCATGAAAATCGTTGGCGTTACCTTCACTAGAAAATTCTTCGCATATTTCTTTCAGACAATTCCGGACAAACGTAGTTGGGACAGCTGAGCTGGATCACGTATTCCCCACCCCTCTAATCAAAGTTGGCAAATGTCGCGTTTTTCTCAACAAAAAGGGACAAAATCACCTGATTATCAACATTGGGATTGTAGACTGGTTACCAGTCATACAAAGTCATGCAATATATTCCATGACCCACTGCTCTTGGAACGCCCTCTGGTCTGAACAGGGGAAGTGCTGCACCATGTTGAACGACATCAAACAATCCCTGCACAGTCCAGGTTTTAAATACATTATTTCAGCCTCTAAATGAACAGATTTACATGTAAATAGTATTCTCTAAAACATATCAAATTCACAGCTTCTAGTATCACGAACCTACATGTATACGCTAAGTTAACTTTTGAGTTGACAGTTAAGGGTTATTTTTGAAATCCATGACAGGCCATTTTTAGCACTTGTTCTAACCTAAAAGTCTTGGTGTCTTTCGTTTTCTGTCTTTCTTTCTTTCTTTCTTTCTTTCTTTCTTTTCTTTTCTTTTCTTTCTCTTTTTTTTTTTTATTTTGTCGTTAGATGTAACTAGACACTCTAAGAGCGTTTACTCGGTGACGACTTTTTTTTCACCGTATAACAAATTAAAACGACAGCACCGTATCAATAGGATGGGCCGTAATCTTTTTTCTCAGGGTTAGAAAATTTAAGATTTGGAAAGAAATGTAAGCTTATCTTCATCACTCGTATTTTGTGTTGTGTGGCGGCCATAATAAGATTTAAATACGCGGTCAACTGGTGCGAGGTCTGGAACCAAGAATTCAGGAAAATAAGGGAAATTCTGATACCTCACCGAGCCACTCCCTGTCAATCACTGATGTAGTTATAATTTTACATTAACAAGATTATACAATGTAATTTTGAAATTCGACTCCATTGCGAAGATTCTCTCCTTGCTGTCTACGTTGACACCGGTTTTCAAATTGCGAGAAAGGTTCGCAGGTTTTTTTTCTTTTGTTCGCTTTTGTTTCTTTGTTTGTTCTTGGGGAGGGGGTGGGGGGGATAGTTCTTTTTGCCCTTTGAATCGTGTGCTCGTTTTGTAACCAGTGTAGCTATCTTTTTAAAATCCATAAATTATCAGACTGAAAACCGTAATGAAAAAAATCAAGAACTGCAACGGTGGACAAAAGCCCTTGGGAGACTGATGTAATTCAACGTGCTTGTCTGTGTTTATCTTTTATCTTTTTCACTGAAGTTTGAAAAAGCACTGATATTCTTTTAAAGAATTGCTATCTTTAAAGAATTGCTATCTTTAAAGAATTGCTATCTTTAAAGAATTGCTATCTTTAAAGAATTGCTATTCTCTCCTGCCTACTAAATACAATGTTAAAACTCAGGCGAAATTACGCATTGTAGGTAGGGTGGGGGGAAAGGCTAAGCAGGTGAAGTTGTTCTTGCTCGCGACTGTCGTCTGGCGTGTGTGCAAAAGTGCCAAGAGCGCAAGTTTGTCTCAAGACTTTTGTCCATGATTGCAGGTGAAAACTAAATTAACTGAATCCTCTTAGTTCTGTGGGGGTGTCTGATGAAGGGTTTATAGTGGTAGCACTTTTACAGCGATGTGGTCCATCTTAGTGCCAGGCAACTGGTGAATGGCTGACTGGCTGTGCTGGTTCACACATACATTGAACGCCCCAACTCGCACCCTTGACATGGTGACGGCCACACTCCGGGCAACGGTATCAACCTGCCGGGTAAACTAGATAACTAATAGCTGTCCGCTTCACCACGTGGGATATAGGGCCGCAACATCTTCTCTCCACCTCAATCTGTCCCTAACCCTGTGCTTTGTTTCTGTCACAACCCTTTCGGGAATTCTTCTTCAATAGAAATATATACTATTTTAAGAATGACGAAGCCAAACTGTGAATATAAACCCTGGTCGCATAATGATCACAATTTCTTTTAGACTGACAACATGTGGTTTAGCTAAACTACCTCCAGTTGACAATCTTTATCTTCCGCTTTCTTCGCCTCTTGGAGACTTAAAGATATTTTCGGAAACAAGGGGGCAAGGTCATCATGTTACATGGAAAAACGGATAATTTTGGATTATTTTAAGGGAACAAGTGCTGTCTGGGAATTATCAACAGACACCTGATGTCAAGGAGCAAAATTGCAAAAGTTTTATGACATTATGAAAAAGTGTAAGCTCTGACTAGAAGATATTGCGTCGTAAACCTTATTGATTTTTAGCACCTTTTACTCCCAATATTCTATAACTCCTCTTGGTATTCAACATCGAGAATTTATCATTTAAAATGAAATATATTCAGGTACAACACGCGGGATGAAAAAGGGAAATCGTTAACGATACCAACTTGATAAGCCATCCAGTTCACAAAAATAACATTCAAACTATTCTCACTGCATAATTAATTAGCCCATTGCAAAACATGGTGTTATTCCATAACATTCCCCCGTTTTCGCCCGTGCTGGTGGCGTCGGTAATGCTCCGCACCATTTGGAGTTTATATTTGGTCTCACCGCTTGAAGCGTGGTCTTTTTGTCCTGTACTCCACAAAGACAGTCGTCTTTTGCGACCCGACCACCTCCCCTGGTGGCGGTTGACCAAGCTCCTATCTGCTCATATCTTCGTTGCATGCCTACTGCCTCATCAGTCGCGGACTCTTCCCATAACTTAATCTTATGCGATGAGGTAATGAGTATGCAGTGAGGATATGGTACTAATGAGAGTATACCAATCAAGAAGCTTGATGCGATGAGAAGAAATAGCGAGAATCTGAAGCTGAGTCATCTTGCGCGTAGTTATTTGCGATAAGTAAAACCGGAATTTTGGAAGTTTATTTTCTTCTGTGATCCAAGGTTTAACTGCAGAAAATCCCTTTTAATATCGCTTGAAGACAGTGAATTAGCTTACCTATGTCTTTTATTTCGAATAAAGAAAAAGTTCACATTTACACAAGAATGGCTATCCTTTAGACATATCCAGCAAACCTTGGTAAACGAATTAATTAAATAACAGTATCCTCTTTCCTCATTACAAATGTGCAATTAGAACAGAATTAAAGCATATACGAGCTGTGGTCTGCTGAGTCGTCCGTCATGCGAGAAAGTGACATGATTGGCTCATGTCTGACATCAAAACGTTGTTTTAACTGTGAGTCATATCATGCCATCTTTCATTAGTCGTTGTTAGCTTTTGTTTCAGCATAATTCGACTAGACATCACAGATGATTATTCGATATTATATTGACTTCTATCTGAGAGTGATTAGATAAAGACATCCGTCGCAATTTAAGAATGAGTGTTTCTCTGCTTTTCGTTTTCGTGCCATGGATTTCAGTAATCCTCTGTCCAACTCGGGCGCATGGTGAGTTTGAAAATGTACTATTTACCTGCTTTGTAATTTATATAGATAGTATCTTAATTAAGTTTTCTTCAGTTTAGCTAAAGATGGCTGTTGAAGAATTCTTGATAATTTGGAAAACGAATCGATAGGCAGAAATTATACCTAATTTGTTCGAATTCACATCAAACCCTTTCTATTAGGTCTTACGCGCAGTCAGCCCCATATCTCTCCGCCGTACTGTATTAATCTTGTCAAGCGCGGACATGTGACGAGAATAAAGAAAATCAAGCCTAGCACAGACTGTTAATGTCACGATATTCTGACCAATTTTGTAATTTAAATGATATCTTAGCAGGCCATCTGCTTCTCTTCGAGATCAAGGGTTATAGTTTTAAGTCTTTTGTTTGAATCAGGAGCCAAGACGGTCGCTGATGATCTCCGATTAGCCGTAGATTTGGAAGTGATGTGATAAAATGCTACGCGCATTTGTGCTCATAGCCAATTCATTCTAAAAAAATGATGCATTGTCAAAATCTAGAACGAAGAAGTGAAGCGGCTCTTAAGTCAGCAGCTTTACCTGTAAAATATGAAACGAAACCGACAGCTGTAGAAAAAAAAAAAAAAAGCTGTGTTTACCATCCCTTACCAAAACAGCTGTATTTTTAAACTGTTTTGAACGTATTTTGACGATTTAAACAGTATTTTGAAGTCACGATAGGGTATTTTTGTGCTATTTTGTACAAAATTCAAAATTTTGCTTCTTGTTTGTAATGTATTTCAAGTATAGTTAAAACCTACTTCATGATATTGGAATGATTTTCACTCTGTTTTTAACGTAGTTTGAGCTCAAAACAGGGTTTAAATAGGGGATTTAAAATCTATTTTAATACTATGGCCACAAAAATTTCGTTCAAACAGTTTAAAAATTCTAGTTAAACCCTGTTTTGAAAGTTATGTTGGCAATGGCCGTAGGTTTAAAAAGTATTTTACAAATTTTCAGTGTTAAAATAGTCTTTAAATAGGATATTTAAAATGTAGTTGACATGCCAAGAACATAAAATATGTTTTAAATAGGAAGTTTAAAACTTATTTGAGATAGCAATTCATATTATAAGCTTTAAAATACAACCAAAACATTCTGTTTTAAACATATTTTAAGTTTTAATCAGGCGAGTATACTATTTAAATAGTAGTTTTAAATAATGACAATAATGTCTATCTTAAAAACAGATTTTAAATACACTATTTTTGCACTATTTATAAATCTAGCCCAATGGAAATTTATAATTCAATCAACATAATTTGCATCCCCTTTTTGAAAACTGCTTTAGTGTGTAAGCTTTTAAGACTCTCTCAATATCAAAATCAATCAAAAATTTAGCCAAGCCAAAAACATGAATCTGTGGACAAACAAACCTTTTCGCAAAATAGCACTCTCTTGCCGCCCTGCATGTACATGTATTCCTGTCTTTCTTTTTTTTCGAAGTATCAAGCACTGTTTACAACCAAAATGGCAGGCAAAGACTGAACAACTCCAGGACTTCCCAGAGGAGTTTTTCTATAGGGGTTAAAGTAAATCCCAGTCTTCTCTAAAAGGACATGGTCACAGATGCCATGTTTGTTCACAAGTGAGCTTCAGGTTGAGAGCGTGTGCTAGGCCGCATGTACATGAACAATATATAAGTTCTATCAAAAGTGTCAGCACTTTAAAAATTTACCAGGAGCAATCAAATCTCTGAAAGCAGCAACTAATAACTCAAGGAAAATTGATCCAAGTAATTGGTTGACATTACTTATTACTGATTGGGGCTACTCCTAATGGCAAAACATGCCATCACTCACAAAGTAGACCAGAATTAAGATCTCACAATCAAATCACAAAAAAATCACATCTACTCAATATTAAAAAGAAAATTTCAAGGTACATGTAACTAGCTTGCAGTAATTAGCAAATTATTGATTGTGGTCAGTCATCATGTACGTGCTTCAAGGTTACATAATTACATACATGTAATTTTGGCAGAAAGTGTCCCACTCACAGTGTGCACGTGAAAGATCTCAAAACAAATCACAAGAAATGACAACCAGTGAATGTGAAAAAGAAAATTGCTTGTAGTAATCAGCCAGTTATTTATTGTGGTCCCTCATCATGGTATACATGCTTCAAGATCTTGCAAAAGTGCTGTCACTCACAAAGTGCACCAAAATCAAGATCTCACAACCAAATTCCTTTTTTTTTTTTGTTCTTTCAAACAATTCTTTTTTCCTGTTTCCCATATGAGCAGTTACAGTTTTCCAGATTTGACAGTCATTTAATTTTGAAGTCAAAAGTGGTTTGAACTAATATTTGTGTACAACAGTTTATTCATTATTGTTAGCAATGTAGGAAATCCATTTTTTTTTTTGTCTAAACAGTTGTTAATGATAAAAGTTGTTGTTCCAGTCTGTTATGAGCAGACTTATGTTGAATTTAGTGGTTGGTTTCAATGACAGATGCTGTGACCAGGCTAATATTATGAGAGTCTGTGCTCTGATCTGTTAACAAGAGGCATTCACTACTAACATCACAGCAAGCTGGCAAAAAGCGCCGGTTCCACAATAACTGTGAATAATAATTATTATTGGATGAGGTTGAGCAAAATATCATGATTTGTCAGTGGCAAGCAGATCAATTATTTCCCGAAGCTGAAGGCTGAGGCAAATAATTGATCTGTGACCACCCAGTTTGGTTTCACATTTAAATCACTCTCTGACAGCTCAGCTCAGCGATCTGCCATTTAAATTATTTCACTTGAGAGCTTGGTTTCAATTACGCATGAGAGGAAAATTCAATATTATTTGCAGCAAACACATTTACACGGCACTATGCATGAGCAGATCATTATTTGTAGGCAGTTATTTACACGTCACTTGGTGGGCTCTCAGCCAATGAAAAGGAAGACAAAATGCATCGAATGATAAAAAGTTTTATTTTTCAGTTGTCAACAATAACATTTCAGAACACCTAGAGGCCTTTGCGCATTTGCTTGGATGCCATCTTGCAAACTAGAGCACAAGCTTCAAGATCTCGCGAACAACAACTACCGAACCAAGACTTGGAACATGTCATTATTAATTATGTACATGAATCAACTGCATTATCCACTTACCCATTCATTCATGTCCTAGTGGGCTATTCTGTAACTGGTTAAATTTACTCTGTTTCTTGAAAATGTTACAAGCAAAAGCGAATAAAGAACCCTCACTGGACCACATAAAAATGCCTTGGTGGTAAATCACACTGGTTCCGCAAATCTTTCCCAACTTAATTGTTTCATCTGCTTCAGTTTCTTGCAAAGAATGAAATACTTCAGCTACATGTAGTTTTCTGTGTTTTCATCCTTCTCTTATTACTTTGTCCTCTTATCTTTCATTATTTTTTCTTCTTCTTGCCAGGTAATTTCTTCTTCCTGAACCTTTGTTGCGCTTAACCATATTTTTTGGAAATATATCAACCTGCCACATAAATATAGTGCATTCATCTAGTCAAAAATCTGTTGAATTTGAACTACACTGAATGCTTGTCTATCCCCCACTGAAGGTCAAAACTAACATGTGCATGGGGAGAAGTCCCTATCACTAGGCCCTTCAACCATTTTCCAGAGCCCCTTTGTGTGAATATCATTTTTGCCAAGAAATCTACACCCATAATATAGAAGAATGAAAATAATTAAAGTAAAATTAACGATAGAAACAATAGGACGAATACAGGTTGAGTGACACCTAAAGTCGCAACCAAAATGCAAGGATTCGACTGTTCATGGCAGGCTTGATTCAAGCTTGGATTTCATGTGTTATAGCATGCAATTACTCAATACATGAACATGTGTACAACACATTCTTGCACGACAACAAAGTGCGATTCCATTCATTCGAATGTCCCAATTTTGTTCTTCGAGTGTTCGGACCCAATCGTTCGATTAAGTTCGATTGATTTCGATAAAGTTCGTTTAATCGAACGTTCCATTTGGTACGTGATTAGTTACGTCTGGAGCAAAGCCATGCATCTAAGAGAAAGCTTCTTTTACGAATAAACATTTGGCGCATCCAAACAAGGGTATCCGGTCGTTTCGCCAACGTCCTAAGTCGCTTCGCCAACGTCCCACTGGTCAATTCGCCAACGTCTAAATAAAAGTTTACCTTCACTTGTGTGTGTTGTATCAGGCTTGTATCAGACAATAAACTTAAACGAATTCAACGTAGTGTCACTTGGAATATCCAGGCTAAGCTATTTGTAAGCTGGGAAGAGTACGAGAACAACGAAAAGACTGCCACCCAACTACTCCAGACTTGCGCTCGGCTTAACGGAACAGCTCGTGCGTATTAGAACTTCTCTGTAAATAGGATAAATTGGTTTCAGATAAATATAGGTTTCAATCAGGTTTTGTAAATAGGTTTCATAGGTTTTTTGTGCTTGTAAATATTTGATACTATATACTGTAATGAAATTGCTGTTGTTATTTACTTGACGTTCCATTTTATTTCAAACTCGATATATTATAAGGTTGGAAAATTAAAACAAACTCTGTATGCTTTTGAAAAAGGAAAAGATATAATGTTAATTTACATCGTAATGCATTATCAGCGAATTGGAAGCCATCGGACTATGGTATTCAACAGTCAATTTTCACCGTGAAAATTACCGCGATGTAGCGCCCACGAGCCGGCTTGTGAAACTGTCAAAAACATGCAAATTGATCTCAAGGCAGTCAAGCGAAACTGGCAGTGACTTAAAATTTCTTGACCCAAGGATCACTCAAGGATCAGGATTGCATTCCAAACATCAATAAACAGCTTTTTTTTTTTTCGTTTATAGTACTGGATATCTGACGTTGGCGAATTGACCAGTAGGACGTTGGCGAAACGACTTAGGACGTTGGCGAATCGACTAAGACGTTGGCGAACGAGTCGTTGGCGAAACGACTCGTTGGCGAAACGACCGCAATTCCAAACAAGAAATCGCCAAGCATTACCCGCGTATGTCTCAATGTAAAATACCTGAAAATAAGCTTGAAAAAGTTACGAGGGTTGTAAACAAAAAAAATGAAGTTTAAGCAGATAAAATAAACAGATACCGTACCGTTAAAAATCCTGGGCTAAGAACTATATCCAATGTGGCGATCGATGCGATCCCCTTGCTTCGTTTTGGCGGTCGTAACTTTTGGCGCAAACGGATTTTCCGGTCGATTTTCCGCTGACCCGCCGGTGCAATACTCTGATGCGAGCATTTTGGTCAGCTGTGATTGCATGAAACATCATGTGAGTGACCACGTGACTTGTTTCCATTTCAAAATTGCTGTGTAAAACGGAGGTTTCGTTCCAGTCGTTTAAAACCAGTGCAACAGTTCATTTGTTTGTTTTTTTTACCTTTTACTGGACGAAAAGTTAAGGGACCGAACCGAATCATATGACTCGTGGGTGCAGCGACCATGATTTATCTTTCTGATAGACTTCAACTTGGTAATGTCTCAAGGAAATGGAGATAAGCCGACCATCTTCTGTCTTGGTGCGTCTTTCATTCGAAAAGATGCATGCGCATGTAAATACATGTAACATATCTGTAACCACATCAGCTGTTTTATCGAATTAGATGATTGCCTGTGAAACATAGATCTGAATTTTGAATTGTTCTTCGTCCAGTCTACATAATTAGGTACTGTTCTATATACATGTATGATCGGTTATATGGCAGTTATATGTTTGCAACTGTGTATGCCATTTTTGTGCAGCCGTAAATTACTCATCCATTGTGATCATTTTACTATCTTGACACGGCATAAACTGATCGATCTCTTCGTAGGGAAATTAAAGTGCGAGCTGTGGAAGTTGAATCAAACAGTTTGTTTTTCTTCAAGTGGAAAGGCAACTTTATAGACTTAACATGATAACAAAACATACATGGAGGCTAAAATATTAAACCCTGCAATAACTAAACAATGCAGTAAATAATTTTGTTTTTATTTTCAGCTTTGAGAAACAGGAGATGGAGAGTGGTGCTGCCCTGTTAGGGCCAAAGTCTCTGTGAGTTTGATAGGGGTCTTTCAACTGCCTTCCGGTTACAAAGTTATTGCTGCAATTCTGCAATCGTTGGTAAATTTTTAAAGGAGGAAATAACTAAATTTAGGGTTAGAAAGGAAGCTATATGTAGCTACTACAGTCATGCCACATCAGTGAAAGTACAGTTGTTTCTTGTTGGAAATGAATGAACGTTACAACTTGATGGGATAATTTTTGTTAACTGGTAAATAATAATATTATCGATCATATATTACATACACTGCGGCTACAAAGTTTATTTCAAGGGGAACATGGTATGCATTAATTAATTCTTTCATGATTGAATACTGTGGTCTTTGTAAAACTTTACCTCAAATTGCACATGACCTTGACTTGTGACAGCTTGGGTTCCCTATAACTTACCGCAAGTGGTTTTGGTTTATTAAGCTTCATCTTGCGAGGGCCGGAAAAAAAATGAAATCTAGCTGCCCAGTGGGCCAGTATATTTTAGTTTTCAGTTGGCTCCACTAAAATATTACTAATGCCCAATGGGCATGTAGGGTTCATGCCTTATCAACTACATCATTTACTAGTTGCTGTCTATATTCAGTGATAGACTATAACAAAATGAGTTTACTGGCACTATGAAACTAGGTGAAAGAAACTACCAACAGTGACAATTGTTGTGTCAGATACAAAGTATGCTTGGATTTTAAATTAATCCATGCTTTCAACTCACTGTTTTGCTCATCTTGCAGTCTTAAGTTTTGAAATAGGCTTTGATTGGAAATTATCATTCACAAGATTATATGTACTGAGGCTAATTTCACTTGCCCACCTGACCAGACCTCCAAACTTCCATTTTCACGTGCCAAGAGCAAAATTTACTTTCCCCAGGCGATGGGATGTGGGTTTTTCCCTGCCCTGCTTGCTAAGACTACGAGTATTCCCTCTTTGGCTTAGGGCCTCTTCATATGAGCCCGGTCAACCAGCCTGGCTCATTTTCTGAGATCTCACCTGGCCACTCTTTCCTTCGTAAAAATTTTGATGTGTTCATATATGTATGAGAAGCCAGGCTGGCCCGGTTACGGAGATCTCAGTTTTTGCGTCCAAGATCTCAGTGACCAGGATGAAAATTTTCCCATATGAACACTCCAGCCCGGGTAACCAGGACGAAACTTTTTAGGCAAAATAGCTTCGCTTTTGCAACACAGCACTTGGCCAGCTACCTCGCTCATACGAAGAGGCCCTTAGTCTATGTATCATGCGTGACACAAAAGAAAATCAACATATTTTTCTTGCTGTTTTCATTTGCATCACACACAATAGACTAAGCGAAAGAGGCCGGGACTACTCATAGTCTGAATATCTGTAGGCCCAATAAGATGGCACAGCTTTAATTGCTACATGCACTTGTACATGTACATAAAACAAGTCCATGACTCAAAATCAAACCCACAACTTGCTTGCAACTGTAACATGGACCACATAAATGATGCAGGGTTTAGTTGCAGCCTCAGACATTGCTCAGTGATGAAAGATGAACAAAACCTTTGCACAACATGATCATCACCTACTAAATTTACAAAAGTCACACATAATGAGTTGTACCCTCTAAATTGGCCTAACGGTTCCCTTGATTAGAAGTGATTGATGCATGTACTGCATGTACGTTTACAATGTATATAGTTCCCATGTACAGACCAGGGTTGTCATTAATTTTTTAGTCACCTGTAGCCTTATTCTCCACACCCATAGCAAATTTGTTACTTTGTGGGTGATTTCTCTAAACAACAGGGAATTTCACCTGTAGCATCAAGGGAAAATCAAGCATACTCAGCCATAACAGGCGTTACGGCTTACAACCCTTAATGACAGCCCTGCAGACATAGCATACCAGTACAAGTAAATAACCTGTATTTAGTCTTAAAATGAGTGATATAGAAGATGTTTTATACTAAGTAATGGACCCTTAGCCTCAAGTTCTCAATTGGTATTGATACATGCATGTTCCTTTGACTCCTTTACATTGTTTGCAATTCTTCTTAACAAAGAAAATATGTACCACTGATGATGGCCGTACACTCAAAAATGTTTTGGTTTTTAAAACTGTAGTAACTTTTAGCCTTTTATACATGTACAGTAGACAAAAAAAATATTATCGCAGGCTCAACTGTTATTACAGCTTTTCATATACAGATACAGTAAGTGTAGAGCTACATACATTGATTATACAAGTAAAGAAAGAAGTAGAGCCAAGCACCCCCATTAAGCTTGAGTTTGCCCTACACTTACTTCTAGCATGTCATGTGTTGTTCACAGCTAGAGCAAAGTTACATGTAAGTTTAAGATTTTTTTGGCACTATTGTTATGCTGTTTTGACACTATTTTTGAACTATTTTAATACTATTTTTATACTATTTTTACAGTATTTTCATACTGTTTTTAGACTATTTTGTGCTATTTTAATGCTGTTTTATACTATATTACTGTATGCCATTTCTAGACTATTTTAAAGCTATTTTCATATATTTATATCGTATTTGACATATTTTTTTCATATATGATCCACTTTAATTTTTAAACTGTTTAAAGTACTATTGAAATATGTTTTGAGACAGTGGATTTCAATAGTGTTTTAAACAGGTTTTAACACCTTTAAAATCAGTCGAAAAATATGTTAAAAATATAATTTTGCACCTATTTTAAACCTATTTTGTACAAAATACTTTTAAAATTGTCATTTAAACTAGTTTAAAAATAGTCTTGCAGATTAAAAGCTGTTTTTAAAACGATTTGTGTCCTGTTTTTATTCCGAATGCTGTGTTCCTCGAGAGATTTTTAAAGTAGTTACAGACTATTTTAATTTTATTTTTAAACTTAGCAAAGGATTTCGAGTTTTGGAATTTTAACTATATTTTTAAAAGCTTTTCAAAATACATTTCAAACTTTGTTTCAATAGTGTTTTAAACAGGTTTAAACACCATTAAAGGCAGTCGAAAACTACGTTAAAAATACACTTTTCGCCCTGTTTTTAATCTATTTCATAAAATAGGTTTAAAACAGTTTTTAAAAATAGTATTTACATACATTTAAAATAGTGTTAGGTTTGGTAAGGGCATGATAAAAGGTTGATGCTGAGTATTTTCCTCTTCATTGGAAAAAGTGTGTCTAACAGTTAACTTGAGGTGCTTACCGTAAATCCTTGAACAATCACTCGATCCTTTTAAGTCTTGTAAACAATGTCGAAATTGTATTAATTCAGTTATCAAATTATCAAACTACTTTAATATTCTTATCTTGTGACGTGAACATAATTTTACTTTGTATCATATGTATATAATCGATGCTTTGAATTAAAATAGTCGGTTTCTTAGCAAAAGAAGCATAATGTTCCCTACCTTTTCTTAGCCTGTAATTCAAATTGCATGCTAGAGGAAGTTAATTTGCTACCGTTTGTTTAAAACCACCCGCAATGCAGGCTAATTTGCGCAAGCAACAGAAATCTGTTCTATTATTTATTTGTTCGGTTATTCAGCTCGTACTTGTAGGAAGTTTTACTTCCATAATCCGATAGAAACACAAAACTCGAAAAAAATCTCGCGAAAGTATCCGAAAAAAGTGTGTAAAAAGAAACTAAATAGGAACATCAAATTTTATTATATTCTTATTAACAGTGTAATGAAGAAAATGGCTCTGATCATGATGTTTACCTACCGCTAATTTGAAATAACTCTCTCAGCGGAGGTTGACGCAAGAGGTCTTGACGCAAGGGTAAAAATCTTATAGAATTAAATGCTAATCCTGCCAAAGATGAAGACCCACTCTCGTTTAAATTTGCCATACATACAACTGTACCTAAAAAAATACGTTCATGATGCAGATTTAACAAAGTTTTCGTTTCCGTATAATTAACAATTTCCTTGGCAATCTATTTTCTGTCTTCTTGCACGAAACTTCTTCTTAAAAAATAATCAGCCCTAACAGTCGACCAAACAGAAGCTAATAATTCGAAGGAACGGTTCCTCCTTTTTCTATGAACTAAAAACGCGAGTTCTAAACCTATTATTTTTTGAACAAAACTTGAAAAGCTAATAGGCACCTCTTTCCTTATCAGAATATTAATATGCTGTCTGCATAGACAGGTGGCAAGAACAAGGTGGATATTATATCGATGTAACACCAAATCCTCACAAGGACAATTACTTATAAATGTATGATGATTAGTAGTGAGAATTTACGCTTCATCTCGGGGACGGATAGATTAAAAAAAAACATGTCGCCCCTCGCACTTTTAAAAGTCGATTTCAATTTACGTTCTTCCCTAATTACCACTTAATTACGACTTCGAGGTGCCCAGTGTCCCAAGATTAGTGTCCAATGTGGTATAAAGAAGGAATGCACCAGAAGTTCGAGTAACAAATAGTAAAAAAAGAAAACGTACCCAGATTATTTACATGGTATTGCAAACTTCTGTGCGACTGTTTTAAATATCTTCCCAAAATTAACTTTTAACAAGCAGGTCATAATTCAAGACCAGTAAGCTATTTTCTCTGACATTTTCGTTCCAAAAAAGAAAAAAAAAAAAAAAACCGTCAAATGATCTTGAAGTTTTCGTACGCGGGGTTTCTTCAGTACGTCCACCTTGTTTGCCACCGTAATATCATCTCTCCTGAATGAATGAATGCCGAATGAACGAACGAACGAATATATTGAGACGAGCACGAGCTGCCAATAAATTAAATGAATTTTACCATTAATTTGAACGTCTCCTAACAACAGATGAGCTAAGCCACAAGTTTGCTTGCGAGCAACCAAATGTTCATGCATGCTTAAATTACTTGCTAAAATTTGCAAGCTGCGTTGCCTTTAAAGTGCCTATGAAATAAAAAAAAATGTTGCCTACTTGAAAGGCTTCTGAAAGTAAAGAACAATGTCGTTTTCCTGGCCTTTCCTGTTTAAAAAATAACATCATATAGAAAAACGTGAACCTCATTAACATTATATAACTAAACGGAGCTTGAGGCCTGCACTGAACTTTTCTGCAAGATGTGGCATGCTCGTCAAAACAAAAGCTTTATTATCGCTAAAAGCTTTTTTCCTTCCCGCATTCGACGCAAGTAGAAAAGCATAAAACTGGCACTAGGGTGTTGAAAACCCATCGACGTAAACCCAGCTTTGAGGAGCGTGGTGAAGCTAAAACTTCATAACTCTCTTTCAAATTTGCCCACATGCATTTTTTTTAAATATAGTTTTACTCAACCATATGCTGTTCTCCTCAGTAGTTTACTGACATACATTTTTACATATAGCAGTTGGGAGAAACTGCTTGAATATCAGGAAGATGTATGTCACTTTTACCGTAATCATCTTCTTTAGTTAAAACATCTTAACGAGAATGCTCATGATTTAATAAGTACTTCAATCATGTAGAGAAATTTGTGCTGATCGTTATTGAAACTTGAAGGGATAACGCTCTATAAAGAGATACATGCAAGTCGTAGTTCTTCTTGTAGAAAACAAAGCTGATCGACAGTCTGAGGATAAAGGATGGGCCGAGCAATCAGTTTTCCACACGTCTAATCTAACTTTATAAATTCGTCATCTTTCAAGAGAGAACAAAGGTTCTCTACTGGAACAGCTTCTTTATTTTCCTTACAAATGTTAAACATAAGTTGTTGATTTAACGCTTTTCATAATTTCGGGATTAGCAAGCTACATTGTACATGTCATGGACTCACTGGACATCTTCTTCCTTGCATTAAGCGCTTGAAAATTCACGAAAGAGAAACCTTCTCTACAGGAAGTGCTGCTTTATTTTCCTTGTATTTGTAAACATTAAGTTCTAAGTAGCCTTTATTTCGATAATTTCGGGATTAGTTTAACTCGCCACTCTAACCAATTTGTGATAGGGTGGTAAATGTATTTGGTGATATTTCAATTATATTGCAGATTTAAGTTCAACAAACGTTTATTTAGTAGACAAGGTTCGCACTTTTCATAAAGCGAAAATAAAATGTCTCTTAGCTTTGGTAGAATAGTCAGCTTAATTAACGTACATGATGGTGGGCAAACTAAACACATCTGTTGCGTATTTACCTCAATTCGCCTTAATTTAGGTCACGTTAACTTCAAATACCTCAATTAACATGAGTATTAATTTCCTTTAGAAAATGGACCTTCTAAGAACTGCACTTTAGTAAGTTTGGTTGCGTGTTTTATTATGTATTTCTCACAGCCTTTGAGCGAATCGTCTTTAAATAGAAACGTAAACTCCTCGAAACACGACGGCGTCAAACTGTGCAAACAAACAACTGGTCGAATGATGAACACTTTTCCATTAACACACGTAAATCTAAAGTGCTTGTACTTTAAAATCTCTATCTTTCTCGTTCTTTGCTTGTTGGAGACTCCAAAGGTTTTTGGGAAGAAGGAATTATAGCCTTTTGCATGAGACAAGAGATAATTTTCAATTACTTTAATGGAACAAGTGATGTCTTGGAACTATCAACAGAAACTTGATATCAAGGGGCAAAATTGCATAAATTCAAAGTTTTAAGGCATTGGTAGGAAGTGTAAACTCCGATTAGGAAATCTGTCGTCGTTTACTTTATTGATTCTTGAGTAGCTTTCTCTCCCAATAGTCTTTCACATGTCTGGGTATTCAACATGTACACTTTCTCATTGTAGAATGTACAAATTTACGGGCAAACACGCGGGATGAAAAAGGGATATCATTAAGGAAGGTTACCGTCTCAATAAACTATATATGATGTTCAAAAAAAAAAAATAATAACATTCAAACAAATGAAAGTATAACAATAAAATATCTAGATGCAAGACTAAATAGCGGAAATATGAAACTGAATCATCGCTGCGTTCAGTTTAAGAAAGAATATTATTTCTTAGAAGGAAAACCGAAATTTGAGAAATTTATTTTCTTCATTGATCTGAGGTTTAACTGCAGATAATTTATTCAATCAACGCTTGAGGACAGTGAATTAGCGTAACGACCTTAACCATGCCTTTTATTTTGATAAAAAGCAAAACAAAACAAAACAAAACAAAACAACTAAAACTCAAGCTTTCACTAGAGTGGTTCTCCTTCAAATGTATTCAGTAACCAACCTACATGTAGGTAAATAAATTAACTAAAGAACCGTATTCTATTTACTCATTAAAAATGCACAATCAGAGCAGAAAGTTTATACGTACTTTGTGGAGTGCAGTCTCTTGTCAAGTTAATAAGTAACATGATTGGTTTACGTCTGTTATCTGAGCACTGTTTTAAATTTAAGCCATATCATGCCATCTTTCAGTAGTCGTTGGTAGCTTTTGCTGGAGCTTAATTCGACAAGACACCACTGGTGACTATTCAATACTTTATTGACTTGTATCTGAGACTTATTAAGTGGAGACATCCGCCGCAAGTTAAGAATGAGTTTCTCTCTGCTTTTCGTTCTCGTGTCATGGATTTCAGTAATCCCTTGTCCAACTCGGGCGCAGGGTGAGTTTAAAAAAATTTCCTCTTTACCTGCTTTGTATTTTATAGATGCTATCTTAATTTCTAAGTCAGCGTTCCCCAGTTTGGTTAAAGATGGCTGTTAAAGGATTCTTGATAATTTGGGAAACGAATCTTTAGTCGGAAATTATACTTAGACTAATATGTTCGAATAAGCATCACATTGTTTCCATTCTGTCTTACGCTGAGTCAGTGCCGTATCTCTCTGTACCGCATTAATCCTGGGAAGCGCGGACGTATGACGAGAATAAAGGAAATCAAGCGTAGCATAAACTGATATTGTCACAATAGTCTTTTGAAAATTAAGTGATATGTAAGCAAGCCTATCTACTTCTCTTTGTGATCGAGGGTTAGTCTGTAGTCCACTGGTTGAATCGGGAACCAAGACATTCGCTGATGATCTCTGATTAGTCGTAGATTTGGAAGCGATGTGATAGAATGCTACACCCGTTTGTCTTCATAACCAGTTAAATAATTCCAAAAAGTGCCGCATTGTCAGCATGTAAAACGAGGAAGTGAGACAAATCTTAAACTAGCTTTACCTCTAATACATAAAAAGGCAAATGACAACAGTTTGAAGAAACCATGTTTCCTTGATTAAAGGTTAAGCTGAGCATTTTCCTCTTCATTGGAAAGTGTGTCTAACAGTTAACTAGAGCTGCTTACTGTAAATCCTTGGACAGTCACTCGATCTTTTTAAGTCTAATAAACAATATCTCGTATGAGATACGTGCGTCATTTGAATACCATATCATGTATACGATACGTGCATCAGCCGTGTTTACCAAATTCAAATTACTTCAATTTTCTTATCTTGTGTTTTAAACCTGATTTTACTTTGTGATACATGTATGTACGGCTCATGCTTTTTATTAAAACAGTCCGTTTCCTAGCGCGAGTAGAATAATCAATTCTGCAATTTTTTGGCCTGTAGATCGAAACTCAAAGATTTCAGAGGAAGTTGCTGCTGTTTCTCAAAAATCACCCAAAAGCCAGGCAAATTTTTGAGCAGACAAGAGAACTCTGATGTGATATTTATTTGTTCGGTTTGGTGTTCGTTCATGTACAAGCCTTCCTTGTGAAATGCGATACAAACGCAGAACCTGAGAAAGCGCTGTTGACATTGTGATGGCACGAGTAAAGAGAATTAATATTATGATTTTTCTTCATTTTCTTGCATTTTTTCCCGAGGAAAAGGAATTTAAAACATAGTATAAATTAACTTGAATTCAAGATCGTGCAGTGGGTAATAGTCAGGTGCTTGAATATGTATGATAAAAAGAGGAAATTTAAGGTGTGTTAACGCGCACAATTCAAGGAGTGTTAAAGTGCACAATTTAATGAGTAGTATAGTGTGGGATTTAAGGAGTCTTATTGTGTACAATTTAAGGAGCCTTAAAATGCGCAATTTAAGGATTGTTAAAGTGCACAATTTTAAGAGTCTTAAAGTGCGTAATTTAAGGAGTGTTTAGTTGCACAAATTAAGGAGCCTTAAATTGCGGAATTTCTAGAGCCTCAATGTGCGTAATTTAAGGAGCCTTAAAGTGCACAATTTAAGGAGTCTTAAACTGCGCTATTAAAGGAGTCTTAAAGTGCGCAATTTAAGAAGTCTTAAAGTGCGCTTTTTAAACAGTCTTCAAGTGCGCAATTCAAGGGGTCTTTAAGTGCGCTATTTAAGTTGTGTTAAAGTGTGCAATTTTAGGAGTCTTAAAGTGCGTAATTTAAGAAGTGTTTAACTGCGCAAATTAAGGAGTCTTGAATTGCACAATTTTAGGAGTCTTAAATTGCGCAATTTCAGGAGTCTTAATGTGCGTAACATAAGAAGCCTTAAACTGCACAACTTAAGGAGCCTTAAATCGTGCTATTTAAGGAGTCTTAGAGTGCGCTGTTTAAGTAGTCTTAAAGTGCGTAATTTAAGAAGTCTTAAAGTGCGCTATTTATAAACAGTCTTAAAGTGCGCAATTCAAGGAGTCTTAAAGTGTACTATTTGAGGAGTCTTAAAGAGCGCAAGTTAAGGAGTGTTAAAGAACGCAATTGAAGGAGTCTGAAAGTACATACGTTAAGGAGTGTTAAAGTGCGCAACTGAAAGAGTCTTAAAGTGTTTAATTTAAGGAGTGATAAGCGCCCAATGAAACTTGAAACTAGATATATTACGTAAAGCATTTTTTGGTGATTTTACGAAAGCTTTAATAAAGAAGACTTGGCCCAGATACTGATAATGTTCCAAATTGTTTCTGTGGTTCAGGACCAATTTACAGAAACACTCGTGAAAGTATCAGAAAAATGCATAAAAAAAGCTGGATAGGAATACAGAATTTTATCTTATTTTTCACCCACAGTGTAACGACTAAAATTGTCGTGATTCTCATCATTACCCACCGCTAATTTAAAATAACAATACTGTTAGTAGAGGTTGTTTAAGCGCAAATTCTAAAGAAAAGTTTGCCAGGGTCTAGACCCAATAGTAAAAGTGTTATCGAATTAAATGCGAATTATTTTGTAAAAATTTGCCAAAGATTAAAATCGATGATGATGTAAATCCGACATAGATGTCGTGTCTCGTACTAATTAGCCATTTCCAAATTTAAGGCAATCTAATTTCTCTCTTGCAACACGGAAATTTTCTCGAAGACTTGATCTGACCTATCAGTCAACAAAAGCTAATATTAGGAGGGGACGGTTCCTTCTTCTGCCGTTGAGCGAAATTTCGGGTTCCAGAACTACTAATTTTTTTAAAACTAAACTTGAAAAGCTTGTTCAGCACTCGCTATTGTCAGAATATTAACAGGCTGTCTAAATAGAGAGTTGGCAAAAAACAAAAAAAAAACAAAAAAAAAAAACAAAAAAAACATGGGTACTTTGTTGAAATACCTCCAAATTCTCACAAAGACAGTAACTGAGAAATGTGTGATGCTTAGATAGGAGAATTTACGCTTGATATCGGCAATGAGAAGATTACAAAACAAGCCGTCACTTGCACTACGTTGTTCTCTAATTATTACTAAATTACGACTTCGAGGTGTCCAGTCTTCTAAATATTCGTAGTTTGCTATTTCATTTAAACACCAAGTAAGTGATTTAAGCATCAGGGTGGAATTTTTAAGAAAAAATTCACCTGAGGTACGAGTAGCATGTAAACAAACACTTTGTACTGAGATTGTCTACATCGTGTTGCAAAATTCTGTTTCACTGTTTTAAAATTCTTCTGAAAAATTAATTATTTCTAACACACTACATAGGGAAAAAACACTTGAAAGTACTGGTGAAATGAAAGTAATGATATAATTTTACCTGCGTTTGCATTATTTCTTTGAACTGTGAAATTTATTTTATCCAGTTCCCATAAATAAGATGTTATCAGTGTTACTCAAGGTACCTAGTTGATATATCTTTAGGTTTAAGAAAATGTAAAAGGGACTGAAAAGTACCTAAAATTAATCTGGTCCACTAAAAACTGAAATTTCTCGATTTACTATCGCATTTCGTCGTAAATTCTTCATAAAAAAGCGATGGCACTGAAAGGTGAACTCGGAAATAAATCATGCAGTTATCATGGATCCTCACAAGACTTAGCAAGCGGGAAAGAAAATTGCGACTACACTCTTAACTCCCCTTTAAAGAAGTTATTTCATATATATTTGGTATCACAACAATAACGAACCGGTTAGAAATTATAGTTTCACCGATTTCTTTATACAAAGGTCTGGCAAAAAAAAAAATCAATCTTGTGCGTGGAGAGTAAAGCCAAATAAAGATATACTGCGTGTTGATAGGAGATACTTTGTACATAAGCCCTCATCGCTCACTCCTAAATTACTCTGTTCTTTTTAAAATGTTCGACTATTTATTCTTGTTTCAGACTTTAATTATAAAAGCATGTTTCAAATTTTCTTTTATTTATTATAAGCTCTAGATAAACATATATATATATATTTTTTTTTTTCAGATGGAGGACGTGAGCTGTACTTTCCAGCCTACTATTTCTATGCTGAGAAACGTTTAGTGAACCACACGATAAAAACCATGATTGTTAAGGACTTGGACGAGTATGAATACCGTTGCTACCTGGATGCAAACTGTGTCAGTCTTAATATTAAGAACAAAGATCCTAACGGAACACATGAATGTGAGCTGAATAACTCCACTCACTTGGAGCATGACGGGGATCTGAGGAACAACCAGCTTTACTACTATCGTGGCGCCGAAGTAAGTAACCATGACATTTTTAACCTTGCGCCCTCGATTGCTTTGTTAGATTGTATATTACCACCGGGAGTCCTCACTCACAAACGTTTGAGGCTTGAACAAGTAATGAGAACAAGCAGGCCTTAAGCCAGAGACAAGAAGTGAGCAGGACTCGGAAGAGAACACAATTCATCCTTGTAGGGAGGAAGTGGTTGGGGTTGGCAAAAGTCTATAGTTGAAAAGAAAACAATATAAGAGAGAAGACAATTGCAGGATAATGCTGGCCTATACATATCCAACCAGCGTATACATTTGTAACGAATTATCCCACAGCTTATGACACAGTTAACGTTTGGCCAACTGATTTTAACCCTTTTTTCACTGATTATTGCAGTCTGTTGATAAACAGAAATTTATTAGGCGACTTCTTTTGTTTCAAACACGAGTAGTATCTTTCTAGTCATGCAGGAAAAACAAACACCGGAAGCTTGAAGTTTGTGGAGCTAACCGCCAATCAATTTTAGAATATTGCGATCGATATAAGATACTGTACTGCAACAAGAGGCTAAAGAGTCGTTCTCGTTATAGGTTTCATGTAAATTTTGGTTAGAATTAGGCGATACGCCCAAAATATCCCAGTATTTTATCACAAATGAAATGGCTTAGATCACACTCGGGTTGTGTTTAATAATACCTCCTTTTTCTTCCGCATTTTGTCGGGTAACAGAATTTCAGTTTAAAAAGTAAAGAAGAGCTATATCATGTCATTCGAAGATACCTCATTCGTACTTAACCTTGCGCGTTCTTAATTTCGCGAGGTTTTATTTCGCGACTTCAGGATATGATGTTGAGAAAAGAACATTAAAAATCGCAAAAGTACGTCGAGAAAGATCAAATAACACTTGATGAGGCAATTACTTGACTTCGTAAATTGATTACCGTAGCTAATTTCGCGAGCGTTTTTTGCGAGTCTTAAAATTCGGAAAAAATCACGAAAATTAATACTCGCGAAAAAACTGAGAGCGCGAAAAAATATGGGAACTTTAACACCAGATTATGTAAGAAATAATCCTTGGCTAATTTTAAATGATGTTTAGTCACGGGTTCGTTGGTTATCGGTTGATTATTTTTCCCTGAAAATATCCAGTCTTTATGTGGTCTTGCTTTCAACTAATTAGCATTCTTCCTGCGATTCACCGTCATCTTTAGCTTGTAAATTCACAAAAACCTCTTTAGTACAGTCATAAAATTTCCATTTGTAGGCTACTTCTGGGGAAACGGGATCCTCGGATAAGGAACTGGGAGATTAAAACAATGGGAAAGCTGTGAAATTAAATGTACTTGTGAAATTTGTTTTCCTGCAATCGCGAAATGCAGCTCCCAGATTCTCGCGAAAATTAGTAAGAATAACCTAACTAATTTTTGTTACTTTGATTTAGAATCATTGTGGAAAGCCCCAGGAGAAGTGCCAAAACAACGCAACTTGTCTGTCCGATTTTACAAGTAAGAAATATCGATGTGTGTGCAGTCCTGGTTTTGAGGGCGAAAACTGCGAAAACGGTAGGTATAAAAGATATCTTGAGTCGTAACAAGAGAAACAAAAAAACATCTTATCTTGTAGGAACTTTTAAGCAAGCCAAGAGATATTATTATGCTAAAAATGACTTTCCATGTCTTACTACAACGAAAACCCAGAGGGTGCTTCTGTCCACCTACTCCTCCCTTGCACTACGGTCGGGGTGCGAGTGAGGAAAAAATAGCAGAACATGACCCACCATGCTTAACACACAGAGTCAGTTTCAAAAACCGTTAGGTTAGAAAACCGACGGAAAAAATCACATTTTTGACCGTTGGCTTAAATATAACAATTATATCACATTCTATCTCCCAGATATCAATGAGTGTGATGCACAGGACAACCCATGTGCTGCCGTTGCTAACTCTGTGTGCAGTAATACGAATGGATCGTACTATTGCAAGTGTAAAGATGGATTCGTAAAGAACGGTGCAACCTGTGAAGGTGCAATATAATTTGGTTCATAACATGAGTATCCTTACGTTGCTTAAAACTAGTTACAACCTGTCCGTAAGGAGTTGCTATCCGCTCCATCCCCCATTATGTGTAAGACACACCTCATTTTCGTATTCTCGGTGTTGGACTGGAACTACAATCGTTGACAAAAGTCCATGGGACACTTATGTAATATAACAAATTATCTGTGTTTTAGAACTGACGTTTGACAAAAAGAAGAAGAAGAAAAAAACGCTGCTATATCCTTTAAAAACCCGTTGCTGTTCCCCCTTCCCACCCAACGCAATGTTGAAAATCATGTGAAATTGCAGGTACTAGTTTTCAACATTGTATGGGAGGTGGGGGGCGAGGTTAGGCAGGTGAAGTTGTATTCGCCTCTGGCGTGTGAGCAAAAGCGCCAAAAGTGCAAATTTGTCACAAGACTTTTGTCCATGATTGCAGCTTGCGACTGCGGCTAATGCGGGGAGTATTTTCAAATGCAAATGACTTTAATCTCCTTTTGATGATATTCCCCCACACGAGCCTCCATTGCAAGCTACAGCCATGGTCACAAGCGTTAGGAATCGTCATTCTTTTCGCATTTTGCCCCTCCCTACCCCTGTGTAATGTTGACATAACACTTAAGTCCAACACAAGTTTGCATTAGACCATTTTCCAACATTGAAAGGGGGAATGAGGCGGACACTCATTCTGTAGATATAACAGTTAAGATTATTTTCCAACACAATTTTTCCATGATTGCAGTTCCAGTCCAATACTGAGAATACGAAAATGTTCTCTTAGTGCACCTCTTCCTATTTCACGTGATTTACACTAATGGAAATTTAGTTCCTTTTTTTTTTTTGTATTTCATACGCCAAACGAAAAATCGGAGAGCATTAAAGACGCTAGAGTTTCTCTCGACTGCGCATCTAGCAGCTTTATGATCCACGCTAAAGCATGAATCAATTCTTAATTACGTTTATCACATATTTATTTACACATTTGTGTATTTTCTTTAGATGATGTATGTCACTGGCAAAAATACCAAAATCTCTCAGATGCAGACAGAAAACATGACTACGTAACAACAAACGCCAAATGTGACAACACACTCAATGGCTGGTATCGCTTCCAGGGAGCTGCAGGCACAAAAATGGTGACAGCATGTCCACCGATGAACCATTGTGATGCAAACTTTCCTATCTGGTTGAATGGTAGTCATCCTACAGTGGCTGAGGGTAAAGTCACAAGAAACGTCTACATCAATAAGTTTGGCTGTTGTGACCCATTCTTCCCCATTTAAGTAAAGAACTGCAGCTCCTACTACATCTACAAGTTGGGTAACGTACGGGATTGTAACGCCCGTTACTGCAGCACTGACTAATCCAGTTACAAATGACGTTACTGTAATACCTAGACATCGCGATTACTAACAGGCCCGGGCACCCGAAAAACAAGCAAATGGAACTACAGAAGAAATTTACCTAGCATTAGACCTTTTCCGAGTGGGCGGTTTGTTGCCCCATTTCAGACCACGTGATAATACTCTTGAGAATTCTTCCCCTCAAATATTCAAATTGTCCCGTGTATGTGAATAAATAATTTTTAGATGGATAAAAGAACAATTCTCTAGAGAATATCACGTGGTCTGTAATAGGAAAACAAACCGCCCAAGCGAAAAAGGCTTATTAAAGACAATATTATATCATGGGGTGATCCCTCAATGTTGGACTTTACAAGTACAAGTATTTCTACACAGATTGTTTCATGTTGTAGAAATCATGGGGGTTGAGGGTCACGAGGTTAACAATTTTTGGTCAAAATATCTTCTTTACAGCTAGATTTTTTTCTTTGTTCTCTGTCTCCCTTGCGTTTTCGAAGGGGAGAGTGCAAGCTGCGCATGATTTTTTTTTTTAATGAATTTTCTTCTTTTTTATTTTTATTACCAGCTGTATTCTTGCTATACAACTGTAGTACAGTAATAGCCCACGTATAAGAACCTGTTAGGCTAAAATTTTTATTTTAAGCCCCCTCCACATAAGAACCTATTTAGGCTAAATTGAAAAATTCAGGTTCTTATACGTGGGCTATCACTGTACTATAGTACACGTGACTCCACACTCACTCGAATGATGCCGCGCGGAATGAGGTATATCATGTACAACACTTTACTAATAATACTAATTTAGAGGCATTCCAAAGATCGTTCAATGTCAAGATTGATAACATTCAGCCTGAGTCGACCATACCAGACTCAAGTTGTTAATCAAGCACGTAACCAAGGAACGACCAATAAGAACATGCATCAAGCAATAAGGCTTGTTGTTGCATCAAACCGGACGAAATTCCAGCTCCATTACAATGTCTCTTGAGAGTTTTTTTACCGTGGAAAACAGAACAGCTACAGTGTAGCTGTTCTGTAATATCACAATGCGGTAAAAAAAGTATGCAGCCATTTCTAGATTATTCCTGAACGATTGCCACTTCCAACTAAATCCTTTTCCTCAAACCAAGAATCCAGTTGGAACATTTGAGGTATAAAGAACATCGTTCAGACTGCTCTGGCATTTTTCTATTTCATTACTAATTCCCTCGATGCTAACTGGACGGCATTAGAGTGTGAATTACGTTTTCGCACACCATAAAGGTAAGCGCACAAGCTGGAGTCACTCTGAAAAACAAAAACAAAAAATTATTTAATAATAAGGACAGACACTTGCTAGTTGCTTCTTTGATTGTTTATTGACTTCACAATTTAGTTTCGAGTTGGCTTGTTTGTTGGTAATATCTTTTTTTCGTGTTTCCTAGTTTTCGTGTTTGTTTGTTTGTTTATGTTTGTTACTTTGCTTGTTTGTTCGTTTGCTTGTTTTGATGTCTGTTTCCTAGTTTGCATGCTTGTTATCTTGTTTTAATGTTTGCTTGTTTCCTTTGTTTGTTTGTTTTGTTTTTGTTTCATTTTCCATCGTGCTGCTTTATTGTCTGTGTTTGCTTGTAACATTTAATTATTTTTGCTCTTTCTTTCACTGGTGTTTTTGTTTGAAACATTGTTAACCACGTGAAGTATATATGAAATAACTCATATTTGAACTGCGGTTGTAGATGAAAGTGAAGAATGATCGTCGCAGTAAATTTTCCAATTTAAGCAATTGGAAAGAAGAAGCCTGAAAAAAATCAGAACGTCAACGGGATTCGAACCCGTGACCTCCGTGATACCGCTGCGATGTTCTACCAACTGAGCTATGAAGCCACACATACTTCATAGCTCAGTTGGGTAGAGCATCGCACCGGTATCGCGAAGGTCACAGAATCGAATCCTGTTGAAGCCTTGATTTTTTTTTTTTTAGGCTTCCTCTTTCCAATTGCTTAAATCGGAAAACTCACTGCGATGATCATTCTTCACTGTCATTGTTAAACACGTCAAGTGAAAGAGTCGTTGAATTATTGCGCCTTTCAAAAACACGCAAACTCTGAAGCTCAGTCAAACCTCAACTAAGTTATTTTTGGTGTTGTTTTTTTTTTTTTTGTTTTGTTTTGTTTTGTTTTTTTCCCGCTGTGGTCAATAATAATGACAAGGACATAAGGAGATAAGAGAAAGACACCGCTTAATAGCGACAACGGACATTTTTCTCTATCTCAAGCGACAAGTTCTTGACCGCGTTTTACAGACACTGGTTATCTGAGCACTGCAGTTTTCATAATTATGTACCAATACTAATCTGTTAGAAAACGAAAGCTTGTAATTTCACTAAACTTACTATAATAAATGAGTATTGACGCCCTTGCACTTGAGAAGGGAACTTTAAATTGAGTGCGAGACATTTGCATGTTTGTTCTTCAGTTACATAGATTGAATAGATATTTTGGAAGTAGATTTTAATTCAGTAAATTTATATATATATATATATATATATATATATATATATATAATTTTAGATAAGATAGGTTTATACTCAATACTTTTTGCCATTTTTTCTGTTACAATAAATTGTAATTTAGAGCGTCCTCTATTAGCTCTGTTAAGCTAAATACATTGGCACTATGAAATAAAGTTATGATTTATTTACACATCGACAAAACATGTGTTCGTTAAGTCTATTACGAGAACCCGGTTAATACGGACACCCGAGTAATGTAGATACTTTTGCGTATCTGTTCCATGGTGCTCTACAGAAGTCTAACATGCACGCTGTACTGCGACTAGCAGGAGGCTGATCAGTTGCCTATTTACAAAGTATGAAGAGGTAATTTCGCGACAAGCAAGAACAAGTCGAGTATAATATGCAGCAACATAGAGGACTATAACGTAAGGCATTTGGATTATCAAATTAAACATTGTCAAATACTTGTGAAATGTTCGTGGCTAGTCTGACGCGGCGTTTCGTCTCGGCCAAGAGACTCTTCAGAGACCTTTAGAATTCAAAGGCAAACTCGTTGAGCATCACGCCCAAAGTCCCGTTCGCAAATTCTTGATGTTGACAGTCTGGCCCTCTATCGCAGAAGGATTCCCAACCGTACGTTCACGAGTTAAATGCTGTTTAAAATATATATATATATATTAAAATCAATAAATGAAACCTTAAAAGTGGGAATTAATGTATTTGCCATTCGATTTCGGAGGAACTAAACTGTACATGACAGTGACAGAAGGAGAAAGTAAATATTTTTCTGTTGGTATGATATGCACGTGTGTCGCTTAAGACTGATTTATTGAGTCTTGTTTTAAGGTTGGTTTGACAGTTGTTAAGCATGGATCTCAGCTTTTCTATTTTGAAATTTTATTAGCACTAGTTTATATCTGAAGGTCTGTGAATGCTTTAATTACCTCTAACCCGCAGAGGTTGATGTACTTGCACTGCAATTCGTTCCCAATTTTTCCCGCTGGGTTTTTGGGTTTTCGAATGAGGCGGCTCCGCAAGCTTTATCACCTGAGTGCTATTTAATTTTGTTGTTTACCTTACAACTAGTATCTTATTTGAGTTACGTAAGGCTGCACGACAGACAGTAAACATTGCGGCTCACGATTTGAGCTGCACAGCAATTCCTGAATACGAGTCGCAGATATAAATAACACATCACAGATACCGTCACGCCAGCAAGAATGACCAAAACTGCAATCCTGGTCCCTATTACTGGGATTTGACAACAACGCGGGAAGACGCAAACAAGAATGCATGTTCTCAGACGTAGTGGTAATTGTGGTAATTTGGGATTATCGTTTATGTCAAAAATTCATCTTACCTCAGAACATTAGGAACCAGTCCCTTGTAAAATCCTTTCACCCCTTCGTATCTAGAATTTTGAAAGGGAACACGAAGGAAGATGTCAGCAGGCTGCTAAGGGGACAATGATATAACTGTGACACGTCTCGCATGACCCAGTCAAGCTTAAGACACCTGCTGGGTTTGAAAACGCGTCCCTCGCCTAATACTGACAAGTAATACGAATAATTCTCTACTTCCTAAGAGTGTCGGTTGTATAAATACATTTAGATGGAGGGTGCTTTCCACTACATCCCAAATTTCGGTTTGAATTTCCAGACCGACAATTCCCGAGTGGAACAGCATTTTTCAGAATTTCCAGATTTTGGTATGCTCAAATTTTGTCGAGTTTCTCCCCGTGGATTTCCGTTTCATTTTATTTTGCTTGCAGCATTTTCCAATTTCTTAGTTGAATGCCGGTTCGCTTTTCAAAAATTTAAAAATTTTGGAAATTTCCAGAGACTTTGGTAGGACATTTCCGTACCATTTGCCTGGATTTGGAAATTCAGGAACTTTTACTCCAAGCCGCATAGCGCCGAAAATTTCATTAACTACGCATTACTGATCTATTAACACAGACGTTGTAATCAATGGGAAAGCGAAGTTGAGATGGACCTCTCTTGCTCGCTTAGGCCGTGGAGTAAGGATTGGACCCCTTCTGGCTCCAATAACGAGGCGGGGGCGGGGGGAGGGACTTTCAGTTTTTTGGGCCTTATATCTTTTTAGGCGTGAGGGGTAAGGGAGGAGTCCCTTCCCTTGTTGTTCTACTGAAGACGCCCCTAGCCACACTGCTCAACAATTTGTTAGAGGACGTGGCAAACACTGAGAAAGGACAGTACAACTTAAAGACAGTCAACTGAGTCATCCACTCTTAGCCTAAGTCGAACACAATAACCATTTACTATTTAATTTCATTGTTTCTCGCTGAGTAAGAGATCTCGACTCGACTCTCACCTAAACGTTTTTCGTACCATGTCCACTGCTCCTTTGTACTCGGCCATGGTGTACTGATTCTTAAAATTAGAAATTTGACAATTGCGATAGTCCAGTTCAGGTATCGTGACTTAACATAGAGCCCTCCTCTCAGCAAATACCGCCATCTTTTGAATCTGTTCTTTAAAATAAGGTCTGTTCTTCCCATGACGCGTGGCTGGAACTTTATTCGACCGCCAAAAGATACCATTTAAAACGGAAATGACAGCATTTTTCTTGTTACTTTTCTGTTTGTATTTCTTCTCGAGAGTGCACCCTAAAAGATACTCTGACGGCCAAAAATAGTGCCGTTTTGTCTTAAGCATCTTAAGTGAAACCAAAATCCGTGATTTCCACTCAGGAAAATTAAGGCATGGGTCAGCAATTATTTTCCTCAAAACAGTTAGGGGGTGGTCTACGTTCTGAGGCTTAGTTCATAACAACATAAACTTTTGGGAGACAAATACATCCTCTAAAGTGATTATTTTTGAATTGTCAAACTTATGCAAATTAGGTCACGTGACTTGATACGGCCAAAAAACGTGGAAAATCTTTAAGCAAAAATGGGAACAGTTTGCAAAAAGAAGGCTTCAACAGAACTGGTACGGGATAAGTCCTAATGACAACAGCAAAGGAACTGTGCTTGGCAATTGTTGAATAGTTCATTATTTCTGGAAATAAACGGTTTCTTCTACTAGTACCCAGTCCCCCACTAAAAGTGATTTGTCTTTTTAAAAGTTCCTATTTACGTATCTTAACTTTTCCAAGCGCAGAAACGATGTATCTAATGACCCTAAACTCATGAAACTAACATCAAAGTTTAAGGACACAAGAAAAGTGTTCCCATTTAACAAAAGAGATTATTTGACTTGAAGAGACCACGTGACCTAATTTGCATATTTTCGACATTCGAAATTGACACAAACTGTCAACCTTTTGACCTGGCAAAGTTTCATGCTGCTACAACTAAAGCTTCAAAAGATACACTACCCCCTAACTTTCCGGGTGAATAACTGGAGGCCCTTGCCTTAATTTACTTGAGCACCCCTAAGCGAATGGGAGTTCCCGCCCACCTCCAACCCCTCCTTACTTTACCAGCACTTACTTTAAACGCCTGAACATTAAATTGCAATAAGCGAAGGACAAATAGCTAAAAACTGCAATGATTTTGCTGTACATGTAGCTCAAATAGCTTCGTTCAACAGTTGAACACCACACATTGGTAACCTCCTCTTGACTGGTTACCAGTCCTACAAAGCCATGACCCACTGCTCTTGAAACGCCTTCTGGTCTAAAAAGCTTTACATGGGAATTGTTGCACCATTTTGAATGAGATTAAACAATCCCTCATCAGTCCTTACGTGAAGCCTTGACCTGACCACTTGATAGGGATATGTTGCAGTGGCGGCAAACATTTTTTGACAATGAAGCCATTACAAGATATTCTGTGGAGTTCTAGGAAAAATGTAATAATTGAGTCAGATTCTAAATGCATTACAGTGTATTTCAGCCTCTACATTAACAGATTTACATGTATATACTATTCTCTAAAACGTATCACAGCTTCTAGTATCACTGACCTACATGTATATGCTAGGTTAACTTTTGAGTTGGGAGTGAAGTGTTATTTTATTTTTGGAATCCATTAAAGGACATTTATTAGCACCTATTCTAGCCTTGGTGTATTTCATTTTTTCAAGATAATTCAGTTTTATCCTCCTTGCAAGTAATAAGCTTGTAAGCCACACATGTACGCACTGCAGACATATTTTCACAGAGTGTTTGAATGTCTGCTTGCATGTTTTGTTGGAGTACCTTTGCTTCAATCTTAGTCTTAAGGTTTCAAACACATATTAAAACAATGACATTTATTTACCAGTTTCTTATTGATTGGTGTTCCAAAGTACTGGCTGTGGCCCTTCTTAAGTTCCTCATATGCCATAAACTGCAGCGCTCCATGTGAAATTAAACACCAATAAGTCCCAGTACATACCCCTGCAGATCAAACAAAATTTACATACGATGCTTGCAGATTCTCGATTTTCCCCAATAAATGAACAAGAAAAGATAAAATTGAATTTTTCTAGGATTGAATTTTAAAAATCAGAAAACTAAAAAGAGACATTCACCAATTATTACTAAATCTTTTTTCAATGTAAAGATTGTTAATAATATATCATTTTATTGATTGTGCCATTGGACTTAAGAAGAGTGTTAAATATGTTAAATATGTTGTCACAGCTGACAGTTTTCATTTTATTTACAGTGTATGTATATGTAAGATCTCTACATACACATATCAAGACTGAAAATCACATATTTCTCAGTTGAAAATAGTTCACAATGGGAATCTTGTAGACGAATTTCCCCGTCATATTTTACCTTCATTTTAGATGTTGATGAATGCAAATGAGGTTCTCACAAATGCCACAACACCAATGGAGGGTATAACTGCTCTTGTAAAGGCGGATACTCTGGAGATGGACATAATTGCACAGGTATGTTTATTGTCTGTATATAACAGTATATCTTAGGATATTTTATGTCGAGAAATGGTTGAGATTCATTGACTTCACGTCAGCCTATGCAAACCTAATCAGCACGGAAGCCAGCAGGACAAACAGACAAGCAAACAAAAGAGAAATAGTATTTTGACAGCATGTTATTCCTGTGTGGATTAATGGCGGTAACATTGCGTCAAGTGGTGTCAACGATTCTCCTGTACACATTTATAATCCCTTGTGGAGAAAAGAAGTGAGAGTAAGGTGTCTTGACTCGCCAATAGCATAGGTCGACGATGTAAAGCTGTAGAGGCCACAGAAGGCATAAAATGTTAGCAGCATGTCAAGTCCTAATGCTATCACGGTTCCTCTGATTTGAATCATTCGACCACCAATATTTGCATTCGATCGCACCTTTCAGATATCGACGAGTGTGCTACCGGAAGCCATACCTGTGAAAACAAACCGAATTCTGGGTGCAGTAATACCGAGGGTCATTCAACTGCTCCTGTGATTTTGGATACGTAAGCAACGACAATAGGCAAACTTGTACAGGTAAACACTCCACATCTTATTACATTTTAATTACCTTTCAATCCATTGGCTCTTGTCTAGTAAGGACTTCTTTCATTCGATTAGCCATTTTTTCGCGTAGGTGATTGTCCATTTACCCACGCTCGAGAAGGCGGTAAAAACCTGAAGCGCAATTTGAATACTGATTATTTTTGCCAAGGGCTTTGCAGTCGTCGACCCTAGCTATATTTGACATGTAAATACATTTTCTCGAGCATTTTAGCGAGCCGAATAAATTGAGGAAATCTCCATACTTAGTAAACACAGCATTAGACCACGAATAGTCCCTCTTCCGCTTAGTCCGTCGAGCGAGACCGTAAATAAACCGCCAGAAAAAAAAATGGCCGCGTGAACTCGCGCGGCGATTTTCTTCTCGCGGTTTTCTATCGCGTCACCCACGACGGACAAAGCGAAAGAGGGGCTACTGGTAGTCTAACAAAATATGCAAGCGTCAAATATAACAAATCCTGTTACGTTCGCAACTAGCAAAACTCGCCTGACAGTATTTACAAATACAGTTTTATTATTTTTAGACATGAGTTTTGTATCGGTGAAAACCGAGAGAAAACTATTTGTTTACAATATGCACCTTAAACAACTGAACTTACAACAAAGCATGCAACTCAAGTGTCATTATTTAGGAATAAGCGGAATCAAAACAAAAAATAAATTTATTAAGTGTCTCACAGCATGGTTTCATGATCAAATCAGGAAGAATTTACAAATCCTATTGAACATATCTCGTCGAAGCAACGTCACAGTTTTTATAGAAAACGCGACGAAGGTTTCTACAACAAAGAGTCGCTTACCGCAATTTGGCAATTCGCTTCAGTGTGAATCTTCCGGGAAGAAACGCCAAGCAAAATTTGCGAAGAGTGAAATGAACTAATGTTTTTGATTGATCAATGAATCAACCACATTTTACCGTTTTTACCGTTTCTTAAAGTCTCTAAACACACCAGACACGTTTGATTTTTCTAGTTGATCCATGTGATTTTCTCCCGCAATGTCTGTACGCGGATGGTCGCTCGCTTGCTCTTACGGGGACGTTATAACCAAATTTTCTTGCCCTGATAGTTTAGTAAAACTCTCTACCCATGGTGCTCCTCTGATGCACTTCGCGAGCTGAAGCTCCGCTATGAACCAATTCTTTTATACCATCAAAATTAAATAGGAAACAAACTGTACGTGCGATGATGAAATGAAGTTCACAGTTTATGCATAGAGTAATTTAACTCACTCTCTTTTCTCAATTTTGGTGTTTGTTTTTCCCTTTAGTTGATCCATGCCATTAATACGAAACTCTAAACAGTTCTGATAAAAATATTAACAACGAAGAATCTCCGGATAATCCATTGTGTGACAGTTATCAATCGCTGTCCAGCAATGGCAGCTGGTATCGTTTTCAAGGAGTTGCAGGAACAAGATTACCAACCCAAAGTGTCCAGCAACCTTTAGATGTCACATTCGATATCCTGGATGTTGAATGTTAAATACAAACCCTTGTCACCAGAAGGCGTAACAGAAAACGGCATGACTAATTGTTGCGCCGAATATATATTCATTCACATAAAAAATTGTAGTTCCTACTTCGTCTACATGTTGTTGCCTACTCCTACATGTAATCTCCGATACTGTGGGACCGACTAAACCAAGCAAATACACTAAATAGGTATCCAGAGAGTATTGTGAGAGTTTGTATTGAGCTTTGTATGAGTTATAGATTTATAAAATTGGATCAAGAACTATATCCTTTTTCCCTTTGAAAAGGTACAATTGAGAATTAGTAAAAATCTATTTACTAACACCAGCGATATACCATTCTCTTGTTGGCTACGCTATCAACTATTTATTATGTAGATAAAAAGTAGCCTAATCGTGTGCGGTTGTTAACAAAATGGCGACCACTTCTTCGCGTTTTCCAAGCGTCAGTGCAGAGGATTTAGATAACTTTATGACCGACAAGAGAATTTATACTTAAACAATTAGATTATGGCTCGATTATGCGAGATATTTCGAACTCATTAGCTAACTCAGTAGTTAAATAGAAAACATTGCTTGTGTTTCGTTGGCCGAACGCGAGTTACTGTGGAAACACGAGTTGCAGGCGAGTGCTTCTACCTTTTTCCAGTCCCGCAGCGGTAGCGGTAGAAGCAGCAGTACAAACAGCAGAAGTAATAGCAGCAGCAGTAGTTCGCGTAGTGGCAGTAGCCGCAACAGCAGCAAGTAGCAATATCAGTGGTAGCAGCAGTGGTAGAAGTAGTAGCAGGAGCGCAGGAGCAGGATCTGTAGCAGTAGCAGTAGCAGTAGCAGTAGCAGTAGCAGTAGCAGTAGCAGTAGCAGTAGCAGTAGCAGTAGCAGTAGCAGTAGCAGTAGCAGTAGCAGTAGCAGTAGCAGTAGCAGTAGCAGTAGCAGTAGCAGTAGCAGTAGCAGTAGCAGTAGCAGTAGCAGTAGCAGTAGCAGTAGCAGTAGCAGTAGCAGTAGCAGTAGCAGTAGCAGTAGCAGTAGCAGTAGCAGTAGCAGTAGCAGTAGCAGTAGCAGTAGCAGTAGCAGTAGCAGTAGCAGTAGCAGTAGCAGTAGCAGTAGCAGTAGCAGTAGCAGTAGCAGTAGCAGTAGCAGTAGCAGTAGCAGTAGCAGTAGCAGTAGCAGTAGCAGTAGCAGTAGCAGTAGCAGTAGCAGTAGCAGTAGCAGTAGCAGTAGCAGTAGCAGTAGCAGTAGCAGTAGCAGTAGCAGTAGCAGTAGCAGTAGCAGTAGCAGTAGCAGTAGCAGTAGCAGTAGCAGTAGCAGTAGCAGTAGCAGTAGCAGTAGCAGTAGCAGTAGCAGTAGCAGTAGCAGTAGCAGTAGCAGTAGCAGTAGCAGTAGCAGTAGCAGTAGCAGTAGCAGTAGCAGTAGCAGTAGCAGTAGCAGTAGCAGTAGCAGTAGTAGTAGGAGTAGCAGTAGCAGATGCAGTGGCAGCAGCAGTAGAAGCAGTGGCAGTAGCAGTAGCAGTAGCAGAAGCAGAAGCTGTAGCAGTAGAGCAGCAGTTGTAGTTGCAGAAAGAGTAGTAGCCGTAGCAGTGGCAGTATAGCAGATTGCTTAGTATTTAGATATTGTCCAGTTTTCCTTCCGGGTTAGATGATGAAAAACCATTTTACTAATATCAAATAATCACTAACAGAGAAGCAAAAGCTCTTCTCGCTTTCGAGTTGATTGGGTACGAAGTCAGGCTTCTCATAAAGGGAACGAGAAAGTGTGTCTGGCCGTTTTCTCTGACGTGTTTTGCCTTGACTAAAAAGGTTACAAAAATAAACCATGCCAGGGAATTCGATTTGTTCATATTGATAACAATATAAAAACATCTTTATATTTTTTCGTCATTACGAAGATCGCTATATAGTTACGTTATGTTTAAATTCAGGAAAGGTTGTTCAAATAAGGTAACTGTTTTATTCACTTTTTTTTTTTTTTTTTTAATGAGACTGGAGGCTACATGAACCGTTAGGTTTTCAAGTTATCCCCCAACTTTGGTATGTCTAATTGTAGAACAGGAAAAATGAAAAAAGAACTTAAAGTTTGACTTTTCTTGAAGAAATGAGATGGATAAGATCGAAGGCATGAGAAGATGGCCAAAAAACGAAAAAAAAAAAAAAAAGAATTCGCGCCTTAAACTTGCTAGAGAAGAGTTTTTGAACATATTTTAAATTTCTAAATCTTTAAAATTTGAAATTTAACTTTATTCTTAGCGTTGCGTATAGTAGTTTTTAAATTTTACTTTATTAGCTTAATTTTTTTAACTTTATTAACGGAAGTGAATTCCCCATTCCAGCTGATGGGAGTTTTTCGCCCAATATCGCATTCCACGCTATGACGATTAAGAATACTGGTCGTCAGTTGTCATCGGATACACGCTTTTACAGAGTGAATATATTTAACGACGTTCGCGCTCATTCCTACGTCGAGGTTTTTTTTTTTTTTTTTTTTTTTAACGAAAACTTGCCATGCGGTAAGGTAAAGAATGGTGGGGGTCATCATGCATCGTTTCGAAATAAGGCGCATTGGACACCCTGAGTTTAAGAAGCTTCTGTTATTTTAAACAGTTTTAGCGTGTGCCTATCGGCAACAAAATAAGCAACATTAGTGAACTTTAGACCAAGTAAACGTACATACTCAATTCAACACAGCTGATGTAGTTCCTTCGAACAAAACTTCGGTCGCTCGAGAGGAAAACAGGCGAAATATTTGCCACTTCTCACTTACGGCTTTTTTTTCTGGGGTTTGTTCACCTTAGGAGAAAGTCAGCTATTGAGGCGATCTATGAAAAGAAAAGAGGGGGTCACCGACCATTAAGACAGTAAACTGTAGGTGAAGTTAACGCAACCAGCACCGAGCCCTACTTACTCATGTCTCACTTGGCGCGCGCGCTCGATGTGTGACGTCGTTTGACGTTGCAACATAAATTAAAAATTGGCCAGTATCAATCGCATTAGTGTGGACAGCGAAAATAGATCCTTTTGGAAATGTTAGCGACATTCACATAACATCGTAGGCGCAGATAATGGTTGTGTATTTACAATACTCTTCACGTATTAACCTCTTAGAGCGTTTTAGCATGAATTTGTGTGGACGAGGAATGTGCTACGAAAATAGTAGCGTGGACGTAAAGCTTTTCATACCTTTTCAGTAAAAAGACACATCATTGAACACGCATCATTTCCGGAAAACGCACTGAAAACAGATTGTGAAGGGGCCTAGATCAACTAATATTTCAATCAACGGTCTTACTCAATTAAATAGGGAGTTTAAGAAAATCACGACGGCAACGGCACCGGGTACGTCGCTAAACAAAAAGTTTAATGAGCAGAACAATGGTTGTGCACGCGCGTTATAATTTTAGGTACATTTCTCTACCGTCCTCTGAAAAACAACGTGAAATGACTAAATTCTGCGTTGTCTGGGGAACGTGTTTAGTTTTATTTTCATGACTGTAAAGCGATATAGAACTTTGTATATACTCGCTATATGAATAAAGTTATTGTATTGTATTGTTGTAACGTGAACCACGACGGTTAATTTTTTAAAGTTTTATTTCAAATTTATCGCTGTGTCCCTAATTCAGTTTCGTGACAGTTAAAATCCCGATCAGTGTTTACTGCAATTTAAGAGTTTTCATAGGGTTATCCATCATAATTGTTCACGTTGTTAGTTGTGGACCAGGATGTAGATTCGTTTCTGTGCAGGCTACGTAATTATGCTAAAAAGCTGCTATTTAAGAAGTTTGTCCGTTAGGAGTTGTCACTCGACGGCGTCTCCGTTTTTGATCACTCCATTCTGGAAATTTTGTTTTTGGTATATATATATATTTTTTGTTTAGCACATTTGTTGTATTAATAAGTATCCTAAGGCTGCTTATGTTTATAACAATAAACTATGCTAAGGCTGTTTATGTTTGATCAATAAACAAGATGCCCCCTCCTACAAGACTGGTTTTTTTTTTACTTGTACTACGTTAGAAATTATTTTGTTTTCGTTTCACTGCAGAGTGATTAGACAGCAAGAGCCATTACACCCTGCTCTACAAATATGTCAAGCGCACGCGTAATTGTTTGGGTCGTTTTTATTCTCATTTTACTTTAGTTTTCTATATTATTGTGGGGGCTATTTTTAAGAAAACAATTACTTCAATCACGCTTGTTGGATATGAGCTGATCACAGCTTCGTTGGCTATCTATTAAGGAGCTTAAAAAACCACGAGGGCAACTGCAACGGGAGCGTCCCTAAACAAGATATTGATTATTATAGGGAGCTTTAGCAAACCACGACGGCGACGGCAACGAGGGCGTCACCAAAACAAAAGATTTAATGATGAAAACAATCATCCTGTGCACGTGCATTACGGCTGCCGCACACTACCCGATTTTTTTGTTGTTGAACTGCAAATTTTTTGTCGCGGTCAAATCGGGTTAAAATTTGTCGGACCATCAGCTTCCTGCACACCAGCCGAGGCTTGGGGCTGAGTCATTTAAAATCAAGATGGCGCCTCTTACGCTGACGTGACTCTCATGACATTTTCTACTTGGTTGAGGCGCGCGCGAGCCCCGTCAAATTGTCTTCGTCCACTGCACACTAGCCGAAAAGGCCCGACAAATTGTTTTTAGATCTCGCGTTGTCAGATAAAATTGCCTGACAAGCCCCGATCTTGTTGCAGACTTGTCTGAATTCACCGCACACTAGCCGACAAGTGAAGATATTTTGTCGGCCGACAAAAAATCGGCTAATATGCGGCGGCTCTTATAAATCTATGTACATTTCTTTGCCGTTCTCTACAAAACAGCGACGTGAAATGGCCAATTTTTCGTACCTTCTTTAAGAATTGAAAGCTGTCGGTGCATGTTTGGCCTGAGCAAGGTTTTAGACCGATAGGCGTACTGAACAGATTTACACAGTTGCAATATTCGAAGATAAAATATAAATACATTTTCTACGAGGCATCGTCCTCGGCGTCGCTGTCGTCATTGCTAAAGCTCCCTGAATAGCTTTACCAACGACGAAGAGGGCAACGCCGAGGACGATGCCTGGTGAAAACTGAGCTTATTGTTTACCAGCGAAATTCCTAGTTGTTTAGATCTGCTCAGTTCGCCAATGGCTCTAAAAACCTGCTCACACTAAATATGCAATGACAGCTTTCAAGTTCAAATGGAAATACCATAAATTAGCCGTCGTTGATTCCGTCCCTCAGGCTACGCAGAACTTGGTCATTTCAATTTCTTGTTTTGTAGAGGGCGGCAAAGAAATGTACAAAGAATTATAACGCACGTGTATAGCTATAGTTTTGCTCATTTTAAAAACTTCTGATTAGTAGCGTTCTCGTTCCCTGTTGTTAATTTTGCATACGGAGACTAAGCCCACAGTAAGAGCGCCAGTCAAAACTGTCCTACTAAAACGAAACGATATCAGATAGTCTTTTTCTTCGCAACTAACAAAACTTTAGACAACGCTAAAATTGTTGTGGCCTCTTTGAATACTTAGCTCGAGAATTCAGGGTTCAATCTCACGAGGAACAACTTACAGTATTTTCTTCAAAATTGCACTACTATTTTTCTACCTGAGACACTCGACGAACTACATGCAAATAAGTTGCCGGACGCGTGATATCCATTTTCTGGCTCCAAATTAAAGGCTTGGAGACACAAAATGTTAACGTTCATAAAAATTTTCACTGTATATATTTACAATCTCATAGAGTTTTCGGAATTATAAATCCCTTTTCTGGAATATATATTCGATGCCGTCTCCAGTGAGAAAGGCTGTCTGACTGCAATTATTACTTCTACTTATGGTCCAAGACAGTTCAATGGGCAAAGTTTTAGGGAAACTGTTTTCCGATCTGAAATGCAGTGGACCGTTTTTACAACTGCATTGTTCCCTCGTCTTTGCACTTCTAAGGTGACGCTTAGATTTATTCATAACGACTTTTTTTCACCGTATAAGAAATTAAAACGACAACACCGTATCAATCGGATGGGCCGTAATCTTTTTTTCTCAGGGTTAGCAAATTTAAGATTTGAAGAGAAATGTAAGCTTATCTTCATCGCTCGTATTTTGTGTTGTGTGGCGGCCGTAATAAAATTTAAGTGCGCGGTCAACTGGTGCGAGGTCTGGAACCAAGAATTTAGGAAAATAAGGATGAAAACCGTTAGAAAACAAATCAAGAACAGCAATGGTGGACAAAAACCCTTGGGAGACTGATTTAATTCAACGTGCTTGTCCGTGTTTCTCTTTTATCTTTTTCACTGAAGTTTGAAAAAGCGCTGCAATTCTTATAAAGAGGCGTTGCTATTCTCTCCTCCCTACTAAATACAATGTTAAAACTCAGGCCAAATTACACATTGTAGGTAGGGTGGGGGAGGGGGAAGGCTAAGCAGGTAAAGTTGTTTTCGCTCGCGACTATTGTCTGCCGTGTGTGCAAAAGCGCCAAGAGCGCAAATTTTTCTCAAGACTTTTGTCCATGACTGCAGGTGAGAACTAAATTAACTGAATCCTCTTCGTTTTATGGGGGTGTCTCGTGAAGGGTTTATAGTGGAAGCACGTTTACAGACCGGTCCAACGGTCCAAGTGGAGAGAAGCCCTGACCAAACACCTAAAATCAGGGGAGGAGAAGCTGACACGCCGCCACAGAGAGGCGGGTCCGCAGAAAACAAAGCGACAGCCTCGACAGACCAGAGACAGAACACAAATGCAGCCTCTGCAATACAGACTGTCACTCCCGCATCGGCCTCCACAGCCACAGACACCGGTGCTCCAGCCAAGTAGACAACTAGGATGCTACCCATGGTCAACCCTGACCGACGGAGGCCTACAACAACGTTTACAGAGATGTGGTCCATCTTAGTGCCAGGCAACTGGTGAATGACTGACTGGCTGTACTGGTTCACACATACGTTGAACGCCCCAACTCGCACCTTTTGACAAGGTGACGGCCACACTCCGGGCAACGGTATCGACCTGCCCCGTAAACTACATAACTAATAACTGTCCACTATATGCCACGTGGCATATAGGGCCGCAGCATCTTCCCTCTACCTCAATTTGTCTCTAGCCCTGACAGTGCTCTGTTTCTCTCACAACCCTTTCGCGAATTCTTATTCAATAAAAATATGAACTATTTTAAGAATGAAGAAGTCAAACTGTGAATATAAACACTGGTCGCATAATGATCACAATTTATTCTATATTGACAACGTGGGGTTTAGCTAAACTACGTCTACTTGACAATCTGTATCTTCCGCTTTCTTCACCTATTGGAGATCTAGACTTAAAGATATTTTCGGGAACAAGAGGGCGAGCTTGTCCTGTTACATGGAAAAAGGTATAATTTTGGATTATTTTAAGGGAACAAGTGCTGTCTGGGAATTATCAACAGACACCTGATGTCAAGGAGCAAAATTGCAATAGTTTTATGATATTATGAAAAAGTGTAAGCTCTGACTAGAAGATCTTGCGTTGTAAACCTTATTGATTTGAGCACCTTTTATTCCCAATATTCCGTAACTCCTCTGGGTATTCAACATCGAGAATTTATCATTTAAAATGAAATATATTCAGGTACAACACGCCGGATGAAAAAGGGAAATCATTAACGATACCAACTTGATAAGCCATCCAGTTCACAAAAATAACATTCAAACTATTCTCACTGCATAGTTAATTAGCTCATTGCAAAACATGCTGTTATTCCATAACATTCCCCCGTTTTCGCCCGTGCTGGTGGCGTCGGTAATGCTTTGCGCCATTTGGAGTTTATATTTGGTCTGCATGTCCGCTTGAAGCGTGCTCTTTTCGACCTGTACTCCACAAAGACAGTCGTCTTTTGCGACCCGCCCACCTCGATCCCCTGGTGGTGGTTGACCAAGCTTCTATTTGCTCATATCCTCATTACATGCCTACTGCCTCATCAGTCGCGGACTCTTCCCATAACTTAATCTTATGCGATGAGGTAATGAGTATGCAGTGAGGATATGGTACTAATGAGAGTATACCAATCAAGAAGCTTGATGCGATAAGAAGAAATAGCGAGAATCTGAAGCTGCGTCATCGTGCGCGTAGTTATTTGTGATAACTAAAACCGGAATTTTTGAAGTTTATTTTCTTCTGTGATCTAAGATTTAACTGCAGAAAATCTATTTTAATATCGCTTCAAGACAGTGAATTAGCTTACCTACGTCTTTTATTTCGAATAAAGAAAAAGTTCACATTTACACAAGAAAGGCTATCCTTTAGACATATCCAGCCAACCTTGGTAAACGAATTAATTAAATAACAGTATCCTCTTTCCTTATTACAAATGTGCAGTTAGAACAGAATTAAAGCATAGACGAGCTGTGGTCTGCTGAGTCATCCGTCACGCGAAAAAGTGACATGATTGGCTTATGTCTGACATCAAAGCGTGGTTTTAACTGTGAGTCATATCATGCCATCTTTCATTAGTCGTTGTTAGCTTTTGTTTCAGCATAATTCGACTAGACATCACTGGTGATTATTCGATATTATATTGACTTCTATCTGAGAGTGATTAGATAAAGACATCCGTCGCAATTTAAGAATGAGTGTTTCTCTGCTTTTCGTTTTCGTGCCATGGATTTCAGTAATCCTCTGTCCAACTCGAGCGCAGGGTGAGTTTGAAAATGTACTATTTACCTGCTTTGTAATTTATATAGATAGTATCTTAATTAAGTTTTCTTTAGTTAAGATAAAAGTGGCTGTTAAAGGATTCTTGATAATTTGGAAAACGAATCGATAGGCAGAAATTATACCTAATTTGTTCGAATTCACATCAAACCTTTTCTATTCGGTCTTACGCAAAGTCAGCCCCATATCTCTCCGCCGTAGTGTATTAATCTTGTTAAGTGCGGACATGTGACGAGAATAAAGAAAATCAAGCGTTGCACAGACTGTTAATGTCATGATATTCTGACCAATTTTGTAATTTAAATGACATCTTAGCAAGCCATCTGCTTCTCTTCGAGATCAAGGGTTATGGTTTTAAGTCTTTTGTTTGAATCGGGAGCCAAGACGGTCGCTGATGATCTCCGAATAGCCGTAGATTTGGAAGTGATGTGATTAAATGCTATACGCATTTGTGCTCATAACCAATTCATTCTAAAAAAAATGATGCATTGTCAAAATCTAGAACGAAGAAGTGAAGCGGCTCTTAAGTCAGCAGCTTTCCCTGTAAAATATGAAACGAAACCGACAGCAGTAGAAAAAAAATAAAGCTGTGTTTACTTGATAAAAGGTTGATGCTGAGTATTTTCCTCTTCATTGGAAAAAGTGTGTCTAACAGTTAACTTGAGGTGCTTACCGTAAATCCTTGAACAATCACTCGATCCTTTTAAGTCTTGTAGACAACGTCGAAATTGTATTAATTCAGTTATCAAATTATCAAATTACTTTAATTTTCTTATCTTCTGACGTGAACATAATTTTACTTTGTATCATATGTACATAATCGATGCTTTGAATTAAAATAGTTGGTTTCTTAGCGAAAGAAGCATAATGTTCCCTACCTTTTCTTAGCCTGTAATTCAAATTGCATGCTAGAGGAAGTTAATTTGCTACCGTTTGTTTAAAACCACCCGCAATGCAGGCCAATTTGCGCAAGCAACAGAAATCTGTTCTATTATTTATTTGTTCGGTTTTTCAGCTCGTACTTGTAAGAAGGTTTACTTCCATAATCCGATAGAAACACATAACTCGAAAAAAATCTCGCGAAAGTATCCGAAAAAAGTGTATAAAAAGAAACTAAATAGGAACATCAAATTTTATTATATTCTTATTAACAGTGTAATGAAGAAAATGGCTCTGATCATGATGTTTACCTACCGCTAATTTGAAATAACTCTCTCAGCGGAGGTTGACGCAAGAGGTCTTGACGCAAGGGTAAAAATATTATGGAATTAAATGCCAATCCTGCCAGAGACGAAGACCCACTATCGTTTAAATTTGCCATACATACAACTGTACCTAAAAGAAATACGTTCATGATGCAGATTTAACAAAGTTTTCGTGTCCGTATAATTAGCAATTTCCTTGGCAACCTATTTTCTGTCTTGTTGCACGAAACTTCTTCTTAAAAAAATAATCAGCCCTAATAGTCGACCAAACAGAAGCTAATAATTCGAAGGAACGGTTCCTCCTTTTTCTATGAACTGGGAAAAACGCAAGTTCTAAACCTATTATTTTTTGAACAAAACTTGAAAAGCTAATAGGCACCTCTTTCCTTATCAGAATATTAATATGCTGTCTGCATAAACAGGTGGCAAGAACAATGTGGCTATTATATTGATGTAACACCAAATCCTCACAAGGACAATTACTAATAAATGTATGATGATTAGTAGTGAGAATTTACGCTTCATCTCGAGGACGGATAGATTAAAAAAAAACATGCCGCCCCTCGCACTTTTAAAAGTCGATTTTAATTTACGTTCTTCCCTAATTACCACTAAATTACGACTTCGAGGTGCCCAGTGTCCCAACATCAGTGTCCAATGTGGTATAAAGAAGGAATACACCAGAAGTTCGAGTAACAAACAGTAAAAAAAAAAAATGTACCCAGATTATTTACATGGTATTGCAAACTTCTGTGCGACTGTTTTAAATATCTTCCCAAAATTAACTTTTAACAAGCAGGTCATAATTCAAGACCAGTAAGCTATTTTCTCTGACATTTTCGTTCCAAAAAAGAAAAAAAAAAAAACGTCAAATGATCTTGAAGTTTTCGTACGCGGGGTTTCTTAAGTACGTCCACCTTGTTTGCCACCGTAATATCATCTCTTCTGAATGAATGAATGCCAAATAGACGAACGAACGAATATATTGAGACGAGTACGAGCTGCCAATAAATTAGCTGAATTTTACCATTAATTTGAACGTCTCCTAACGACAGATGAGCTAAGTCACAAGTTTGCTTGCAAGCAACGAAATGTTCATGTATGCTTAAATTACTTGCTAAAATTTGCAAGCTGCGTAGCCTTTAAAGTGCCTATGAAGTAAAAAAAATTGCTGCCTACTCGAAAGGCTTCTCAAAGTAAAGAAGAATGGCGTTTTCCTGGCCTTTCCTGTTTAAAAAATAACATCATATAGAGAAACATGAACCTCATTAACATTATATAACTAAACGGAGCTTGAGGCCTGTACTGAACTTTTCTGCAAGATGTGGCATGCTCGTCAAAACAAAAGCTTTATTATCGCTAAAAGCTTTTTTCCTTCCATTGGACGCAAGTAGAAAAGCATAAAACTGGCACTAGGGTGTTGAAAACCCGTCGACGTAAACCCAGCTTTGAGAAGCGTGGTGAAGCTAAAACTTCATAACTCTCTTTCAAATTTGCCCACATGCATTTTTTTTTAATATAGTTTTAATCAACCATATGCTGTTCTCCTCAGTAGTTTACTGACATACATTTTCACATGTAGCAGTTGGGAGAAACTGCTTGAATATCAGGCAGATGTATGTCACTTTTACCGTAATCATCTTCTTTAGTTAAAACATCTTAACGAGAATGCTCATGATTTAATAAGTATTTCAATCATGAGCTCTATAAAAAGATACATACAAGTCATAGTTCTTCTTGTAGAAAACAAAGCTGATCGACAACCTGAGGATAAAGGATGGGCCGAACACTCAGTTTTCCACACGTCTAATCTAACTTTATAAATTCTTCATCTTTCAACAGAGAACAAAGGTTCTCTACTGGAACAGCTTCTTTATTTTCCTTACAAATGTTAAACATAAATTGTTCATTAAACGCTTTTCATAATTTCGGGATTAGCAAGCTACATTGTACATGTCATGGACTCACTGGACATCTTCTTCCTTGCATTAAGCGCTTGAAAATTCACGAAAGAGAAACCTTCTCTACAGGAAGTGCTGCTTTATTTTCCTTGTATTTGTAAACATTAAGTTCTAAGTAGCCTTTATTTCGATAATTTCGGGATTAGTTTAAGTCGCCATTCTAACCAATTTGTGATAGGGTGGTAAATGTATTTGGTGATATTTCAATTATATTACAGATTTAAGTTCAACAAACGTTTATTTAGCAGACAAGGTTCGCACTTTTCATAAAGCGAAAATAAAATGTCTCTTAGCTTTGGTAGAATAGTCAGCTTAATTAACGTACATGATGGTGGGCAAACTAAACACACCTGTTGCGTATTTACCTCAATTCGCCTTAATTTAGGTCACGTTAACTTCAAATACCTCAATTAACATGAGTATTAATTTCCTTTAGAAAATGGACCTTCTAAGAACTGCACTTTAGTAAGTTTGGTTGCGTGTTTTATTATGTATTTCTAACAGCCTTTGAGCGAATCGTCTTTAAATAGAAACGTAAACTCCTCGAAACATGACGGCGTCAAACTGTTCAAACAAACAACTGGTCGAATGATAAACACTTTTCAATTAATACACGTAAATCTAAAGTGCTTGTACTTTAAAATCTTTATCTTTCTCGTTCTTTGCTTGTTGGAGACTCCAAAGGTTTTTGGGAAGAAGAAATTATAGCCTTTTGCATGAGACAAGGGATAATTTTCAATTACTTTAATGGAACAAGTGATGTCTTGGAACTATCAACAGAAACTTGATATCAAGGGGCAAAATTGCATAAATTTAAAGTTTTAAGGCATTGGTAGGAAGTGTAAACTCTGATTAGGAAATCTGTCGTCGTTTACTTTATTGATTCTTGAGTAGCTTTCTCTCCCAATAGTCTTTCACATGTCTGGGTATTCAACATGTACACTTTCTCATTGTAGAATGTACAAATTTAAGGGCAAACACGCGGGATGAAAAAGGGATATCATTAACGAAGGTTACCGTCTCAATAAACTATATATGATGTTCAAAAAAAATAACATTCAAACAAATGAAAGTATAACAATAAAATATCTAGATGCAAGACTAAATAGCGGAAATATGAAACTGAATCATCGCTGCGTTCAGTTTAAGAAAGAATGTTATTTCTTAGAAGGAAAACCGAAATTTGAGAAATTTATTTTCTTCGTTGATCTGAGGTTTAACTACAGATAATTTATTCTATCAACGCTTGAGGACAGTGAATTAGCGTAACGACCTTAACCATGCCTTTTATTTCGATAAAAAGCAAAACAAAACAAAACAAAACAACTAAAACTCAAACTTTCACTAGAGTGGTTCTCCTTCAAATGTATTCAGTAACCAACCTACATGTAGGTAAATAAATTAACTAAAGAACCGTATTCTATTTACTCATTAAAAATGCACAATCAGAGCAGAAAGTTTATATGTACTTTATGGAGTGTACTCTCTTGTCAAGTGAATAAGTAACATGATTGGTTTACGTCTGTTATCTGAGCACTGTTTTAAATTTAAGCCATATCATGCCATCTTTCATTAGTCGTTGTTAGCTTTTGCTGGAGCTTAATTCGACAAGACATCACTGGTGATTACTCAATACTGTATTGACTTGTATCTGAGTCTTATTAAGTGGAGACATCCGCCGCAAGTTAAGAATGAATTTCTCTCTGCTTTTCGTTCTCGTGTCATGGATTTCAGTAATCCCTTGTCCAACTCGGGCGCAGGGTGAGTTTAAAAAAATTTCCTCTTTACCTGCTTTGTATTTTATAGATGCTATCTTAATTTCTAAGTCAGCGTTCCACAGTTTGGTTAAAGATGGCTGTTAAAGGATTCTTGATAATTTGGGAAACGAATCTTTAGTCGGAAATTATACTTAGACTAATATGTTCGAATAAGCATCACATTGTTTCCATTCTGTCTTACGCTGAGTCAGTGCTGTATCTCTCTGTACTGCATTTATCCTGGCAAGCGCGGACGTATGACGAGAATAAAGGAAATCAAGCGAAGCATAAACTGATATTGTCACAATAGTCTTCCAATTTTTGAAAATTAAGTGATATGTAAGCAAGCCTATCTACTTCTCTTCGTGATCGAGGGTGAGTCTGTAGTCCACTGGTTGAATCGGGAACCAAGACATTCGCTTATGATCTCTGATTAGCCGTAGATTTGGAAGCGATGTGATAGAATGGTACACCCGTTTGTCTTCATAACCAGGTCATTCAAAAAAGTGCCGCATTGTCATGTAAAACGAGGAAGTGAGACAAATCTTAAACTAGGTTTACCTCTAATACATAAAAAGGCAAATGACAACAGTTTGAAGAAACCATGTTTCCTTGATTAAAGGTTAAGCTGAGCATTTTCCTCTCCATTGGAAAGTGTGTCTAACAGTTAACTAGAGGTGCTTACTGTAAATCCTTGGACAGTCACTCAATCTTTTTAAGTCTAATAAACAATATCTCGTATGAGATACGTGCGTCATTTGAATACCATATCATGTATACGATACGTGCATCAGCCGTGTTTACCAAATTCAAATTACTTCAATTTTCTTATCTTGTGTTTTAAACCTGATTTTACTTTGTGATACATGTATGTACGGCTCATGCTTTTTATTAAAACAGTCCGTTTCCTAGCGCGAGTAGAATAATCAATTCTGCAATTTTTTGGCCTGTAGATCGAAACTCACAAAGATTTCAGAGGAAGTTGCTGCTGTTTCTCAAAAATCACCCAAAAGCCAGGCAAATTTTTGAGCAGACAAGAGAACTCTGATCTGATATTTATTTGTTCGGTTTGGTGTTCGTTCATGTACAAGCCTTCCTTGTGAAATGCGATACAAACACAGAACCTGAGAAAGCGCTGTTGACATTGTGATGGCACGAGTAAAGAGAATTAATATTTTGATTTTTCTTCATTTTCTTGCATTTTTTCCCGAGGAAAAGGAATTTAAAACATAGTATAAATTAACTTGAATTCAAGATCGTGCAGTGGGTAATAGTCAGGTGCTTGAATATGTATGATAAAAAGAGGAAATTTAAGGAGTGTTAACGCGCGCAATTCAAGGAGTGTTAAAGCGCGCAATTTAATGACTGTTATAGTCTGGGATTTAAGGGGCCTTAAAATGCGCGATTTAAGGATTGTTAAAGTGCACAATTTTAAGAGTCTTAAAGTGCGTAATTTAAGGAGTGTTTAGTTGCACAAATTAAGGAGCCTTAAATTGCGAAATTTCTAGAGCCTCAATGTGCGTAATTTAAGGAGCCTTAAAGTGCACAATTTAAGGAGTCTTAAAGTGCGCTATTAAAGGAGTCTTAAAGTGCGCAATTTAAGAAGTCTTAAAGTGCGCTATTTAAACAGTCTTAAAGTGCGCAATTCAAGGGGTCTTTAAGTGCGCTATTTAAGTTGTGTTAAAGTGTGCAATTTTAGGAGTCTTAAAGTGTGTAATTTAAGAAGTGTTTAACTGCGGAAATTAAGGAGTCTTAAATTGCGCAATTTCAGGAGTCTTAATGTGCGTAACATAAGAAGCCTTAAACTGCACAATTTAAGGAGCCTTAAATCGTGCTATTTAAGGAGTCTTAGAGTGCGCTGTTTAAGTAGTCTTAAAGTGCGTAATTTAAGAAGTCTTAAAGTGCGCTATTTATAAACAGTCTTAAAGTGCGCAATTCAAGGAGTCTTAAAGTGTACTATTTGAGGAGTCTTAAAGAGCGCAAGTTAAGGAGTGTTAAAGAACGCAATTGAAGGAGTCTGAAAGTACATACGTTAAGGAGTCTTAAAGTGCGCAACTGAAAGAGTCTTAAAGTGTTTAATTTAAGGAGTGATAAGCGCCCAATGAAACTTGAAACTAGATATATTACGTAAAGCATTTTTTGGTGATTTTACGAAAGCTTTAATAAAGAAGTCTTGGCCCAGATACTGATAATGTTCCAAATTGTTTCTGTGGTTCAGGACCAATTTACAGAAACACTCGTGAAAGTATCAGAAAAATACATAAAAAAAGCTGGATAGGAATACAGAATTTCATCCTATTTTTCACCCACAGTGTAACGACTAAAATTGTCGTGATTCTCATCAATACCCACCGCTAATTTAAAATAACAATACTGTTAGTAGAGGTTGTTTAAGCGCAAATTCTAAAGAAAAGTTTGCCGGGGTCTAGACCCAATAGTAAAAGTGTTATCGAATTAAATGCGAATTATTTTGTAAAAATTTGCCAAAGATTAAAATCGATGATGATGTAAATCCGACATAGACGTCGTGTCTCGTACTAATTAGCCATTTCCAAATTTAAGGCAATCTAATTTCTCTCTTGCAACACGTAAATTTTCTCGAAGACTTGATCTGACCTATCAGTCAACAAAAGCTAATATTTGAAGGGGACGGTTCCTTCTTCTGCCGTTGAGCGAAATTTCGGGTTCCACAACTACTAATTTTTTTAAAACTAAACTTGAAAAGCTTGATCAGCACTCTCTATTGTCAGAATATTAACAGGCTGTCTGAATAGACAGTTGGCAAAAAAACAAAAAACAAAAAAAAACATGGGTATTATGTTGAAATACCTCCAAATTCTCACAAAGAGAGTAACTGAGAAATGTGTGATGCTTAGATAGGAGAATTTACGCTTGATATCGGCAATGAGATTACAAAACAAGCCGTCACTTGCACTACGTTGTTCTCTAATTATTACTAAATTACGACTTCGAGGTGTCCAGTCTTCTAAATATTTGTAGTTTGCTATTTCATTTAAACACCAAGTAAGTGATTTAAGCATCAGGGTGGAATTTTTAAGAAAGAATTCACCTGAGGTACGAATAGCATGTAAACAAACACTTTGTACTGAGATTGTCTACATCGTGTTGCAAGCTTCTGTTTGACTGTTTTAAAATTCTTCTGAAAATATAATTATTTCTAACACATTACATATGGAAAAAACAGTTGAAAGTACTGGTGAAATGAAACTAATGATATAATTTTACCTGCGTTTGCATTATTTCTTTGAACTGTGAAATTTATTTTATCTAGCTCCCATAAATAAGATGTTATCAGTGTTATTCAAGGTACCTAGTTGATATATCTTTAGCTTTAAGAAAATGTAAAAGGGACTGAAAAGTACCTAAAATTAATCTGGTCCACTTAAAACTGAAATTTCTCGATTTACTATCGTAATTCGTCGTAAATTCTTCATAAAAAAGCGATGACACTGAAAGGTGAACTCGGAAATAAATCATGCAGTTATCATGGATCCTCACAAGACTTAGCAAGCGGGAAAGAAAATTGCGAGTACACTCTTAGCTCCCCTTTAAAGAAGTTATTTCATATATATTTGGTATCACAACAATAACGAACCGGTTAGAAATTATAGTTTTACCGATTTGTTTATACAAAGGTCTGGCAAAAAAAATCAATCTCGTGCGTGGAGAGTAAAGCGAAATAAAGATATACTGCATGTTGATAGGAGATACTATGTACATAAGCCCTCATCGCTCACTCCTAAATTACTCTGTTCTTTAAAATGTTTGAATATTTATTTTTGTCTCAGACTTTAATTATAAAAGCCTGTTTCAAATTTTCCTTTATTTATTATAAGCTCTAGATAAACATGTTTACATTTTTTTCAGATGGAGGACGTGAGCTGTACTTTCCAGCCCACTATTTCTATGCTGAGAAACGTTTAGTGAACCACTGGATAAAGACCATGATTGTCAATGACTTGGACGAGTGTGAATACCGTTGCTACCTGGATGCAAACTGTGTCAGTCTTAATATTAAGAACAAAGATCCCAACGGAACACATGAATGTGAGCTGAATAACTCCACTCACTTGGAGCACGATGGGAATCTGACGGACAACCAGCTTTACTATTATCGTGGCGCCGAAGTAAGTAACCATGACATTTTTAACCTTAAGCCCTCGATTGCTTTGTTAGATTGTATATTACCACCGGGAGTCCTCACTCACAAACGTTTGAGGCTTGAATAAGTAATGAGAACAAGCAGGCCTTAAGCCAGAGACAAGAAGCGAGCAGGACTCGGAAGAGAACACAATTCATCCTTGTAGGGAGGAAGTGGTTGGGGTTGGCAAAAGTCTATAGTTGAAAAGAAAACAATGTAAGAGAGAAGACAATTGCAGGATAATGCTGACCTATACATATCCAACCAGCGTATACATTTATAACGAATTATCCCACAGCTTATGACACAGTTAACGTTTGGCCAACTGATTTTAACCCTTTTTTCACTGATTATTGCAGTCTGTTGATAAACAGAAATTTATTAGGTGACTTCTTTTGTTTCAAACACGAGTAGTATCTTTCTATTCATGCAGGAAAAACAAACACCGGAAGCTTGAAGTTTGTCGAGCTAACTGCCAATGAAGTTAAGAATATTGCGATCGATATAAGATACTGTACTGCAACAAAATACTCTTTAATAAGGCTAAAGAGTCGTTTTCGTTATAGGTTTCATGCAAATTTTGGTTAGAATTAGGCGATACGCCCAAAATATCCCAGTATTTTATCACAAATGAAATGGCTTAGATCACACTCGGGTTGTGTTTAATAATACCTCCTTTTTCTTCCGCATTTTGTCGGGTAACAGAATTTCAGTTTAAAAAGTAAAGAAGAGCTGTATCGTGTCATTCGAAGATATCTCATTCGTAAATAACCTTGCGCGTTCTTAATTTCGCGAGGTTTTATTTCGCGACTTCAGGATATGATGTTAAGAAAAGAACATTAAAAATCGCAAAAGTACGCCGAGAAAGGTCAAATAACACTTGATGAGGCAATTACTTGACCTCGTAAATTGATTACCGTAGTTAATTTCGCGAGCGTTTTTTGCGAGTCTTAAAATTCGGAAAAAATCACGAAAATTAATACTCGCGAAAAAACTGAGAGCGCGAAAAAATAAGGGAACTTTAACACCAGATTACGTAAGAAATAATCCTTGGCTAATTTTAAATGATGTTTAGTCACGGGTTCGTTGGTAGTCGGTTGATTATTTTTTCCTTGAAAATATCCAGTCTTTATGTGGTCTTGCTTTCAACTAATTAGCATTCTTCCTCCGATTCACCATCATCTTCAGCTTGTAAATTCACAAAAACCTCTTTAGTACAGTCATAAAATTTCCATTTGTAGGCTACTTCTGGGGAAACGGGATCCTCGGATAAGGAACTGGGAGATTAAAACAATGGGAAAGCTGTGGAATTAAATGTACTTGTGAAATTTGTTTTCCTGCAATCGCGAAATGCAGCTCCCAGATTCTCGCGAAAATTAGTAAGAATAAGCTAACTAATTTTTGTTACTTTGATTTAGAATCATTGTGGAAAGCCCCAGGAGAAGTGCCAAAACAACGCAACTTGTCTGTCCGGTTTTACAAGTAAGAAATATCGATGTGTGTGCAGTCCTGGTTTTGAGGGCGAAAACTGCGAAAACGGTAGGTATAAAAGATATCTTCAGTCGTAACAAGAGAAACAAAAAAACATCTTACCTTGTGGGAACTTTTAAGCAAGCCAAGAGATATTATTATGCTAAAAATGACTTTCCATGTCTTACTACAACGAAAACCCAGAGGGTGCTTCTGTCCACCTACTGCTCCCTTGCACTACGGTCGGGGTACGAGTGAGGAAAAAATAGCAGAGCATGACCCTCCATGCTTAACACACAGAGTCAGTTTCAAAAACCGTTGGGTTAGAAAACCGACGGAAAAAATCACATATTCTTGTTCTTGGGACACTTATGTAATATAACGAACTATCTGTGTTTTAGAATTGAAATTTGAAAAAAAAAAAAAAAACGCTGCTATATCCTTTAACAACTTGTTGCTGTCCCCCCTCCCCACCCAACACAATGTTGAAAATCGGGTGAAATTGGAGGTACTAGTTTTCAACATTGTTTGGGAGGTGAGGGGCGAGGTTAGGCAGGTGAAGTCGTATTCGCCTCTGGCGTGTGAGCAAAAGCGCCAAAAGTGCAAATTTGTCCCAAGACTTTTGTCCATGATTGTAGCTTGTGACTGCGGCTAATGCGGGGAGTATTTTCAAATGCAAATGACTTTAATCTCCTTTTGATGATATTCCCCCACACGAGCCTCCATTGCAAGCTACAACCATGGTCACAAGCGTCAGAAATCGTCATTCTTTTCGCATTTTGCTCCTCCCTACCCCTGTGTAATGTTGACATAACACTTAAGTCCAACACAAGTTTGCATTATACCATTTTCCAACATTGAAAAGGGGAATGGGGGTGTCGACACTCGTTCAGTAGATATTACGGTAATGACTATTTTCCAACACAATTTTTCAGTGGTTGCAGTTCCAGTCCAAAACCGAGAATACGAACATGTTCTATTGGTACACCTCTCCCTATTTCACGTGATTTACACCAATGGAAATTTAGTTCTTTTATGTATTCATAGGCCAAACGAAAAATCGAAGAGCATTAAAGACGCTAGGCTTTCTCTCGATTGCGCATCGAGCAACTCTATGGTCCACTCTAAAGCATGAATCAATTTTTAATTACGTATTTCGTTGATTTACTTTTTTCGTACTTGTTCAAATGTCTTCTGTGTTTATCACATATTTATTTACACATTTGTGTATTTCCTTTAGTTGATGTATGTCACTGGCAAAATTACCAAAATTTGTCCGATGCAGAAAGAAAACATGACTATAAAGGACAAGAAAATCACGCCAAATGTGAGGACACCCTCAATGGTTGGTATCGCTTCGAAGGAGCTGCAGGCACAAAAATGGTGACCACATGTCCACCGGAGTTTCATTGTGGTGCGGCCTATCCTGTCTGGTTGAGTGGTGGTCATCCTACAGTGGCTGAGGGTGAAGTCTCGAAAAAAGTCTGCATCCGCAAGCATAATGAGTGTTGCTCCTTCCCGTTCTCCATTCAAGTAAAGAATTGCGGCTCCTACTACATCTACAAGTTGGTTCACCCAGGAAATTGTCCCGCCCGTTACTGCAGCACTGACTAATCCAGTTACAAATGACGTTACTGTAAAACCTAGACTTTGAACGACAGCTGTATACGTTTACTTTCATTGGTCTTTTTCTCTTTATGATTACTAACTGGCCTAGCCACCCGAAAAACGACAAATGAAGTTAACCCTTTACCCCCTAAGAGTGCAAATTGGCAGACAAGGTCATAACTTTGTGAATATTTGATAGATTTCTATGAATTTTTGCTATGAAAATTGTCTTGTGAAGATCTGCTCATTGAAGTCATAAAATTTTGACCCCCTCTCATCCAAGACATAGTTGACCACCCCCAGAAGTTTTTAGTTTTTTTTTTCGGGATGCAAATGGAATGTAAGACTTGTTTCATATCAAGCTATACACTAAGATCTGCTAATTAAGCTATAGTTTAGAGGTGTACCTAATATAGAAGAAGATTGATACATTTTTGAAGTCGTTCATTTTCCCATTTTAAAGCAATTTCTCTCAAAATGTCTACCTCCTTAATAGCTGCTGATGTCAATTCTTAAATAAGCTGATTAGTGGCTTTCAAATGGCATATTGTACACAGGTAGAGTGTCTTTATTTGCCGATTTGGGAAAGACTGCGGTTCGCCTTAGGGGGTAAAGGGTTAAAGAAATTTACTTACTATAACTCAGTGCTGAGTTAAAGACAATATTATGCTGTGGGATGATGCCTCTAATGGTGGGCCTTCGCAGGCCCAGTTTGACCGTCGCTCATGGCGTACAATTAGTTCTAGACAGATTCTTTCATCATCGGGGTTGAGGGGCAGGTTAACAATTTTCGGTCAAAATATCTTTTTTACAGTTGGATTTTTTGTTTGTTTGCTCGATCTCTTTCGTTCTTCCGTTTTGGAAGGAGAGAGTGCAAGCTGCACAGGAATTTTTTTTAATGGGTTTTCTTCTTTTTTATTACCAGTTATATTCTTGTTATACAACTGTAGTACTATAGTACACGTGACTCCACACTCACTCGAGTGATATCGCACGGAATGAAATATACCATGTACAACACTTTACTAATAATACTAATTTAGAGGCATTCCAAAGATCGTTCAATGTCAAGACTGATAACATTCAGCCTGAGTCGACCATACCAGACTCAAGTTCTTAACCAACCATGTAACCAACGAACGATCAATAAGAACATGCATCAAGCAATACAGCTTGTTGTTGCATCAAACCGGACGAAATTCCAGCTCCATTACAATGTCTCCTGAGAGTTTTTCACCTCTTTTCCTATCATTTGTAGCTGTTCTGTAATATTCACAATGCGGTAAAAAAGTATGCACCCATTTCTAGATTTTTCCTGAACGATGGTCACTTCCAACTAAATCCTTTTCCTCAAACCAAGGGTCCAGTTAGAACATTTGTGGTATAAAGGACATCGTTCAGACTGCTCGGGCATTTTTCTATTTCATTATTAATTCCCTCGATGCTAACTGGACGGCATTAGAGCGTGAATTACGTTTTCGTGCACTATCAAGGTAAGCGCACAAGCTGGAGTCACTCTGAAAAACAAAAACAAAAAATTATTTAATAATAAGGACAGACAGTTGCTAGCTGCTTCTTTGATTGTTTATTGACTTCAAAATTTAGTTTCGAGTTGGCTTGTTTGTTGGTAATATCTTTTTTTCGTGTTTCCTAGTTTTCGTGTTTGTTTGTTTGTTTGTTTATGTTTGTTACTTTGCTTGTTTGTTCCTTTGCTTGTTTTGATGTCTGTTTCCTAGTTTGCATGCTTGTTATCTTGTTTTAATGTTTGCTTCTTTCCTTTGTTTGTTTGTTTTGTTTTCTTTTTATTTCGTTTTCTATCTCGCTGCTTTGTTGTCTGTGTTTGCTTCTAACATTTAATTATTTTTGTTCTCTCTTTCACTGGTGTTTTGGTTTCAAACATTGTTAACCACGTGAAGTATATATGAAATAACTCATATTTGAACTGTGGTTGTAGATGGAAGTGAAGAATGGTCATCGCAGCAAATTTTCCAATTTAAGAAATTGGAAAGAAGAAGCCTGAAAAAAAATCAGAGCGTCAACGGGATTCGAACCCGTGACCTCCGCGATACCGGTGCGATGCTCTACCAACTGAGCTATGAAGCCACACATGCTTCATAGTTCAGTCAAGTGAAAGAGTCGTTGAATTATCGCGCCTTTCAAAAACACGCGAACTCTGAAGCTCAGTCAAACCTCAACTAAGTTTTTTTTTTTCCCGCTGTTGTCAATAATAATGACAAGGACATAAGGAGATAAAAGACAGACCGCTTAATAGCGACAACGGACATTTTTCTGTATCTGAAGTGACAAGTTCATATACAAAGTTGACCGCGTCTAACAGACACTGGTTATCTGAGCACTGCAGATTTTCATAATTATGTACCAATTCTAATCTGTTAGAAAATGAAAGCTTTTAATTTCACTAACCTTACTATAATAAATGAGTATTGACGCTCTTGCACTTGACCAGGGAACTTTAAATTGAGTGCGAGACATTTGCATATTTGTTCTTCAGTTACATAGATTAAATAGATATTTTGGAAGTAGATTTTAATTCAGTAAATTTTTATGTATATAATTTTAGATAAGATAGGTTTATACTCAATACTTTTTGCCATTTTTTCTGTTACAATAAATTGTAATCTAGAACGTCCTCGATTAGCTCTGTTAAGCTAAATACATCGGCACTGTGAAATAAAGTTATGATTTACTTAAACATCGATAAAACATGTGTTCACTGAGTCTATTACGAGAACCCGGTTAATACGGACACCCGAGTAGATACTTTTGCGTATCTGTTCCATGGTGCTGTACAAAAGCCTAACATGCACGCTGTACTGCGACTAGCAGGAGGCTGCCCAGTTGCCTATTTACAAAGTGTGATGAGGTAATTTCGCGACTAGCAAGAACAAATCGAGTGTAATATGTAGCAACATAGAAGACTTCAAAGTAAGGCATTTAGATTATCAAATTAAACATGCCGCTTTAAAAAAATAATAAATAAATAAATAAAAATAAATAATAATAATAATAAAATCGGTAAATGAAACCTTAAAAGTGGGAATTAATGCATTTGCCATTCGATTTCGGAGGAACTAAACTGTACGTGACAGTGACAGAAGGAGAAAGTAAATGTTTTCTGTTGGTATGAAGTGCACGTGTGTCGCTTAAGACTGATTAATTGAGTCTTGTTTTAAGGTTGGTTTGACAGTTGTTAAGCATGGATCTCAGCTTTTCTATTTTGAAATTTTATTAGCACTATTTTACATCTGAAGTTCTGTGAATGCTTTAATTACCTCTCACCCGTAGAGGTTAATGTACTTGCAGTTGGTTGGGAAACTCGTTCCCAATTTTTCCCACTGGGTTTCTGGGTTTTCGAATCCGGCGGCTCCCCAAGCTTTATCACCTGAGTGCTATTTAATTTTCTTCTGTACCTTACAACTAGTATCTTATTTGAGTTACGTAAGGCTGCACGACAGGCAGTAAACATTGCGGCTCACGATTTGAGCTGCACAGCAATTCCTGAATACGAGTCGCAAATATAAATAACACATCACAGATACCGTCACGTTAGCAAGAATGACCAAAACAGTAATCCTGGTCCCTATTACTACGATAGGAAAACAACGCGGAGAGACGCAAACATTGGTAATTGTGGTAATTTGGGATTATTGTATATGTCAAAAATTCATCTTACCTCAGAACATTAGGAACCAGTCCCTTGTAAAATCCTTTCACCCCTTCGTATCTAGAATTTTGAAAGGGAACACGAAGGAAGATGTCAGGCCGCTAAGACGACAATGATATAACTACAGTGACACGCCTCGTTTCACCCAGTCAAGCTTAAGACACCTGCTGGGTTTGAAAACGCGTCCCTCGCCTAATACTTACAAGTAATACTAATAATTCTCTACTTCCTAAGAGTGTCTGTTGTATAAATGCATTTTGATGGAGGGTGCTTTCCCCTACATCCAAAATTTCGGTTTGAATTTCCAGACCGACAATTCCCGAGTGGAACAGCATTTTTCAGAATTTCCAGAGTTTGGTATGCCCAAATTTTGTCGAGTTTCTCCCCGTGGATTTCCGTTCCATTTTATTTTGCTTGCAGCATTTTCGGATTTCTTAGCTGAATGCCGGTTCGCTTTTCAAACATTTAAAAATTTTCGAAATTTCCAGAGACTTTGGTAAAACATTTCCGTACCATTTGCCTGGATTTGGAAATTCAGGAACTTTTAATCCAAGCCACATAGCGCCGAAACTTTCACTAATTACGCACTACTGATCTATTAACACAGACGCTGTAATCAATTGGAAAGCGAAGTTAAGATGGACCTCTCTTGCCCGCTTAGGCCGCGGAGTAAGGATTGGACCCTTTCTGGCTCCAATAACGGAAGGGGGGGGGGGAGGGGTGGAGAGAACTTTCAGCCCCCTGGGCCTTATATCTTTTCAGGCCTGACGGACAAGAGAGAAGTCCCTTCCCTTGTTGTTCTACTGAAGACGTCCCTTGCCACACTGCTCAACAATGGTTAGAGGGGAGTACAACGTAAAGACAGTCAACAGACATCCACTGTTATCTTAAGTCGAACGCAATAACCATTTACTATTTAATTTCATTGTTTCTCGTTGAGTAAGAGATCTTGACTCCACTGTCCACTGCTCCTTTGTACTCGGTCATTGTGTACTGATTCTTACAATTAGAAAATTGACAGTTGCGATAGTTCAGTTCAGGTATCGTGACTTAACATTTAGCCCTCCTCTCATCAAACACCACCATCTTTTGAAACTGTTCTTTAAAACAAGGTCTGTTCTTCCCGTGACGCGTGGCTAGAGCTTTATTCGACCACCAAAAAATACCATTTAAAACGGAATGACAGCATTTTTCTTGTTACCTTTCTGTTTTTATTTCTTCTCGAGAGTGCACCCTAAAAGATACCCTGACGGCGAAAAATAGTGTGAACATCCTAAGTGAGACCAAAATCCGTGATTTACACCCCTAAGCGAGACGACGATCATCACTGACCTTGTTAAATCGAATGGGAGTTCCCGCCCACCTCCAACCCCTCCTTACTTTACCAGCATTTACTTTAAAAGCCTGAACATTAAATTGCAATAAGCGACGGACGAAGAGCTAAAAACTGCAATGATTTTACTGTACATGTAGCTCAAATAGCCTCGTTTAACAGTTGAACACCACACAGTGCTAGGTTACCGTGTCTTGCTTGTTAACCTCTTCTGCAATCCCTGACAAAAGTAGTTGGGACAGTTGCACTAGATCACGTATCCCCCATCTCCCCTAATCAATGCTGGAAAATGTCGCGTTTTTCTCCTCAAAAAAGGGACAAAATCACCTGATTATCAACATTGTAAGTGAATGAGGGGCAGGGGAGGGAGGGGGGAGGGGAGAACTTGCTTTGTGTCCCAACGTTTTTGTCTGGAATTGTCTGAAAGAAGAATTTAAGGTGGCTAAACACAGTTTTTGATACCTGTGTTTCATTCACCTTTTTCTCTAAAACCCTTGATCCCTCGGTCGTCAAAAATGGCAACAAGCTAGTTAACAACACAAACTTTGGTTTTTTGATGGTTAAGCTGACGTATGTGCCGTTACCATGGCAACATGAATAAATATAAACCGACCTTTAAAATCGGTTTTGTTTATTTGCAGAAAATCTAGTCATTAGATTTTCTTTATAATTTGCATGCAACAAGCTTGTAACGATTCTTACAAGTTAACACCATTTCGCTAATAATTTAACAGAGAGATATTTAATTATCCCTTGTTGAAGGCTCACTGGAATATCTAGAATTTCCTTTGTTAAAGTTCAATTATTTTTACTACTCGAGTTACTTATTTCCTTAAGTATTTTCGTGCCAAATTTCGTGAAATTCTAATGAGTGGTTCTCCAGAAATAGGCCTATTTCCGAGAGTGCAATTTTCATTCAATCGCAATTTTTTGACTTACTACGCATGCGCTGCATTTAACTGGGTTTTTTCGGAAAGAAAGAAAAAGCTGAAAATTGCTGGGTTCTTTGCATCGTTACCTTTTCTAACATATCTTTGTAATAAAAGATTAAAGTCATCAATACCCCGCGTTCAATTATAGAGAAAAATAGCACAGATACTGCAGTTGTCGAGTAAATAAAATGATCGCTCTATTGACGGCATGTTTGTTTTTTGCAATCCTTGTGCGCGCGCTGAATTGCATCAGCAAAAACGCGTACGAAAACTGTGTTCGGCCACCTTAAAGAATGTCAAACCACTCGCTGTAACACAAGTTGGAGAAAAGGGGGAGTTGTACCATCTCGCGGGTACAGCTAACGAGTGCTACTAAAAAGAAACAGCATGCAACGACAAGTTTTACCTGGGTAGGTGCCAAAGAATGTAAAGTCATCCTTTTAAATGACCTTCTACGGTAGGCGATCGATAAGTCCGTGACATAAACCTCTATTGCTTCTCAAGGGGCAAATGACTCACTTGTTCGCCCCTAAAATCCAACTATGCGCAAGATATTGTGTTGAAATGGATTTTTCTATTTCCTGCACTGAAAAAATGATCTTGTCTACTTCTTTAGAGGGGTGGTTGATTCGTGCGAAACAGAAATGATGCAAATTCGGTTGAAACAGTGGACAGCAATAAAGCGTTGCTCCTACCTAAACGCGATTAAATTAGGCCTGTCTCTCTTCGTTTTGCTCTCCAATACCGAGACGCGTATAGAGCGAGGTTTGTTCTCGGCTTTGGAAGTGTCACCGGATAAAACATTTTGGTTCTAAACAGCTTCGTGTCATTCGAATTATACCTTTTTCCGCTTCATAGGAATTACTAAAAACTATTTAACATTGTTTGGGATCAAGAACTAGCACAACAGAGCTTTGCGAGAAGGTTTATATGGTTAGCCGTTCACTTAAGACAGAAAGGGTAGACATGTAGTTAACTTATTGTCTCCGGCAAATGGTTAATCATATTTCAAGTGTCAAACTCTACTATTTTGCCACCAAATTGCTTCCATCCTACATTTCAAATGATGTGAAGTGAGAAATTTGTGTACCTTCTGCCAATTGGGAAGATCAGCGAAGGTTAGGTTGCAAAACGCTGACTTTCAAATGGTTAACCGTTGTTGGTTATTCGTGCGCGTTAGTTAAACGCATGGAACCCGGAAGTTGTTGTGTCGCGTGTTTTCGTGATATGTCTGAACACTGTGCACGGGTAAGCTTCAATCAACTTATTTAACACTATTCCGTGAAACAACACAAAGATCTGCTACTTCGCGAATTAATAATCCTGGAAAATGCCCTAAATAATAGACAAGAGCTCTAAATTCCATTTTGCTTGAAGCAGATCGCAAATTTCGTTCTATTACAGGCGGTTACGAGTTATATTCCACGAATATCTGCACCGAGCCTTAATCCAGATTGACGTAGAAAAGTTCTGTCCAATTTACAGAGACAAAGTGTACGTCATTGACCCGAAATCAAATTCTAAAATATTGTGACGCCATGACAATCGTTGGCGTTACCTTCACTAGAAAATTCTTCGCAGATCTCTTTCAGACAATCCTGGACAAACGTAGTTGGGACAGCTAAGCTGGATCACATATTTGCCCCCCCCCCCCCCCCCTTAATCAAAGTTGGCAAATGTCGCGTTTTTCTCAACAAAAAGGGACAAAATCACCTGATTATCAACATTGGGATTGTAGACTGGTTACCGGTCATACAAACTCATGCAATGTATTCCATGACCCGCTGCTCTTGCAACGCCCTCTGGTCTGAGAAGCTTCACAGGGGAAGTGCTGCACCATGTTGAACGACATCAAACAATCCCTGCACAGTCCTTACGTGAAGCCTTGATCTGACCACTTGATAGGGATATCTTGCAGTGGGAGCAAACATTTTTGATAATGAAGCCATTATAAGATATTCTGTAGAGTTCTAGGGGAAAAAATGATAGTTGAGTCAGATTTTCCAGGTTTTAAATACATTATTTCAGCCTCTAAATGAACAGATTTACATGTAAATACTATTCTCTAAAACATATCAAATTCACACCTTCTAGTGTCACTAACCTACATGTATATGCTAAGTTAACTTTTGAGTTGACAGTTAAGGGTTGTTTTTGAAATCCATCACAGGCCATTTATTAGCACTTATTCTAACCTAAAAGTCTGGATGTCTTTCGTTTTCTTTTTCTTTTTTTTCTTTGTCAAGGTAATTCAGTTTTACACACATTACATGTAACTAGACACTCTAAGAGCGTTCACTCGGTGACGAGTTTTTTTTTTTTTTTTTCACCGTATAACAAATTAAAACGACAACACCGTATCAATCGGATGGGCCGTAATCCTTTTTCTCAGGGTTACGTTAGCAAATTTAAGATTTGGAAAGAAATGTAAGCTTATCCTCATCGCTCGTATTTTGTGTTGTGTGGCGGCCGTAATAAAATTTGAATACGCGGTCAACTGGTGCGAGGTCTGGAACCAAGAATTTAGGAAAATAAGGGAAATGCTGATACCTCCCCGAGCCACTCCCTGTCAATAACTGATGTAGTTATAATTTTACATTAACAAGACTATACAATGTAGTTTTTAACTTCGACTCCATTGCCAAGATTCTCTTCTTGTTGTCTACGCTGACACAGGTTTTTTTCTTTTGGTCTTTTTTGTCTGTTTGTTTGTTCTTGTAGGGGAGGGGGATAGTTCTTTTCGCCCTTTGAATAGTGTGCTCGTTTTGCAACCAGGGTAATATATCTTTTAAAAATCCATAAATTATCAGACTGAAAACCCTAATAAAACAAATCAAGAACTGCAATGGTGGACAAGAGCCCTTGGAATACTGATGTAATTCAACGTGCTTGTCTGTGTTTATCTTTTATATTCTTCACTGAAGTTTGAAAAAGGCACTGCAATTCTTTTAAAGAGGCGTTGCTATTCCCTCCTCCCTACTAAATACAATGTTAAAACTCAGGCGAAATTACACATTGTAGGTAGGGTGGGGGGAGAGGCTAAGCAGGTGAAGTTGTTTTCGCTTGCGACTGTTGTCTGGCGTGTGTGCAAAAGCGCCAAGAGCGCAAATTTGTCCCAAGACTTTTGTCTATGATTGCAGGTGAAAACTGAATTAACTGAATCCTCTTCGTTTCATGGGGGTGTCTGATGAAGGGTTTATAGTGGTAGCACGTTAACAGCGATGTGGTCCATCTTGTGCCAGGCAACTGGTAAATGGCTGACTGGTTGTACTGGTTCACACATACGTTGAACGTCCCGACTTGTACCTTTGACATGGTGACGGTCACACTCCGGGCAACGGCATCGACCTGCCGCGTAAACTACATAACTAATAACTGTCCACTGCATGCCACGTGGCATATAGGGCAGCAGCATCTTCCCTCCACCTCATTTTGTCTCTAGCCCTGTCAGTGCTCTGTTTCTCTCACAACCCTTTCGTGAATTCTTCTTCAATAAAAACATGAACTATTTTAAGAATGACGTAGTCAAACTGTGAATATAAACACTGGTCGCATAATGATCACAATTTCTTTTACATTGACAACGCGTGGTTTAGCTAAACTACGTCTACTTGACAATCTTTATCTTTCGCTTTCTTCGCCTCTTGGAGACCTAAAGATATTCTCGGGAACAAATGGGCAAGGTCGTCATGTTAAATGGAAAAAGGGATAATTTTGGATTATTTTAAGGGAACAAGTACTGTCTGGGAATTATCAACAGACACTTGATATCAAGGAGCAAACTTGCAAAAGTTTTATGACATTATGAAAAAGTGTAAGCTCTGACTAGAAGATCTTGCGTCGTAAACCTTATTGATTTTGAGCACCTTTTACTCCCAATATTCTATAACTCCTCTGGGTATTCAACATCGAAAATTTATCATTTAAAATGAAATAAATTCAGGGAACACACGCCGGATGAAAAAGGGAAATCATTAACGATACCAACTTGATAAGCCATCCAGTTCACAAAAATAACATTCAAACTATTCTCACTGCATAATTAACTAGCCCATTGCAAAATATGCTGTTATTCCATAACATTCCCCCGTTTTCGCCCGTGCTAGTGGCGTCGGTAATGCTTTGCGCCATTTGGAGTTTACATTTGGTCTCTCCGCTTGAAGCGTAGTCTTTTCGTCCTGTACTCCACAAAGACAGTCGTCTTTTGCAACCCGCCCACCTCCCCTGGTGGCGGTTGACCAAGCTCCTATCTGCTCATATCCTCGTTGCATGCCTACTGCCTCATCAGTCGCGGACTCTTCCCATAACTTAATCTTATGTGATGAGGTAATGCGTATGCAGTGAGGATATGGTACCAATGAGAGTATACCAATCAAGAAGCTTGATGCGATGAGAAGAAATAGCGAGAATCTGAAGCTGAGTCATCTTGCGTGTAGTTATTTGCGATAAGTAAAACCGGAATTTTGGAAGTTTATTTTCTTCTGTGATCCAAGGTTTAACTGCAGAAAATCTATTTTAATATCGCTTGAAGACAGTGAATTAGCTTACCTATGTCTTTTATTTCGAATAAAGAACAAGTTCACATTTACACAAGAATGGCTATCCTTTAGACGTATTCAGCCAACTTCGGTAAACAAATTAATTAAATAACCGTTTCCTCTTTCCTCATTACAAGTAATTATTAGAACAGAATTAAAGCATATACGTGCTGTGGTCTGCTGAGTCATCCGTCACGCAAAAAAGTGACACGATTGGCTTATGTCTGACATCACAGCGTTGTTTTAACTGTGAGTCATATCATGCCATCTTTCATTTGTCGTTGTTAGCTTTTGTTTAAGCATAATTCGACCAGACATCACTGGTGATTATTCGATACTATATTGACTTGTATCTGAGAGTAATTAGGTGGAGACATCCGTCGCAGGCTAAGAATGAGTGTATCTCTGCTTTTCGTTTTCGTGTCATGGAGTTCAGTAATCCTTTGTCCAACTCGGGCGCAGAGTGAGTTTGAAAATGTACTCTTTACCTGCTTTGTAATTCATATAGATAGTATCTTAATTAAGTTTTCTTCAGTTTAGCTAAAGATGGCTGTTGAAGGATTCTTGATAATTTGGGAAACGAATCAATAGGCAGAAATCATACCTAATTTGTTGGAATTCGCATCACATCCTTTCTATTCGGTCTTAGCCAAAGTCAGCGCCTTATCTCTCCGCCGTACTGTATTAATCTTGTCAAGTGCGGACATGTGACGAGAATAAAGAAAATCAAGCGTAGCATAGACTGTTAATGTCACGATATTCTGTCCAATTTTCGAAATTAAATAATATCTTAGCAGGCCATCTACTTCTCTTCGAGATTAAGGGTTAGTTTTAATTCTTCCGTTTAAATCGGGAGCTAAGTCAGTCGCCAACGACCTCCGATTAGCCGTAGATTTGGAAGCGATGTGATAAAATGCTACACGCATTTGTGCTCATAACCAATTCATTCTAAATAACGATGCATTGGGAGAATCTAAAACGAAGAAGTGAAACGAATCTTAAATCAACAGCTTTACCTCTAACTGATATGAAACGAAACTGACAGGAGTAGAAAAAAAAAGCTGTGTTTACTTGATAAAAGGTTGATGCTGAGTATTTTCGTCTTCATTGGAAAAAGTGTCTAACAGTTAACTTGAGGTGCTTACCGTAAATCCTTAGACAATCACTAGATCCTTTTAAGTCTTATAAACAATGTCGAAATTGTATTAATTCAGTTATCAAATTATCAAATTACTTTAATTTTCTTACCTTGTGATGTGAACATAATTTTACTTTGTATCATATGTATATAATCCATGCTTTGAATTAAAATAGTCGGTTTCTTAGCAAGAGAAGCATAATCTTCCCTACCTTTTCTTAGCCTGTAATTGAAATTGCATGTTAGAGGAAGTTAATTTGCTACCGTTTGTTTAAAACCACCCGCAATGTAGGCCAGTTTGCGCAAGCAACAGGAATCTGTTGTATTATTTACTTGTTCGGTTTTTCTGCTCGTACTTGTAGAAGGTTTACTTCCATAATCCGCTAGAAACACATAACTCGAAAAAAATTCTCGCGAAAGTATCCGAAAAAAAGTGTATAAAAAGAAACTAAATAGGAACATCAAATTTTATTATATTTTTATTTACAGTGTAATGACGAAACTGGCTCTGATCATGATGTTTACCTACCGCTAATTTGAAATAATAACTCTCTCTCAGCGGAGGTTGACGCAAGAGGTCTTGACGCAAGGGTAAAAATATTATGGAATTAAATGCCAATCCTACCAAAGATGAAGACCCACTATCGTTTAAATTTGCCATACATACAATTGTACCTAATACGTTCATGATGCAGATTTAACAACGTTTTCGTGTCCGTATAATTAGCAATTTCCTTGGCAATCTATTTTCTGTCTTGTTGCACGAAACTTCTTCTTAAAAAATAATCAGCCCTAACAGTCGACCAAACAGAAGCTAATAATTCGAAGGAACGGTTCCTCCTTTTTCTATGAACTGGGAAAAACGCAAGTTCTAAACCTATTATTTTTTTAACAAAACTTGAAAAGCTAATAGGCACCTCTTTCCTTATCAGGATATTAATATGCTGTCTGCATAGACAGGTGGCAAGAACGAGGTGGCTATTATATTGATGTAACACCAAATCCTCACAAGGACAATTACTAATAGATGTATGATGATTAGTAGTCAGAATTTACGCTTCATCTCGGGGACGGATAGATTAAAAAAAAACATGCCGCCCCTCGCACTTTTAAAAGCCGATTTTAATTTACGTTCTTCACTAATTACCACTAAATTACGACTTCGAGGTGCCCAGTGTCCCAACATCAGTGTCCAATGTGGTATAAAGACGGAATGCACCAGAAGTTCGAGTAACAAATAGTAAAAAAAAAATGTACCCAGATTATTTACATGGTATTGCAAACTTCTGTGCGACTGTTTTAAATATCTTCCCAAAATTAACTTTTAACAAGCAGGTCATAATTCAAGACCAGTAAGCTATTTTCTCTGACATTTTCGTTCCAAAAAAGAAAAAAAAAAAAACGTCAAATGATCTTGAAGTTTTCGTACGCGGGGTTTCTTAAGTACGTCCACCTTGTTTGCCACCGTAATATCATCTCTCCTGAATGAATGAATGCCAAATGAACGAACGAACGAATATATTGAGACGAGTACGAGCTGCCAATAAATTAGCTGAATTTTACCATTAATTTGAACGTCTCCTAACGACAGATGAGCTAAGCCACAAGTTTGCTTGCAAGCAACCAAATGTTCATGTATGCTTAAATTACTTGCTAAAATTTGCAAGCTGCGTAGCCTTTAAAGTGCCTATGAAGTAAAAAAAATTGCTGCCTACTCGAAAGGCTTCTCAAAGTAAAGAAGAATGGCGTTTTCCTGGCCTTTCCTGTTTAAAAAATAACATCATATAGAGAAACATGAACCTCATTAACATTATATAACTAAACGGAGCTTGAGGCCTGTACTGAACTTTTCTGCAAGATGTGGCATGCTCGTCAAAACAAAAGCTTTATTATCGCTAAAATCTTTTTTCCTTCCATTGGACGCAAGTAGAAAAGCATAAAACTGGCACTAGGGTGTTGAAAACCCATCGACGTAAACCCAGCTTTGAGAAGCGTGGTGAAGCTAAAACTTCATAACTCTCTTTCAAATTTGCCCACATGCATTTTTTTTAAATATAGTTTTACTCAACCATATGCTGTTCTCCTCAGTAGTTTACTGACATACATTTTCACATATAGCAGTTGGGAGAAAGTGCTTGAATATCAGGCAGATGTATGTCACTTTTACCGTAATCATCTTCTTTAGTTAAAACATCTTAACGAGAATGCTCATGATTTAATAAGTATTTCAATCATGAGCTCTATAAAAAGATACATACAAGTCATAGTTCTTCTTGTAGAAAACAAAGCTGATCGACAATCTGAGGATAAAGGATGGGCCGAGCAATCAGTTTTCCACACGTCTAATCTAACTTTATAAATTCTTCATCTTTCAAGAGAGAACAAAGGTTCTCTACTGGAACAGCTTCTTTATTTTCCTTACAAATGTTAAACATAAATTGTTCATTAAACGCTTTTCATAATTTCGGGATTAGCAAGCTACATTGTACATGTCATGGACTCACTGGACATCTTCTTCCTTGCATTAAGCGCTTGAAAATTCACGAAAGAGAAACCTTCTCTACTGGAAGTGCTGCTTTATTTTCCTTGTATTTGTAAACATTAAGTTCTAAGTAACCTTTATTTCGATAATTTCGGGATTAGCCTGAGTTTAAGTCGCCATTCTAACGAATTTGTGATAGGGTTGTAAATGTATTTGGTGATATTTCAATTATATTACAGATTTAAGTTCAACAAACGTTTATTTAGCAGACAAGGTTCGCACTTTTCATAAAGCGAAAATAAAATGTCTCTTAGCTTTGGTAGAATAGTCAGCTTAATTAACGTACATGATGGCGGGCAAACTAAACACATCTGTTGCGTATTTACCTCAATTCGCCTTAATTTAGGTCACGTTAACTTCAAATACCTCAATTAACATGAGTATTAATTTCCTTTAGAAAATGGACCTTCTAAGAACTGCACTTTAGTAAGTTTGGTTGCGTGTTTTATTATGTATTTCTAACAGCCTTTGAGCGAATCGTCTTTAAATAGAAACGTAAACTCCTCGAAACATGACGGCGTCAAACTGTGCAAACAAACAACTGGTCGAATGATAAACACTTTTCAATTAATACACGTAAATCTAAAGTGCTTGTACTTTAAAATCTTTATCTTTCTCGTTCTTTGCTTGTTGGAGACTCCAAAGGTTTTTGGGAAGAAGAAATTATAGCCTTTTGCATGAGACAAGGGATAATTTTCAATTACTTTAATGGAACAAGTGATGTCTTGGAACTATCAACAGAAACTTGATATCAAGGGGCAAAATTGCATAAATTTAAAGTTTTAAGGCATTGGTAGGAAGTGTAAACTCTGATTAGGAAATCTGTCGTCGTTTACTTTATTGATTCTTGAGTAGCTTTCTCTCCCAATAGTCTTTCACAGGTCTGGGTATTCAACATGTACACTTTCTCATTGTAGAATTGTAGAATGTACAAACACGCGGGATGAAAAAGGGATATCATTAACGAAGGTTACCGTCTCAATAAACTATATATGATGTTCAAAAAAAATAACATTCAAACAAATGAAAGTATAACAATAAAATATCTAGATGCAAGACTAAATAGCGGAAATATGAAACTGAATCATCGCTGCGTTCAGTTTAAGAAAGAATGTTATTTCTTAGAAGGAAAACCGAAATTTGAGAAATTTATTTTCTTCATTGATCTGAGGTTTAACTGCAGATAATTTATGCTATCAACGTTTGAGGACAGTGAATTAGCGTAACGACCTTAACCATGCCTTTTATTTCGATAAAAAGCAAAACAAAACAAAACAAAATAACTCAAACTCAAACTTTCACTAGAGTGGTTCTCCTTCAAATGTATTCAGTAACCAACCTACATGTAGGTAAATAAATTAACTAAAGAACCGTATTCTATTTACTCATTAAAAATGCACAATCAGAGCAGAAAGTTTATATGTACTTTGTGGAGTGCACTCTCTTGTCAAGTGAATAAGTAACATGATTGGTTTACGTCTGTTATCTGAGCACTGTTTTAAATTTAAGCCATATCATGCCATCTTTCATTAGTCGTTGTTAGCTTTTGCTGGAGCTTAATTCGACAAGACATCACTGGTGATTACTCAATACTGTATTGACTTGTATCTGAGTCTTATTAAGTGGAGACATCCGCCGCAAGTTAAGAATGAGTTTCTCTCTGCTTTTCGTTCTCGTGTCATGGATTTCAGTAATCCCTTGTCCAACTCGGGCGCAGGGTGAGTTTAAAAAAATTTCCTCTTTACCTGCTTTGTATTTTATAGATGCTATCTTAATTTCTAAGTCAGCGTTCCACAGTTTGGTTAAAGATGGCTGTTAAAGGATTCTTGATAATTTGGGAAACGAATCTTTAGTCGGAAATTATACTTAGACTAATATGTTCGAATAAGCATCACATTGTTTCCATTCTGTCTTACGCTGAGTCAGTGCTGTATCTCTCTGTACTGCATTTATCCTGGCAAGCGCGGACGTATGACGAGAATAAAGGAAATCAAGCGAAGCATAAACTGATATTGTCACAATAGTCTTCCAATTTTTGAAAATTAAGTGATATGTAAGCAAGCCTATCTACTTCTCTTCGTGATCGAGGGTGAGTCTGTAGTCCACTGGTTGAATCGGGAACCAAGACATTCGCTTATGATCTCTGATTAGCCGTAGATTTGGAAGCGATGTGATAGAATGGTACACCCGTTTGTCTTCATAACCAGGTCATTCAAAAAAGTGCCGCATTGTCATGTAAAACGAGGAAGTGAGACAAATCTTAAACTAGGTTTACCTCTAATACATAAAAAGGCAAATGACAACAGTTTGAAGAAACCATGTTTCCTTGATTAAAAGTTAAGCTGAGCATTTTCCTCTTCATTGGAAAGTGTGTCTAACAGTTAACTAGAGGTGCTTACTGTAAATCCTTGGACAGTCACTCAATCTTTTTAAGTCTAATAAACAATATCTCGTATGAGATACGTGCGTCATTTGAATACCATATCATGTATACGATACGTACATCAGCCGTGTTTACCAAATTCAAATTACTTCAATTTTCTTATCTTGTGTTTTAAACCTGATTTTACTTTGTGATACATGTATGTACGGCTCATGCTTTTTATTAAAACAGTCTGTTTCCTAGCGCGAGTAGAATAATCAATTCTGCAATTTTTTGGCCTGTAGATCGAAACTCACAAAGATTTCAGAGGAAGTTGCTGCTGTTTCTCAAAAATCACCCAAAAGCCAGGCAAATTTTTGAGCAGACAAGAGAACTCTGATCTGATATTTATTTGTTCGGTTTGGTGTTCGTTCATGTACAAGCCTTCCTTGTGAAATGCGATACAAACACAGAACCTGAGAAAGCGCTGTTGACATTGTGATGGCACGAGTAAAGAGAATTAATATTTTGATTTTTCTTCATTTTCTTGCATTTTTTCCCGAGGAAAAGGAATTTAAAACATAGTATAAATTAACTTGAATTCAAGATCGTGCAGTGGGTAATAGTCAGGTGCTTGAATATGTATGATAAAAAGAGGAAATTTAAGGAGTGTTAACGCGCGCAATTCAAGGAGTGTTAAAGCGCGCAATTTAATGAGTGTTATAGTCTGGGATTTAAGGAGCCTTAAAATGCGCAATTTAAGGATTGTTAAAGTGCACAATTTTAAGAGTCTTAAAGTGCGTAATTTAAGGAGTGTTTAGTTGCACAAATTAAGGAGCCTTAAATTGCGAAATTTCTAGAGCCTCAATGTGCGTAATTTAAGGAGCCTTAAAGTGCACAATTTAAGGAGTCTTAAAGTGCGCTATTAAAGGAGTCTTAAAGTGCGCAATTTAAGAAGTCTTAAAGTGCGCTATTTAAACAGTCTTAAAGTGCGCAATTCAAGGGGTCTTTAAGTGCGCTATTTAAGTTGTGTTAAAGTGTGCAATTTTAGGAGTCTTAAAGTGTGTAATTTAAGAAGTGTTTAACTGCGCAAATTAAGGAGTCTTAAATTGCGCAATTTCAGGAGTCTTAATGTGCGTAACATAAGAAGCCTTAAACTGCACAATTTAAGGAGCCTTAAATCGTGCTATTTAAGGAGTCTTAGAGTGCGCTGTTTAAGCAGTCTTAAAGTGCGTAATTTAAGAAGTCTTAAAGTGCGCTATTTTTAAACAGTCTTAAAGTGCGCAATTCATGGAGTCTTAAAGTGTACTATTTGAGGAGTCTTAAAGAGCGCAAGTTAAGGAGTGTTAAAGAACGCAATTGAAGGAGTCTGAAAGTACATACGTTAAGGAGTCTTAAAGTGCGCAACTGAAAGAGTCTTAAAGTGTTTAATTTAAGGAGTGATAAGCGCCCAATGAAACTTGAAACTAGATATATTACGTAAAGCATTTTTTGGTGATTTTACGAAAGCTTTAATAAAGAAGACTTGGCCCAGATACTGATAATGTTCCAAATTGTTTCTGTGGTTCAGGACCAATTTACAGAAACACTCGTGAAAGTATCAGAAAAATACATAAAAAAAGCTGGATAGGAATACAGAATTTTATCCTATTTTTCATCCACAGTGTAACGACTAAAATTGTCGTGATTCTCATCAATACCCACCGCTAATTTAAAATAACAATACTGTTAGTAGAGGTTGTTTAAGCGCAAATTCTAAAGAAAAGTTTGCCGGGGTCTAGACCCAATAGTAAAAGTGTTATCGAATTAAATGCGAATTATTTTGTAAAAATTTGCCAAAGATTAAAATCGATGATGATGTAAATCCGACATAGACGTCGTGTCTCGTACTAATTAGCCATTTCCAAATTTAAGGCAATCTAATTTCTCTCTTGCAACACGTAAATTTTCTCGAAGACTTGATCTGACCTATCAGTCAACAAAAGCTAATATTTGAAGGGGACGGTTCCTTCTTCTGCCGTTGAGCGAAATTTCGGGTTCCACAACTACTAATTTTTTTAAAACTAAACTTGAAAAGCTTGATCAGCACTCTCTATTGTCAGAATATTAACAGGCTGTCTGAATAGACAGTTGGCAAAAAACAAAAAAAACAAAAAAAACATGGGTATTATGTTGAAATACCTCCAAATTCTCACAAAGAGAGTAACTGGGAAATGTGTGATGCTTAGATAGGAGAATTTACGCTTGATATCGGCAATGAGAAGATTACAAAACAAGCCGTCACTTGCACTACGTTGTTCTCTAATTATTACTAAATTACGACTTCGAGGTGTCCAGTCTTCTAAATATTTGTAGTTTGCTATTTCATTTAAACACCAAGTAAGTGATTTAAGCATCAGGGTGGAATTTTTAAGAAAGAATTCACCTGAGGTACGAGTAGCATGTAAACAAACACTTTGTACTGAGATTGTCTACATCGTGTTGCAAGCTTCTGTTTGACTGTTTTAAAATTCTTCTGAAAAATTAATTATTTCTAACACATTACATATGGAAAAAACAGTTGAAAATACTGGTGAAATGAAACTAATGATATAATTTTACCTCCGTTTGCATTATTTCTTTGAACTGTGAAATTTATTGTATCTAGTTCCCATAAATAAGATGTTATCAGTGTTATTCAAGGTACCTAGTTGATATATCTTTAGCTTTAAGAAAATGTAAAAGGGACTGAAAAGTACCTAAAATTAATCTGGTCCACTTAAAACTGAAATTTCTCGATTTACTATCGTATTTCGTCGTAAATTCTTCATAAAAAAGCGATGACACTGAAAGGTGAACTCGGAAATAAATCATGCAGTTATCATGGATCCTCACAAGACTTAGCAAGCGGGAAAGAAAATTGCGAGTACACTCTTAGCTCCCCTTTAAAGAAGTTATTTCATATATATTTGGTATCACAACAATAACGAACCGGTTAGAAATTATAGTTTTACCGATTTGTTTATACAAAGGTCTGGCAAAAAAATCAATCTCGTGCGTGGAGAGTAAAGCGAAATAAAGATATACTGCATGTTGATAGGAGATACTATGTACATAAGCCCTCAGCACTCACTCCTAAATTACTCTGTTCTTTAAAATGTTTGACTGTTTATTTTTGTTTCAGACTTTAATTATAAAAGCCTGTTTCAAATTTTCCTTTATTTATTGTAAGCTCTAGATAAACATGTTTACATTTTTTTCAGATGGAGGACGTGAGCTGTACTTTCCAGCCCACTATTTCTATGCTGAGAAACGTTTAGTGAACCACTGGATAAAAACCACGATTGTCAATGACTTGGACGAGTGTGAATACCGTTGCTACCTGGATGCAAACTGTGTCAGTCTTAATATTAAGAACAAAGATCCCAACGGAACACATGAATGTGAGCTGAATAACTCCACTCACTTGGAGCACGACGGGAATCTGACGGACAACTATCTTTACTATTATCGTGGCGCCGAAGTAAGTGACTATCATTTTTTTTTTTTTTTTTTTTTAAACTTTTCGCCTTCAGTTGTTTGATAAGCCAATTTACACCAAAGTTAATGGACATATAAGCTCTCCACGAAAATCTTAATATTTGTGCATAAATTACTTTTCTTACGTCCGGGTTGAGTCGGCTAAAATCGGCTGACAAGAATTTCAATCCCAAGGGTGAAATAAACGTGTGTATTGAGCAGTCATTCATTCATTTATTCTAACAACAAGAGAGTAGTAGATTATTTATAAGCAACTATTTTCCTTTTCTGCGTTTCAGAACAAGTGCGGAAAGATCGGACGGAAGTGCGAGAACAACTCAACTTGTCAGTCCGGTTTTACACAGAAAGGATATCGATGTTCGTGTACTACTGGGTTCGAGGGCGAACACTGTGAGACTGGTAACTATGCTACTCCTAACATACCCTTATGTTGTAACTATCATTTAGCGTAAATTTCGTTGAACATCAAACATTCTGTGGTAGAAGCCGAAACTTTCAACATCCCGCTCTTAACACATTAAGGCTAAGACTCGCATATTTCTAGAAAATAGTTCACCATGATTTTTGACTCTCTTAAACGAATTTTCTGGTCCTTTCCCCAGACAAATTATCGATCACTTACAAACAGCTTCTCGTTGAAAATTAACAGTTAAATTGGCTCTTGACACCAAGTTTAACTGATATTCCAAATTTTACAATTTGTTGAGGTAAGCTTGCTTCTTCGATTCAGTGGATCCTATGAAACATGTTCTACATTCGTTGAGCAACAAATGCTGCAGCTCCTGTTCAGCAAATGCTGAACAGTGTATCATGTGATGTTGACCGTTGAAATATGCCGTTCAACACGTTGAAAGTTGTTGAACGAAAGTAGAGCTTGGTTTACTCCAGTCAACAAATTGCCACTTATTAAACGGCTTCAACCAATCTGTAGCTGCGAACGGCGACAAACCATGGACAAATTCACTTTAACCAGAACGTTTAATTTACGATAGGCCATGAGAACAACTCACAGTGATGCCACGATGTTACAACGGTAGAATTCTTAGAAAAACACTGACAATTTGAACAAAACTGACCTAAAACGGTAGAAAACTTGACATAATTGAGGTTTTAACTCGGTGGTCTTGTGGTCACCGTTCAAAGAGGCCACCTCTACGTATGCGCGAACCTAAATATCCCTTCACAGGCGACCCAGCAGTAACACAATCGTTTTCGAGTTTGGTGTCACGTGCCTTCGTGGAAATATCAACATGGCGGCCGAAAAGTTGGAATCAGCTGAGTTCGAATGGAGTCAGTTTTGATAACACCAGTCAACTGATCAATCCGCACGAGACTTTTCCGTGCCTGTGCGATATAAGATCGAAGGATCACAAAAACCGTGACATGAGAAACACAGCTCTGGTAGAGACTGCAGCAAAACTTGGAACAGCGAGTGGGTAAATCCTTGCTAATTCAGGTGATAGTTTTTGTTTGCTTGTTTTTTTTTTTGTCGACGCTTCATGTCAACGGCGATAACGCTCGAAGCACAAAGCGACAGCAACATATCCTCGTCCGCCATTTCAAGTTCGCGTCAAAATGTGTAGTTGTTGCTGAACAAAAGTTGCACGAGTGTTCAACAAGTTGCAACAACGTTTCAACAAGTCGCAACAATGTTCAACATTTGTTGATCAACAAAAGTTGAACGATGTTGCACCGTGTATCATTCGCTTTATTTGGAGTGGCGGATGTGATACATTTAGTGTATGGCAGCCAAACGTCCATGACAAGGGGGTCAGTAAGGAAGCCACGCCGGGCATGTAGCCAAGGAAGCAAACCAAGAAGAGATTATGAATGTTAGTTATTTTAGACTTTCTCGTAAACTGTTAAATGTTCCCTTCAAAGCTCACAATCAATGTGACCCAGTTTACAAGTCCCATAAAGCTGAAGAAACCATCGTTTTTTTTAAAATAGCATTTGCATCAATGACAAGTTATGAATCCCGTTCAAAATAGCGCTGGCTGCAGACCCATATTTCTATTTTTTTTTTGTTTTTTTTTTTTTTTTTTCACATGTTTATTGCTTTTTCACACCCACAAAAAAACTTAACAAACACATAACTTTCATTAAAACTATCCTACTAACATTAGCGTGAGTAATTACAATGAATGCTTATA